>NW_024525156.1:14890085-15490085 GCF_017590135.1 Pyrgilauda ruficollis
ATGTTTTTTTTTGTTTTTTGTTTTCATAAAAAAAAAAAAAAAAAAAAAAAAAAAAAAAAAAAAAAAACCCAACAAAACAAAACAACAACAACAACAACAACAAAAAAAAGATTAAAAAAAACCCAAAACACCCAAAAAAGGAACTGTCTAGCATTGATTGCCACAGTTACTACTGAACCAAACACTATTTTTCTTTGTAATCTAGTATTTTTTGAACATTAAGAGCATTACTGAGGATGGTCAATATTATGTCAGACTGAAAATCCAGCCAGACCAGTATCTTGTCTCTCATACTGCTAAAAAACCAAACCAAAACAAAAAAATCCCAAAAATAAAACCCCACACAGCAAACCTCAAACCCATAAACAACAAAAAAACAATAATAGAACAAGAAAATATTTATTTTATTCATTGCCAAGATATTCCTTGCTTTAAAGTCTCTTCCACACATAAGTCCCAAGAATACAGCCTGAAATGTCCTCATCTGATATTAATTCATACTGTTTTATACAGATGCAAATCTGCAGAGACCAGACACGGCTGTGGAGAGTTTAACAAGCATTGCATGAAAGGGTGGAAGCTAAAATTATCTCTTGACAAGAGTCTCTGCTTTAGAGCAGGATAGCAGGATCATGCCTTCTGCCAAGCAGGGATACAGGGGTGGGAGCTGAGGACTTCAGATGCCTTCCCCTACGACAAGGGCAGCCCCCAAAAGAGAGCAGCTGCAAAGCAACACAGGCCATGAGAAACAAGAGCACATGATAAGGGAGTTCCCGTGTGATCCTTCCTCTGCACTTTTGGTGATCAGCCACTAGAACTGAGCCAGGATGGACGGAAAAGTACTCTGCTGCTGATTTTGACCTAAAGCTGATTACTTTCTCCCATAGGCTATGATGAGATTAGGAAGCAGACCCAACTTTTCCTATTTTGTCTCTATGTCCTCATCTGATATTAATTCATACTGTTTTATACAGATGCAAATCTGCAGAGACCAGACACGGCTGTGGAGAGTTTAACAAGCATTGCATGAAAGGGTGGAAGCTAAAATTATCTCTTGACAAGAGTCTCTGCTTTAGAGCAGGATAGCAGGATCATGCCTTCTGCCAAGCAGGGATACAGGGGTGGGAGCTGAGGACTTCAGATGCCTTCCCCTACGACAAGGGCAGCCCCCAAAAGAGAGCAGCTGCAAAGCAACACAGGTCATGAGAAACAAGAGCACATAAGGGAGTTCCCGTGTGATCCTTCCTCTGCACTTTTGGTGATCAGCCACTAGAACTGAGCCAGGATGGACGGAAAAGTACTCTGCTGCTGATTTTGACCTAAAGCTGATTACTTTCTCCCATAGGCTATGATGAGATTAGGAAGCAGACCCAACTTTTCCTATTTTGTCTCTACTCCCAGAAGCACATGATTAGATAAATACTCCTTAATCAGGGTCAGATTTACTGCTAGACCCCATACTAGCACTAAAACAGGGGAGGAAAACTCGAGACAAAGGAGTTAAGACTCCCCTGCCATGGGTTTTTGGCCTGTGCCTTGCAACTCCAAACCCAGAAACTGCTGCTTGTTAGTGCTGTTCCCAGCCCTGGTTATTTTTACACCTCTCAGTCCAGTCTTGTATAAATCACTCAAGGTATTTCTCAGCACCAACAGCCAAAATGTGTATAAGATGACATTCTCTGAAAACACAGTGTCATTGTTTTACCAGTGTGACTCCCACACAGAAGCTGGCAGAGCAGAAGAGATCAGAGGTCAACACAGACTTCTATCCCAGCTCTGAGAGTAAACAGGACTAAGTGCTTCCAAGGCAAGGATAAAAGCCCTTCAGTGGACAGTTTGGCAGAACTATCCCCCCACTGTGGGGAGCAATCTCTTGCCAGTTTCAGATAGTCAGCAATTGGCTTATGCCCTTGGATCATACAGACTCAACTCCCTTACCAATTTTTACCCCAACTAGCAAAACTACAGGCAATTTTATTTGTAATATGCAAGGCTGAATCCTCAATACTGGATTCAGTGTCTTAGCTGTAAATCCCTCCAGACTCTTTTTTCTGGTGCAGAGAACATGTTTTCTTCTAGGTATAAATGGGACAATGCCGAATGTAAGAATGTGCTGCTTGGAAAGACAATGTCATATCTAGTAACACTATATTTTATACTGCCATTTGATACATGAAATTTGCTCAGGACAATTTCCTTTCTTATTTTATACACCACTGTTCTTTATAGAGAACTACCCTCTAAATGTGGAAAAAAAAAAAAAAGTGAAAAAAAAGAATGCAGGAAAATTCCAAATGCCTTCACATGGGATCTATTCAGGAAACAGAGGGAGACCCACAGATAATTCAAGAGTCTTAGCAGTTATCTTCCATATTTAATAAGGTATGACAAGAGCAATGTACAATAGGACCAGTGGATTTGGATCACATGGAACTGGATAACATGGCTAGTATCACTGGTATCACTTGTCCATCTTGCCTTTTTCAAATTATGTTATTTTCAGCATATGTTATTTCAGTAATTGTAGTTGTGATACTCATTCCACTACTGAATTTATTAGCAGATAATATCCCATGCAAACTCATTAGCATTATTTATGTACAGAATTTCATAAAGTACTAGCAACAACAGACAATAGATTTGGTCTCCAGTGAAATTATTAGGTTTCCTCAACCCAAGTAACATGATGTGCACAAAGAGATCAGTTTGCAGTTAAAGCACTTTTTTACCCTTCCCATAAAGAGCAATGAAAATAATGAAAATTCATAAGTTTATATGAAATAGTTTGGACTTCAAAAACTCATTCCTTTCAAGGTAAGATGAATATACATAATTTAGGTCAGTTAATCTCTCCCTCCATTCCTACACTGCTGCTCCTTATTGTAGCTGCACTTTATGTATGAGTCATGTCTTACACAGACAAGTCACTAGATTGCTACAGTTTATCATACATCACTATTAAAACTAATCATCTTGATAGTGAGAGCATCTGTTCACCCAATTTTCCTTTTAGCAGAAACTCCTTTTTAATCCTAATATAATTGTTCACATTCCTGGTGTTCATCTCACTAACATGCAGTTTACAGAACTTAAATGTCTGAGGACACATGATGTAAATTTGCACAGCAGTTTTCTGTGCATTTCCACAACTCCTATATGTTGCCCTTCCCTTATTACCTGGAATTTGAAAATCACAGGTCACACTAGCAGCTCTCATCAAGCAACAGCACCAGGATTCTGGTAAATGGAAATAAAGTGTTCAAGAACAAAGGACAAAGAAAACTATACATAGGTTTTTATATATGTGTGCATGTGTATAATTTAAAAAAACATAAACATACAATACTTGCAAAGCCTATGTTCTGCATCTACCACATTCCTTTTAACTTCTGTAGTTCCAGCCACAGAAGAGTTGAGGTTAGGTCATGTCTCACAGGAGCATGATTCATTCCTCCAAGGAGCCACAAGGTCAAAAACCATAAAATGTAAATCCTGTTTCGGGTTTCTGTTGAGACTGCTTTTATTCCATTCAGGTATGGGTTCTGCCTCATCACAACTGAAATCAGTTGTATTAAACTAAACAAAGACATTCCTGAGGAAACCAAGTGAAGTGTGACTAAATTCTTGTCTCCAGTACCTCTCAGGCACTGTTACAAATGAGACTTCCTTTAGTTATTCTAGTGACAGAAAAATCTTGTCCCAACATGGGGTGCTAGGCCCCATATTGGTTTTAACAGATTCCTTAATAATGATTCTCTTTTGTACTTCCCAGCATGCAGTTTTGTTTAGCAGAACTCATTGTAGTGGCTATTTGCTCAAAGAAAAAATGTCTATTTTCCTTCTTTAACCAAAAGTCTTGTTGACATGACCAAGAGCCTCTTTGAAAGAATGGGTTTGAACTGTGGGGCATTTTAAATTAAAAAGGAAAAAAGAAATGGCACCAGCTTTGAATCAAGAATTTAGCTGATCTTCAGCCAATGCTAGAATTGTACCAATGCCCCTCAGGATGAACCTAAATGATGAGGATCCTCAGCACTGCTACTGACATTATATTACACTGAATAATAGTTCCCTTCCTCTACCCAAGAAAGTCCCAGCACAATGTACATGAAATATAACACTGATTAGGGACCAGGAACATCATCACAAATTCCAGAGATTAGCGTCTGCAGATCAGACACTCAGATGGCTGGGGGAAGACACTTTATCAGCCACTAGAAAACATATGCAGCTTTGATTCCACTGTTTCATGTTGCACTTCTGTTTCTTTTGGCACGTATTTGCAGTATCAAATGCCACAATACTGATGACCATTCAAAGACCATATGATATCACTAACACAGTGCAAACCCAACAAATCCCAAGATGTCCAGCAATGGGATTCAGACTTAATGTCCTTGTAAACCCATATCCCTGGGTTTCTTGGTTCAATAGAATGTTGATTGAGACAAATACATGTTACTGGACTTAAAAAACCTGCCCTGGAGTTCTTTCCATCTCTCCATCACTTTATAAATGTTGGTGCTGAAATGTAGAAAACAAGCATTGTAGAGATCATATTTGTCTTTAGAAACAGGCAACTTCTGGCTTTGTAAAGCCAGGCTGACATTTTGCCGCGCTTCTCGGCTGCCACTAAAATTTGGTAATTTAATGAAGCAGAGATCTAACAAATACACAAACTTCAGTGGATTATTCAGCACCAAGGCTTTCATTACAGGGAGTGAAAAAAAAAGATTAAAGAAGTATTTTGGCTATAGAAACTAAAATAAAGCACAATGCAACTGGCAAGAATTATAGAGTATCTATAGAATTTAATGGTAACCTAGCTCTATCAGGCCCTACAGATTTAATTTCAATACAGCATTTTCTTCTTAATCCCTTTTTTGCCAGCAGTAATGCTGTTTGATTAGAGTGGTCACCAGGCAGTGGTTATTTACATAAAAATTAGGCAAATGTCTTTAATAAGGAAAAAATTACATTGCTGCTGGATATTAGAGAGGTTTCATAACTCTGAACCTTGCTGTTTCTGTGATCCTCTGCTAAGTTTAAAAGATTAGAACTCCTCCCTTTCACTTACAGCAGCCAGCAGACACTTGCAGCCATTATCTGCCAGAGCAAGAACTTCACATTGAAAGCTGAGGGGCTTAGCAAGTGTCTGCACCAAGCAGACATTTTGTTGGTCATGAAACAGAAAGGAGATTCTCAACTGATTTATATTGCCAGCCCTACCCTAACTTCAAAGTGCTAATTCTGGCTTGTGTTCATTGTGCAACAGAAATGACTGATGGGCAGGGTTAGGCTGATACAGCAAAAAGATGAACCACATCCACTAAATATTTTCCTCTACTTGATTTTAGCATTCCTGCCCTGAACATCTATCCAGTCGCTCAAAATTATTTCCCCTGTTCCTTCACAACTTTCTGAAGTAAGAGATTGAAAAAACTTCACCTGCACCGTGGGGCTGAGAGATTAAATATAGTTCTCAGCAGCGACAGCCCAGATGCCCAGATTTGGGAAATGAGGAGCTTTTACTGGAGCTGTAAGTGAAGGTGGTCCCACACTAATGATGGGCAACCCCAGCATATCTGCTCTTTGCCAAGAGATGGAAGCTAGGGAAGCACATAACAGACTGGTGAGTGTGTGGAGTGGAGGTTAGGAAAGATAGAGGGGCAACTCCAGCCACTTATGAAATCAGACGGCATATGAAGGAAGAAGGATCTATCAGGATCACTAGAAAAAAAAATCTCCCCTTTAAGGTTTTGTTTTGTATCACCTGGGCAACAAAAAAAAAGGGCACTCAATTTGGCCAGCATGGCCACACCACAGTATGAACTTGTCAGATTGCTGTGGAAGCAGTAGCTAAATGAAGAGCTCAGGACAACAGGGTGCAGATCACTACTGCCAGCCAAGGAAAGCAGAGACACATACCAATGTACAGTACCCTCTCCTGCTTCCCTGTAAATTTATTTAACCTTTGTTTATGTGAGGCAGGCAGTGACCCAGCCCAAGGTGCTCAGTTTTGGGAGGAAGGAGTGGATGGATTTAGAGGAATACACTTCACTACTGTGCTGTGCAGAGAATGCATGGGATCTGATTAATGCAGAAAATTGTGTCATGGAGGGTGAGGGAGAGGTGTTTTGCCCACATGTCTGTGCACAGGAGTAAATCATGAGGGGTTTGAGGGGTTATGCAAAGCGCCCGGGTACTCTCACAGGAGGCAACACTTTCAGGGTTCAAGCAGCAACCCACTGAGGGAATGAAGCACATTACATAAATTGAAATAACTTTAGTAGGAGAGTAAGAGCAGCCATATGGGAACACAACAAGGAGAGCACTTTATGGAAATGCAGAAATACAAATTCAAACCCATTCTGCAGATGACAGAAGTAAAATGTCATCTTCCACAGCATTTGAGAGGGAAGACTTCCTCTGATCCCTACCTCACCCCACAGATATAATTTGGTAGATTATTTTTACATCAACCAAGTTATTTGACAAATACAACCAAAGCATATTCCCTTAATACTCTTTAAGTGATTTAATTTATATTCAGGTTCTGTCATAAATATAGATGCTACATAAAGAGCCCCATTTTCTTTTCCTCAAAAATCAACTTTAAGCTAAATAAAAAGTATTTTTATATTATAATGGCTCCTGTCTTGCATCTTCCCATTCATAACATTTCACTGAGCAGATGCATTTATAAAAAAAATGCATTAAAGAACAAACAAACAAAAAAAACCCACAAAGACATCAATAACTCTGTTTCTTGCTAAAGATGGGCTTGTATGTTGGTTACATTGAATAACTGTCGTTTATTTAAAGAAGTCCAGGCCATTTCATGTTTTACTGCAAGATATCTGATTATTCCAGCAACTTGAGAAAAAGATACTGTAAATAAACCTTATTTCCATTCTTTCATTATGGAAAATAGATAATAAAAAACATTACTGAGGAGCTGTCCTATCTCCTTTTCTAATCCACTTCATTTTTCTTGGAACTGCTTTCTCTGGCCCTTACTGCTCTATGAATATAAAGGGGAATAAAAATGATGATTTTTTTTTTTTTATCTCTCCACATATAAATGCCACTAATAAGATTACTGTTCCCTTGTGCCTGAGAATGTAACTTTTTTTCCTTCAGGAGCTGTTGTGAATAGGAATTCTTTGCATTCTCCTTAAGCAGTAAGACAGTTTATCTGCTGGAAGGACATGGTTTGCTTCCTCGCTTCAAGCCTGGCTAGTTAGTATTGCTAGTGGGTGGTAAAACTGAGACTGTTTCTCCATAATTCACCCCACTCCTCAAACACCTTTACTCTGGACCGTTGTAAAAGTCAGAAAAGAGAGCAGTGTTTTTCGTGAAAAAAAAATATATATCCACTGACTACACAGCAAAACCTGTAATATTCCATCACACATCATCAACACATTCTGTTACCACGATATTTGCCTGTTTAACAGACAAAACATTCCTAGCTCTGAAAGCGTGATCCAGAAAAGTGAGTGGCTAAATGAGAAATAGCATGAAAAACTTATTTTTATAAATTGAAAAGAAATTTATTTCTGTGTAATTTTTGTGTCACCCACTTTTGCTCCTCAATGCACTGATTATACTGCAGCTTAAGAAAGTACCTGCTTAATACTTTATGCTAATTTCATACTGTTTCCCCCATCAGCCTTTAACCTGTGTAGACTTAACCAGGACACATTTTAATTACATCCTCTCTGAGGAAATCACATTTATTTTTCAGTTGTACAGACGGAGATTTTCATAATCAGAAGAAATTCCTCAGGCACCTTTCCTCAAAATTTCCCTTTACTAACCTAAAAAAGCCTCAAATCCAAACCAAACTAGCAGCCCTCTGTGCTTCCTCACCCTTCCCAACCTGATACCACGGTGTTCCACAAGCCCTCTCCACCTCACTTGCCAGAGTTGTCTCAGTTCCCTGGGGCTGAATCCAAGACTGTGTGACTGCGCAAGCTCACAAACAGCCTAAGGAAGCAATCCTGCACTATGGACCCTTTCTTAATTTGTGGATAATTATTATCTTAATCAATATCTTGGTAATTAAAATCCTGCCTGATCAATTTTCTGGCCTTCCTACAGGCCTCTCTAATTTAAAAAAAACATTTCCCAGTCCCCTAACTCTACATTGATGTTGGCTGTTCCAAGAATCACCAAGCTCCCTCCTCTGCTTTCAAATTCTACAGAGACTGCCCTTGGCCATGTCAGCTGATTTATTTTCTAAGATTTCTCATTACAAATTTAATAATATCATCCACCAGTATTGCTGAGGCCCTGCTTGATTCTGCTTACTCTTCACTAAATACATTAATGAAGTCCCCACTCATTTTCTTTAGCCCAGTAATAATACAACCATTGTCTCTGAAGTGATTCTACCTACAGTCAATAGTCTTAAGCTCAAACCCTACGTCTCACAAAGCGTATGGTGCAATACCCATTTTAAGAATGCAAGATAGGAAAATAGTCCTTACTCTTGAGGACATACTCACACCTTAATACAGTGTCACAATCCCAGTGATGAATGCAGAGCTACAGATATTTTAATCCCAAAGTCTCTACATCTAATAAGCAAGAACCATGAAATGTGTCTAAAAATTAATGTAGAGAAAAACACAGAAAATTACTTTATTTTTTCCAGCTGAACAACATGGACAACCCATATTTTGCTTTTATTTAAATGAGTAAACATTTCTGTCTCTTGAAGTGAATAGGAACTTTGACCCTTTTTTTCCGTACTCCTTCTTTTGTCCCCCCCTAAAGAGAACAAGATGAGGTTGCCACCAACCCTCACCACACCACGCAGCTCTTAAAAGGATTTCAGATCTTTAACAATCCAAGTATTTGAACCAAGTGCTGACATAAGTGTTGCAAATTAATTTGATCCTGCTACAGCAACTATAAAAACAGAAAGATTCCAAGTATATTTAGACTTCTGTTTTCCTAAGGTAGATGGGTTTATTACTTTGTCGTTTCTGTTTGGGAGGTGGGAGGTGTGTGTGTATGTGTGTGTGTGTGTGTTTGGTTATTTGGTTGGGTTTGGGTTTTTAATCTCTGAGACATACAGGGCAAGAAATATTCCACGATATGTGTTTGTCCAGTGCTCCATGCTATGGGCTTCTTTAGTTGCCAAAAATTAAAATATTAATAAGCAAATCAAAATTCCAAGCTTCTGAATTTATTACAGCTACCAGTAACTGGTCCTATTCAACATCAGCAAACAAAAATTTATATTTCCTTCTCACTCATTTTCTAAGCAAAGGGTTTGAACCTTCAAATATCTCTGATGTTTTTTTAAGAATATTATTGATATCAGTATGCAATGCTGCAGAATAACTTTTCCTACTTCTCCAGACTGTCATGTCAACAGACTCAGTCACAGAGTGAAAGTTACCTTTTCAGGATGCCTTTGTTCAGAGCTTCACATTCTGGTGAAAAGCTTCTGATCCTGTTCTGATTAAAGTCAAATGACAAAATTCTCTCTGAATCCAATGATCCAGGACCAAGTCATAACCATTCTCCCAAAACATTAGACAGTATTTCTCCCTTCCCCCAGTGTTCTTGCACTTGGAAAGTTAGAGTTTCTGCTGGTAAAAAATTAACCAGCACAGCAGTATGGACAGTTGTGGACGAATTCACACTATCTGAAGATTGGGCCTGAAGGCAGTGTCATTTCTTAGAAAAAAAAAAAAAAAAAAAAAAAAAAAAAAAAAAAAAAAAAAGTCAGAAAGAAAAGTCAACAATAAAAATAATAGTTCATTCACTCATTAATTAAGTGACCACATTCCTAATCAGATTTTCCCATGAAAATGGTTCAGTGCTCCCCAGAACACTATAGGGAAAAAGCCAGCAGCTGCAGTACCTGCTGTTGAGATTTTTCAAAGGTCTCTCAGAGAGTTAGGTGCTGACATGGAGCTGCAAGAGGATTTCTGCCAATTCATTCAATAGGTTAGCCATTTTCAGCACAGTTTTTTATGTTAGCTAGGTCTGCATTAAGAAATATTAAATGACCACAGGGCCTATATCTGTTTCCCTGAATAACTAGTAAAGCACAATTATCATAAATTTGTTATTAAAACCACGGACCATTGCATTATTTACACCAATAGATGTTAAGGGTTCCTTATGAAATGGCACAGTTGAGAAGTCTTTTCCCCAGCCACCCATAAAGACACCTGCGCTGATCACTGCACATTCAGACTAACACACAAAATATCACGTTTCCCAACCAGTACATGAAAGACATGTTTCACTCATTAATCTGCTTCATATGGTTTCCATTTTCCCTCTTTGTATTCAAGAAGAAGATTATGCAGCAAAGCTGAAAAGCTTATTTTCCCTATGAAAATCTCTCATTGGCACTTGTATCCCCTTCTGTCTTCTACCCATATCAGCTCTTGTGGCACCCTTCAACTTCTAAGCTCACACAGCACCTCAGGCACTCCTTGCTTGAACATGAACACATCCCACAAATGAAACTCTTAGATGATCCTCCTGCTCATTGGACCTACTCAGCTTTCAGCTCCCACTGAATCCAAGAAAATCATAGAATGGTTGGAACTGGGTAATCTTTAAGGTCCCTTCCAGCTCAAACCCTTCTATGGTTCTATGATGGGGGACAGGAACACCTTCGGCTAAACCAGATTACTCAAAGGCCCATCCCATCTGGTTTTGAACACTTCCAGGGATGGAGTATCTACAACTTCTCTGAACAACCTCTTCCAGTGTATCACCGTCCCCACAGTAAAGAACTTCTTCCTAATATCTAATCTAAACCTACTTTATTTCAGTTTAAAGCCATTTCCCTTTGTCATATCACTACAAACCATTGTAAAGAGTCCCTCTCCAGCCTTCTTCATGGCCCTTCTCTGGACTCACTCCAACAGGTCCATTTCCTTCTTATGTTGGGGGCCCTAGAATTGGATGTGGTACCCCAGCCAGAGTTTCACAAGAGTGGAGTAGAGGGACAGAATCATCTCCCTTGACCTGCCACACTGCTTTTGATGCAGCCCAGGATCTGGTTGGTTTTCTGGGATTCAAGCCCATTGTTTGGTCATGTCAAGCTTTTCCTCCAACAAACCCAAGTACTTCTCCTCAGGGCTCTTATCAATACATTCACAAGAATTTGCACACATTAGCCTTGTTGACCCTCATTAGGTTTGCACAGACCCAATTCTCAAGCCTGTCCGGGTCGCCCAGGATGATATTCCTTCCCTCCTGAGTGTCAACTGCATCACAGGGCTTGGTGCCGTTTGTAAACTTGCTGAGGGTGCACTTGACCTCACTGTCCATGTTGTTGACAAAGTTGTTAAACAGCACCAGTCCCAATAATGTACTCTGAGGAACACCTCTCATCCCTGTCTTCACTTCAACATTGAGCCATTGACTGCAACTCACTGAGTGCAAACATCCAGCTAATTCATTATTCACTGAGTGACTATACATAACAAATCCATGTCTCTCCAGGTTAGGATGTCATATAGGACAGTGTCAAATGGTTTTCATCCCTTTTGACGCTGGCTGCTGTGACATAGCCCTGCAAGCATGCACACATATCTAATTCCTCTTATTTATTCCTCATGATATGTGCATTTGCATAGAGCTGGGCCTCCAATAAAGCTGGAGTGGCCGGAATTCCTTTGTGCTGTTCTTCAGGTGCTTTCCTGTTGACCTGCAATTCCTCTCCAGACTCAGGGCAACTCTTTCTGGCCCTGGCAATAAATTGGTAGGAGTGGGAGAGACTGAGGATTCCCCTCCCATGGCAACTGAAATTTAAAAGCTGAACAAGGCTTCTCCTGGTGTTTCAGTCTCCAAAAGCAGCACACTGTGCACCTGTTATGCTGATAAGCAGTGTTATTTAGAAGTACCTGTATATAGAAATTTACAACCTCATGTAATTAACCTGTTGGGTCATTCATTGCTAGTTCTACAAGGGGCTGAAGGGTTCAGTCAATGGAGCTCCAATAATCTAGTTCAGCATTCACTTGTGAAAGTTATGGAATAACAGGCAGAAAACTCCTATATGCAGATGAGAACAAAACCAGCCACATTCAAGCTCCAGAAATAGGTTTAAATAACCAGTGTCCCACAGACCATTATGTTTAAATGAGACCTTTGCTTTAAAAAGACCGTTTAAATACATTGTGAGTCTGTGGTGTCCATCCCCTATCCACCTCCCCTCCGTTCCCAGATAATAGCTATGCTGGATCTGCTGCAGAGCTGGCCTCCTTTCCTGTTGCCCAAGGACTCTGTTCCCACATACCTGGTAGGACCCATGGCAGCCCTGAGTGCTGAGGTCAGCTAGTGGAGCACAGATTTGGTCCAGCCACTTTGGACAGCCATAGAGGGCCTTCTGTCTTTTTGCCCTCTATTAGCATTTTGTGAAGTACAAGTGCTAAGCAGCACCCGCAGCACCCTCGTTCCTGCCTTTAGCAGTAAAAGGTTAACAGCAGACTAAGAGAAGTAACTGATCCTCTGCAAACTTCATTCTTTTGAATTCAGTGTTGCAGCCTCATCTCCATAGTTCACTGTGGGGTTAAGGCAGCACTTAAAAGCAAGTCACACATTTTCAATGTGAAGTGTAAAAGAGGAACAACTACTTTTGACATGGTGAAAAGTGGCCTGGAACACTCACACTAATACAAGGGGACAGAAACAAAGGGTGGAAAGGCATCTCAGAGCATCCTTCTGTCTAGACCCATACACAAGGATGAGATCAAGATAGTGTTTCTGTAGCACATATTTATTGCTACATGAACTTCTAATCCCACGACACCAAAAACCCTTCCAATAAATAGCTTCTATCAAAGTAGAATTTCCTACATCTACATAGCGCTGCTCAAGACGTGGTATCTTACTTTAGAAATTAAATTCTTTAATTTCACCAACAGAAGACAAACAAACAAACACATAAACCAACAAAAACCCCCAACAACCAACCATGTAGCATCTGTGCCTCTGGTTAAGTTATTATCATGTTTCTTTTCTTCGGCTACTTCCAGTGTGGAGGGGGGAGAGGTTTGTCCTTTGCTTGGACAAGTCCCTCAAGTACAATATTGCTTGGGTCAGCTCATTTCTCTCATGACTAGAGGTGGCTGGTGCCATCAGCATTACACTATTAACAGGAGCATTGTTTTGGCATTAAAGGGGAAAAGGGTTTTATAAGAATGTCATATTTCACAAGAGAAAGAACGACAAAGCTTTTAAAGCCCATCAAAAACCACTTGTTTGTCTTTTTCTTTTTTAGCTGGCAGTAAGTATTTGCAGACAAGTTCAGAGAGATTATATTTATATCTCAGTTTTAAAAATATATTAAAAACAGGACAAAATATCAGAGGAATTCAAGGCAGAGAACCACCTTGCAACTATTTATTTTGGAGGCGCTGGATCTGCTGACATGACATTTCAAAATAAAAAAGGCTTTGGCTTCTGAAAATCATTCTTGGATCCCAAATGTTTCCATTTAAAAGTAAAAGATATTTCTACAGAAAAATAAGTAAACACTTATCAATACAAAACAAGCCCCTCCCTACAAGATTTTGGTTTTCATTCCAATGTTCTGTTAGGAGACTTGCTTCCAAAGTGATCACTGGGGACATAAAACTCCATAAACCAGTTTGCAAATTGTGTCTAAAGATAAAGTAGACTATACATGTAAATTGCATACCCTCAGTAAAGAAGGATTTTTATTTTGCTAAGCTAGAAATAGAATTTAACAACAGGGGAAATTCAGACTTCTACTACATCAATCATGGGCTTTTAAATTTTTGGAAGGATCACGATTCTGCCACATTTCAGGACTTTCTGAAAGGTGCCAAGCGCCGTGTTCTCACTAGCTCAGAGGAAAGGCTTGGAAGCTGAGGTGCACTCAGTTCCTCACAAGAAATGAATCATGTCTTTAGGTCTCTGAAAGGAGCAGCTTCTCCACTCTCTGAAAGTTTTCAGGATCAAGCAATCTTTTGACCACTGAACAAAGGTGAGTTCTCCATCCCTGCTCCAGCATAAATTCAGAGAACAAGTTCCTGCTCTTCATCATTAAACTCATACTGTTTTTGGAGTAATGCCTATTAAGAGTAGATGAAAGAAATGATGATGAAATCACTGCCTATCACACCAGTGTTGTCTCACTATTTGCTCGGATTCAGAGAGCTTTGTCATCAGCTCTGGTATGGTAATGGTAACTCCTGTCATGGCAGAAGATGTGTTTTGATCCCATGTTTGTACAGCAACTCACACAACAGTCACAGTCTGCAGATGGAACTTCTAACCACATCATACAATAAACGCATAGGCTTGATTTAAATTTTTTCCACATTTATCACACAGATCTCTTGTCGGTTTCTTGCAACAAAGGAAAAAGTTCATCTCTACAGGAATTTAGTTTTACCACAAACATTTTGACAGTTTGAAAAACAAAAGAAAAGTGGTCAGAAGAGGTGATGGTATTTTGAGAAGAGATATGAACAAGAGATTAAAATAAAGAGCATTTGTTTTTACAAGACATTACTAGTCAGCACTGTGTCTGGCTGGGATGGACTTAACCTTCCCCATAGCAACCTGCATAGGTTGATTTGTGGCCAACCAATGATGATAATATACCAGTGCTTTAGTTATTACTCAAATTGCACAGCAGTTAAATCTTCCCTGTTTCCCACTCTGCCCTCCTCAGCAATTAAGTTGGGGAGGGCAAAATGTTTTGATGGATGTGGCCAGGACACTTGAACCAGTCTGTCCAATGGCATATTCCATACCATTCAGGGCAATATTCAGCTGTGTTCCCAAGCTGACTTTGCTTGGAGACCACCTAGGTATTGATCTGCTGGTGGAGAGTGACTGCTTCTTCTCAGTGGATCACTTCTTTACTTGTACTTACAAACACACTTCTTAAACTGGTTTTGTCTTTACCCATGAGGGTTTTCCTTCTGCCTGTCCAGTACTTTACTCCCTGGCACTGCAGTGGAGCTGTGGGAACAGGACACTGCTTGGGGACTTAAAATATCAGCAGGTGCCAAACCACAGAAGTCCTTTTTAGACACACCACCATAGGGCTCAAGTTAATGATACACTTTATGAGAATGTGCTAGACTAAATTCACAGGTGTTACAACTGTTCAGCTGTTGCTTGGCAAGTTACCATTTGCTGTTACTAGTCACAACTAGGGTTGACATTCTTGTTCACATCACCGGTTTTCTCATTCCCTTACCTGCACCCTTTATTGCTGTGCACCAAGCTCGAGGACTCACTTTCAAGACTCAGGGTCTGCTTTTGGCTTTTCCAATGTACCAGTGCTACATGGGGTAAGTTGTTAGCACTGATCCCATGATGATGGACTTGACCGAGGAAACCCAACCAGCCAGAATTCCAAGAAGAGGTCATGGACCAAGCAGAAGGCAGATATTTCAGATACTGCCCAAGGAGGTGACTCATACCAAAAAGGTGACACTGTAAAATAAATTGCCAGGAAATGGGAGCCAAGATGTTCTGTTTACTGATGTGTTCCATCATATTTTGGAAAACCAAGAGGAGTGGAAAACTGGTGTATGTATTCCCACGTAACATGTCTCAAAAACTGTGGAGAAAAAGGCAGATTAAGCCATTTTGCAGTTGGCTCCAGATATTGCTGAATGAGAGTAGTGGCCCACAGTCTTTCTGTACTGACTCTTGGCTGGTGGCAAATGGTTGGGGTACTACAGCAGCAGAGATAAATCTGTTTGGGCTGCTGCAGTGTGGCAAGATATTGCTGCCAAGGTAGAGCACCTTCCTGTAAAGGTACATCAGGGAGAGTCCCACATACCGAAAAGCCATGCCAATAAAGAGTGTCAAAACCTCAAGCAGATAAACCAGGCTGCTAGAAAAGGAGATGACATTTCCCCTATCTGAAAAATAAATAGCAAGGAGTCAAACACATGGGAAGTTGCTTTGAGAACAGACATGTACAAGTGTCAAGAATAAAGGACATCCTTAGAAAGGATTTTCTACAGACATGGCTAGATACACACCAGTTGTCTAGAGAAAGCATAACAAAGAGCATCAAAAATTTTGCAGTATGGAAGAAAAACACTTACAGAGACTGCCTGAACCGTTCCCCTCAAACACAATGAAAAAAGAGAAAATTTACATCTTAGCCTTATGCAGAAATGCTTTGAGGACTATGTCTTTTGGGGGTCCAAGGCTGTATCTACATGAAAATATTAGGATGAAGAACCAGTTCAGGGACAATTACTTCCCCAGACCACACTGATTTTCTCTCAGCCTTGTCTCTAACAGAACTTCCCAGTTTACCTAGAGGAGACCTTGAGGTAAGCACACTTGAGCTCTCCTCCTCAAGAACACTTCAGAAAACTCTATGCTGAGCAAACACTTGCACATGATCAATATGAATGTTAGATGAATTGGGACTTAAGAATTCAGACTCTCCCAGTACGGTCAATGTCAGGAGCACATAACTGACAGGCTGAATTCTGTGTTTAATACTGCAGATCCCAGTTTAAGGTCAAGCCTGAAAACCCAAGAAAATCACTTTGTATGATGAGATAGCGAAATTTAAATCAGGTATCATTTAATAACAATGTTTTATATTTGTACATGCATAGTGTTAATCACCTTTTTAGCACAATGCAGTTTTTGATTACTTTTTTGTAATTTGTGGTTCTCCTTTCATTATGCAAGGCTGAGGGTTTTTTTTGTTTGTTTTTGTTTTTTTTTTAAGAAACGTATGATTAACAGAATTGAAAAAAAAAAAAAAAATGGGCACATTTTCTTGTGTTTCTTCACACGCCAGAACAAAGGTCTTGTCAGGTAAGCATGATTCCTTAAAGAAAGAGCTAATGTAGTAAGTCCTCTATCCAAATGTTCAATCAACTGTTTTTCAGAGTAAACAATGATGAATAAAGTTTTAGAGATCGCCATACTTCAAATTAAATCATGCATTAAACGTAATTCCTGACATTACTGAAGAGATGCTGCTGTGGACAAGAAGCAGCTTCCTTCAGGAAGTTCTACAGGAACTGGATGGAGGAAATACTCTGAATTCCTGAATTAGAAGGACCATATTGGCAGCTGACCTTTAGGTGCCTGGACTTCACACACAAATTAATTTGAAAATGGTCTAATTGCAAATGGCTCCAAAAGAAAAGTTAAAAAATGATGTTACTGACAAAACCCTACAACTTATTTTCCCAAATTTATCTGCTAACAGCCTTTCAAAGAGGTCATTTTTGTCTTCTGATTTGCATGTTGCAATGCTCTACTATTTAATTTTGTAAAAAAAAAAAACCTATTAGTGCTACAGAGGCAATCAAGCTAAGACAGTATAAATAGTCACACATATTACAGAGCTCAATTTCAGTTAGTCACTTACAGCCCTAGATAGTTCTGGATTTGGTATATTTGGATCAACTGCTAATCTACAGAACCATTACTGCTGGTGGTAATAGAGGAAAAATAATCCACCAGTCTGAACTTTAGATGCCAGGATATAGTTACAAGGTTAATCAATATTTTAAATTGTATGTACACATCGATTTTGCTTGAGTAGTACATAGAGTCAATATAGAAATTATTGTGATAACACACAAACCCCCAAAATGAGGCTTTTTGCAGCTACTTCTCATATTGAAATTGAATATATAAATTATTCAGTGTAACACCAGAAGTTTACCCAAAAAATAAACAAAAGCAACCCTTTCCTTCTCTTCCTCCCCCTACTTCTTCCTTGCTCTTTCATTACAGTTCTCAAAATATAACAGTTTCTGCCACCTCTGCAAATTCAGGTAAGTAGCACCAATACACAAGGAAACAGGCAAGGTACACTGCAGATACAGCTATTGTTAAACAAGTAACAAACATTGTTCATTTCAGTTTCATTCAAAAAACTAAAAAAATAAAAATCCCACTAAGCATTTCATCTGACCTTGCAAATTTGAATGAACAGAAATTAAAGGGATTTCTTTCCTTTGTAATAGTTTTTGAGTTTCTTCTAGCATGCAGACTCCAAATGCAAATGTATGTCATAAAAATATTACTTTTTTTTAACATTAGTTTATCTACCATTATTTCTTTACACAGAAATACAATTCTTATGTTTCAAGCTCTTTAACATCTGATATAGTATGATTACTCTTACTGATACATACAAAATGACACTCCTTTACTGAAGCTGTGCAAGGCAACTTGCCCCACTGTAAGAGATATCTCTGTGGATACTGGGGTTGAAGTACACACCCTACATACTCTTCTATTGGTATGATTTGTCTTTAGCAAAGATATCTGACTGCAAAGACATCCAAAATTGATCACATGTATTTCAGTCACACCACAGATTTGAAATATTCTCACTTTTGTGTTACCAGTCTGATCCAGCTTACAAAAAAAGAAATCAGTGATTGTTAGTCTGAGATTTTGTTACTGTAAAGAAACACTGTGCAGTACAAAGCTGTAACACATGCTGTTCATTTACTGTTTAGAGAAGCCCTGTCTTCGTAACTTAGATCAACAATTGAGAGAAGGCAAAGTGAATACGTGAAAATGGAAGTCCAGTAAAATAGTTAAATTGACAAACTGGACCTTGGAGAACTGGGTTTAAGCCTCTGCTTTACCACAGATTTCTCTGTGGCAAACCAATCATTTAGACTTATGAAAGAGTGAGTCAAGAAATATGTTTAAAACCTTAAGCTGGTGTCCTGAATGGTCCTTTTCTTCCTCTTCTCTGGTCCCCTCCCACAGTGGCTCAACCAGGAGCAGGGAAGTGAGAAATTCACTTCTTACTCATAAAAATGCTTCAGTGTATTATATTAGCCATAACAGAGACAAATTGCAACCCACACCTAATCAATTAGCTAGTGTCACACTCTTTTTCCCACCCTTTCCACAAGTATGAAGCATTTTCCAAAGGAGAAATAGATAGCTCCCCAAAGTCAAACAATTTTGATTTTTGTAGCTAAGTCAGTCTCCTGGGAAATGAGGCTTTGAATCCTCTTCAGCAAATACTAAATTTAAGAAACAGGAAGAAAATTCTTCCCCAACACCAATTCGTCCCCCTTTTTTTGTCCTCTTGCAGCAAAAATGTGAGGAGAAAAACCCACACTCAGCTGAGAAAGGACAGGGGACAAGCAGCAGAGGAGAAGCTCCAGACAGCAAGGATCCCAACTATGAGAGCTTGTCAAAGATTTCTGGGCACAGCACTTGCCCATGTGCTTCTTGTTGCTACCTGTGAGCAGATCACTTCTGCATAAACTTAGTGGGTTTTCGACCCCATTAGAAGGGCTTCACTTACCCTGTGCCTTATACAGGTTATATACACCTAAAAGATCTGTGGTGCTGAAGGCACTCAACATGCAAAAGCAAGGCAGTGTGCCACATTACTTCAAAGAACCTAAGTATTCTGCTGTTTCCAATGTGTCTGATTAGAGTTCTAATATCTACTGACCTTCTCCTGTATCCACAGCCAGTGCCACATTTGTTATGTGTTGCTGTAGTTGTGTCACAGCGATGCCATGCACAGAAACGTTAAAGACTACAAAGTATTTAGCCACTGCAGATATGCAGGGCATAAATTCTTCATAAGCAGCGAGAACAGAAAGCAGGGGGAACTCTACACCTCCAAGATTTTATCTAGCACAAAGTTTATTTGTGTAGACAGTCTGACTGGTGTGCTTTGAGCAATACTTTAGAGACAATTATTCAGGAAACAGCACATAGTCTAAACAAAATCAGTACCAGAAACTAACTTGGTTTGTATCACAACCTGGTTTTATGCAGGGCTGAATTATTTGGAGTTTCACTCCTCTTCTTCCTCTCATCAAGAAAACACAGACAACAACAATAACAATCTTTGGCCTGCACTCCTTGGCTGCATCTGAACTGTGCTTGAGGTTACTCAAAGGGTGGCTTCAAAAGCATCTGCATGAATCATGAGGGAACAGGTCACCTGGGCACAGGTCTCCCCTTGTCATATGCATTATGAAAGCCTTATGAAGCCAGAGGAGTCAGTTACACAAAAGCATACTCTACTGGAAATTTAAGCTGGATTTAAGATGCTCTGCACTGCTGAAGCAGTGCAAAGCTGCCTTTAGAGATTTGTGAATGTAGCTTCTTATTGTTACACCTCAGCTTTCAATAAATTCTCCCCGAGGGTACATGTGCTTTCCTTCTACAGTTTCTATTGTTTGGATTATCTTTCGTTATCTGTGACACATTATTTATTAGCATCTTGCACTCGCTTTCTCTTATTGAATTAGCAAATGCATCCCACCAAATAAGGTGAGGAAAACCAGTTACTCACAGCAAGCAGTGCACAAGGAACACAAACCCAAGCCTCCACTTCTCAGGAGAAGCCTTTGTGCTCTCTGGCTCATTAAAGATTGAATCCCCACAAGCACTTGGGTATGAAAGCCAGCTGGTACCACTTAGTCCCTACTTAAATCCAATGCCCAAGGGATGCAAAAACCTCATAAATGAGGAATTTCTAGCAGTACTTGGTTTTGGTACTTTTAATTTAGTTTAATGGTAACCTAGCAGGCATAGTCTGAAGATTTTTATTAGTACAAATTGTACAAAGCTTCCATTTTCTTTACACACTTCCTCATGGCCCCCCTCCAAAAATGAAAAATGTTCATAATCATTCATGTGCAGTATCACAGTATTAACAATTAATTGGAAATTAATATTACCTCACATGATCGTGGGATAGGTCTATTTTAAATCAGTAACTGAGTTCAGAAGGCAAGGTCATTACAGGTTCTACAGGAGCTCTCCAGCATTGCTAAAATTTTTATTTCATTTTGTCTCCTACATCTGTTTTTCTTTTGGATTTATTAAAGATTTCCTCTCTTTTATTTTAAACCAAATGCTAGCTTTAGTTTTATGACATTGAGGTGTTTTGATCCTCAACTGGTTTAAATTGATGTAATTCCACAGCTCTATGTGCTTGTCTAGGTTTACCACCACTGTCTGCGCCTTTCAGTGTTACAGCTGAGAAAAAAACAAACAGGTGTACTAGGTTCACCTTATCAGACAAATAAATTGTCAACGTCATGATTTATCCTGAATAGGACATGTTTTCTAAAAGAGATTTTCTTGAAAATAAGGGAGTTAAAAATGACCTAATATAGTGCAGCAAAATACTGAAGGCAATCAGTAAGACTGTCATTATTTCTTGAGATGGATAGAAATCTGCTATTTTCTACCTTCCCTTCCAATATCCCAAAGAATAATGATGTGATTTAAGAACATAAAGCTTTCAGCTCAATTGTGGCAATTTATGTTCCTGTAAACTTGATGTAAGCCTGAGCAGCCCAATATTTTTACTGTGTATTGTAAAGGATGGCATCTCAAAGGTCATAGCAATTTCCACCATTTTACTTCCAAATTTATTTCTCCTTAGTTTTTCACAGGGAAGTGTTGAGATTTTCCTCTGACCCAACCTACTTTCCTCAAAACTTGAACTGTATATAAAGAACAAAGGGATTGTTCAATGAATGGGCTCTTTTCTGGGTAACACGACTGAAAGACAAACCTCACGTCATAAGGAGGTATGATGTATCCCTAAATGCATTTCAATTCCAAAGCGAGGATGGTAAGCAACCTCTTGCTCTGACCTTTTCTCTCTTCACTGTATGTAATGTTTTCAGATTCTGTCGAGGAGTGTGTCTAATTCATTTTTCCAGCTTAGTGAGACTCACCCCGAGTCATTTCCTATTTGCTCTCTTGCTGTGAGTGGAGTCACATTCCCAGTGAGAAGTCAGCTCAGTTCCACTGATTATCTCCGCGCCCCACGATGGCCTGAGAGGACGCCTGCTCCCGCTGAGAACATAGTTTAACACTATGTTAATAAACACACAGGGAATGCCTTATGCAAACAAAGGCCCCAAGGCAAATCCCTCTGCCCTCAGAGATGCAAAAAGAGTAATAGGTTTGGGGAGAACAAGGGAATAGTACTGCATTTGAAAAGCAGCCTCATTGTGAATGTGTCCAGAGCTGCAATGGGAAGAGTTAACATGAAGACACACTGTCTATCATTCTCTTTTACCCTTCTTTTGAAGATCATTAGAGTTGGCATTAAGAGGAGTTATAGGATTAAAGGCAGCTAGGTCTGTATTAAAGGCAGCTAGGTCTGCACTCACTGCTCGATGAAACAGCTATCATCACAAAGCAGCATACTTTCAGCAGACTATTAATTACATCCCACTAAAGTCCTTAAAAGGTAGTTGATTTTAACCTTAAAATTTCACCATTTACTTCTAAGAGACCTTAAATTTAAATAATATTAATAATATTAAATAATGAAATAATCCTTTAAATAATATAAATTAGTAAACAATAAATTACTGAAGTAAAAATTATTAAGATCATAAATACTAAAAAATAAAGTGTCTTAATAAGGATAATGTTTAAAGTGCAATAAGGATAATAATATAAAGCCTTCCCATCACTGTACTTAAAAATCTTTTGTACAATGACATTTTTTTTCCTGAACTGAACTATAACCGAGGATCATGACCTTCTTAAACTCTCTACACCCCCACCCCAGAACCCAAGATTAAATTTAGAAATGGTTCAGGTTCTTCAATCAAGCTAAAATCTCACCACACTCCCCTTTTCTTCATCTCTCCTCATTCCAATGTCAATTTTACACTCCAGCCACACAGATGTGTACATTAGAAAATCTCACAATTTAGCATGCCACTACAATACAGAAAAACCTGAAAGGCACTAGGAAAAAAAATATGAAAGTATGCAGAAATGATAAGAAATATTCATTCACTCATTGAAGCCTGTTTCAAAATCACAAAGAAGAAGGATAGGAAGCCTCAGTACTTACACACACTTTTCTCTTTTTTCTGTTTTCATTAACATTTGTATAATTAATTAGAGTCCTCAGGGAAAAAATAACCAACAATTCTTTACACTCCTTTAGTTCTGAAAAGCAATCAAGATCTATAATAGCCTCTCAGTTCTGAAGTTTAATGTAAGCTTGTAAGAGTGAGGGAACCATAGCTGTTTTCTTTCTGCTATTTTACAAAAAAAAATTAAAAAAATAAAAGAAAGAGTTAGGAAAAATAATAATATATGATGTTTGGGACTAAAGACATTTAGAAACTAATAATTCTATGTCCCAGTAGCGAGTAATACATTTAGGAGCATAGCATGAATTAAACAACTTGTATTTCTCAATATAGTACTGTATCATTTACAACCCAGTCAAATTGTATCAAACACAACAACAATCCCATAGCATTTTAACATAATTTATAGCTCTATGAGGTAAACAGAAGGAGGATTTTTTTTTTTTTTGTTGCCTTCTGTTTGCTACTTTAATCACATTCTGGGGATACAATTCTGCATGGAAGTGGCTGTAAATCTGCTCACACATTTCCAGCTCATGGAGGTGGTTACAATGTGCATATTAAGGACAAGTTTTACAACCAAATGCGTGATGCAGAATGCTTTGATAGTGACGAAATTGCACATCTCTAAGGGTGAGATTAATCCCATCTAACTTTGGCTGCTCAGGAAACTAATCTAGATGGTTAACTCTATAGTCAAGAGAGAGTTAAGTAACTCCAGGGGGGTACTCTTCCTATCTACTTTGGACATCAAAGTTTGTTTACTAACAAGCTGTCAGACACACTCCTCTGACTTGCAGAGCATGCCTAAATGAGATGTTTATATTAGACACCTAATTTCAAGACAAGTGAAGTTAGCAAACCTAACCCCATGCTATAGCCTAACCAACTTCAAGGTTGTGTTTTTATGGAAGCCTGAGCTGGGCACTGAACTGAGATGGAGCACAATGGGGATTTGGAGCCACTGCAGCAGAGGTTTCATCATGCATTTCTTGCCTGGGCACCTCTGTGGGGATCCTGGCCAGACTGCATGGGGATTGCAGCCACAGTGCCTGTGCTGATCTAACAGCTGGGAAGATTCAGGCTCCCTCCTCAGCCTCCACTCCCAGCTGATTCAGCACTATCCTTCTCACTGCTCCCCATGCTGAGAGAACAAGCTAAACCAACCCAGGCAAATTTTAAAAAAATGTAAAAAATAATAAGGGAAGGAAGGAAGGAAGGAAAAATAAAGAGGAAGGAATGATTTTCAACTTACTAGGGAAGTTACTCAGGAACTGAGGTAGAAAATGCAGCACAGGGAGGACACAGGACCCCAGGAGAAGGAGAAAATGAAAGAAAAGAGGAAAAGGATTAAGAAGGAGCATCTTGGCAGTGCTGAGACATTCAGCTGGCTTGGCTGCTGAGCAAACTGGAGTTCTCCACTACCCTGCAAGTCCCATTACTGCTACGAAGACAAGCTGGTTCCAAAGGAAACTCAGGTATGTCTCAACACAATGCAGTTAGTCCTAACAGGTATGGAGACATACCAAGAAGACCGGGTAGATCTAAGCTACCTGATGGAAACCTTAAATTTTGGTATTGGACCAAAGTTTGGCACACTACTCTAACCCTGTTTTGTCTTGGCAGTGCTGCTGAGCAGCCAGGTCACAGTTCTGCCTTAGGAACAAGCTGGGGAATGGGATTGGTCGAAAAGCTCTGTTGAACTCCATGTATTGCAATGTTCACAGGATGATTCTGAGGATGGAATCAGGATGTTCCATCTCTTGATGATGAGAAGGAAAATCACTGGGCACTGCTTCATCCAGTCAACTAATTATCAAATCCAAGTTTATTCTGTGTCCTTCGTCTACCAGTAGCTAGACACTGTGGAAAAGAATGCCCCTCATGAACTGTGTATACAAGAAATCAGTGTGACAGATAGATAAATCCAGATACTTGGGCAAAGTATGTTTGCTGCCTGCAGGGCACAATGACAAGGAGAAAATTATAGCCTGTATTGCGTTTTGCTGCAACATAAAATGCACATAAAATCTTTTTATACCCTCACGCTCTGGTTTGCTCTGCCTGACTGACATGATGCACCAACACCTTGGTACCAGTTTACACATCTGTTTTTTGCAGCAAGGAATCCAGTGCCACATGGCACATGCTTCCTGCTGAGGCACTTTCTCACCACACCTGCAGTGCTGCAGCCCAGCTAGCAGCCACTGACTGACTGCCTCTAAAATCTGGTCTGTGATCATTCCTTCCCCTGCCTTGACACACTGACATGCTGCAGCGACTATTACCCAGCATTGTACAAAACCACAGGACAAAAGGTTATGTATACTGCACTGCAGGCACAATTTTCATCCAGGCTTTGAAACTTCCCTTCCTTCCTCTGGCTTGAGGTAGAAAACAGAGCATTAGAGCACTGGGTGAACAAAGGCTGAGAGTCTGTTATGAGCCTCAGGGAAGCCAGGGTGCCAAACTTACCACCTTGACAAAGTGGTAGTTAGTCAAAATGTTTGTCATAAGAATAATGAGGGAGGAGAGAGGAAAAACTGCTAAGCTGTTAATCACTTTTTACAGCTAATCACTTTTAACTACTAATCACTTTTTCACAATCCTGGTTTCTGGAATTTGCAGTTCTCCTAGTAAAAGACAGATTGACAAGTGGGGAGTCATGGTCTCACTGGAGACCGTATTGCGTGATCTCCCTCAGTGTTACTGCTCGGGACCCACTAACACACAACTAGAACTCAGGGGACAGAAGCTCAAAACCATCCAGGGCAAATTCTTCAGTGACTGGTACTGGGGTTCTTACAAACCCTGAAAGCTTCTGCTGCAGCAGGAAAGAGAGGCCATGGTGGAGCACCTCAAGTCTTGGATAGCCTGAGTGAGGGAACATTCCACCCCATTATAAGTATTTGGCCCGCCTTCCTCCTGTGTGATGTCTGGCCATACTCTTCAGGGCAATCCACCTGGGAACCAGTGTGCAGGTTATTTTCTGGCATAGCTCCCAAGTTCTGTGTAACTCAAATGACATTTTTCAAGGATGCTAACGGGCAGACCAGGTTTGGTTTTTTTGGTGGTTTTTTTTTTTTTTTTTTTTTTTTTTTGGTCTGACTTGTCTCCTTGTCTAGTAGTAATATATTAGTGATTATACATGACACATAACATTCTTCATCTGAACTGCTTCACTGCCCTGCAGAAAAAAAGGAGCAATCTCTGTCCCTACATTACTAAGCAGGAAAGTAAGGGGGAAAGGTGTTCTGACTGCAGTAACAGAGCAGAGCTCCTGAGTACATCAAGAACCGGGACTCACCATCAGTCCTGAGACTTAACTCTGCACTTCTGTTCCACCTTGAATTCAAAATCCTTCTTATAATCACCCTTTCCTCAGCATTTCTCTTCTTTTGTTTTCCCTTTAAAAAATTTCCCATATTTATATTGTTGTTACTGATTTATGTAATGCTTTCTTCCTCAACCACACAATTCACAGCCAGTACACATCAACCCTTCATTAACTCTTCTCCACAGGACTGAGGCACTCTTTTGCTGATGCTCAAGACAGAGATAAAAAATGACTGACCATGCACAAGGCAGCAGGGGCTGGATGCATCTTCCTGCCTGCCTGGGCCTTCCTCACTTTTAGCTGCTCTGAAAAGCACAGACAGAAAAACTGAATATGCATAGTAGCAAAAAACCAACCAACCAACCAAACAAACAAACAAACAAAAAAAAAAAACCAAAAACAAAACAAAACAAAAAAACAACCAAACAAAGAAAAAAAACCAACAAAACAACTCCCAAAAAACCCCCACCAAAACCAAAACATGAAAATTAGAAATCATTTAACATGTTCCAAACTGTCTCACTTACCTGATAGATCCACTGTGGAAACCTTGCACTCCTGCACGTGAATAAAATTTCTGTTTGGCAGAATGACAGGATGACAGAAGTCCCAACATGCAAGTTCACAGGGCAGTGAAGAAAGCACAAGTTTTCCCACTAACACAGGTCACCATGCATATTTCCACAGCATATGACTGAAATGCAGCTATACAATGGTGCTTCTGCAATAACAGTTCACAAGTCCAAGCATAATAATGTCTTAGTACAGATCCCACTAGAACATGCATTGACTTGGGTGCCTAAAGTATGAATATTACTGCTGGCAGCCAAATAATTTTTCTTATTACTAGTCATAGTGAAAGCTCTCAGAATTTCAACTTTTATTCTCTTATACTGGAGAAAAATGAGTATCAGACATACACTTTGCAGGTTCTTTTGAAAAGAATCTTTTAAGTACAGCCTCATATTTTGTTTGGATATAGACAGACCTGTGCTTTGGAAAATCTATCCAGAAGAGACTTTTTTAGGTGTTTTCTTCATCTCAGAATAGTCCAGACAATGAGATTTGTGTCAAAGAGGCACAGTATAGTTCAGGTTCCCTTGAACACACAGAAGATCAGCCAGTGTGTTCAGCTAACTAGTTAGTCAGTTTTTATATGCAAAGGACAGCATCTGGTACTTAATCTCCAGAGTAGAAGGAACCATTTACACAGATCTGAGATCACTCTGTGACAGGTGCCAGAGAGTCATTTCCAAAGCCTTGTGAGCTGACCATATGTTACATCTTTCCCAAGTTGGAATAAAGGCGTTCAGCAATCATAAAATTCATTAGCATCATAGGACAAATAGATAAATTAGTGATGAAATCACACTGAATGTATAGTAGGTATATGGGTGTCTCAAAAAAACTAAACAAAACAAATTACAATGCAAAACTATTGTTCAGAATTTGGTTCCAGAAACATGCAGATGAACAAGCTGAATATTTCCTTTTGCAATGCATAAAAAAACCCCTGGTGTACCAGTTTATGTTTAATATGTAACCACTCAAACAAGCCTGAAACCGTATATATAGAAAATTCTTTACCAAGATGTGGCTAAAACATGGGAAGATAATGGGAAGAATTCTCTGAATAATCACTCAAATAATTATAAAACCAGCAAAATATTCAAGAATCAAAGTGCTTTTAATTTAACAAAGTTCGCGTCCCAAGACTGAACTACCAGAAGGAGAGGAACAGGAATTTGGATACTAAAGTTTTACTTGTGGGAAGTGATGAGTAGGATCACACAAAAACCAGTCATGAGATTTTCCTTATTATAATTTTTGTGGAAAAAATTCTGGACTGAGCTGAGGTACAGGTAATTCTTCAGGCCTCAAATTTCCCTAAGTCTGAACTCAGAACTTCATCTTCCTTGACAGAGGGTGAAAAAAAGGAGAATATCTACATGTTGTTCTGGTTGTCAAAATCCCACCACACTCTATATCTGGGCAGCTGTTTCTATCACTTTTTCAGAGGCACTGCTTAGGATAGGAAACTTTTCTGCATTTATCAGATGACGTGGAGAAAAAGGGAAAGGATTGAGGGATCTCTTGGGTGAGAAAGAAAAATCTTGTCTTTCATGACTGATGCTACAGGAAAGCTATTTCACACACTTTGTAATCTTTAGTTCTTATTCCAAAGACGAATGTAAACTGGAAGAATCCTTTCTACCACAGGTGGCCAGTGACAATGGGATGGAGTGGATAAGGAGTAGTTCAGAGTAACCAAGCAAGCAGTTTATCCAGAGTCATTCCCTGCAAAAAGGCTTTTCAGGATCTGGGCTGTGTAACCAGCAGAAGCCTAGCACTGATGGGTTCAGCCATCATTAATTTCCAGCCATTTGGGAATTGGTGATTATTTGACAGTATGATGTGATCTGAGAGAGGTGCTATTAAAATATGGAGAGAGCTGCTATTCTTGTACTGCAGCAGTGATCTAATACAATGGCAGAGCAGTGTGACTGGTAAAATCCACAGGGGAACAGACTTCTTCCCAGGGCTCAAATTATCAGCACATTTTTACTGCTGCCTAGAAAGAGACATGTAGTGCTGTCAGATGCTCTTTGAGTTGGGAGTTTTTAAAAAGAGATGGAAGTGTATGCATTAAAGAAACCAATATTTACACAAGGACATTTCTCTCATGAAATATAAATGCTGGAATTCTGCTGGTTACAATCCTGATTTTGAGCTTTTACATGAGGGCAGTAAACTGAAGAGGATGCAATGCTCCCTTCCCACTCACTATTTTGATTATCATATATGAATTTTAAAGGGGATGGGTAAAATCCAATCAAAGCTTCATTTATAGATGCTTGTACTTTACGCTGCTGTCCTTGGTACACACTTATCCTTAGCCCAAGCAAAATAACTCCAATTCAGGCAACAGTTTCTGAAAAGGAATGTGACTTTAATGAAATAAAAGGCTCATCATGACAAGTCCAGGTTGAGAAGAACACCCTATCCTGTTGCCATTGCAGACAGAGACAGAAATATATCAAAGCCGCCTCAGCACTTGAAAGAGAATGGCAAATAAAAGGGACATGTCCAAGCAGTGCTGATGGCAGGTGTCGGAAAGTGAACATCAGCAGGATCAAATAGGAGATCTTTTCTCTGTTGCTTCTTAAAAAGGAATAAAAACCCCAAGACCCACAGAATTTTATTAAATACAAAGGAAAATTAGATTAAGGCAACACTAAAGGAAGAGCCTGGGGTTCCTACAGCATCAGCTTGCAGAGCTTGGCTTACTTTCCTCCCAGGACGCAGTACAAATGCAGAGTATTTGGCAACACGTCTTTGCTAGTTTTTCCTCATGGACTGCCTCAACCAGCTTTTGGGTGGGCTGAGAGATATGTGAAAGCAGTTCAAGGTACGTGAGGTGCTTTTTATTCTCTCCACCTTGATACAGCCCTTTTGTGATGCCTCACAGAGATGCAAATGTACATGCCAGGGACATCAAGATTTCCAATCATCTGGACCAGACGGGCTCTAAGAATGCTCACCTGCTGGGATGTCAAGCACGGTGCTCCCATCCCTGCTCCAGAGGGAGATGACTCCGCTTCCATAGTTAAAGAACTAAACCAGGGCTCAGGAAAACTGTTTTCATCTCTCAGCTCTGTCACACGTGCTACATATGACTTTAGTCACATGTATGAGGTCACATGTATGTAACATGTAAGTCACATGTGCCATGTGTGTCACATGTGTGCCACATGCATGTCACATGTATGTCACAGGATTACTGGGCTGGCACCAGCGGCAGCTGACACCCTCAGTGTGCACACAGCACCAGAAGTGATTCATTTGTATAGCGCTCAGTGAAATTACCAGCTTGGTTCTGAGCCAGCCTGGAAATCCCTGCATTGTGCTCCACTGATCCATAGAGATATGTCTGCCCTTCTCTAATGGGTGATCAAGCTGGTACCATTTATTATACTCATTAATATTGCCAAGTTGCATACCCTCCTATGAGTCCCTCGATTCAGTTGCCTTCAAACTTTACCCAGTTTAACCTGTTTGGCAGAAATTTTACCTGCCATTATCTGTGCAGTTATTTATATCTTTTCCTGCAAGATTTCAGGTGATGCTTTTCAGTAATTCCCAAGAAAAAAAGCTAATGAGAAAATACATTATGCTCGTCATGGCAATCCTTTCCTTGGAATTATCTCCTGAAACTGAGCATCAGGCAAAGACCATAAATTTGTCTTGGGAGAAAAAGGAATAAATCAGGGTTGTGCCTATATGAAAATGAGTCCAAATATAGCCAAGTTAAAAGCCTTTGAATAACTGGTGTTCGTTCATATCTACAATAGGCTGCTTTGATTTCAGCAGCTGAATTCCCCAAAGAATCTTCGCAGGATGTGCTGGAGATTTTCACAACTCCTGTGCTTGAAGGAAGCATTGTCTGTACTACTAAGCACAGAACAAGGGAGTGTGTTCAAGCCAAGGGTCACAGGTATGGTTTCCCTCTGTAATGACTGCTTTGATTCAGATACACACGATTGTCTTTCCTGTGCTGTTGGTGCCTCTACTGCTGGTATCCAGGCAGCCTGGGGAATACAGCTGCCCTATCAGGAGATGTGGGAAAAGGGAGAGAAAGGATACAGATCTGACACAGATTCTGTACATTAGTACAGAATGCAAGGGGATACAGAAGTGAAGAAAGGGACCAGGAAAAGATTAAATAGGGGAAGGACTTTATGGTGAGTGGTACAAGGGACACCTAATTGCATATATTATTACCATGTTCATTTTATAAACATAGAACTGGTATAAATGCTTATCCCACCTAGAGAAAGTTTAAATCCCGACACTTCCTAATGTTCAAAAAACATGGATTTAATGAAAAAAAATATTTAAAGTATCATTTTTTTATGCATTGTCCCAAATTTATCTAAAAATAGCTAAACAATAGAAAAGAAAATAAAACATACACAGACATAACTTTCACTATCTGGAGCCTGCCTGAAGCACATGCAGGTCATCAGCAGAGTTGAAGGCTTTCTTGCCAGCACCCAGATATTGCCACTTAGCTAATGGAGTGGCTGCTTGCATTAATAGATTGCTGTCCTCCTTGCGGGCACATGCTGAAGGGGGAAGCAAGACCCCATTGTGGCAGATGGTTCCAGGCAGAGCAGCGATATTCAGGGATCAAGATATCTGCTCAGATCTGTTCATGAGCTCCCTGGCCCAGAAAGAGAGCATGCCAATGCAGCTCAGACACATCTACTACTACTTATAAGTTTGGAGTTTTTTTTCTCATTAAACCAGCCCACAGAAGCCTGATCTTGCCTCTTCCTTGTTCTTGGCTCCTAGGGCAGCATCTACTTGACTGGGGTCTCATGCCCCCTTCAACCTGCTTGCCCACCAAGGCTTCATCTCACTGGATGCACAGCATCTAATTTCTAGACCCTTTCTGTTGTTCTTCCTATGCCATATCCAGCCTCTCCATTCCCAGTCTATTCACTGTTTTTCATCACTCTTCACCACGTGTGCTCTCCATGTGGCCTCCCAACTCTGTCCTCCTTGTCTTGATCTTGTAAATCACCTGCTTCCTTCACTCTCTCAGATGTGTCCTCCGTTCTGTCTCACTTTACCTCAGCCCCACCAGATCTCTGTCCTCCCCTCTCAACCCATGTAGTTTTGTCTTCCTCCCACATGCCCAGGTCCTGTTCACTATCCCCAGTCATCACTCCTTTGTAGCAAGAACGGACTTTAATGTCCTGCCATAAAGATGGTGATGTCATACCTGACACAAAGGCTAAAATACCCTGAGGGAATTTCAGAACTTGGAAACTTTGAGCCTCCTAAAACTACTTTAGCACAGTCTAAACAAAAGGTTTCTAGCAAGTTCCTTTATCTTCAAAGCCATTTCAATGCTACAAAAATTTGGCCTCTTGTTAAAAGACAATAAACAGAAATCGTTGCGATGTTCAGTCACTGTTGCTAAATGACAGACAGGGGATGGTTGGTCAACCCTAAAATCAACTAATGTCATCAAACACATATTCACTAAAAGCAACTGCAAATAGAGTTGAAGAGTGTAAGATAAACTGTACTGAAGTCAATATGGAAAACAAGCAACTAGTCTTCCAATTTAAATGCCCTTTGAATTTCCTAGGTCAAGGAGCTTGAAGTCCAGACGTTTATGTATGGCTGATCCATTCAGTGAACTGCAATAGTGATTTACTTGGTGTGATTCATGTGATTCATGTAATTTAGCTGACCAGTCATCATTTAGCACCATCATAAAACTGCAAATTGCTGTATATTAAAAACATCAACAACAACAAAGCAAACAAACAAAAAACCCAACAAAAAACCCCTTCCATTCAAGGGTTGGATGCAAAACTGCAGCTGGAAAATTATAATCTTGGAACAAAAAAAATCTTTTCACAAAAGAAAAAAAATCACTAAATACGCAATTTCTTACAAATGAGTCACTCAGATCCATTATTAATTGGACTAACTTTGGCTACTTAGTGGTTTTGATTGCTTTTGATATTGTTTATTTTATGATGGTTTAATTATTGTTGTTTATTTATTACAGTAATTGCATTTTAATTGTCTTTGGAGCAGCACCCTGACTGTCTTGGCAGGGAGTCACTAAATAAATAAAAGCATTATTATTATAAACATAATTGATGGTAATAGTTTTTCACTGTTATTATTAGCAATGAATAAAGAAAAAAATATATAGAGAGAATGTAAGATAGAAACAGTAATCAGAACCTCAAGGTTATATATCCAACTCTGCCACTGATTATATCTGTGACTTTGAAAAGTCACTTAGACTCCCTCTTATCTCAATTTATTCATCTGTGAAAGGATTATCATAACACTGTCGAATCTCCCAGGATTAGCGTAAGAATTAGCTAATGTCTTTAAAGCATTTTGATCTCCTCGAATGAAAAGTGAAAAAAAGCTTTAATCTTTAGATTATTAATGGTAGAACAGAAAAACTGGTATAATCTACTAAACTGGAAAGTTACTCTAGTATTAATATTTTTAATCTATAATTGGTGCATTCTTATTGTCTATGCACTTAAAAATAAATCATTCTACTACTAGCTATTAGTAAGGTAAGAATGCATTCCAGAAAGAAAACAAAAATGGCTTCCAAAGTTTCCAAGCTGAGAAAAAGCTTGGAAAAAGAGGAAAGCAGTGCTTTGTGGTACATAGAATGTTTCCTCCTCTCTATTTCTACATCCAGACTCCTTTGTTAAAAAAAAAAACTACAAAAACCCAACAATCCCAAAACACACAACACTGTTTTTCTTAGAATACCCAAAGACAAAAGCTGTTTATGAGGATTCACACAAGCAGAATGGAAAAAAAAAAACCCAAAAAAAAAAAAAGAGAGCAAATTCTGCATGCTGTAATTCAGAGAACAAATCCAAGCTTTAAAATCAGAGTCACTCAAAAAATTATAGGAAAAGAAAACTTTGACAAGTTGCGCAGGAGAGGGATATGCAAAGATTTCATTGAATTTTTTTAATGTTTCAAATATTTGGATTTAATTTAAAGTAATATTATTCTAGTCTTTGAATCATTATGCTGGACTTTCACTGAATTAACTGGCTTCTTGGGTTTTTTTTGTCAAGTAGCTTGTCAGAAACTGCTGCAATTAGTGAAAGTAGCAGAAAGAAACACTTGACTACCGTAGCCTACCTACTTGCTGAGTCTCTAGTCTGAGGTGACCTATCTACTCCTCTTTCTCCATATTCCCACCCAAATTCTTACATGCCTTTTTACTGTTGTAAGTAAAAGTGAGTTCTGCATAAAATGCAGTAAAATCTCAAACAAAATGTATTCACTTTTGCTATGAAAACATTTACTTGACCTCACTGAGATTCATTTTCCTTGTCACTATAGAGGACTATACCCTGAGATGTGGTTTTTCTACAAGGGTAATTTTTGGTCCAGAAAATGCTGACCTGTCTTTCACAGCTGCATGGTTTGAGCTATCCTCCCCACAAAGATCTTTGCCTTGCCATGCTTCACTCACACACATCAATACTGATGCCAGTTGACAGTCAAATCCCTGTTCATACTCCTATTAATTAAAAATTTATACAGCTGATAATTTGTTAACATTGAGAATATTGCAGCTATTATTAATGATATTTGGCTTCCCATCCTTTTCTCCCTCCAGTGCTATTTGCAACGTTATTGATGACTGCAACAGAACATCATCGAAACACTTACCAAATGAAATTCTGGATTTTAGTAGACTGTCTTACTTGTGGCAAAAATCTACCTAAAATTGTAAAGAATAAATTCATACTTAGACTGTGAACAAGAAATACTTTACACATATAGCATCTCCAATGCAAGGATTTAATGTTATTTATGCTTCATATTGGGACACCTGTATTTGGCAGATATCACAATCACAATCAATTTTGTGCAGCGAGCTTAGTCACTGTAAGATCATGACAACATTTTTAGAGAGGGCTCAGAATACCTCAGGCGAGCCAGATAAGCCTTATATGCCAGAAATGCCAAGCCCTAGGTATCAGTCAGGGTCAATCAAAACTGCAGTACCAAAGCACCTGTGAAAGTCAGACCCCAGATTATTTGAGCTGGGCATTCAAAACTCAGGGACCCAAAATCAATGACAGTTTTCAACAACTTGCCTGAGGTAATGGAGCAAAACCCTGGCAGAGCTAGGAGTGCATCCCAGTCCTGCTGCTCGAATTGCTGCTGCAGCTACAGTGACACCTCCTCTCCTAAGAAAAGCCATGCTTAATGTGTCGAGCTTATCCACCAAACCCAGTGTCAGAGCACTCTGCACACACAGGCAGAGGGGATCTCATCTCACCTGATCCCTGCATTTGACTCCTATTAGTTTTCAACAACAGCTTAACTGTGTTAGAATTCAGGGCCAGCCAAAGGATGTGCTACATGCAGCTACCAGCGTCCCATGATCACCTTGGTTTCTATCTGTCAGCATCCTTTTGGACAGCATCCATGGACTCCTGGTTCACCTCTCACTGCAAGATGAATTGAAAAACTCAGTTCTCCAAGATCCTACAATCAGAGCATCCACATCAGTGTTCTTAATGCTTTCATTATGAGAGTACACTTATTTTCCAGCCATTAGACATTCTGTAAGCACATTTTGATATTTATGAGCTGCTGAAACTTCACGCCCTCAAAAAATGGGCCTCCCTGTCACACAATCAACCCCTTTTCCAAACCCTCCTTCAATCTCAGTTGCACACCTAAGTCTGCCCAGGTCTCTTCTCAGTCCATAGACACATACACAATTTTGCAGGGCAAGTTAAAGCATAAATTTGCAGTACATCAACCTCCTTTCTCCCCGTTCTTAAATTTATGATTAATGCATTGTGTTTTATACTTTCTCTTCTTTCACAGAAGGATGAAATACCTCTGGTTATTTTACAATTACCATGGCACAAGGGTTTACATGCAAAAATGTTACCATGGAGCTGCTGAAACACTGCAAATTCACAGCTTCACTTCCTCTATAGAAACTTATTTGGGTGCCTGTATCCACAGCTTATTTGCACAAGTTCTCAGAGAGACCTGAGTTTGGCACCGAGAGAATCAAACTTCCCTGCTTATTATGGTGAATGGGAGTTGCATATGTTGGAGTCTGTGGCGCTCTTCTTGTCTGTGAATAGATGCCATTAACATTTATGGGGGGTATGCATATTGAGGAAAGAAGAGAATGGGCACCCACTGAGAAGAGAGCAGACTCCAGCAATTCTATTCTTATCACATTGTGTGCTTTAGTCTTCACTAATCTCAGCAAAGTATCCTCATGCAAGTCTTCTGAAATGTTTTTTTTCTTTTTGTCTCCATGGAAATTGTATTTTTTTTTAATAAGAAAGGTGACGAACGGTTAGCTTATGCTCCAGTAAATCCACAGAGTGAAATTATCTCATTTAAATATCTATTCAACTCTCAAAACAAATATCAAAGTTCAGACTTTGCAGATTCATTCTTTGTCAGAAGGAAAGTCTCCTTTATACCTGTTCAGGCTATTTCGGGGTCTGCTTATTCCCTCATATATACACCTGTGTTCTCTTGTAAACATTTTAACCTGTCAAATGAAGGTCTCTTCCTTTGTCATAGGGCCAAGAGACTTTCACAATATGAGCTGTTTCTCAAAACCTCTGCAGCGCTACAGCCAAGAGCAGAGTTTCACCACAGGGAGGATAAGCACAGGCTAGGCAGAGACAGGATTTTTACTCTTGCCTGCTCTGAGCAAGATTAAAATGCCAGCAGCTAGTCCCAGTTAGCCCCTCTAACTGTTGTTATCACCAAGAGAGGTGAATCAGTGCTGTGCAAACGCTGGGAAATCTAATGAAAAATGTTAGTGCCAGCAGAAGCACAGAGGCTTAACTGAAGTGCTGATAGAGAATACTTTGGACAGCAAGAACTGATAGTTGCATACAGAGAGAAAAAGCCTTCAGAGCTTGCCTTTTCTTCTTCAAAAGCATGCATGAAAATTTTCATTTAGCTAAGATTTAAATTAAGGTTTTGATTTTTAAAAGTTTTACAGTTCTTTCTAGTCTGCAACCAAGGAACACTGGTGTGACTACATCAATATCAAAAGAAAAAGCAAATAGTTTCTTCTCTCTACTTCACACTCACAAATGATGAAAAAAACCCTGGCTGAACTAGATCAGACTTTTCCCCCTTTAATTCAGAAATCCCATGTTCCTTTCCTATAATACCAACTATCAAATGGAAAAACATTTAGTGTCTCCTCAGATTTAGCTGACATTTGAATTCTTACAAACTTGGGAAACAAGTAAATGTGCAAGATTATTTTGCTAGAAATCAGTCATCTTCCTATGAGGTTACACCAGAAAGTCTCAGCACCACAGAACAAGCAGCGCTTGATGCAGGACAAAGGACAAGCTTGGACTTCAGCCACTCTTCTTGTATAATCTTCCCCCAAACCAAGTAACTAAAAATTAGGTCCGGGAGCTTACTGAAAGAGACAGAGATCCAACCTAGCAGGACAATATCAGGTTCTCATTTGTCTGGCCCCTTGGAAGAAGCCTTCAGGAGAAGATGCAGGAGAGCATTCCCTGCCAAAGAACAGCCCCATAGAGATAATTTTGAACAATGAATTCAAACATACAGAGTTTGGTTGGGTGACTTATTTAATGAGAGGATATCCAAAAACACAGAAGTGCTTGCGATGATGCAGGTGCTGCAAGTTATTGTGGATTAAGTTAACTACGCTTGTGCTATTGGGTCATTAAGTCTTATTCATTCTTCAGAGATCTTTCCTGCCTACCAGACAGTGCTATGGAGATGAGAATGAAAAACTCCTATGGCACAGCACTACCCTGCTTGGCAGAACAGGTGATGATGCCTAAAGCCATGACTGAGCAAAACAGAACTAAGTTTTGGAAGGAACATTTGGTAGAGTCTCCACATTAGCAATATTTAGTCTCTTGACAGAATTGAGTGATAAATATATTTTTCCTTTATTTTAGAATGTTAATTGTATCATAAACCAGAGAACTTCAGTGGTACAGGCGAAAATTCATAACTGCTAGTTCCCTGACCTGCTGTCCTCTCTAGATGAGGAAAAGCCCAAAATGGGTCTTTGTATCCAGGTAATAGGAATATTGCAACCAATTAGGGATATAAACAACTAGATCAAGCAACTTGTTCCAGCTTGTGATAAACAATAATTTTGTGTCACTATAAGTGCTCTCTATTGTCCTGGTGTCCAGGCTCTATTGCCTGTTCTCTTTTTATGAGTGCTGTCAATGGCTGCTGTAGTCTTTTGCTGTAAACCAAAACCAGTTCCTATGCTAAATCACACCAACTTTTTTCCACTTCTCATTTACCTTCAAAATACAGGCTTTTCCCCAATCTACCACAATCCTGACAGATGCTTTTCTTTATGAAGTTCCCAGAAGAATGGTAGGTGCATCTTCTCATTTCTGTACCATGAAGTTTAGCACACAGAGCAGCGCACAACTGGCATGTTACAATGACTGAGAACAGCTCCAGGACCTCTTTCTCAGCAACCAAGGCCTTAACCAGCAAATAGAAGCCTTAAGCAGCAAATAGAAATTGCCACACAGAAGGAGCTGTAATTAGACCCAAAACAGACTGGTAACACTGACAGAGACAGATGACCTTGAGATGGATAGGTGATCAATAGATAGATAGTCTGGTTCTTTTGTTTTTCAATCATTATTGATAGTACATCTTAAATTAATCCAACATTCTGTAAATCTTCAACTCTTTCAGAACAAAAGCATTCCAGAATTTTAATTTATCTTTTTTTGTGTTGTTGTTGTTGTTGTTGTTTTTTACCTAACACATACACTACGCAGCAAATGAAAGGCAGGAAAAATCAAATCCAGAGCAAACTAGTTGCACTCAAACATTTATAATTAAGCATGATAACCAATTACAGAAATACCTGGAATAGCTCCTGATTCACTCTCACATCAGAGGTTTCCTAATCAAACTGAAACAACTAAACATTGCTACAGAAAATAAGCAAGATCACAGCATTTGCTAATGAGTCTCAAAAATGAATTTCACTGCATGAAAATCTTCATTGTCGGGAGAAAGCCTCTGTTCCCTGACTCTTTAGGGTCATTTCCATTTGCATTCAACTGGAGGGAAGTTCTTTGTTATTTTCTTCCTTCTCACATCCTCTACAACTCTGCACTTGTTTTTTCCCTCTCTCCCTCTGTGAGTTGGCGTTATGTATCAATGTGCTACACTAACTGCTAAAAATACATCCGAATAAGGCCTTTTGTGCTGAAGTAGCTTAAATCCACTTCAATTATTGTCTAGTTTCTCTATGTTGCTCTGATTACCATGAATATAAATTTGGAGATGTGTGATTTCTGGAAAAGTATATGGCAGAAGATGCAACAGCATAACTCTGAAGCACACACCAGGGTAGTGTATTATGTTATGAATAATACCACTTAAACATTTGTAAAACGTAAAGCTTTTCTGAGCTCTTCTCCTTCCCCAGAGACTTGAACTCTTGTTGAACAAGCTGTTCAAAGCTCACAATTCTGATGAAATCCTACCCCAAGAACAGAATGACAGCAACTTTTTTTTTCATTATTTTTATTATTAAATCACTGTTTCAGGTTGCCAGTTGCTTGGTCTTCCTGCCCCAAAAAAACCAAAAAAAAAAAAAAAAAAAAAACCCAACAGGTATCCATTTGACCTACTTGTCCCTAACCCACCAATGTTTGGAGCAAGATGAAATCTGATGATAATGAACTTTTCTTGAAAAAGGAATTGCAAACTATGTCCCAGACCCTGCAATCAATTATTCATGTGAGCAACTTTGAACTCAGCAGGAGTACCCACAGGCATAAACCTTCTTACAGGGGAACAGTTGGCAGGATCAAGACCCACCTCAGGAGGAAGACACACAACACAACATTTGAACCCTTTGTGAATCCTTTTATTTTATTATTTTTTCCCCTTTTTGTCCTTGTTATTGTTCAATTTCATTTGCTAGTATATTTCCCACTTCCAGCTGAGAGTAGAAGTGAAGATGCCAAAACAAAAAGACAAAAGCTGTTGTTACGCTCAGCTGGAAGAGAAGATCCTAGAAATCTCTCTCTCAAAAAAAAATTTAAAAAAAAGAGGTATAGAGATTTTCAGACCAATTTTTAACTCCCCAATGGCACCATGATAGTTCAAAGAAATTTTGTAAAATTTGCAATGGAAAGCAAAGGAAGAAAGGCAATTTACTGGCATGTTGCAATTATCCTCCCTAACTTCCCTCATCATAATCTTTCTTCATCAAGACATTAACAATCCCTACCCAGCCATGCTGCAGAGCCCTCTAGATGCAAAAAGACCCCAGGTCCACAAGCCATGTAACCCTCAGGCCTACAACAACAAGAGAAAAGACATCTTTTATGATCCTCCTCCCAAAGAAAAGGGGATCCCTGGGCAGAGAAGATGCCTTCACCCTCAGATGTCACTCTGCTTTAAAACAAGCACTTCTTGTCTTTGAGCTCAACAGACTCAGAGAAGGAATGAGATGATTGGCTGTTGATAAACCAAAACTTAAAGGCATACATATTTTTGTAGACCCGAATCTCTTATACACAAATGCAGAAACTTGGACTTAAAGAGTAAATTACTGAGTCAGAGGAATTAATGTCTCACTTCCAGAGGTAAGAGGAAAAAAACAAAGAAATTAAGACTTTCTAGGGCAAGATTATAAAACAAATGAGGAACAGATAATGTTAGGGTTGTTGGTGTTCCTCAGGAGTAGCAAGCATAAGAAGAGCTGGAATAGATGGAAAACTAGAAAGGGAAGACATAGTCCTGTACAGAGGTATTCCAAGAGTGTTGAAAAGCAAATACACACTCTTCATGGCACTAGCCACATGTTTTTACAAGCCATGAAATGCCTCATGAAACACCTAAGTACTCTATTCAAGCTGTGTGATAGTCACTAACAGTTTCTAGTATTCAGCTCTGTCAAAATCCTCTGCTAAATAAAATCCGTTCTTCATGCTGCTGTTGGGTAAATAAGCAAAAGGATCCCAGCTGAGATTAAGGTATAGGATATAGGTCTTTTGCATTGTGTGAGACTACAGCCAGAATACTGTCCTGTTCAAATGCCCACACTACAGGGGGATGACACTAAACTGACAAAGGCTATAAGAAGAGCTGCTTGGATGTTTATAGTCACCGAATCACATACCCCATAGTGACATACCTGTATCCCCTTGTGACAAGGGGATACAGGTATGATTTGATCAAAAACAGGGGAGAAGCAGGAGAAAAGTCAAAGTCTGAAAGTCAGAGCTAGACAAAATTCAAGCTAGCCACAGGGCAGAATTTTTTTGACAGTAAGGATAATTAACTACCAGTGTTAGAAATATTAGAGTGGAATCTCCATCACTGGATGTGCTTCAGAGTAAGGGTCTTTTTTTCTGACAAGCTCAGATGATAAGTCAATTAGGAATTTCCTGTGGCCTGCATGATTACTGAGGTCAGAAGAAGTGGCTGAGAGTGTTTCTTCTGGTTGTGCATTTTGCATGCTGAGTGCAAGAAAAAACAGTCCTGCAAAAGTGCATAGCTGAACGCCATCTGTAACTCTGGATTTGTTTTCCTTTCATCCATTGTTTTCCTTTCATCTGCTGAGCATGTCCTAAAGACTGCCAGTGGTTAGGCTTTATATGGTGCTTAACAGCAGTATTCCCACCATGTCCTAATTATCAGAGCTTTAGAAAATATGAAGGAAATCAGTCATTCCCACCAGCATATAGAAGCTTTGAAAAGAAGAGCACTCAACTGTACATTATTCTCATTTTAGCTCTTATGCTAGATCGAAGCAAAAAGAAACTCTCCAAATCACTCTGCATCTTTGGTGCTGTGGTATCAACAGGTGTCTTTGGGATCACAAATTGTTGCTTTGTCGGGGAGAAATTAATTCAAAAATTAGCTCAAACATTTATGGGTCTATATGAGCCAAATAGAGCCATAGTCAGTCCTGACAAGCAAAGCCTGTAGACACAAGAAAGCTTATGCATTTCTTATGCAAAGAAAACCTCTTCATTTTGGGGCTCATTTCAAACTCTGAGAAGGGATGGAAATCTCTGAGAAGAGATGGAAATCTCTTCAGAAAGAAGAGATTCTAACATATCACTAGTTAACTGAAATTGCAAATGATGCAGCAATGAAGATAATTTCAAAATCAGACTTCAAGAACAATATTGTGACTATCTCTTATTTGGGAGGTGAGTCTCCCAGGCAGTCAGGGAAGCTAAGGTCCTGATGGTTGTGGCCTTTGTGACTTTAAGCATTGATGAATGAGGGACTATTGAAATAAATACTTTTGCATCCCTGACAACTGTAGTGTTCTAAGATATTGCAAATGCTTATATGACAGAAATATAGCATACTCTCCAGTACCAGGAAAAAAAATCTTCATAAAGGCTAATAAAAAGTTGGCATCTGTATGTGAAACATTTAAATTTATACCAAGATCATGCCAAAACAGTATGAAGAGAGAACCATGAATCAAATGAGGTAATAGTTTAGAAAACGTGCTAGAAAATTATTAAATTACATTTCATTTCAATATAACCAAAAATATTAGAAAGCATAGAAAATCAGATGGATAAACTCATAGTATAAGATAACTTAGATAGTATAAGTATACATAGTATAAGATAACTGCAGATAGATAATTCATAGACTAAAACAAAAACCTACATTCAGCTTGAGTTAAATCCTTCATGACTATCCATATAAAAAGCCTGGAAAGAACACCTGAGAGAATGACTGCATTTCACAGAAATAGACCTAACTGTGAGAAAAATTGTAAGTCCCAAATCAGCAATGGCTTTCCACTGGAGTTTTATTTAAACTCTAACTAAATAACCCCCAGGCTCTCTGATGAGCTCAATGAGGCCAAAAGAGCAGTATCTCACCTCTGACCGAGCAAGAGGTAACATTATGTGTTACTCAGGCTAAGGAAGCAATCCCGCTGACTCTGCATGCTGGAAGCCCATTTCTGTGATAAATTATGACGTGATCATTCTTGCCAGAGCCGTCGTCGTCACTTGAAAGAAGTTACGACTCAAATTATTCACATAAATCAGGTCAGATTCATTTCGTGTCAGGTTTGGACAGACTACCCCAGGCCATTCATTGAAACAAGTACAATTTCACAGCACTCACAAGAGCCTTTGGGAGCCTTTTTGCTAGATTCTTTCCTTAGATTTGGCTGGGATGTTCCCATAACTTCTTAATGGCCTACAGTTTGGTGACCAGTGTTGATTAGAGTGGATTATGCTGCTTCACACCCACTCCTCCTGCCTGTGTGCCTACTTGCCTCATTATGAATGCAGGACCACTTCATCCCAGCTGGCTGAGTCAGCACTGGTACCACTAAAATGAGCATCTGTGGGGATTGGGGAGTGCAATGCAGGGGTAAAACTGACCATATAAAATGACAACAGCAACAGACTGCTTATTTGGACCCAGCACAGAGTCAATTCTTGAGCTCAGAAAGCTCAGTGCCCAAACTGTTGAACAGTTTGGCTTCTCGCCTGGATATGGGATTAAAAACAAAAAGACATTGGTGGGATTTTTAATAGCTGTTTTGACTGCCAGGTGAATTTATATATTTAGGAATTACGATTTCTGGAAATTTAAAACAAATGCTTCAGTTATCATACCAATCACAAATAAATGAGCTCTATCTCCATAAAATTTCATAAAATCCTGCTTCAGTAAAATTGTTGCCCAGACAGATCACATGCAAGCAACTCCATTACTATGCTCCACAAACCACACAAAGCAAAGCAGCTTTTTCTATTATAGTGTGATACTATTTTCAAATCTGTTTTCCAAAGTGCTACTGCTGTTTGTGTGGATATTCATCCCTCCAAGAGCTTGCTCTTAGCATGGCTTTTGATCTCATTGGCCAAATTTAGACAAGCTGAACAAAAGGGCAGAGGCTGTAACAGTCTTCAATTCCTGTGAGTTTGATGAAAAGAGATGACAGGGTAAGAAGACCTTACTACTGAATGGACCACGGAAAGGTTGTGACCTAACCATAAGATACAATTCTCCAACCTCAAACCACAAGACAGAAGGTTTGCCTCCAAGGCTCATAGGCTACCTTCCCTCTAGAAGAGAGAAATGTCCATGTCTATTTTAAAGAGACTGTACCTACTAGCTGAGAACCAGTAGCTATGATTCCCAGATTTGAGGTAGAATTATGATGCCTTTGTAACTAGTTCAGAACATAGCCTTCTGAACTACTCTTAATAAAACAAACAAACAAAAAAAATCCTAGAAAGCAAAAGCTTTGGAATTTTGTAGATGCCAAACATTATGGTGAGTGTTGGGCCCTGACACTGCTCACTGCATAGCAAACACTTGGTCCACTGAAGTCCTTCCCATTGGCATTAGCAGATCTCCAGGTATGGCTTGACATTGCAGCTTCACCCATGGCTTCAGCAGAGTGTGGAGATACTTAATCAAGTTTCCACCCAATCAGTGTGAGTACCAGGCACAATAAACTTAACACAAAAACATGGAGCTCAGTGTGGGTTATTCACCCACACTGAATTGACTCCAACCCACACTAGTGCTTACATGATAACTTTTCTGATGTAGTCAGTGCAGCAGAACCAGTGGAGTAGAAGTCCTGAATTAAGTCTGAATATAAACCCACATGCTTTCATTCTCTCTCTCTAATACATTATCTCCAATCCCAGAGTTTGGCTATACTGAGATGCACAACTGCAGTGCACATTCCCCCAGACAGGTCAACCTGCACATAATCAGCTAGCCTAACCTAGAAAGGCTTCAAAAAAGCATGCTTCCCACCTGTCTGGGACTGGAATAATCAGTTCACCTCAGGTAGCAACACTCTATATTAAACATATCTGAAAAAACTCAAAATCCACACACCTGCAGCATCGTTTCAGACACACCGATGTGCACTCCAACCTCCAGTGTCACTGCCAGATTATCCACTGCATCCTTCTGTCTCTGTCATCTGTTCTTTTTCCCTTTCCCTTTCAAATGCTAAGTGCTTCTGCATTTGAAATCACTGGGAACAATGAGAATCCAAGCACTGTGTGAACAAATTTCACTCTTTCTCTTTTCTAATACATAATATTTTAGTACCCAAAACATACTTGTTTTGGAGTACTTGAACACATAATGTATGGAAAAAGCACAAAACCAGAAAGGAACAGCTCCTTGGCTGAAAGTCCAGCAGTTTGTGAATCACTGCAAACTGACAGACATGCATTGAAGTAGCACAGTTCGCTTGGAATAATTTCACAGAATCATACAATGGGTCAAGTTGGAAGGGATCACACTGGGTCATCTGGTCCAAACTCTCTGCTCAAGCAGGGTCATCCTAGAGCACATGGCACAGAATTGTGTCAAGGTGTTCCATGAATATCTCCCATGAGGGAGACACCAAAACATCTCTGGGCAATCAGTTCAGTGCACGGTCACCTGCACAGTAAAGAAGTTCTGCCTTGTGTTCAGGTGGAACTTCCTGTGCATCAGTTCCTGCCCATTGCCTGTTGCACGGCACCACTGAGAAGAGCCTGGATACCCTTCCTTAGATACTGATAGACATTGATGAGATTTCTTCTCAGTTTTGCCTTCTCAAGACTGAACACCTCTCAGCCTTCCTTTGTAAGAGAGAAGGTCCAGCCCCTTAATCACCTTTGTTGCTCTCCTCTGGACCCAGACCAGGAGCTCCCTCTCTCTCTTGTGCTGAAGAGGCCGGAGCTGGACAAACCAGGGCTGAGCAGAGGTCAGGATCAACCTGCTGGCAACAATGCTCTTTCCTATGTACCCCAGGATGCCTTTGGCCTTCTTAGCCACAAGACACACTGCTGGCTCATGGACAGCTTGTTGTCCACCAGGACTCTCAGGTCACTCTCTGCAGAGCTGCTCCCCAGCAGGTCAGACCATGCTGGTCCATGATTATTCTCCTCCAAGGGTAGGACCCTGCCTTTGTGGAATTTCAGAAGGTTCCACTCTGCCCATCTCTCCAACCTGTCGAGGTCCTTCTAAAGGCCTGCACAGCCCTCTGGAGTATCGGCCACTTCTCCCAGATTTGTGCCATCAGTGAATTTGCTTATCTGAAAGCATTTTCTCTCATTAGAGGAGGGCTTTTAAACTTGTATCACACCTATGATATTTCCTTCAATTTTTTTTCTTCTGATTTTTTTCCATACTACTATAGTTTATGGAAGAGTTTGTTTTAAATATCTCTAGTGTGATAGAAGCGGAGAGAGTCCATATGAGCAAGACATTTCAGGGTGCTCTACCTACATTTTTAACTGAAGAACTCCCTCTAAAATCAAAATGCTCTGTAGACTTTAAACCTAATTTTGATTAGAACATAAACTAAGACAAACTAACATACAGGAAATCTTGCATAAATTTGAACCTGTCAAGGGACAGTTACCAACATAAATAGTTCCTTGGCAGAAGTATTGCACACCTTCAGTGAGTCCCACTTCAGAGCAGAACATGAACTTTTTCTGATGAAGTTACAGTGAACTGAGAAAATTCATAATACCGCCAAAGTGCTCAGATATTATGATATTACCCATGCAAATAATTAAATAGATAGATTAATTTTCTTTTTCGCAATTGAGATCCCTGTTTAGCTCACAATTCTTTTTTACTTCAGTCAATAACTTTTAAACCACTTCACTTTTGGTACTCTCTTATCCTTAAAATTTCCAATTAAATTTATGGTTGGAAATTATAGAGCTTTATATAAAAAAAGATTGTATTGTTCAGCTCACTCTACAGTATAATTCAGCTGGCAGCCTACAGCCTGATTCCTTGGAGATCCTTGGACAGGGGAACAGGGGAAGCGTTTCTCTATTTCCTGTGAATAGACAAAAGCAGAAAGATAATGGCATCTGCTGGAGTACTTTGCACTGCACTCTTTGGGCAGATGCCACTCCTGCCACAGAGGCATTACTCTTCATTTTCCTACTGTGGAGCTGCACTGTCAGCCGGAAAGGGACCTGGGAAACCTTGTTGCCACTCCATCCTCTGCAGAAGTATGTAAAACTGCATAATCTCAACAATAAATATTGCTGTCTAAATGTGCAACTTCACTGTTTGTTCATAATGGCCTGAAATGGAACTAGTAAGGCCCACAGAACTGGAGAAGCCTTGACATTTGTTTAAACTTTGTTGCAGAGTTGAAATGTCCTTGATATGAATGCAGTGGCAGGCCAGGAGTGAAAACAAGAGCTGTCCTGGCAAATGATGGAAACTTCTCTTAGGTGATCGTCTTTCAGGGGCGATATTTTGGAATAGGTTACTTTGCATAATTACAGATTGCTCATGCCTGGTTAAAGAGGAGAATAACCAAATCAAAGAATTACAGAATGATAGAATGGTTGAGGCTGGAAGGGACCTCTGGAGGTCATCTGGTCTAAGTCTCCTGCTTAAGTAGGCTCACCTGGAGACAGTTGTCCAGGGCCACATCCACAATACTCCTGTAGTTGTCACACAAGCACTAAATAAAGGGGAAGGATCACATCCCTCTACATGCTGGCAACACTTTGCTGAATGTAGCCCAGGATAACCTTAGCCTTCTTAGCTACTAGGGCATGTTGCTGGATCACGTTCAACTTGGTTTTCAACAGAACCTCCAGGTCTTTTTCTGCAAAGCTGCCTGCCAGCTGGGTGTCACACAGTGTATATTGGTGCATGGGGCTGCTTCTCCCCTGGTCCAGGATTTTAAACTTCCCCTTGTTGAACTTTCTGAGATTTCTGTCAGCCCGTTTCTCCAGCCTGTAAAGGTCCCTCTGGCTGGCAACATGACCCCCTGACCTCTCAGTCACTCTTGCACTCATTCATACCAATACCAGAAAAACACATTGGTACACTTGAAATTTCTTTTAATTCATAGGTGGAGATAAAAAAAGCAAAGTGAAACACTGTACAGGTAGACTCTCATGAGAATATTATCGGGCGGAGTCAAAAATGGGATTGGTAATAGCTGATGCAAGTGATAAACTTTTAAACTATAATAAAAATTGCTAATAAAGGAAGGAGGGTGACTATTTACAAAGCAAGATAGGGTTTGGGTTATGTTTTTTTTTTTTTTTTTTAGATTTAAAGACATTAATATAATATCAGTAGGAATTAACGGATACATAGCAGGGAGATGGATTTGCACCTTATTAGCGAGTCCATTCCACAGAATGCACATATTTCTGCAAACAGAATATGGTAAGGTAATATGGAAAGACAGGCAGAAAAGGATTTTGTCCTTCACTACAAAGTAGTTATGACAAGCTTTTGTTTTCTGTGATTACAAAGCCAAAACTACAAAAAAGAATGCCTTGCAGTCCAAGAACACCTTGGTGGCAACAATAGATTATGCATGGAGAGGTGGCAATGTATCTACCATGCACATAGTAGCAGAGGACAAAGCACTGAAAATGAGAGATAAAGAAAGTTTGTCTACTTCCCAACTTTATAGTCATCCAAGTAAACAATTAGAAAACATCACATTTGTGTTTTTCAGCTTTTGTCTGCTCCACACCATATCTTTCATCCCACTTCTTGGGTAACTCAGTGTTTGAAAATGAAGTCTAAAAACTCAATGAGTTTCTCATGATTAAAGGACGATGAGGATCCAACTTCAAAGCTTCATGCAGACAAAATAAACTGAGTTACTGTGTGAGGCAACTGCCACCATGCTGGGCTTATGATTCTGGCAGCTACTTTCAATATTAAGGAGCAGGAAACAGGATGACAGAGGCCTTTCTCTACACACCAGGCAGATACTTCGAGCCTTTTGTTAACATTCAGAAGAGTTTCTCTGCAGTCTCAGAGAAGAGAACAAACAAGAATAGTATTATTTCTGTTGCAACTACATCAGTTGATGATGATGACAGGGAAACAGGAAAGGAAGAGTGACCTTACCTCCTCTGCCTTCTGCTCATCAGCAGTACAAAGGCCTAGAAAGGCAGAGGGAAGTATAACATGAGAAATTCACATAACTACAGTCAGGTCTAAAGAAAAAAAGAGGTATCTTTTTAGCCTGTGTTCCATCAGGCAAAGTTTTATTAAGTACTATTCATATGCACTGTATCTGGATCGTAGTATGCTAAACCACATCAGCAAATATGAGTACATTTATTATTCCAATTAGTTTCTGTGACTGCCCTGGAAGATATTAATTTGAGATCTAATGAAAAAAATGGGATAAACAATTCTTTTGTTGAAAGGATGATGAACAAGACTGGTACAAAGTTGATTAAAATAAGTAGAAATCACTGCTTTCTAATCTGAGATTTTGGCTAATTCAGTGTGACACGGAACACCCATTTTACAATAGTTTTAGCCCCAAGTAGGATACATGAGAGAGAAAATCCCCAGCAGGGGGTAATGTAATGTGACCTCATTGGGATGTTCCTACAGAGATGATAACAGAAGGTTTTGATCATGACAGGGCACCCTGCAAATGTACTAGTTGGTTAGGATTTGGTAAAAATTTTATGTGTGTGGCTTTTTTTGTTACAGAAGTGGCAATATTTTATGGAGTTGTTATTGCAATACTAGTGGGAGAATCATATATTTACCTGATCCCTCTAATATAAGAACCATTCACAAAATAAAAGGGAAAAAAATACTTCCTGGAATCCTGTAATTATTTTAAAGGAAGAAATAAGAGTTTACCACCCAAATGCCACTGAAAAGTACAAGCAGTCTGGCATCCGAGTCTTAATGTTGTCTAAATCTGACTAGGCTAAATGTTTACGTGCAGTTACATGCTCTTTTAATTGAAGAGAAACTGGAAGAGTCATAGATGAGCCTGAATCACAAATTAAATACCACAGGGCTAATTTGCTCCATCTAGATCTTTTGTTTTAGTGTAAACAAACATCTTTTAGCCTGCTCTATTTTAAGATGAGGACTGTACAGTGAGAAGTGGCTGTTCCTATGATACCTCTGGGAGCTGCAAAATATACACCATATTCTTCAACTCTGACATGAAGGGATTGCCAGAGAGCTCAGAGTGGTTGGGTCAGCTCAGTTGCCCGCTCTGCCTCTCACTTCACACTGCAGCCTTGCTCTTCCTGATGAGCCACAGCAACTGTTTGTCTGACTGCTCTGTAACCAGATCACTCAAATGCTTGGGGTTAAAAGTTACCCTGAGAAGTTACAGCAAAATAACTTCAGTGACCTAGCTCACTGGTTCAGCTCTCATCCAGCTGTGTCAGCAGAGCTGGAGGAGTTGGGATGGTGAACTGCAATGCAGTCTTCAGCATTTCCCAAGCATCCTTCCCAAATGTAACAAGTAATTACACCCTCCTCAGCCTGTGCAGCCCTAGGAGCTGGATGCCTCTTACCAAAATTCCCAAAAATAATGAGCCTATGCTAAGGCAATATAGTACATTTGGCTTCAGAGTTCATCATAGATCATGGATGTAATGTATTAATTCACCCTGCCAGTGGTGACAGGTGAATTGTTACCAGTTGGCTGTATCAGCAGCTGTCTGTTGCCCTATAGCCAGCATGCAGCCACTGTACCAACACATCATCATTCATTACTGTGAATCTATGCTCTGTTCAACAACCAAAGAAAAAACAACTGTGAGCTCGTTCTTGATCCAGGCCAGATGTCTGTTTTGCAGCAACCTAGCCCACAGATCCACCGCTCGGGAGTGTGGAACTACAGGCTGGGCAAGGCTGGCGTGAAGGCAGCCTCACTCCCACCCCGTGCCTCACGCCTGGCTTGCCCCAGCTCTGTGCCAGCAGGATGGGCCCACGCAAGAAAGCCCAGCAGCTTTCTCCTGATATCACATCAGCTCGGCCACAGGAGGTCTCAGTGCTGCTATGGCAATAGATACATCGTCGTGCAAGCTTGGGAAATTATTTTCATCCAGCTCTAACAGAGTTTTCCTTTAAAAATTTGCCCGCTGTGTAAGAGAGTGAAAGCAGTGATGGATTGCTTTCTACCTGGCAGCTGACACAGTCGGCGAAGGCCAACTGGAAAGGCCTTCTTGAGGAGAGAGAGCTGATGTGCCGTTCCAAAAGCTGTACTGGAAGGGGAACTTTTCCATAAAAGGTAATGCCGCAGCTCGGAGATTTTGCAGGGAGATGTTGCCATGTGTCTAGGGCAGCTTCTGCGACAATCAGCTCCCAGTTCCAAACCAATCCTGGTGACAAGCACAGCTTAAGTTCTGATGACTGGTCAGAAGTAACAGGGACCCTCTCCAAAGCCCTTTGGTCATCTTGTGACACAAACTACACTTTGGTGAGATTACTTTGCACTTTCAGAAGCAGTATTCACCTCCTTGACAGAGATGGAGCCTTTGTACGTGTCACTTTTCATTTCAAGATTTGGATCCCTGAATAAAGCTTGCCTGTCTTTTCACTATAATATTTCAGGTTTTGGTTTTTTATTTTTCTGTTGATTATGCCCCTACTCCTTGCAGATTTCAGAGAGCCACGTTTTCTTTTGCAAACTGCCCAAGAAAAGAAATGGAAGTATCTTGTAAATCCCAAGCCAGTGTAAGCTAGTAAGTGCAAAAAGGACAGAAAGAACCATAATATTCTGTAGATGAAATGCAAGGGTAAGAAAGGATTCTGTGTGTGTTCTTGCCTCCTTATGTGCATTAGAGATTCATTGCAGCCTTTAATTGCTGGTGCAGGTGGATAAAATAGAAGGGTTGAAGAAGAGAGCCAAGGAAAAAATAATGGAAACCTGACCAGTGACAGGAGCTGATTACTGTTGGCAGACTGTATAGGTTTCAAATTCATGCTGTGACTTAGGAAATAAGTCCTGGCTGGGATGCATTTTTCTGGAATATCCCTAAGGAATATCTATCAGTGATTCATCTAAGCAGCCACTGGATATCATTACCACTCTACCAAAAATGAGGATAAAATAACAATCTGGAAGAAATGAAAGAAACAAGTGCCCCAGATTTTCTCTCCAGCTGTAGTAAAGAGATCACAAGGGTGGGTAAAGAAAGGAGGGGGGAATGAGGAAAGGGCTGAACTTTTCATCTGCATGTCCTCAGTTTGCCTTTAAGCTGTGCACATCTAGTTTACTCTTGTCAGAAGCTACCACCACTGTACTTTGTAGCTCTAAAAGAAAGAGATAATTGCCTTTTTTTTCCAGTCACATGCTTACCAATACAGAACTTTATTTCTCTTTCTCCAGCCCTACACAGTAGGACCTCCATCATTCAAAATAGAATAAGCTTTGCTAGAGATGTTAATGCACCATCCAGAGCAAATACAATGCACAGGCTTTGACAGGTTCACATTTTGAAGTCCCTTTTGAACTCACAGTTTCTCTCTTTTCTGTCAGATGAACAGTGGCCAATTATAAATTATGGCTCTTTCCAAAGGCCCCATCCCAACAGCTCCTATGAGTTATGTTCCTACTGGGTGTCTGTTACATTAGGCTGATTTTATTTCTCCAGATAGTTGTTGGGCATTTTCCTTGCTGTGGTGGTTAGCTAATATATAACTAATCATATGGGAGAAAATAGAAGGGGAAATTAATTCTAGTAATAAAAAGCCTTATAAATATTTTTTAAGGACACGCCAAGAAACCTATTTTTATCCATACATCAGATACTCAGCTGGACCTCGAACAACAGTTCACTAATTTACGTCAGATGCCCCATAGGGTCTATTTGATTTGCAAGTTTGAGTAGAAGACTGTTATTGAAATCAGTGTTCTTATGTATAACATATAGCTGACAAAGATAATGTAAATATCTACCATACACCAAATTCACTCTAGATTCTCTGAACCTTGCAGGAATTAACTGCAAGAATTACACTTTGGAGCTTTTAAAACAGGAGATAATTGCCTCTTTTTTTCTGTCATGGATTTACTAATACAGAACTTTAGATTTTCCCAGTCCTCCACAGTGGGACTTCCATAAGTCAAAGTAATGTAAACTGTGTGAAAGATGCTAATGTTAAGCACTACAAAAATATTCAAACAGGCTATACAGTATTTCAAGTGTGAAAAAAAGCCTGTGGGTTCAGAAAATATTTCCCCACCCAATTCAAGGAGAATATGTAAACAGGATTTTTTAACTCTTCATAGTCTGCAGTGGAGCTTTACTGTAGTGCTAATCCCCATAGTACCTTGAGCCCTGACTCAACAAAGATGTAAGGTGAACACTCCAGACTTGAGTGGACTACTTTGGTGCCCTAAGTTTAGTCTGTTTCTATTAACTTGCAAAGCTGCAACCTAGGTTAATTAACTAGGATTTCCAACAAGAATCCCAAAGCAGCTACTGTCTTCCCCTGCATTATCATGGGTGCTTGCTAGTATACTTATTTTCATTCAACTACGAGATGGTCTTTTCCTACAAGAGTCCACCAGCATCACTCTAATTCCTGCTAAAATATTTCCTACTCTAATAGAAGGCCAGCTGAATAAAAGGTTAGAAGGAGGATCTAGTAGAGGATGTTTAGCTTTTTCCTTTTCAGCATGGTACCTATTAACGGGATGTAGGTGTATCCCGCAGCATTGCAGTTCCTGAAATAGCTACAGGAAAAGGAGACAGTGAAATGCAGAAGGCAGTGCGTTAATTCTCTTGTGAATTACAATCACAGTTTGCTACTAATTGAGAAAGTAAATAAAAAAGGTCCTGACAATACGTTCTTTCCTAGTGGGGACTATTCTCATTAAATGCAAAATAAAAGGCTGTTGCCTCTCTTTCTGACTGGAAATCCTTAAGAGAGGCGAGAATACTTCTCTTCATTCAAGGAAAAATGGCCCAAAATTATATTAACACCAGGCTGAGTAGCCAGCTGCATTATGCAGTTTCAATATTTCCTTTGCATTTCATAGCAGCCATTAGTGAGTTGCCTCATCCTTAGGGACTTTACTTCTAATGTCACAAGTAGGGCAGTTGTGCAACTCCATTTGAAGGAAGCCATAAAAATTTCTGCTAAGAGTTTGGCTTCTGGTTTCTACAAGTTCCTTGAAAGTCCCAGGGCTTGAAGATGCAGGATACAGGATGACTGGGCAACCATGTAAGTAACCCTGGAGGATTAGGATGAGGAGTTATAAATTACCAGCATGGAAGCAGATGAGGTGGAAATCTTTTAAATTTTGCAGCCTTCTAAGAAAAGTATATGTATTTCTAGACACTGCATAGACATTTGTACACTTTCAGCCGCAATCACACTTTCATTTGACATTCAAACATCCACTTAAATTCAAAATACCCCTGTCTTCTTATGATTCAGACTGAGATTAGTGTCACTCTCCCACAGTAACAAGTGTTACAGTCACAAGAGATAGGGACAAAAAAGTTACAAAAATGTCCTGGTGACTGGACTTCAGAAACTGGAATCACAAAGTTTGCCTGGTGGCTTCAAAAAAAGGCATCAGGAGCTGCAATTTCCACTCTTCAGATGAAGGCTTTTGTGACAAACCAGATGAGAGGAATTCCAAAAAGAAGAAGGAGGGGGAGAAAAAGGACCCATTGTAGGGAAGAATAAAATAGCCCACGTGAAATGTCATAAAAAGAAATTTTCTAGGTCCCTGTCTTCAGCCAAACATCAGGAGCAGCAAATTATGTTCTTAGATAAAGCAAATAGCATGCAAAGAACGCACAATGATGTGGTGCAAAGGGCGTTTGTTTCTTCTGGGATGACAATAACAGTTGTCAAGTAGAAAGGCAGCAGCAGATCACTGATTAGCTCAAGTAAATGCTAATACAAAACTCTAGGTCACTTCAAATTCTGTATATAGCTAGAGAACAATCTTTCACACGTGTCCTGGGGAATTTTCATCATTTTTATTGCTATGCTGCTACACAGCTTCTCCTGAAAAGGGACTGTATATGAAAAGTGAAGTAATATGGCACTACTTTTTTCTCAGTGACGCAGCCATCTAAGAAATTTCCCCCAACCACCACCGTCCTGCACATACACAAATGTGCAGTAGTTCACAATCCTCTCAAATTTACCACTTCAAAAGTGTCTCAAATGGTCCAAATTAAAAAAACTAACTTTGTCAAGAATCATGTGTAACCATATTGATTTCTGTGCCCAGGTTACAGCACATCCCATTGATGGTTTTGATAACAAAATTGGAGAGAGGTGAGCAGGGGCAGAGGCAGGAATGATGAGCCCACAGGTAGAGGAAGGGGAAATGACTTAAACTGCTTTGTCAAGAAAAATGCAATGTGCATTTGCAGCCTTAGTGTAAGGGAGGTTTGTGGGTGGGTGAGTGGGTGGGTGGGTGTAGGTATGTTGCAGAATTCAGTTCTGGTGCAACCCCACAGGTGATTGCAGCCACACAAGGAACATACTTGGGACTATATGAATCAAAAAGTGGAGGAGATGGGGGAAAGCAAAGCACCACTTTTTAGAAAACTACTCAAAAATTATCTACTATTCATTGTGCAAACAACCTAGCCTAACAGACAGAAAAGTGTGTGTGTCAACATTGTTATCTGGAAAGATGAAGATTTGGGCTAAATCCTAATCCTGAGAAGGAGGAACTGATCAGCCTGGGGGAAAAGAGTGACCTGTGGTTCTCAGCAATACTTATCTGAGAAATGAGAAAGATACGCCTGGATTGAAACCTTCAGTAGGGACCAGCCACGACAAGCACTCTGAATGAGATAATAAAATACTGGTTTGAGCTAGAGCAGAGTAGGAGCCAAGTTTGAATTTTATCCCCACATCTAAACTGATCCCCGGCATGAATCTGAACTCACTTCATCTCTTCATTTTCCTTTTTAGCATTTGCCTTTCATCTCTATTTAGGTGACAAATCCTTTGGGCCAGGAAATTTGCAAATGGATGTGTGTGTGTGTGTGTGTGTGTGTGTGTGTGTGAGTGCACTACTGAAAAAATACACTGTGATTTTGACATATTAATTATTTGCATTACTTTTTTAGCACTTTTTCTCTCATTTTACTAGGTACTGTGCAAGCAGAGGTAGAAAAGACAGTTATTTCTCCAGAGGTTATTAAAATACAAAGTATGTTCATGTCAGACTCACAAGCAAGTTATTACTGCACAGTGAGTAGCCTACATCAGCTGAGGCATAGTACCTGTTCATAGAGGCACTCTTAGCCAGGAACACATAGAATATAATTCTTTGTAGCCCAGTCCACAGTGAAAAGGGATTGACAACATCAAATTACATGGTGTTCTCTACCATCTGACAGTACATACAGACAGTCACTGTGGCTCAGGCAGTGAGAAGCAACTGGTTAAACCATGGTAAATTACACAGGAACTCTGAGCCTTTAGAGAAGAGAGGATGATGGATACAAACAGATAGGGGACAGGTAAGAATGTTAGATTCACACAAATAAGTAATAGGTTTCATGGCCAAAGTGTGGCATTGTGACAATAAATGCAATCATGTAGAAGAGTTCTGCAGGTTGCACAATAAATTAAAGGATATTTTTTACAGAAAATTAAGTACTTCTTGAAAAATGTTTATATGTATCTTGTAAAATATTCCCAAAGCATCCAAAACTTTGACCAATGTGGAAAAATGCATTGCCTTCTAATTTGCTACAATAACATAGCATGTGGAAAAGGGCAGTATCTCCAGATTCTGACTAGTGCCCATGACTAACAACTCCTACAACAGCAGCATCAGATTATTACTGATAACCTTTTGTATCAGTTCCAGGGAGGTTATCAAGATTCTGACTGCAGCTGGATGACGTACAGTGAAATTTGGTCATGAACTGATTCTATTGTATAATGATTATTCAGCTAGAGGGATAGAGTCTGATTTTTCATTTGCTGCCATCCCTCGCATGCAGACATGTGCTGGATCCTCATTTATCCTAGTGATATAAGCTTTCATTCTTAAAGATTATTCTTAAAGACCATTCTTAAAGACCATACTGGTTGAGGTTTAGTTGATCTCATGGAGTTTTGCATGGAAGAAGTCTCTGTCCTTTCAGGCCTTTTTCTATGGCAAGTTGAAGTGCTGGCTGCTTGTAGGAATGCTGATTAGTGCAATTATAACTTCATGTACCTGTTGAGGCAACTAAACTCCCCAGGCATTAGTTGCTATTTACCCATCTTATTTGTTACATTGACATTTTTATGCTTCTGTCAGGAATGATCAATCCGACATATCGGGAATGCAAAAGGTGAAGGATGCTGTTATATTACTTTTAACAGCAGAGTTTCTTGGTTGCTTGCCATGAGTGAGGGGTGAACCCTGAAATACAAAGGTTTGGTTTGGCTGAACCTATTTAAACCGTCTGTGTGTGAAACTTACCTGCCACCCTTCAGCTTGTTACTTTCACAACACAATTCTGTAATTACTGATTCCACAAGCAACATAACAACAGCTGTTCTTGTGATATTTTAATACCACTGGAATTAGGAGAGCTAAGAAATTCAGAGGTATATGACAGTTTTGAAAATATCTGTTTCAGTATGAGTTTAATCCAAAATGAAATAGTTTTTGCTATCCCTAGGCAAAAAAGGCATGGACTAAACACTGAAGAAAAAACTGGTGAGGGACCATGATGGTGAGATTTATTCAACTCAGAAGTAAAGCTATTCCTTAAAGAAAATCTGTATTTCTTTGAAACAGTTTACATGTACCCAGAAAGCACAGGAATAGCTACCATGGTAGTTGATTGGAAAATCAAATTTCCACAATAGTTTTGAAAACAAATTTTCATCTTTAACCTAGACAAAAAGACCAAAGTTCCAGTTTGTTCAGAGGAACTGCACAATTAATGAATAAGGATAAACCAAAAATTTTATTACTATTTTCTAATTACTATCATTCCCTGACTTACACTACTGAAATGGGGAAAGACAGACACTCAAGAAACCATAAAACTGCAAGAATCTGCAGTATCAGGTTCCCTACTTGAGAAGCAGCTGAGAGGTTCAGACAGCAAGCTAAGAAAAACCAGGCAGATTTCATAATGTTTCCACAAAATCAGCAAACTCTGATTCACATTTTGCTTCTTTGTTCTTTTGTATCACGCAGTGGGAATCTTTTCCACCCTAAAATATCCATGGAATAGGCAGAAATGGAGTAGTTCCTTCCTCATGTGGCTTATGAAGGAACCAATCAAACCATCTGCTGCTTTTCTTCATAACTTCTCGAAGGGGCTAAAACATGTAACAAACTCAAATTAGAGTAAGGCATTCAGATTTATTGGAATAATCTACAATTTTGGGGGCCTCACTGGAAGAAGGACATTGACAAAGAGCAGAACTATTCAGAAATTGATAACAAATATGCTACACAGGGCTGCATGCAATCACTGGGATCCATTGGGCAAACCATTACTCTTCTAGTGGCCAAGCAGACCAGGATGAATTGACAGAAGATGGGAAAGAGGTTTGTGCTACCTTGTTTCTTAGGTATTTGAAACAGACTAGGACTAGGAAGGCACCAGGTCTGCTTCAGCACCATGAGAAGATCATCTTGCTTGAAGAATGGTAAAAGGTGACATTATCTCAACCCTTACAATTGCCTGGCTAATCCTTGATCACTGCATATAGATCTACAGGACTGGGCTTAAAGACTTGAAAGACGTGTCATTCAAGCTTGAGAAACCAGGGCTCCCCACCCCTAGGGGAGAAAAAAAAAAAAAAAAAAAAAAAAAGCAGAAAAGAGGGTAGAAGCATTTTCTTAGACTGAGGTTTCCCCTTTATAAATTCAAAGTAAGGTCCCTCTTTATTTTTGGAAGAGCCTGGGAAAACTTTGAAGTGTGGAGTTACAAAGTGAGACACTCAGATTGTTTTGTAGATCCTGCAGCTCGTAGTGAACCATGAGGGGCTGTTTAGTTTTTAAATCCCACATAGACATCTTCTATTGTTTGGAAATAGTATTTCACCTAAATAGCTTAGAGAATATCACCATATATTCCTAGCTCACACTGTATTTGGTTTTTGTGGTGGTGACTGAGACTCGTGGACATTTTGGTCACAGTCAGAAGGCTTTGGGCAATCCACAGAGACTGGAGAGGCAGAAGTTGCCACTTGGGATCTTTGTTCTGGCTAATTCTTGTCAGTCCATGGGCAGGAATGCTTGCTTAAGAGAACAGCCACAGACAAGACAGGCATTGAGACAGTTGTTTTACCTTGAGCACTCAATCTGATTTCCAAGTACAAGATTGGTTCAAGAGCTGCAAACAATGTTTGTCTCCTTTCCAGTCTTGGAGTCTTAGACTCGTGAACATTCAGTTCTTCTTTGAACCTTCCTATATTCTCCACCTCATGGCAGGGAAGTTGTTTTCAGCCAGTCTTGATCAATTTTCACAATCCTAGCTGAGCCTTTCACTCAGCTAATGTATCAGGTATACAGGACTCTTCACTGGCTAATGATGTGATCTAATCTGCTAATTCTATTATCATTATAGCTGTCAATAGAAGAGGGCTGAGGAAGAAAAGCATCATCCTGAAAATATCTCTCAAAAATGAAAGAAGGTTTCTTCACAAAGCTACGGACTTCAAATTGTGAACCACAAATTCATATAATTGATTAGAAGATAAATATCTTATGCACTTTTTTGCACATGTTATGGAGAACACAAGAGTTCCTGCACTAACTTTTCCTTTTTAATAAAAATACAGAAGTCCTTCTTGGATATTACTAATTCCACTCTGTCTGAGAAAATAAAAATTAAATTAAATTAAAATAAAATAAAATAGTAACAGCAGCCTTACTAAGGCTAATCAGAATATGACGCATCTAGGAATGAATAATGCCCAAGGAGACCTCAGGGTTAGAGTGGGCAGTGAATCGACAATGCAATATGGCAGGGAACAAGAAAGCCTGCAAATGCGGTCTGTCATAAAGAGAGATAGACTGTGTCCAGAAAGCTCCCCTGGGAATGTTCTGCAAATATTCACTGAGTTCCTGACCTGTCATTGCTGAAAAAAAAGAAAATAATGAGGGAACTAGGGGAAGTTCAAAGAAGAGCAACCAGAATGATGTCCAGGCTGGAAAAACTCAGCCGTGGAAAGACTAAAATGGCCAGATAATGGCAGTGGTACCTAAGCGTGTTTTCAGGGTGATTTGCTTGAGTTCACAAATATATGCAAAGCAGAATGCAGCTTCTTTACACTGCTTTGCCTTTTGTAGTATCATTCATAGTCTTTAAAAGCATTAATTCTGCCAACACAGTGGCTGTGGGAAATAGCTTGAAGACTTTCTTAAGGAGCCTGCTGTCCACAAAAATCAGATTCGTTACCTAGTGTGCAACAAACCAATAATTACACACTTAAGAGAGACATTGATTATTTATTTCACAGTTGCACAAGACTGGGTGCTTGGTGGTATTCCACAAATCAAGCACACCTGCTACCAAATTTTTACTATTTATACATTTCAGCAAACAAAAGAGTGGTGTTTATTGGTGACAAGTTACATAGTTCTCTATTAGTTAGTAGCCTATCTTCTATTGGTTAATGATTCTCTTGCTTCTCATGCTAATTAATCTTTATTCTCAGTCTTTCTCTTGAGTTGTTGGATTTCTTGGGTCGATGGTCCATGAGTCGGCAGTCATGATCTCTCCCTGCCAGAATTACCTTTCACCCAGTTGGAGCTGATTTCAGCACAATTGCTGAGTTATCTTTATTAGTTTCTTCCTTACCTTGGGACTTCTGCCAGTTGTCCTTGTGGCTCGCAAATTCTGCATTCTTTGTGTCCACTAATGGAACATCCTTCTTCCTAAGCTCTGGTAACCTTCCCCTAGGTCCAAGATCACTGAAGCATGTCCGGTCCTAACCCTTAGCAAGGCAATTCTATCAACAAGTAATTTGTTTTTCTAACACCTGGACACTACTTAGAGCATGCTTGTTAGCTGTGTTTCATGGATTAAATCTCCCTTCTTGTTGACTAGTCTTGAGAGTACACAAAGATCAAACATTAAAGAACATCCTTCCTTAAGAAAAATTTTACATATCCCATATTTTACAACAAGCCCAGCACCAGTTTCAGCTGTGCTGTGAACATGGTGCTGCAGCACTAAGCACAAGCAGCAAGATTGCTACCTGAATTCCTGGTGCTCAGGGTACTTAAATTAAACTAAAAGCCTTGAAATAGTCCAGAAACAGGACACAAAGATGGCTTAGAGCCAGCACAGACTCATCCTTAAGACATATAGCATGTAGAAATTGTGAAAGGTGGATAGGAGCAAGGGAAGAAAAAAGGAAGAGAAAAAGAAAGAAAAACAAGATGACTTTAGATTTACTAGCAGGGGAAAAAATCATAAAGGTCAAACCTAAACAGTGGAGATCTGAGAGGTAAATGGCAGAAAGCTTCACTTCTTGCAACATTTCCTATGAATCTTAAGAAGACACTGTGCAGCTGAATTGGAGTGGACTCTTGTCAGGTAAATAATAAACTGGCTGGCAATTTCCATCTTGTAATTAAAAATATAGATTAAGAAAACGTAAAGCCTTATTTCAGGCTGCATTTAGGCGGTTGGGGGTGTTGGGGGTGGGGGGGAGAGATTGCACAAAATGCATGTGTGCAGAGGGGCTCCATGAGTCCCACAAGCAAAAGCTGAGATTGCAGTCCGTTCTGCATCAAGATTAGTCATAACCTCCTGAATGGGGAGCCCTCTGGGAAGAGAGGGACCAAGCAAAGGCAGGCACCTGGAAAATCCCCATCCGCTGCTTTCCATTCACATAGGAACCGCCACATGCGACCACGAAGTGTCATCTCCATTAATAATTCACCGAAATATCTTGATTCATCAAGTCCAGGAACTTCCTGGGAAGTGTGGGAAAAGACCAGCGGGGCATCTCAGATGTCGAGAGGACTCAAGACCAGCTCAGAGGATGAGAAGCCACACAGCACAAACACACAGTTCACAACAGAGGAGCGTGCCTCTGCCTCCTCTTTATCCCCCCTCCCCCGATTTTATTCCGCTTTAGCTATCGCTACCAAACGATTGGGAAGAAGCTGGCTGCTCTCCACCTCAAGCACGGAGCTGCTCTCTGGGGGGAAGGGGGGCTCGCTGGCACAACCCTCCTCCTCTGCCCTCCCACCGCATTCAGTCGCAAATCCCTGCCCGCCCGGAGGAATCGGCTCCGCGCCCGCTCCGCGCCCCCCCGGCCCCAGTGCGGCAGCTCCGGCAGCCCCGGCAGCCGCAGCGCCGGCGCCAGGGGTGCGGGTGCGCGTATGTGCGGGTGTGTGTGCGCGCCTGCCAGGGAGCCAAGCCGAGAGGGAGGAGTTTGGCTTTATTTTTTTTTTTTTTTTTTCTTCCCCCCCCCCCCCCCTTTTTTTTTTTTTTTTTTTTTATTAATCAGGAGCAGTGAATGGAAACCAATCAGATAGAGAGCCCCCTCGGCTCGGGCTGCCTGCATGCCGGAGTTAAAAAGTGCTGCTGGCCGAGCGGGAGCCCTAGTGCGAGGCGGGGAGGCTGAGCGGCGGGAGAAGGGGCCGGGGAGCTGCGCTGCCGCGCCGCCGACCCGGGCGAGGCTCGGCCGCCTCGTCCCTGCGTGCCGGTAAGGAGATGCGGCTCTGCACCTCTGGAGGGGCAAGTTGTAGCTCTCACCAGCCAGCCGCCTTCTGCTTCCCGCCCTCTCGCCCCCCCTCCTTTTTTTTTCTTATTCTTTCTGCCGTGCTTATTGGGAATGCTAATTAAGGGGGAGGGGGGATGACGGAGGAGGGGGACAGCACTTATTTCGCAAAGTTGGCAGCTGTCTTGCGGAGAGGTCTGCCCCCGCCGCCGTGCCGGGGTGACCCCCCCGGAGCTCCGCGCCCTGCCCGACGCTCAGGGGCGTGCGGGGACCACGTTTGCTGGCGTTGTAAGTCAGGCGAAGGGATGCGGCGTTTTCCTGGGATTGTCATCGCCAGCAAGATACTTCGTGCGAGGAGAGGTGGTGAGAGCGGGAGAAGGGTCGTGTGTGCTTGGAAGGGAATAACAGTAATAATTAGTAATAACAACAGCAAAAGGATGAATAACTAGAACATAATAATTTTTAAAGTCTGTCTCTGTTTCTTGATACTGCCTAGTTGCTTTGAAATGAGTACAGGGCAAAGCCCTTCGCATCATGAGCGAAATCCGAGGCAAAGTGCAGAACTGAATGTAGAGCACAGTTGAAATGAGGCGCTCCCTCAGTGAAAAGAAGGGGGCAGAACGAGCAGATCGGGGGACGTTACAGGAATTGACAAATGTGAAGTCTTTTATTTGATAAAAGAACGGGCTGAGGAGTGCTGGAGGAGGTGGAAGTAAGAGGGTAGGCGTATAGGCATTTTTACAGGAAAGAAGTTTGGTTAATTGCAGAAAGCAAGCACTGAATTTGGTGGTGTAGTAAATGTTTCTAAGGAGCTGGTAACATACTTTCTGTGTCAGCTAGATTGAACTATTTATGTATTCATATGTATTTAACACCTACTTACACGCACGCACCGGGAAAACAGTTTGCATATTACATCTGTGTATTCTTATGCAGAAGGTCGAGTCAAGAGATAAGCAATAGCAGTAGAGGTCAGTGGCTGTGCAAAGGAGTCCTGTCACTGCTGCAATAAAATCCATATTTTACGGAGAGTTAAATGCAGTACTTTTTAAGTGCAAGTGGATGGTCACCTAAGTAACTCCTGATGACATTCAAGGTTGGAGAAGTTTAACGACCGAAATTACTCCCAGCATGATGGCACAGTTACTACTTTTATACAAATTGAGAAGATAGGGCACCTTTTTCCTTTTACTTGTGTGTGTTTTGGGATGTTAAAGTTCTGTTAGCAGTGCATGAGAGATTGAGTAGCACAAATTACTTACAGAGTGTAAGGTCAGTCCTTTCTCCAAATTTACTGTTGTTCTAGCACAGCTGGAATAAAGAGTACAGTTCTTGTCTATTCAAGAATCTCTGAGGATGGAATGTACATCCTACATGTGTATCTCGTGAGCTACATGCATGAACATTTGTGCAAGGAGAACATTACAATCAAGAGCAAGGTTATTTCCATTCCCTTTTGTCACAGGACCGTGTGTAGTAGCATTCTGGAAATGACATAATTTCAAGGGAATAAAATTGCTTGATCGTGCAGACCTCTTTGGTTTTAATCAAAATAGACATAGCTCTCCCAGTCAAGATAAAGGCTTATCTCCTGTATTTGCTGGGCTGAAAATCTCTATTATACAGACAGTTCTTTACAAAAGTACTTGCATGTTACTTAAAACATTCCATAAAATTGATTAACATCTGTTCCTGAGCAATATAATGCTATGGGTAATGGTGCATCCCTGTTCATTTCTTTTTTTTTCTAATTCCTGTTTAAAGGCAATAAGTTTGCATGTCACAGGAGAGTCGGGTAGGGCTCCAAGGCTTGTGATCAAGATTAAGTAGATTCCTTTATCATGGATATATACAGTTTTAAAGGCCTGGCAGCAATGACACAATTGGATAGCTCCTTTAAAGAGCCCAAACATGCTAATAAAGACTGGAAAGCTGAATCTCTTTTTCCTCTCCTCTCAGATGTTATCTGACACAGCACCAGTAAATATATAATCTCATATGCTTCTGGCTTTCAGCTACACTATAATCTTTCTGGATGTATTTCTAGTGGTTTGCAGTTGACTTTTGAGCTGAGGGAGGGAAGAGGAAAGCAGCCAGTCTTTTCAGAATAACATAATCAGAGCAGCAGCAATACCTTTTTTTTTTTTTTTTCCTTTTCTTTTAACCCAGGGAAAATGGCATTGATTCAGTCCTGTTGTAGCTCTCTGCAATTATCCTTTGCAGCCATTTAAGTAACTGGGGTCCCCATAGGGACTTATTAATCCCTCTAGGTATTTTAATTTTCACACCAGTTCACAGCTCTTGCATATCTCCATGCCAGCACTCTAAAGATTATATTTATAGACACGGTCATCATTTTCTAACCAAGTTGTCTGGGTAGAAATGTGCATCTTAACTTCTGACTCTTCTCCCTCCCTTCCTCCCTCCCTTCTTCCCTTGCACAGCTCTTTCATGCAAGCAGTAACCTGCCGCTCAAGGCAGCCTTCCCTTTCATAAAGTTTGCATTTTGCCATCTGCTGTTTCAATAATATTTAGTTGAGAGACTTCCTTCAAAGCAAAACATACACATGTTAAGAAATGTGGGGTTTTTTTCCTGCTCTCTGCAGAAGATCTCAAAACTAATGTGAACTTGATAGAAGTTATGAATGTGCCTGTGCTCTCACCAGCTGAGATTCTTCTCTAAATGAGCAGCCCTCTTCTCAAGAGCATACTGAGTTCCTCTGCACAGGAGCCTCCCTCCAGTCCACTGTCCCCTCAAGTGTGCTACATCATTTTTGCTTTGACTGAAGAAATTTTCAGCATGCTGATATGCTGCTTATTAATAGATTCCTGCAGTATTTTGGGGTTTAGAAGGAACCACTGTTGGGTTTTCTGGTGGTTGCCTGTGTACTGTGTGGTGGTTAAGCAACACTTATCTGTTGTTAAATGAAATGATGGTCGCTATCTCATGCTTAACTGAACTTTTCACTGTGTCACCTGCCCTTTGTTGACTACTTTTAAATTATGTTACCTTTCTAGTGCAATTTTGCAGCATTATGGCTCAAGATGTGCAGGAAATTACTTATGGATCTCCTTGGAAATGGTGGCTAATTACTAAAATGAAAGGTAGCTGAAATCTATAAAAAAGAGTGGGTAGAATGCATTTGAAGCAGCAGGCCCCACTGTGATGGTGCCTCATCTTACATAATGGTTACAATTCCTCTAGTGGCTCTGCTGCAATTATACCAGAATGAAGCAGAATTGGTTTTCAGTATCTTTTGATTATCATAAGCATGTGGGAAAGGCTGTGCCTTGGAAGCTGGGTGTTAGGGAGACTTCTTCATTAACCCCTTGAAGACCTAGTTAGCTGCAGTAACTGCTCCTGTGTCTTAAAAGGCTTTGCATCATTTTCTGTTTCCTATATAATTTCTTGGGTTCAATGCTCTTAGAAACAGGGCTGATAAACTCAGTTGTGGTTATCCTGACTGCCATGGTGGGGTCAAATTCAGGATCTTTTCAATGCATATCTTTAGGTGAGTCCCCCATCCTGAGCACAAAGTGAAGAGTTCTGTGGCACACAGAGCAAATCTCTTCTGCTGACTCGATGCAGGATTCAGTTTGCAGTATAAACACCATTCTCAAGTTTAAATGTGTCCTGGTTGAGATAAAAATCCAGTAGCAGCTGGTTTGCTTATGCTGCATGCTTAGTCATAGCAGACCTTTCCAAGGGGTCTGAAAAATACTATGCTGTGTGAGGAGAAAGGTATGGCATCTTGCCTTGTTTCATTTGGGATGGGGAGAGATGAGATGTAGTGTGAACATTTAGTATTAAATGCAGCTTTTAATTGTCTTCATTGCTTAACAAAAGGTACAGGGCAGATTATTAGTCCTTGTTTTAAAAACACCCTTGAAGAATGCATAATTAATACAAAACATCAGCAGAAAAAATCATCCTCTGGGTTGTGCTGTGAGTGTTGCTGCAGTGGAATTAGGTGGGGAAAGTGCTGGATAAAAGCATTTTTAAAGTTTTAGTGTGAGTTCTTCCTATCCAGTTGTGCTTTCTATGCCATAAATCTCAGCCTAAGTCTCTTTTTGGTTCTTCCCCAATGACTGGCTGATATGTGTTGGGAGTCCATCCAGGTTCAGGTTCCTAAGCTTCTCTAGGGCACTGCTGTGTGTCCTGATCCTGATCACCCATCAACTACTTCCCCGTCCCATTTCAGGCAGGCTTATCCCTCTTTGTACCCGTGACCATCTCCTTAATTCAGGTGGGGCTGGCTGCCACCATAGTCTTCCACTGTATTTTCCTGCTTGTGCATTTGGCACTGAAAGGCCCAAATAAAGACTGTAAATATTTGAGTTTATGCTTTTGTTTGTTTGTAAGCAAGAGCATTCCCAGAAGAAAATAGGATAACTGAATTTCAGGAGCATTGTGAATTAATGTTATTGGCTGGTACATCCAGTCTTGTGGAGCTGCCTGCTCCTTGAGTATTTTTCTCTCTCAAAACAAACCAGAAAGGATAGTTTCCTCTGCAGCTGCAACCCTCTGAGCAGCAGTGAAGATCAATGCTGATGGGGAAGGGTGAGGGGAGCCTGTGAGCCCTGTCAGGATGAAAAGCACTCAACTGGCATGGTGTCCTTCCTGAGTTAGGATGTTGGGTCTCCAAAAAAAATCTTTAAGCAAAGAAGTGATTGCTTAACTGTGATGGTGCCAGAGCACTTGATAGCACCATGCTGAAACATCCAAGATAGAGTGATACTGCATTATCTTTCTTCACACCCAGCCACAAGACACTCTCTCCATACCCTCCTCTTCACCAGGCACATAGACAAAAAGTGCATATACATTTCCATCTGGTCTCATTCAAGAACACTTGCCAGCCTTGCTATGTTTTAAGTAACCTGTTCAATAATGGCTTTATTCTGGCATTGTGGGCAAATATTTTATGGGTTAATTAGCCTGTCTTGTCAGAATATGCATGTATATTTATATATAGTCAGAAAATGCTTTATTCTAGCCAGAGTGTGACTATTACATTTCATTTGCAACATAAATACCCATCATAACCCCTCAGCTCTTCCCTGGTGACACACCACAATGCACAGAAGAGAGCACTTTATGAATGAGATCTGTGCTGTACCAACTGGGTACCGTAATTCCTCTCAGCTAAACTAATTTCATTATCATGCTGTAATGTTTACAGCAGCCTCTGAGATAATAGTGGTGTATCTTTCCAGCATTCCCACTTCTGCATCTAATCGCAGAGTCAGAGCAGGAGGACCTAGGAGAAGGGTCAGCAGGAATTGAAAATTAGCACAAAAATTAAACACTAGTCAAGTTTCCCCAGGTACTGCAGGTTCGTGCCTGTCTGGTGGAAAGCAGAGCTGCCTGTTCCCTCATTACAATTGTCAGCTAATAGCTTCTATAAGCACAAAGGCTGCTTAATCAACACGATCATTACCATGTAGCTCTGCTTTGTTGTGAGGGTAACACCAAACTCAAAGAGAATACTTACCTCTGATGGTAACTCCACTTAGCATTGAAGGTCATGGTGATCCAGACTTGCATGAGAGACCGTGGAATGGTGGGAGAACCACTTGTGCCCGTGGGCCCCAGCTGGGGTGCTGACACTGCGGCACTGGGGCCAGCCTTTGTACTGAGTCTCACTCCAGGGAAAACCCTCTCTCAGAAAGATGTCTCCTCCTCCCTCATCCTCTTAGATCCAATACCATAGCAAAAATAATTAAAAGCACAGTTGCTTTTAGTTTTGCCCTGAGGACTCAGGTGAAATCTGTTTCCTCACTGAATTGATTCTCTTTGAGTGCCTGGTGGTTTGTAACTTTAGGGTGTCATTAGTCTGGCAATCATTATTTGACACAAGTATCTTTGTGGACAAAAAGAAAATTGTATAACTTATCGTAGTCTGCAAACCCCCCCCCCCCCCCACTCCCCTCCAAGAACCCACAGGTAATCTGTGCACATTTGGGAGTCTCACTTCAAGTAAGGAACAAGGTGTAGTTCATTGACGTGAGGCCTTCACTCAAAAGCTGTTCAAGTATTCCAGAATTCCACATCTTCACCACATGGCCCCACTGTGAGGCTGGCCTGTATAATTGGCCATGTTTTACAGCAGGGGAAGCGAATCACCATGAAGGTGGGTGACTTGCCCAAGGTCACAGGAGGAGATCATAACACAGCAGGGATGCTGAACCAGGCTCTTATAGCAAGTACAGCTTACTACAGTCAACCTGCCTGCCTCTCTCCTGCTCTCTTCAGTTGTTGCAGCTGATCAAAGAATGGATGGGGGGGAAAAGTCAGATTTGGGTCTCTTTTTTTCATCCAAAAGAAAGCCAATTATTTTTCTCAAGGACTCCTTGCATCTGCTTTGACACTGTCTCCCCAAAGGATTTTCTGGATGTTTTTTGATTGTTTGTTCAGCCATATTTTCTATGGTGGGGAAGCGGGGGAAGCTGGGTAGCTCCAGAGCTGTCTGAGACAAGACTGAGTATCTTATTCCCAGGAGAAAGTAATCTGAGCTGTCCCCAAGCAAGGTGGCAATGACCTTACTCTCTGCATTGGCCGAGTTGGACTGGCCACAGAGTTTCTTTACCATTCCCTGCCTCATACATTCCCACCTACTTATGCCTGTGGGAGAGAGAGGGATGAAAAAGAAATCTCATAAAAGGCTGCCTATTCTGCATGCCGCTCCCTGTGGTTTGGGGCAGCCAGAGGTCATACCACACTATCTCTTGTTCATGTCCATGCCTGCATGAATTCATTTCAAAGCACCCTTGCTTTGTAAATATCTAAGGCGTAGTATTCCTAGCACATAGATATGAAGGTGAGTCAAAGGGAAGTTACTTGAATAAGGACATGGTGTACACCAATACCCCTGACACAGGTATTGATCTTAGTGTAAATAAAATAGAGGGAGAAGTAGAAAAAGACACATAAAAAAGACGCATTAAATTTAAAAGTTATGCGGCCAGTTTAGATCAAAGCAGTACCGGGTCCTGAGCTCTATGCCACCTACAATGACCTAATGCTTTTGGAGCTGGCCTGACAAACTGATCAAGCTCTACAAGAATTCAAGAGAACCTATTTCCTCACTTTCATAGTGTGAAGAGTGCCCTGGCAGATCACAGAACAGGAATATATAGAGGTAGAATCTCTTTCAGGGAGCAAATTTCTTTTGTGAAATTGGTGCTCAATTTAGCTGTCAGGGCTGAAAGGGAAAAAGATGCAGAAGCAACACTTAAGTCCACCAGCTACATCCCTTTAAGCAATTCATGCTGTGCCAACCAGTTTTATAAAACCCTGTATTTCATCTAAACTCCATTTAAGTCTAAATAATATGAATGCTCTGCTACGGTATTTCCCTTTTCACTGCTGATAATTACCAAGTTATTTCTGCCATAAACAAAGCATGTTCTTCTCTCTGACTTATCATACCTGGTCCCAGAACAGTTTGCTTTTAAAAGTACCAATAAACTACACTGAAGTCTACAAGGTTGTTTGAATACTTGAGTGTTGTTCTGGATCAAGATGTCAGGGTTTGTAATGAAGTGTTTACGACTTGCAATTATTTTCATGGTGACCACAACATGACTGCCAAATGTTTGTATGATTTGTATCCCTAAATAATAGACTACACCAAATGGGGATGGAAAGAAAACCTGTGTAAGGAATAACCATCATTTCCCACTGATGCCAGCAGATGATCCCTGGATCATCTGTACAGCATGGAGAAGGATTCTCTGCAGTCTCTGTCAGCTCCCATCAGCAGTTGCAGAGGGGATAGAGAGGACTGGACTGAGATTTGCATTTCCTGGCTGTTTCTGCTGGCACGTAATGGGAAGATTCTTCCTTTGTGCAAGTGTCACTGTGTGTTGCATCTCTAAAACCAATTCTTAGCTCAGATTCTTCCTCCTGGTGCCTATGTCTTCAGGTCATCTGCACTTAAGAGGAAGCAGAGCATAAGCATCTGAAAAAAAAGCTGGCCTAGTGTATCATATGCATTAATATTTACGGCCATCAGCACAATTCTGCAGACAATCTAATCTCAAGCAGCTTTCAAATTCTGTGCTTTTCAGAGTGGTGTTTCCCATCAGAAACAGAAGTGTACACTCTGATTTATAGGAAGAATTTCTGTTCCTCTTGGAAAAAAAACCAAACACAACAAAACAACACAAGAAGAGGTTCCCACTTTTCTCAGCACATAATTTATATTGCTATTAAATGAAATGCATTACCATATTTTAACATGTAAGGGTCTCTTTTGTAGGATTACTGAAGCAGCTTCTCATTAATCCACCGTAATTCATTTGTCAGATATCTCAAAGCTACTTGATATTGGAGTTACTTTAATGTATGACAGAGTTTTCCTTGGCAGCAGGTTGTAATTTCAACCAGGCTGGTAAATGTGAGGTCAGAGGCTGGTTACTGCAAATCTAGAAGGTTAAAATATGCTGCACATCCTTCTTCCCTGTTGCAATAACATCCTGAGTCCTGGATGAGCAAAAGTAAATACTGGAATTATTCAGGAAAAACAGGATTCATCCTCTTGGAATGGTCACGTAATATCGTGTGTTTTGTGTCTATTGCAGAAGTACTTATATTTGTCAAGCTGGCATTAAAAACAGCCTTCATGAGATGCAGACACCTCAGGCTCAGATTTAGTTTCGAGCCCTGACCCGAGCAAGTATCTGTTACATCTCAGAGGCTGTGGGTCTCTACGGAGGGAGCTGCTGGAGCCATGGTGGTGCCTGGGGGGTTGCAGTGTTAACAACAGGCTTCCTGGCATGGACAGGCAGGTATCCCAGCATTAGCAGCAGCCAGAAAATTTACTTCTAAAGGCTGAACTGAGCAAGGCAAATGGAAAGATGAGCAGGTATGAGCAACTGCAGCTTCAGTAAGTGTTTGACTGGGGCCAGCTTGGTGCAATCCAAAATACCAGAGGTCTTTTGTTAAGTCCCACAGTTAGAGTGCTTTGCTGCTGGTGGTAGAAAGGACCAGATTATGGCAGCAGCAGCAGTTTCCAGCTCTGGGAATGGTGGGGTCAGCATAAGCAGGAGATATTCAACCAGATGGTGTTCAAGTCCTATATTTCACTTCCTTCAAAGATTACATGGTGGAATGTTTGATACTTTTTTATATACACTACTGATGGTAGTGCAGGACTAATGCTTATTGCAGCTTTATTTCCAGGCTATGTTTCTTAAAGGTTAATGAGGACATGCTTTCAGATACCACCCAACTTCCCATATTCTCCTTCCCTTACAGATTTCTCTTCTTCCATGGGAATGTTATATACTCATCTGTTGTTTTATGAGATAATTGTTCTTTGCTCAGCCCTGTGCATGTTCTAATCATGGAATGTTTTAGGTTAGAAAAGACCACTAAGATCATCAAGTCCAAGAGTTAACCCAGCACCGTCAAGTCTGTCACTAAAACGTGTCTCTAAGTGCCATGTTTCCTCAGGAAGGACAAGGCACACCAGGAAGCCAAAAGTTCAAAAGACTTCAGTGTGTTGGAAGTAGGTGTTTGTCATCACATAGTGGGTTCATCACGAGCCTGGATGAGCTCGCTCTTGGGATTGCTGTTTTACCATTGACTCAAAGCTGCCCAAAACAAAGCAGAAACCAAGCAGAATTCATCTGCAAACTGGGATAGGGTGAATTACCACAGAATATTCTGAGCTGGAAGGGATCCACAAGGATCTTGAAGTCCAGCTCTTAAGTGAATGGCCCATACAGGGATTGAACCCACAACCTTGGCATTATTAACACCATGCTCCAACCAAATAATTGAACTGAGCCATTAGAAATAAGTTGCTAATGTAAGCAAGATTAACTTGATATGCTGCCTGAAATGAGATGTTAGAGATGATAGGGAGGAGAGAAAACTGTTCATTTAGAGGGAAACCGGACTGATTAATTAAGCAGTAACGAACAGGGAACCTTGCCTTGAATTGATATGAGGCTTGCAGTGCTAATTTAACACAGAATACAGCTTCCAATTTGTTATTAAATTAAAATGGCTTTTAAAATTGTTTACTTTTTTTTTTCCCTTTTCTGCTTCTGTGTGGCAAAATGATTATTCTGGCTAGTTAGAGAAACCAATCAGAGCAGCAGAAAGTGTAGGTTGAAAGGAAAGATTGTTCTGTTGTGTAATTAAGAAATATACACTAATATCCATGACATCATGAATAAGCACTTCAAAGTAGTAAGTATGCTCTGTGTTGCATATTAAATGAAACAATTAGTATGCTAACAAGCTGCTCTGGACATACACTAAAAAGACATCACATTTCAGGAAATGACTGTTTCTTATTTTTTACTCTAAAGATCTGCTCACCTGACTGACAAATAGTACTAAGAAATAATGAGGAAGAAACATTCTTCCTTTTTGTCCTTTCCCCTTTTCTTGCAATTTTCAAAGCAGTTTTAATTTTGGAGACTTTGTGGTGACTCCACACAAAGGAGCATTTTCTACCCCAATCAAATTATATGGTGGAAGTGTGAGAGATTGTATGTGATAGACAAATCCTATGGAACAAGAGGGAAAACAACCTTGTAGCGACATTGCTTTTTTTAGTCTCAAACAAAATACACTCTTGACAGGAATGATTCCTTGTAATTTATTGTAGGATAGCTGAACAGTAGCAATTTGTCATGCGTAGTTATGTAATTTGATGGGTTCATTTCTTAAATGAATTATGGATTATGGATTACCTCTGTATATCAACAACAGAGCTGTATCTTTTATGTAAATATTCCCTCAACTTTTTCTTCCTCTTCCAATCCATTTTCCGTCATACAGAGATGACTTTTTTCCATCTAATCTTTCAACTAATAAGGTGTTTAATAATTTAGCAACCTAAAAAATGAGCATATTTCAAAGGAGTTAGTATCAATGGTAGTGTAAGAGCCTCAGGCTACGAAAAAGTGGATGAGGTTACCGAAGTTTTAGAGTCAGGATCCCAACTGTCTTTCTGCTTCAGGCAGCTATTTTATTAAAGTTGGTATTAAACAACACTGCCTAAGGTCTGATTAACAATTTATGACTTCCTAAGAAGGATTAACAGAAGCCTATCATTTTTATATTTAAATCTTGATTTGCATCTAAGAGAAACCATACCCAGGTTTATATTTTCATTATTTATTATTTTTATTATTATTATTACTGCCTCTGAAATGTTGCTTTTGTGAATATTCCAGGTGCCAATTTGTTGTACTGATCTGTTGGTACCTCATCCCCATACATGTGTCAGAGGGACAACTTGCTTCTTGCATCCTGTGATGGGCTTGATCCTGCAAAGTGTTGGTTTTTGTCTCATGCTGGGCTCAGCTGCGCTTCACTGAAGTCCATTGTGACAGAGGGTGATCTGCAGTTGGCAGTCAGGCTGAGATCTGCAAGACCAGGAGCTGAATGTTGTCCAGCTAACATTACTTTGGGGAGTAAAATCCAGATGTACAGGATCAAGGCTCGCCTGACATACCTTCCCAGAGGGGAATTTTCCTGTTTGACATTCACTTTGTGCAACCAGTAGCAACTCCTTCCCAGTGTCTCAGTTTTTTATAAGCCTCCCAGTCCTGCTTACGTGGCTGCTTCTGGTCCACCTCTGCTAGGAGAGGAGCAGAGGATGTTTCTGCTGCTATGTTCTGGGGTGCAACAGAGCAGGAGCTCTGTTGTTGCTCTTTGCTCTTAGGGAGGCAGCCCAGAAAGAAGCATGCTACCAGGTGGGAATGGGTTAAGGAGTAGATACCTAAATCTGCTAGCCAAACTTTGTTCACTCTCCTGTACAAGAAAGCAGGCCAAAGACATGCAGCTTAGTGGAGCAGAGTGGAATTTATTCTACTTCTGGCAAAGATTTTTTATTATTATTTTTGTTTTCATGTTCAAATAGAAAATAGTAACAATGTCCTGTTCTGTTAGCTCTTTTCAAACTGCCCTAATTCCCCCACTGACTGTCTTTTCTAAGTTCAGCTGCTTTAGAAAATTGTGTGGTTTTTTTTTTTTTTTTTTTCCTTGTGTATTTCCATTTCTGATACTCTTCAGTGAATTTAACACTCATTTCACCAAGGGCTGGATGTGGTGGTCATAGCGTGTAGAGCTAAGGGAAAAGATTGTCAGCTAGGGGCTATGAGCTCCACTGGCTCACAGCAAGGGAGATATTATTTTGATTATCCTGAGCTTCTCTAGTCAGTAAGACAAAAAAAGGTTCTGAAGAAATGTTGATATTTAAGGCTCTTCATTACATTACTTGAACTCTCAGCATGTCCATGGTTTCCCTTATAACCAGTAGCATGGTTTTTGTTTTGGTCTTAAGGGCTCTTAAGTTTTAAAATACTAGGGCCATAATCTGAAAACTGCTGGTTCTTCAGAGCAGAAACAAGCATTACTACATTCAGAGAAAGATTTCTCATTTTCCTGGCTTTTCAGGATATGCTAAACTGAATTTAAGTTTTAGAGCTGTATTCACATTTCAATAATCTGCTGTTAGAAAGACTCCAAGAAGTATAGTCTGAATATTTTCTTGTGACGCTTGCCTTCGGCCTGTGCTTGTAGGTCATTATTGACAGAGGGATTTAAACAAATGCTCAAAAGATTGGGCTGAATCAGGGAGCAGTACCTGAGAGGAATAAGCCCCTTAGATGCTGGATTAATGACACTCAAGGTTTCTAGCTTATTCTTCAGTTCTGACTAAAATTTTATCTAGTCATATTCTCAGTCAAAAGAGGACAAACTAATATTATTCCATTGACTTCCGAGGAGCTGTAATGATAAATATGAGCTGAAAAACCAGACCAAGGAAGCAGAAGAAAATGCATGAATAAATTATCAACAGTGGACATGCCCAGGAACTTAGAGCAGTCAGGTCTCCCCACTTTCTCTTCTCTCTCTCCTATTAAAAAATCCTCAGCCATGTATCCAGAGAGCAGGAGCAATATCATGGGACTTCTGTGGCCAGAGACACAGAAATCAACAGTGTGAGTGGATAGTCCATACTTAATCTGTGCGGTGAAGTAGTTATCAAATATATTCTACAGCAACACCTATTTATTTGTATGACATTAATGTCCACAGGTCCTAATTGTGGGAAGCAGTGCTCTAACCTAATAGAGTCCCAGATGGCAAATATATTCAGAGAAATCAGTCTTAGCTGCAGGATTATTTGACCAAAATATGGCTAACTTCACAGGAAATCATATTAGAAGAGAGTGGTTATGTGAGTTCTACCTTATAATAGATGTGTGATTTAAACATGTCAGCTACACTTTTGTCCAATTAAAGCATACTTATTTAAAAAGATAGCTGAATACCTGCAGTATTGTGATTCATTCTGTAGCCACTGGAATGGTTTTAAAGTCTTCTGCGCACAGAATTTGCAGGTGAGGTCTGTGATTTTTCACTCACAAAAATGGCTTCATGGTTCCCTTAAATGAATCAGAAATAGAAAAAAATAAAATAACAATGGGTCTGACCATAAGACAGACACAAGAATGTCTTATGTGTAGGAACAGCATGGTATCAGGCATAATACAGAATATCACAGTTCTTTAAAGAAAATAACAGAAAGAAGCAAGAAATAAAAAGTGAGGTCAAAATATTTGCTGGGAGTCACAGAAGACCATACTATGTGACTTCAGTTGTCTTCAGGATAAATTTTGCTCTGAGAATGACACATATTTCCTCTGTATTTGTGGGTAGGATTGTTGCCAGGAAAATGACCTCTTCTCTGCGCTTTGATTTTAATTTTATTCCTATTCTGTAACTACACTCTCGGAACTACATAAGCTGTTCAGCCTAGGTCAATAGCTATTTTGTGGTTATCCCAGGTTACTTTCTGTAGCAAGGTTAACACAGTTTGGAGGGAAAGGTTGTCTCTGTCATCACAGTTTGCAGATACTGATATGGTATATCTGTCAAAAACCAGTCTGTCAGCACCTGGTTTGTAAACACCTCTCAACATCTGCTTTTGGATGCTCCTTACTAGTTGATTTCCACTGCACAACAGTGCTCTAAAATGTTCTCATGTGGACATCATCTCATGTGGATGTCAGCTAGCCGGAATCCAAAGATAAAGCCAAGTACCTTCCTATTTTGAAAGTTTCGCAAATGGTTGCATCTTGACATGACTGAATGAGGGAAATATATAAAGTTGTGATCTCTTAACATCTGCTCCTGCCTTATTTTCTGAATCTCTTCAGAACGAGCAGACACCCAACCCTGCATTCACACACCCGGCTTTAAATGGGTTACTGGTATTCTACACTTTGCTGCTTGAGTCTTCCTGCAGCTTCAACCCAGCTCTGAAATGTGTCCCTCCAGGTTAGCTTGCATAAACATAAAGCCCCAAATTAGCATTGCAAGCAACCATTGCCCTCAAAAACCAGTAGTTTTTCTGTGCTCAGTGCATATTTGCCATCTGCTAATGCATTAAAAAAAGAAAAAAAATCTCGGCCAAGTCCTTAATTTGGAGTAAATCCATGTCTAACGCTAATAACTTTAAGGAACTGTCATTGCCTTTACCAGCTAGAGAACAGGCCTCTGTGACTGCAGAGTAGAGGATGCTTTGGAGCATTTGTGCTGTGCATTGTTTCTGCCTGCCTGAAAGGATGCCAAAAAGACAGAATACGTTTTCACAGAGGCAGCCTTCTGGTTGTTGTCCACTGTGCAGAACGGGGTGCCTACCTATACAGTGCAAGTCTTCTGTACTGCTTGGCTCTAGGCACAGCTCACATACCTATGTGATATAAATACTCAGCTTTGCTTTCTCAGCTCTAACCCTTCCCATGCAAAGTCAGAAGCGTGGACACTGTGCCAAAAATAGGATGCTGAATCCTAGCTCCTTGCAGAAATGAACTCTTTAAAAGCCACAAGCAAAGAGGGAAAATGATCTGGAACCATCTCACACCATAAAGGATATTTTGGTTGTCTAGCAGATTTTTTTCTTCTATCATGGCAAAAGAGGCCCAAACACAATTAAAATAGTAAAGTTATAAGACCAGTGGACACAGGAATCTAGACAAAGGAATGAGCATTTCTTGTTTCTTGTGTTCTTACAGATACAGGAATGAACATTTTACCCAGAGTCGTGCTCAGGACAAGTACTGTGTGACTGTCTGGCTTGTCCTACACCATTACTATTCAGGCCACTGGCACTGGAAAAAAATACACAATGTGAACACAAGAAATATAGAAGGATAAGAATTTGTAGAGGAAATGCCTGTATTTTACATCTAAAATTTTGTCTATTTTCGAAAAGAAAAGGAGGGACTTCTAGAATTTATATTTTTTCCTGCAGTATGATGGATTGATAAATCACTCTGGGGGAGTGATATTTTTGGGCAGAATAAAATACTCTCCAAAAGTTTTTAAAACATGCTGCCTGGACAAGGTAGTTCAGTAAGAGTGTTTTAAAAGGCCTCACAAGAAATTCTGCATCTTTATTTCACAGCTCGCCCTCACTTGCCTGTCTCTTTCAATAAAGTGTTACTCTGCCATTGAGGGTACCTGGCTTGCTGGCTGATGTGACACATGTTTCAGTACGTTGATACCAATGTAGTTGTTATTCCTCAGGGGATTGGCAAGCAAACGAATGTTTGAAAGCCCTCTACCTTCAAGGCCCCTGCTTGAGAACCCCATTTAGAGCAGATGCCAGCAGTCAAAAGCACCATTAGTACCACCTAATGGCTCTTCACAGGACTGTGTAAGCAAAACAAGTATTTTATTCCCTTTCATACAGAAAAGAAAAAAAAAAAAGATAAATAGTATTGGGTTGTACTAATAGCATCATCTGTTGAGAACTTCAGTGGTGTTCACCCATGAACCAGAAGGGGAAGTGGCATGGAGGATGGCACTGCCAAGTGGTCTCTAGGCTCCTTGGTGAGGTGGGCTGAATAAACTCTCATTGCTGCTGTTTATCCATTATCTGTTCTGTGGACAAATAAACCTTCAGCCTCTGAAGCTGACAGTGTTTATACTGCAAGAGCATTGCACCAATAAAAAAATTTAAAAGGGTAAAAGAAAAAGCACATTCTGAGGTAGCTGATTTATCATGGGAAAATGTCCTGTACTTTTGGGCCCCTGAGTTGCTCAAAGAACATGTGGCCTGTGTTTTCTTATATCTGCAGAGAACTACAGGGAAGTCTCTAATCTCAGGATGGAATTCACTTGTCTCACATTCTAGTCATACAGTGAAACAGCTGCAGTATATAAATATGTACCTGATGCATTTAGGCTACATTTTTAAATTTGAGTGTAGAACTTTGAGTTGTGATATCTCCTGTGATGGAGGAGGAATAGGAAAGGAGCACAAAAGATACAGTTTTGCAACCACCCATTAGAAACCCCTTTTTAAAGAAGGAATTGGATAACTCGGGGTTTGAGTGCCAGTGCCCTTCCTTTCATGAGTGATCTCATGCTGAGTTCAATTTTTTTTTTTCCTAAAGTGCATTTTATCACTGCCTTTTAAGGTCTTTCTACCCCAGAACAGATCACTTGCAAGTTTACAATGGAAAATTATTTCATTAAGCTGGTGAATGACTCACTGGAATAGGTATTTGCAGACCTGGACACTGGGGTTTGAAGATTGTCAGAGTGCACAGGCTTTTTAGATATGCCCCCCACCAGAAGCACAGGCATGTAAAAAAAAAGACTATATGGCATGTAATTGTAAGTAGAACTGATTTTTGCCGTTAAACAAATAGATGTATATGCACCTAGAATGCATGTATCTGTTCATCCCACACAGACATCTTTTTCTTCCACTTCAATCTAAGTCACATCTATAACTCAGCCTTAAGTTTCAGTTAATCAGACAAGAACGTCAGTATTCTTCCAAGGAAAAAGAAAAGCCAAATCCAATGAAATTTATAAAAGGACATGATCATGTTTTCTGTCATTTAGATTGTCTGGCCAAATGACAAGACCTACAATCACTGTTAGTTAAATTGAATTATTGGTCCTCCCTCTCCACTGGAGATCCTGGTGAGATTTTCAGTGGACTTCTATGGTTTTGCAAGGTTGAGATTTTAACTCATAGATTTTACGGAAATTGTCAGCTTATGTGACTAGAATTAATGAATATTTAGTATTTTAGGCTTTTGGTGGTGTTTGTTTCTTCTGAAAATTTATTGTGTATGTCACTCCTTGTTGTCCACTCTTAGCCATGATTTTCTTAAAGCTCTGACTTGTTAAGGTAAGGATGCTATTATACATGGATTTTACTAAAAAAGTTAAATCCTTAGCTCTTTCAAGTGAAGAAGGCCCTGAAAACATGAAGTCTACCGAAGGAAAAAAATATAAAAGAACAATATCGAGGTTTTTTTTAAGTCAGTCCAGCTTACAATTAATTTGGAGACTTGGGGTTGGCAATACAGTAAATTTAATTGCAAGCATTTATAATTTCTTGCTAACTAGTTGCTTATTACATTACCAGCATTATTATTATCCAAGTGCTTCATAAGCAGGAACTAATTACAATACATTCATTAATAATGGTACGTTCAAAGAGATGTTAAACTGTGCTCTTCTTGAAATAAACTGCTGTGCTGCGAAAGGAAATCACTAGTTTACAAGATAGAAGGCATCATCTCTAGGATAATCCCTCTGTAGCCTCATGCACCCAGGTCCCTCCCATGATATGGCACACATTCACATTTCCCCACTAACACCTACTCGTGAGAGGTTTGTATCTTGCCCGTGTTGCCTTTGCTTCAGCTTTTTTGGTGCAAAGGGGCTGCAGGGCTACAGGAACTTCTGCCTTTGTCTGTTTGTGATAGGACACAGAAAAAGGGTTGGGAAAACATTTCTTAATGGCCATGGCTTTAAAGAAAGCTGACTAACCCTTAAAGCATTTTCAGTTACATATTGCAGAGCAAGACAAAAAAAAAAATCTCCTTGCTGCTCTGCTGTGCTGCTGTAGCAGAGTCATCCTGTGTTTTCTCCTTGAAGTATGGATGATGTCACCAAAAATTGATTACTTGGGCAAGAAGAAATAGGATTGCAGGGAAAAAACAGATTTGTTATATTAACTTGATTATAGCTTCAGGTAATAGATAACCTTATGCTTTATTTTGTGAGAAAAAAGATAGCTTTTTTAAATACTTAAAAAATTACACATTTTTGAGAAGGTATTTAGAAACAAAGTAAAATGCATCATCTTTTTTTGTTTGTTTGTTTGTTTGTTTTTTGTTTTGTTTTGTTTAGTTTTTTGTTATTTGGGGTTTTTGTTTGTTTGTTTTGCATTTGCTTACTTGTAAAAAGGGACAATTCACATTCCAATATAATCTTTTTTTAACTTTAGCCAATAAGCCTTTCCAGGAATTAAGTCCACTACATGGGAGAGGTGGTGGCAGATACTTTCTAAGAGGTAACTAAATTGTGCATGTCGTGCTTTCTCAGTACTGAACTCCAGGCTCTGTACAGCTGCCCTGGAGCTGCTCCTTGGGAGTGCTAGGACACAGTGATGCAATTGCTGTGGCCCCTCAGAGAACTAAGGCATTTTGGATAAGAGGGAACCTACAAAGTGTTAGGCATTAAATGAACTTTGGAAATGAACAGGAGTTTCTGTTGTCTTGGCCATGCCCCCAGATAATATGTTCATGGCATTCCTGAGCTTGCCCAGCACATGTCACTGCAGGCAATTTTGCCTTTCCTTGTAAGGGATGGTGTGGAGATGAGCTTTGCTATCCATGGATGCTTCAGGCATGGACGTTTTTAAAAAAATATACAGCCGCTAAACAGCAGTGGTGGATATCTTAGTTACTGGAAATGTTCAGGGCTATGGAAGAACACCCACCCCCAACTTCAGTTTCTTGACATTAAAAATTGATCTTGAAATACCAGCCCTGTAAAATCCATTGATCACTCCTTCTAATGCAAGAGATAAGGGATTCCTGAACCTCTTCAGTGTTTATAATATAGATTTAATGAAGGTGGATGTTGCAAGTTTCATGGGTGATAACAGCTTGGGTTGTATTCTTTCTGCTTCTCGTTCTTAAAGCAGCATTGGATGGCAGTTTCCCTGGGCTAAGATGCTGAATGTCTTTTTCTCCTCTCAGCTTTCTAAAAATTAAGTGTAATTCAACTCCTGTGAACGATACCCTGCAGATAATGACCTAGCCAAAATTCTAACTGGAGCTCATTTAAAGAGGTCATTATTCCTTTTAATTAAATAAAAAATAGGAAGTTGGTCCTTTCTTATTGGCAAGGAGTATGAATTCTTTTCACATTGATCTATGTTCAGTAAATCCTGTAACTTAGGTGAATTCTAAAAGCCATTTTTGAAGGTATTACAGCACAATTTTTTCACAAATAACATACATGCTGAAACCTTATCCTTTTTTTTAAATTTTTTCCCCCAAAACCTTCCTAAACCAGCACCTATTTGACCTAAGCTTTCACGGCTATCAAAACACTACAAACATGGAAGTTCTTAGATTATTGGCAGAGCTAGCATAGCTCATGATCTATTTAACTAGAAGAAGTTAATTTTCTAAAATGCTGATTTAAGAAAACAATAGCAAACAGAAGGTGTTTACACTCAGATGAGGGTAACACATTAAAAAGAAAAAAAAAAACCAACAAAACAGGGTCAAAATCAAACGAACAAAAAAATCCCCAGCTACCCAAATAGACTGTGGAAAATGGAAATGATTAAAAAAAAAGTCTCTGATCAAAAAAAAACATCTGCATGCTAATCCTGGTGTTTTCAAGTGGAACAACAGAGTAAGAGGAAAAAACCCACACATTTAAAAAGAAATGTGAGAAGCAAACAAAAATATAATGATGAATGGAAAAATTAGACCAAGTCAGAAAAATTCAGAGAAAGAAACAGATTGGATCTGCGTGTTCTTTCACAATAGAGCTTCTGCTGGTGTGACTGCATATTCAGCAGTGTGAATATTATAATTAAAGAATGTCAGCTCAAGCAAAATGTTTTAAAACCTTCCTATTAATAAGCAGATAAACTGCTTAAAAATACTGATTACATTAGGAAAAAAGGGAAGTGTTTGGGTTTTATGTTTCCATTCCTTTCATCTGCTAGAATACATTTAAATAGCAGATGTCTTTCCCAGGCAGTGTTTGACAGCGGTAGTGTTGATTTTGATGCCGAGGTGATAAGACCATCTTTGTGGAGGGGCTCAGTGCTGTGCTGCAGGTCCCGGCGCTGGCTGGTACCTGTGCAAGCGCCAAGTCCGGCGCCAGGCAGAGATCCCTCAGCAGCAGCAGCAGCAGCCCATCAGCAGGATGGATGAGGTGCTGCTCCGGCAGGTCTGCTGGCAGCGCCGGGGAGAGCTGGAGGCTCTCCTTGGCTGCGCAGCCCTGCGGAGCTGCAGACAAAGAGCACAGCTCCTCGGGATGGCAGGCAGCGAGGGCTGCGCACAGCCTGGTCCCGGGCTGGCTGCGGAGCAGGAATGCGTGACAGCGAGCTCCCTGGAGCCGGGAGGTGTGGATGCCAGGTCAAAGCAAATCTCTCTCATCTCAGGAGTTTGGAATTTTTCTCCAACTGCGTTGCAGTTCAAGTCGCTGCTTCTTTTTGTACTGGCAAGGCAAAGCTATGAAGGTACCAGACAAGTGCAAAAAAAATTTAATTTAAGCTAGATGAGAATTAACTCTGGTGCCCACAAGTTAGCCTAGACAAGCCCAATCTTGCAAATAGTTATGCACATAGATAATTTTAGAGACACAGTCTGAAGCCCTTACATGTATAGCCAGTTGCTTATCATTCAGAAATTGAGGGAAAATCTAATCATTACATGCAATGATCTCAAGGAAGATCATCATGACAGTGTAGCTTAAACCCACACCTTTCATGTCTCTTTAAGATATTGTTCCAACACAAATAATTCAAAGTTGGCTGAACTGTGAAAAAATAGCAGTTGAAAAATAGCTGCTGATGTATATATGCATCCTAGGCTCAAAGGAAAACATTTGTCATTTGGAAAGCCACTTTGAGGTTGCTTTTTTAGCACCCAAAAGTATCAGAGTATCTTAAGATTTTGTCAGGTTCTACATGTGAGGCTGCAGTGCACTTTTTTCCCCATTGTGGCCAAGCTCTGTGTTGTGAGCAAGACAGTTTACCTGGGTGTCATTACAAAGCGTGAGAAAATTGTCATCATAAATCATCAATGTGAAAATAGAGACAGTCTCTGGGGTTGCAGGATTTCTTCCAAATTTTTCTCCTAGCTGTGAAGAGAACTGTAAGCTAGCACTAGGCTTCAGTCTTTTTTCGTTGCTAAAGTGCTGTTCCGCATTTCCAGGTTTCCAGAGAGTCACCATGGCAGTTACACTGTTAACCCAGCCTTGAAGAGCAAACAACAGCACCAGCAACGCCTGGTTATGAGTGTGTAAACATTACCTCATCCATTTCAGAGAAATTTTAACTCCCCACTCCAGACAGTGACATACAAACTGCCCACTCCATTGCCAACTGTTAAGAGAACAAAAACTTTAAATGTTACAAAAACCAATTTAAAAAAAATCCAGAGTAATAAAAATGCACATAATCACAGTCTGGTGACACTGATTAGGCACTTTTTGAGTAAAAGACAAAACTAAATAAATGTTTCTTACCATATATTGTATTTAACTTTCTTTTGTGTGGAAATCTCAACAAAAATGATGGAAGTTTTAAGTTTGGCAGATGAGTAGACAGGAATTCATTCCACTACACATTTGTGTAGCAGAGCTATGTGATGCAATATGATGTACATCTAGATGAACAAAATCTTCACATTTAACAGGTAGAATTTGGAGAGAACAGCATTTAGTAATGTCAGTTCTAAGCGTAATTTTCCCTTCTCATTCTTTCATCCAGTTGTTGCCTTTCCATGCTGTAATAGTTTCATGAGTTTATATCGGAAATTTATTTACCTCTTGTTCACGGCTGGTCTCTCTTCCTTCCACAGTTTGGTCGTCACTGTTTGGGCACTATTTCTTGCTGTGTGCTATTCTGTTTTAGGCTGCTTAATTAGAAATGGTTAATTGGCCCTGGTGTCTTATGTCAGGGAAAATAACAATATTTTAAAAGTATTAAGCTCCCACAAATATTTCAGTTCATGCTAATTTCCCTGCTTCCAGATGAGCTGTTTAAAAAGTTTAAAAAAATAAACCCACACCCTTTTTTGTCACAGTTAAATAGTTTAGTAGGAAATAGTGTAAGGATTAGCTGTTTGTAGTTTAAAATGTGTATCAGTGAAGGAGATAGGGGGGTGTTTGTTTGTTTTGGGTTTGGGATTTTTTTAACACTGGCGACCCTTTCCCTTTTGCTCTTAAATTATTTGCCGATATCCCATCAAAGTACCTATTTAATCCTTTTTTTTTCCAAAGTCTCGGCGGGCCGAGGCTGAGGCCGAGCGGAGTCCCGGGCCGCTGCAAGGCCTGCAGCTCCCCCGCGTGGCGGCCGCGGCCGGAGCGGGGCCGGGAGCGGGGCCGGGAGCGGGGCCGGGCCCCGCACCTCCCGCCTGGGAATGCTGCACGAGTCCGCGGAATTTCAGCCCTGCCATCCAATGCGAACATGCGTAGTTAAAGGTGCACCGAAGCACCGCTTTCAAATTTTTATTTTTTTTTTAATTCGAAAAAACTTCTCTTTTCATCGTTTCTGCTGTGCCTCGTTTTGCAAGGTTTTCTCCCCAGAGCAGTGAGGAAGGAGGGCTAATCCAGAGCCTAGTGCAGCCACTCTTGGGAGGCCTGAGCACCCCCTTGGGCCGTGCCTCCTCTCCAGCCCCGGAGGGCCCGGGTACCACAGCCCGTAGGTGTGATCCAGGGCATGTCAAGTGCCATGGCAATTGTAAGGTCACATCCCCTGACAGAAGAGGAACCTCCATGGAGGGAGAGCTGGTGGGGCAAACACAGCACAGGCAGGTAGTGGGGGCTGAAAATACCCCATCGTCCAAGGCACTCAGCCATGGGACAGCAGAGCACCGTGGAAATGGCTTGAAAGGTTTTTGACACCAGCTGAATGTCGTCATGCTGCTACCAGAAATTGCAATTGAAAGAGCACAATATTAAGTTCGGTGCCTGGACAATCTCAAAGTATTCTCTGCTGACATGTAAATGAAGTGTGCTTTGTGGTCCTGTGCGGACCTGTCTGTGTTCGAGTGTGTGGCCAGCCAAATACTTTTCCATCTGAAGTCCTATACCTGACCTGGTCTGAGCCCTGCAGCAGAGATGCCTCCACCATCTGACTACAGCCCTTGCCTGAGCGAGCTCCTGAGCCTATGTGTTGGGTCAGCCTGTGAGGGTGGGTTGTTTTTTTTTTGTTTGTTTTTTTTTTGTCAGGCACAAACAATAAGCAAGTTAACAAACACAAGTAGTCACAAGAGCTGATACCATCAAAGCCTTCATCAAGTTTTTCAGTGTTGTTTTTTCAATACATTTAACAAGGCAGCATACTTTTTTTACCTGGATGCACTGCTGCTTCTCACATCTTCAATTTACCGCTGCCTAGTGTCATTTCAAAATCCTGGCTTTTGAATCACACATAAAGCTCAGAGCTTAGAGATTTTCCCTCAAACATCCCGCCTTTCTTTACTTTTTACTACCCATAGTGAGACTATGTATTGAAGGAGCACTATATCATGCTCAGTACATTATGTCCATGTTTAGAGTAAAAGTGCAGTAATATGGACACAATTTTGCCTATCCATTTCTATATGATGGTTTCTTTTAACAGCTTGTTAAAGCACTGGTGCAATTGAGTTGCATTAACAGGGACTGTAAATGGGTTAACAGTTTAATGAATAAAAAATTAAATACCAAAAAAAGCCCAGCCTCCAGCCAGCTAAGTCTGAAATATCAATCCTTGGCTTTAAATGATTCTTCTATTGTTATTCTCTTTCCACATTTAGACCCTGTTTGCATTACTGTAGATTTGCACTATTCATCTAGTATAAATCTGCCCTCACTCAGCCCTGGAAAGCTTATTCCAAAATAGGTGAATTCTCAGACTGAGCAGAGCATTCCTAGCAATTTTTGTATTACCTCTCTGCAGAGAGTGTAAGTCAGGACTTCATCTAAAATGTCCTTTATCACCCTGTTGAATCCCTGCTGTGTTTAGCAGCTGGCACAACTTAAAATAGCCTTCAGACTATGCTAAATATTGCTGAATTTCTAGTGTACTTCCTAGTGCTATGTTCTATATTCCCTTAGTTTTAGAAGAAATCATTTGGGACACAGAGTCCAGCTCTTCCATAAGAACAAGTCTCCACGCAATACACATCTAGTTTGTGGGAGAGCACAGTTCACCCTTCACCTCATCCTGTAACCACCTGAGACCTGAAGTATAAGATGCAGAAGCAGTTTGAAAATGGCAGAAACATTGCAGTAAAGGAAAGGAAGTGATCAAGGCTATAATCTGGCAGAAACTGACAGAGAACTAGTCATATATAAGGATGTCATAAAGCCACCTTTAACCTTACCTTTGCTCCCCAAGCTGCTCTCAAGCCACAATTTAGCATGAGTCAGGCTCCCCTATGCTGCTTTTGTGCAGTGTCAACTTTGTAATCCTTTCTAGAAGTCTGAGGCATCTGTGGGACTCATTTTAAAGCCGGAGTGCTTTGCAACCATGTAGGAGTTTGTACACTGTGGTTTCTGCTGAATCATGTAATGTCGTACTGGTGAGCTGAAAAATGCATGATAAAATAGGTTGGCTTGATACTGGCCAAAAGCAAGATCTTCCTCACCATGGTGATGTATGTCCAAGTCTTACATCCCTGTCAAGATACCGCCTTCTGAAATACAGGAAATGCATTGTTCTAAAATCTTTGGCATGACAATAATGACTTATGAATGCATTCCCTCAAACTGTACGTGTACTTTTCCTACTTCCTTGCTACACTTCCACTAAAAAAAAACACCACAGGCATAGTTAATATCTGATTAATTTTTAGGGCCCACTGAGAAGGATTGTGATCCTTTCAGTCATTCTGGTTTCTTTTAATGAATAATTAAATATATGAATGTGAAATGGATTCAGAAATTATTTTCAGGAGCTTGAATTTTACTTGCCAACTTTTCTGCTGCTTATTAGTTCGATTGACAATGACATGTTATTGCTCACCCAATAAACTTCTATGCAATACTGACACAGTGGCAGTGTTTTTTTATTTTTCATTTTTCCCAAGAAAGGAGCAGTGCAGAAGCAATAACAATTTATCTTCTTCAGAAGTCTAGTTGTTTGCAAAAGTCTGGAAAAGTTTATGTCCTCATTTAGCGGTATTCCTACAGCTTTGTGTTGCAGTGGAGCCAAAAGAGGCAAATAGAAAGACATGTTTAAGAGCACTAATAGGAATATGCCCAAAAAATAGTCTCATCAGGGCACACATAGCTGTTAGAATCAGTGATAACAAGGGAAGGATCTTGAAATTTTCTTCTATATGAAATACAGCAACCAGAAGGTCTTGAGGAAGGACTAAAAAAAAAAAAACCTGTTAGCAGTATCTGTAACATGCAGGAATCCTGCCCCCGCTTCCATTTCCTTCTCTCCCTCATGTGCTTGCAATATGTTGTAAGGGTGCAAGTGTGAAAACGAACACATACAGAGTTACTTGTAGGCAGTGCAGAGACACTTGTAGCTTTTCTTGGTGTGTGTATTTATTTTTGATGGCCAAACATCATAATTTGGCCATTTTCATGGAGTTAATTGGGCAATAGTGTTTGCATCTGACATTTTTTTCTTCCCTGAAATCTTGCAAAGGTTTTAGAGTTATGGTCTCATTTGAGGTGGATCACTGGGACCTAATTTTTCCTGTAATCTGAATATACTTTACGCTGAAAGTCCTCCTTATACGCGTACTAATATACTCATATGCTGTCACCATTCACTCGAATAAAACCTTGTAAAAATCAGTTCTATATAAGAATATGGATAATTTCCATATAGATATGGGTTTGTTGACTTTTGTAATAAAGGAAAAGGTCTTTTACTGCTTTGTTTGCTGGACAGAGAGTGAGTAGTACGGTAGGGTTTTGTTTGGAGTGTTCTGACAAGTGCATATTGTTTCACATGTTGTATGGGCTCGGCTTGTCTTGCATGTTTGTGCAACTCTGTGGGATCAGCAGAGACAAGCATTGTTTGTCAGGTATCTGTGTTTCATTGGTTCTCATTCACATTGCTGTTGTAATTCCTGCTGTTTTCTACTCTTACAGCTGCTTTGCAGAACTTTCCACTGCTCTAAGCTTTATGGCCCCATCCCTAACTGTATAAATTCAGAGTATAGGAAATGTGGGTTTTCTCGTCTAACAGGAATATGTACTGCAGGAACTACTGCTACACATAATCCCGCTAAACCCAATTTTGCTAGTGTCCAAAGAGGTGTGTGTGGACAAACAGTAAACTGGGAATGAGAATTCCTCAGGGTCGCCAAAACTGCTTTCAGGAAGTCCGTAATACCTCCGATTTTCGAGCTGAAAGAAGTCTGTAACTCTACCAGATGAGGCTCCCCATGTGGAAAGCAGATTATCCCCATAACAGCCTATTGCTTGGATATTTGACCATTCCTCTAAATGCAGGTCATCCACCAGATCCTGGCCACCTTCTGAGAAGAGGCACCAGAGTCCATCTGCCGTGTACTCATTCTCACACTGCTCCACAGCTCTAGTCCTGTGTTTCATATAGTTTTTTTCAATGCTTCAGGAGTTCAAATTCTAACTCAGGTTGACCTCTGCTACAATAAAATAGCCATGGCCTGCAAGTGTTATGATAATCAATCTTTTAACAAACCAGGTAGAAGAGACAGAAGAGCACAGACGTAGCAAATGCCACTGCACAGTGTGCTCTCCCGTTACCTAGAGGCGTTAGGCTGTGCAGAAGCATAATGTCAGCAAGCACTTGGCTAATTCAGCTCCTCCTCATCCTCAGTACTACCTTGTAAGAGGTATAATAAAGTTCTTATTTCTGTTCTTTTCAGATTTTGTTGCTATGTGTTTTTGTAAAGTCAAACGAATAGGACAACTAATAATAGCATGTGAATATACCACAGAAGAATGCTACTTAGGGACTGCTGTGCCCTTGTTTCTAATTAACCTTAGTGTTCATCATAGATTGCAGCCAGCTGCATCTATCACAGTTACTTGGGTTGGGGGAAAACATACATCATTATTACAGCCACACAGAGATATATATGTTATTTTCCTAAAGCATCATAATCCTCCACTTAACCAAAGAGGGCTGGGATAGCTGGGAGGAAATGAAACTCAATTTTCCCTCACATCTGCTTCAGCCTTTGGTATAATCAGCACCACATGCACTAGGCAAGGTCACAAACTTTGGCAATGTTCATCACAACATGCAATTTCTCCATTCTAGTGCCATTAACTGCTCAGCAACCTCTCTTTCTCCATCCCACTGTTTTTAATCTGCTAGAGCACTTCAGAGCAGGAATAGGAGAGCTTGTCTTGCAGACCTGTTTCCAAGATCACTGCCACACACCACACTTTGAGAAAGAGTCAGCAGTGAACCAGTACCCCACTTGTTTCAGTGGAATAAGGAAAAGAACATCACAGTGGGATGCAATTTTAAGTTTGCTGGCCAGCACCTGAATCTGGAAAGAGATTCTGATGGCACCAGCATTACAGGCATTGTAGTGTCTCCACTAAATAACATCCTGATAGTTTGCAGGGACCTGTAGCTGACACGTAGAGACAATGGGAACAAAAGCATGGGGTTTTTTTCCTTTTATTTTTAAAAGGGTTGACAGTCATTGTTTTTATTGCCCTCTGTTACAAAGCTGGTTATTTGCAGGATGGTGTGGTCAATGATGTACTATTTCTGAAAGCCTCTTTGCTTAACCTGCATTGTTTTAGTTGCATCTTTGTTCAAAGCCTGTAGTTTGTTTGAAGCAGAAATGAAAGCAAAGCATGCATCACTTGAGACAAGGGTAGGAGGTTCTTGTGAATCTTGCCTTACACTATTTCATATGGTGCTTTTTGTGCTGCAATTGCTTCCTTCAAAAAAGCAAACCTTTCCCCAGCTACCTCCCTGTAAAAACAGTGGGTTAAATGCACTCCCATTGGCTTTGCTGACTGCCTCTCTCCCAGACATTGATAGTACTCTCCTTCTATGGGGGGGCCTTTCCTTCCCCACTGCACAGGGCAGCACCTCCACACCACACTGCCTCACTGTCTCTGGGTAAAGGCTTGCTGTGCCCAAGGGTCAGAGCACCCAGACACCAGCCACTTGTTTTGAAGTTGCCCTTGGCTCAAATAGGGGGATGCAACAGTGAGTAGAAGCATTATGAAACAGGCAAGATAGGCCACAGGTGCACAGAAGTAAAAAGATAACCAAGTCCCTGTCTTCCAAGCAGCAACATCAACTCTAAATAGCTCTCTCTGTATGTATCCAGCTGATGAGCTGACAGATACTTCACAGCCCTCTGGCTGAGGATTTGGTTCTTATGCAAACCTATGACTTCAGATTGCATTCATGCAAGAGGATCTGGGATTTTTATAGAACCAGATGCATCTTTTGGCAGGAGGTGTATAAGCGTGTGTGTGGAGGGGGGCACATTCAAATTCAAATTCCCCTCTCCCTTCTCTTTCTCTGTAGGGGAAATTGTTAACCAGGGAAGACATTTATGTTCCCGGAACATTGTTTGCTTTTCCTAGTTTCAGAATGCTACTGTACTTAGCAAATGGTGTGCTGGTCTCCAGCACAGAGGAAAAACAGACATCCTACTCCTGGTTTGCCAACATGTAGAACAAAATGTGTTACTGGAGAAAAACTAAGGCTGCTCTGAACTTGCAGGACAATCAGAAGAGTTCATTCACCTTTGTTCCTACCTGACTCAGAAACAAAATGCCTGTTTGGAAAGAATAAGTTTAAAAAACTTGCTGGAAACATAAAACCATTTGTTTCAATGAGTGAGAGATAAGATGCAGAAATCCATTCCTCACCTGTAATCCCTACTGTTTTTATGTGCACTGAAAAAGTACTTTTATCAGCATGATGCCAGCCCATCATTTCTTAGATAATGATCAACATTTTCTCTGTTATGCTCTCCTTTTTAGGCCCCGATTCAGCAAAGCGTTCAGGTACATCTTTATCTTTAGGTCCTCCAGCAGCCTTCAGTAAAAGCATACAGTTTGAAAGTAAAGTGCTCTGCTAAATTGGGTCTTTCACAGAACTAAAGAGAAAGCTCACACAAGAGCAAAGCAGCTTTGCTTTCCTTCCAGTCACACTTGGTTTATTCACTTGCTCTTGCTGTGTACAGCTGTGGATTGCTGGCAGTGTGCTTGGATGGAATTTGCAGGATTCACAGCTTCAAAAATGAGATGTGCCAGCCTTTAGAACAAGCTTGTATAAACACAGGCAACCAAAGCCTCCATGTAAACAAAGAGAGGTAATACATATATTCACACCTGAGCAAACAGATACACTCGTACATGCAGCAGCAATGCTCCAGCAGGTTCTACAGCATTCACTGTATCAGCAGACACAGCTCTCATTTCTGCTATTGCTTTTCTCTTGGCTTCATGATTAGAGAAGCACTGGGGCCAAGCCTGCTAGTTTTGCAGCACACTATAAAATGTATGAAGAGGTCTCAAAAGCTCTGACAGGGTCTCATCTATACTGAGCTAGCTTTATAGTTGTGCTCAGGGAGTGCAGTATGCTACATTGAATTCCTACCTTATTTTTTGTTGTCCATGTACTTTTTGTGTTTTCTGTAATTTTTTGCCTGTGGGTGTGGATTTGCCAGCTGTCTTGCTGAGATCTTGGAGGGAAGGAGATCTTGCTTTATTTTTGAGGAGACAGTGAAATTCTAAAATATATCCTGTAATTTGAAAGACATGGTTTAGAGACTAAACCACTAAGTGATGTATAACCATAGAGACCAGAAGAAGAAAAAAACTTAGCATCACAAAGATTGAACGTTTTTGAACTTAGGCACAAAAAAGCTCCCAGGTATCTCAAGCTTTCAGAGGAAGCATGTTGCTTTATTGTAGTTTCACTGATTCAGTGCCTTCCCTGCCCTGTCACTACCTACACCAAGAAGCAGCACTACCTTCGTTGCTGGTGTAAGATGAGCTAGATTGTACTTCCTGCTCCATTACAGAGTGGCATGTGCAAGTCACCCCAGAGGTGACTTAGTCTTTTACAGGCTACCCAGGGCCACCCTTAGTACCATGTAAATATTGATCCTGAATGCACAGTAAGAACATGTCTGAGCACACTTGGCCAGCTAGTGTGGCAGGCTTCTGGATTACCCAGGCTGACTGTCATCGCCTTAGAGCTGGATAGTCTGACCTCTTGTACAGCCTCAAGTCCCATTTACTGCAGTGAGAGGTAGAAACATTTCAACTGTAATCACAGTTGGCTCAGACTTGACATACTCTTCTGTATGAGATTTGCAAAGATTTAATGTTACTTCAAGAGACTTGAAAAAGTCCCTGAGGGAGTTCATCCACAGGAATTAGATTCCTTCATGGGATACATTGAAGTCAGATGGGTTTCTTCCCCATTAAGTTGCACAAGTATTTTTATAAGTCCCTCTCGGCACTATTCCCTCTTGGCTTCCCTTCCCTCTTCTCCTTCCCCCTTCAATCTTTTAAATAAAGATATCATAAAGACGTGTTGCAAGGCTCTTCTCAGTGCCTACAAAGTGCTTTTAAACTCTGGCAGAAGTGCCTAAATGTACAGTGTTCAGTGAAACTGAAAACAGTGGGGATTTTTATGGAGGTGATGTGCAAGTTCTGTTCTATCTGATACATTCACCTCAAATTTCCCAGGTGCCAACATCAGAAGGCTGAAAGATGGTGCTGATTCCCCAGGGCTGTCCCTGCCTTTTGGCACTGCAATTAAATCCCCTAAGTCTGATTCCCATTTCATCCATTTCTGCAAAACTGAAGCAGGAGATGTGGTTTTAGCAACAACATAACAGGAGATATTTTAGCTAAAGCTATGTAGCTAAGTCTTGGTTATACTTTGTTGTCTTCAAAGAAAAGACAGATAATATACAACCACCTGCATTACAAACAAAAAACACAGGCAGAAAGTAGGGAAGGGTGGAAGCAGACAATTGACCAGTAATTTGTTAACAGGGAGATGAAATGCAACAACAGATTTATTTATCAGACCATTCTGTTAACCTCTAATGCAACATTTCATCATTTATAATTAAGCTTTCCATTTTGTTATTAGACCTTCTTAATAGCTAAATTGGCATCTTGCAGACTAGGCCAGGAAATACAAGCAAGCACAGGAGTTCAGGCACAATTCAGTCCCTTCATCAGTTCTCCTCAGAAGCTGCATTAGCCCCCATTTTTTGATTTTGCTGAAGTCTTGTTCCTATATCATCTTCTGGCTATGCTGTGCTGGTGAAGGAGACCTCCTCACTCCTCCACCTACAGGCCACCTTCCCAGAACTGTTCACATGGACCCCATCCTGTGACCCCTCCCTGGGACCCCTCCCCACCTCCTCTGTGTCACCTGTTTGCTTTGAGATTTACAAGCTACAATGAGTTTATTTCAACTGAGATTGGTTAAGGCATTGTGCAGCTTAACAGCCTCCTTTCCTGGCAGGGTGTACAGATGAGCATTTGGTGACAAAAACTAAGCCAACGCAGCTGCAGCTGAGAGAGAACATGTGGACAAGACTTTGCTCCTCCATCTGAGCCCATTCAGTTGTGTAAGGTAGAGCTGCAGCACTCTTTATGCTCCATCCATTTAGGCAGGAGCAGGAAAAAGGAAAATAAACAGGAGACAGAACTTGAGCCAAAACTTTCCCTTTGCTACCACGCCAAAGAAGGGCTGGAGAAGGGTCTCAGATGTGGTGGTTATGCAGTCAGATGGGCAGCCTGGGTGCTATAAATATTAGAGTGTGGTACTCAGCTTTAGCACAACCCAGTTGGAAAGGATTTTCCTCTGAGAGCCCCACCAGATCACAGTGGCTGGAGGTGGGAAATGGACTTGCATGCCATTCCAATTTGGTAGACACAGTTTGATGTCCCAGCTGAGGCTCCTGAGGGGAAATAGGAAAATGAGGGTCTAGCTTGTGAATCATGCCAAGTGTTAGCTGCCTGCCACATTGCCTGCCTGCATCAGATTTGCATAATTTTGCCCTTTCTCAATAGCAGAAGTGCACGCACCTGGAGGGCTTTGATGACAGAAGTACAAGTGCCTGGGGAATTCTGGCACTACCAGGGTCAGCTGGCAGCTGAGAAGAGGTTCAAAGGCTCTAAATACTGAGCCTCAGGGTCCAAATTCTCTGTCCAGGAACACTGATCATATTGGCTGTTTCATTTCAATGATTGGACAAGTATTACTTCCATAAACTGAAAGTTGCTTTTGCACTTTGAGGAACCCTCTTTTTTTTTTTTTTTTGAGGAACCCTTGAATGTCACAATCCATTAAAAATCCCACATAATAGCCACTCTTACTCAATTCCTTTATCCCATTCTTCCTGATGGTGTTCATCCTTTTAAAAGTGGAGAAATTATTAAAGCTTGTTCTTAAAACTCTGCCAATTACATAAGTGGCTACTATTGTCAGCCATATTTGGGAGAAAAAAGGCATCAAATTACCTAATGCCAGGGCAGATACTATGTAAAATCAGTGTGTTCCAGCCAATGATTCTATCCAACAAACTAGGTCACTTCATGATCGTCATCCATGGGATTGTGACAGGTTTCATGAGGTAGGGAAGAAAGAAAGTACAATTTGCTAATCGGAAATGGATTCTATCCTACTCCTCTTGAAGTCCATGTAAGAAATCCTATGAATTTAAGTAGGCATAAGAAAAAGGCAAAATCCAATGAGCAATAAAAAAAATTATTTTCTGGCCAGTAAGATGTTTTTATTAAAATATTACTGAGTAGTAAAAAACAAACATGAAAGCCACAGAACTGCACTTGACATGAATGTCTTTTTAAAAATAAACAGACATGTTTGATTATTTGTAATCCAGTATAATCCACTGTGTAATATTAAATATTTTAAGAGAATTTTTCTTCCATTTGTTCTCAGCATGGTTGGCCTGAAGCCAAAATCTTGTTATTTTTAAAGGCAACACACCACTAAGGGTTTTGAATTTCTTTCATGTTGGCTCTTTTTATGGCATTTTGAAATTGATTGTGCATAACAAATTCATAAGAGGGGAAAAAAAATGAAACCCACAAACAAATTATGGCAGCATATTTCTCTCATGTAGGTAAACTCCTAGTCTTATTTCCCAGGTTTCTGCAGCAGGAGAGACTCTACAAAATAGTTGCTAGGAGAAATAAACCTGCAAGTATAAAAGAATGGTAAAAATCCTGCTTCCACAAAGCCAAAATATAACAGTTCCTCCCTGTGCCACTACCAAAGAAGGAGAAGCAGGTGGGTTTCTTAGAACCCTTCAGAGCTGAGAGTGCCAGTGGTGAAAGAACTTGCCTGTGCCTCAGCCAGATACAGAGGTCTGGGGAGAATACTGCTTGGCTATGGACTGAAACCAGGGCCTGGTTCATTTCACACAGTTTTGAATGCACTGTTTAATGGCATTTTGGTGCCAAAAGATCAAGTAAATCCGTCTCTGCAAGCAACTGGATTCTGCAGTAGAAGGCGACACAGCAATTTTTCTCTGATAGCATTTCACTCCCTGGCAGAAAGAGTGCTTTTGCTCTGTCCTGGATGTATACCTAGCAGATCCAGTTTCCTTCAACTGCTCTGCTCCTCCTGGTCACAACAGGTATTTTGCACCCCTACCACATCCTCCTTCCCATGACAGCCTCTTCAATCTGCCGTTCTCAATCTCAGCACGATTCAGGTCTTGAATTTAAACATCCAGAATTAACCATGCCCCGTTTGAAAGTCTGGGGCCCAGCCCCAATGTGTATTAGTTTGGCTTTCCACTCAAGAGGTGTTTTGTCTCAAACAATGAAAACACATTGTACATTCAGATTAGCTTTCATTGCATTTGAGCCCAGCTAGCAGGCTAGGACACAGGTTATATTTCCAAATATTGTTTGGCAAACATCAGACTAGAAACATGCTTTCCTAAAAGAAAATGGAATTTCTCCAACATTAACCCGTCTCCAAGAGCTGGGACTTTAATTAAAATAACAATTACTGCAAGAGTTGTAATGAAATTGCTAGTCTGATCATCTCGCATTCCTGCCCTACTCAGGCTTCTGAGGTGACATCCCTTTCTTCCTAAAACTTTCTGCAATGTAAAAAATGACCTGTATGAGCAGCCCAATTCTCTTGTAAGATATTTGTGTAGGCCTATAACCTCTTTCGGGGATTTCTTCTTAATTTGTATTCATTCGCAACCAGCAGAGAGAATGAAAAGTGTGGCAGGGAGAAACTCATTCCAGCCGTTCTGCAGCACCCTGCAGCTTAGCAAAGGTAATTTGTGTAGTTACAGCTCTGCTTTTATTGAACACATCTGCAGCAGTCATTGGATTGGGATGTTTCCTTTATGCCTCCTTGAGAGCTAGTACATGTCCTGGGTGGAAGGCTGAATTTGAGAAATGTTCATATAGCCTGTGACCAGCTATGAGAATACAAAAGTCAGATTACTTTCATCCTATTAAACCACAGAGGTAGTATAACACACATACATACACACACAGAAAAAGAGAAACAATAGAAAGGACTCATGGGTAAACAGCTATTTATTTGTTATGATCTCACCCTAAAGATTTTCACGTTAAGGCTTAATGTGATTTGGAACAGAGGTGAGCTGGGGCATGGGGTTGGAGATCAAGCCTGTAAATAACAGTAAGTACAAAAAACAGTTCAAAATTTTGTTCAGATCTTTTTCCTTGTCTAAAATAGAATTTATGGATTTTTCCCTTCTATTATTAGGATGAAAAAAAAGTGGGATAAAACAGCCTTAAAATGCAATTAGAAGCAATTCAGGATAAAAAGCTAATCATGACTAGACAAGTGCAGCTGCAGGCAAAAGCGAAAGAGGACTGACCCACAGCCACAAGGTTGATTTTATCCAGCCAAGCGGATTAGGAATAGGGTTAGATACCTGGAGTGTTTGTGGGGTAATGGCCCCTCAGAGTGGGTTAAAGAGATGCAATGGAAGCACACACTCCCTTTCAAACCCAGAAGGAAATTCTGTTTGACCAAAACCAAAGTTGTCTGCCATTCCTTTCCCATCCCTCCCAGGCTCTGAAATGTTCAGAAGCAAAATAGTGACCCGTTCTACTTCTGATTGTCTTCCTGCAGTTTTGAATTTTAGTATAATTCTTGCTACACCTAGCACTACAAGTATTATGTTCACATATATCTGGGGAAAGAAAAAGACATTTAAAAAGTGTAGATTCCACACTACGCTACATAGAAGTCTGTCAAAATTTTTCACAATAGACCAGCTGACAATTAATCTTCCTTTCACCCCCAGCCACAAGCTGTGCTTACATCCCTCCACGTCAGAAAAAGCACATTCATCCATTATCTGTCTCTTTCCCGTCTCACTCACCAAACAGCTGTAATAAAAAATCCCACCTTATAAATTACTTCAGAACACAAAGGGAAATCTCTCCATTTTGTAACAGCTTGGCTAATTTAAAATGGAATGAGGATTCTTTTTCCCTCATGTTTTATGCTAGCAAATACTTTCTAGGACATCATATCTTGTTATCAATTTACAGCAAGTATTCATCCAGATTACTACAGGGTCCTCCAGCAAATGCAGAAACAAATTGACATTAAGAAGCCACACATTTTCTGTAGGAAGTCACCTTCTGCAAACCTTGCCTGCCCATAAGTATGCATAAAAATGTGGCTTCTGGGAAAAAAAAAAGATTGAATTCTTATCTTGGGGGAATGGAGGAGGGAAGTTGTACTATTAATAAATCCAAATGTTAGGCTTAAAAGATTATGCAGAGTTTAAGAAGGAATGATATATTGTACTCCTCCATTTGAGAAGGAATGGCAAGGCAGGCCAGACATTGCCATTTTTTCCTTGAAGACAACAATTCTTTCATATGCTTATTCAGGACTCAAGACTTGAGTGTCTTTTAAGTGGGATTCCCCACAGGAACTGCATCCTGGCCCTTTCCCCACCATGTCAGTTCAATGGGTATGCAACTCCACTGAAGTGAAAGGCTCTCTTTCCCTGTTTAGCTTTCAAGAGCAGTGAGGCATGTTATTTTTTTCTCTTTTTATGACTGAGGAAACCAACTTGTCTGTCACACCTTTTGCTGCAACTGGATATTAATAGGGACCCAGACATCACTCCCAGATTCCCTGTATTTACAAGAGGGTCTGTTTAAGGAGCTAATAAAGGAACTTTAGAAGCCCCAGACACCATCAGGAAGGACACGTTCCCTCAGACTTCACTGCACAGGAACTGAATTTCTGCAGCTCTGGTTACATACTTTATCAGCCATGGGTGCATGTCCAAAGATGGTCTTGAATTTGGAGAAGTGGAGGTTAAATTGCAAAGCCCAGGCTGGTGTGGTGACTACAGAACTCCTCAGGACTGCCTAAGCTTTGTCAGAGGCCACTTCAGGCCTCAGAGCATGGCAGAAAGCAAGGCTGCCTAAAGTCACCCTCATCCACATTTCCCTGAGGCATCCATATGGGCTGCACCTCTGAGATGTGGCTCTGAATTTCAGTCAGCCTTGACTAATGAATTGACGCTGCCTGTTTTGGCATGGAGCTTGTCCCTGCAGTGCAAAACTGCTGAGAATAGGGGCTGCTTCAAGAGCAAAAATTATCTTGTGACCAAGAGAGCAATCACAGCCCTCGTGACACACACAGTGCCCTTCCTTCAATGCTGCTCCGAGAGGATGGCACAGAGGAGGGACACCCACTCAAATCACTTGCTGGGCTGGAACCCAACCCTTGTATTGATGGTTGGCATGTCAAAGTGCTGCTGGCATGAGATTAATATAAATGCATGAAAAGGTACATCTGAGGGGTGTGCCCTGAATCTTCCTTGTCTGGCTGCATCCCAGGATCACAGCTGGATAACCAGCTGTGTCCCAGCTCTGAAGCGCTGCCAAGCTAAAAGCCTCTTCGCTACCACTCCTCTTTCTCCTTGCTGCTACTTATTATTTTCTCTTTTCCCACACTTCTGCTGCATAAAATTTGCCCATCTGACAAAGAATATTACAGTCAAAATCTCGTTATGGGCACAGGAGGACACACCTCTTATGAGGAGCCGACAATTAGAGTTTATTGTTAGTCTAATTATTATTTCAACAGTAAAATCAAAATTAATTAAACAGTTATTCCAAGTCCAGCTACAGTGAGGGTAATATTTATAGTTCATATTATCTAATTTTTGCTAATTCCTATTAACAGTACAACCCAATTTGCTACTCATCAACTTCCTGGTATTTACCTCCTTCTGTTATATCACACTCACCTTTCTTATGAGTAGAAAGAGCAAATAATTAGCATGTTAAAATCTTCACTGAGAGGAATATCTTTAGTCATGCGGCTGCTTGAGTTTTTTATGCAGTCTGTTAATACCACTTTTTTAATTGGTGCCCAGCTTTAGTTACCAGTTACTCACTTAAGAGGTGTTGGAGCAACGTGCGTGCTGTAATTTCTTTAGGGTAAAACCATTATTTTTTACAGAGTGAAGATAACACCAAAAATAAGTTGGATATTAGTCATCTGTTGGGCAATTGCTCATTCAGCCAAAACAAGCTAATGTAAGCTCAGGACCAGGCAAAGACTGAAGTGGCCTGTGTTAAGGTAAAACAAAATCTGCAGTTTTTTAGTAGCAGTGGTAACATCTTGTTTCCTAAGGTGCAGGGCTATAAAAGCTGTGCTCACACTGGTACTGCTGATGCAGTCTTGTACATGCCAATTACATCAATGCTTGTGTCAGTAAAACTCTTCTTACCTGTTCTTTTTCCAGCTACAGCCAAATAAACTTCAGTCAAAGTTCCATGTTATTTCCCCAAACACCTGAGGTTTTCATTCAAGCTGTTCACATGTGATAGAGTCACACTTCCATTTTGAGGAACAGTGGTTTGTCGTTTTAAGCCTCCATCCTGTTCTGGATACTAACATCAAGGAATCACTTGAGCTATTCAGCACTGAAATTAAAGTTCATTTCCTACTGAAAATAGTAGGATTACAATAGCCATTATCAGTTTAGGTAGTAGTGTATAGCACACAGGAACAGGTTTAAGTATATATATATATGTATATATGTAAATACATGCACATGTAAACTCAACACTTGGAATATGGTACTAAGTGACAAGATATCACATTTCTGACAAACTTCAGGCATAGATAAACAGAAAGGAACGAACATCTAAAACCATAGATCTTAGACTGAAGTAGATTGAATCTTGTTTTTCCATAGACAGGCTGAATATTGGGTAATCCCTACTGCTTTACAAGTGCCCATACATGGAAAATAGTCATATTGCCACCTACAAGCTAAAACAGCTTGCAGTAAATCAGAAGAAAGGGGTATTGCTAAGTGATTATGAGAAGGGAGAAAAGGCACATAATTCTGGGAAGAATTCCCCTCACATTACCTGTGTGTACCCAACACCTGTGTGGTGGCTAAGTTGGAAGAGTTTTAAATAAGAGAAAGAATCTAATGTCTTTCAAACAGAAAAATAATGGATTTTTTATGTAACTGAAGAAACAACATTTTGTCACAAGACAATTCCATAGATAATGTGTAGATAGAGATAATAAACTGCTGGTGTAACCTCAATTTTGTTTTTAAACTTGTCTTCAATTCAGCAGGCAAGAAACATCATAAAACTGTAAATGTCTTACAGCTTCTTTAAGAAGAAGTCATTAAAAGTAAAGTTGTCAAGACTTGTGTAGACAAACATTAAATCTTACAGAGTAATTAAAAAGAAACATGTATGTATTTATGAGTTTATCCACATTCAATTTATAATAATTTCTCAGATTTTTTTTGTGCCCGTATTGTCTTCTGTTTCTGAATTAGGTCTAAAATGTCAGGGTATAAGAGGCTTAAATGCCATTGACTTGATTTCAGTATGAGTTAGGTTTTTAAATGCCTTTGAAGCTCTGGTCTTTACCTTCACTTCCTATGTTCAGAAATGGTAGCTTTACAATTCTTACAGAACTACACTGAGAATAAATGCAGCGAAGATTACTAAGTGATCAAACTCCTTTAATAGAGACTCTGTGGGTACCTTAGGTGAATAAACAGTCATGGTTTGCAGGACAATTTGACAATTTTCAGCTTACCTCAGTTTGCCCATAACTAGAGGTGAGCAGGAAACAGGAAAGCAGAAACTGGGAGGACCTTGGGATCAAAGCTAAGTGACCTTGACAGGAAAAAGGCTTTTATCTGTCCAGAAGGAAGCAGCCCAAGATGATGACAGTCAAAATACACTAAAAGTGCATGTAATATTTAAGATACCAAAATGGAACATGTTACAAGTGCAAATAAGTCCAATTTTTAGAAATGTTTGAGATTTAATTAATTGCATTCTTTATTGCAAAAGCATGGATTTCTCTGGATATAGTCAACAAACATTTGGTCATTTCAAATCATATTTAAGTTCCAGTCATTTAAGCTCCTGTCTTAAAAATCAGGCTAACAGAAATTTTGCCATTAAGAGTAACAAAAATTGAAAGAAACAATAGTAGAACTAAGAAACATTTTAAAAAAAAACAGAGTGACTTGCTGGCTCTACTGACACAAAATTCTTAACAGTTTCAACAAGACTGAGGCTGATTGTTCCTGTTCTGCTTTCTGTACTGCTTTCTATACTGCAAGTGTCAGAGAAGTTTAGGTTTGGCTCAAGAAAATACTTGAGACACATGGAGTCTTTCTATTAATGGAAGAATAGATGATTTACCCCTGTCTGATGTGAAGGGAAACATCAGAGATTATACTGGCACCTCAGGTGGTTGCGTTTCTTTTCTTACTGGAAATAATTTTCTTGAGCATTAAGTGCTCAGGGGAATGCCTGATGAAAAGGATTTTCTGAAACAAAAGTCTCTCTTGTACAGATTAGTATCTCCTTGGTTTTTTGTTTGGTTGTTGTTTTTTTTTTTTTTTTTAAACAGGTACATCTGTTTATAGGCATAAAAGGTAAAATTATACAGAAATAATTTCTTTTAATTCTGCTCCGCCCAGACTACTTCTCCAGTGGTTTTGATCTTGGCTATCAATCCTGGCAACTCCATGGAATTAATTCAGAGTCAAAACCAAAAACTCCAGTGAGCAAAGGCCAGTTTTGCTGTCTTCATTGGCTTGCACAGAGCAATGTTCTACTGAATCCTGGACTGAGAACAACCACTTGAATCATATGTTCTGTATTTTTAGGATTAGCTCCTTCAGTTGTCTAAAACATAAAAGCAGAGCTGTCCCAGAAGCTTCTAATCCCCAATTTGCTGCATATGATGATCACATAGTTATTGAGCATTAACAATATAGTTAAGAGTTGGAGGATGGCTCCAGTTCTCTTGCATGGAAAACAATAGAAAAGAGTCTGTCTGGAACAGATTTTAAAAATAAAGCACCATATTCAAGTCTCCATTACACAAGGGGAAGATTTCAGTAATTCCATTATAGACTCCACTTGCAAAAAACCAAGCTCTCTATATCCCAAAGAGATTCCACATATAATTGCAAAGAATTTAGCGATATCAGAAACACCAATTGTTCTTAGTCAGATTGCAGTCTTTCCTGACTTTTGCTGATGTTCTTTTCTCTTTTTTTTCTATGACTAAGAAGAAACATTTTTACAGGGATTTGATCACATACATTTTATTGGTCTCAATGCCCAGAGAAAGCTCCTCACCAGAGAAGTATGCTTTAACAAAACAAGCAAAGGTGTTAGCCACCTGTGTAGTATTTGATTTTCACAATGTATGTATATAAAGGTGTATGAACCAAAAGAAAAAAAATAAAATTGTGCCATTCAAATTTCCTCATTATTTCTAATTAAGCAACTCATTCAGTTTTTTCAAAGAAATATTGATGTAAGTGGCATTATTAAATACTTCAGAAACTATTCAGTCACAAGTAACATTATTCTTCTATACATTTTCATATTCTGAGAAACATAAAATTATTAGCAAAAATATGTTAAAAGGCCCTTCTCAAAGAAGAAATCCACCTCTCAGATTAGTGATTTGAAAAGCAACTATACATGTTTTGTATTCAAGAAACTTAAAGAGTTTCAGAAACATCACTCACTGTTCACAAAACCTCACTTAAATAATGAGTCATCATGGCTGGAAATATACACTGAAGTGGTAAAGTTTATTGCCTCACCTGAAGTCACAGGTTGAGTGTAGCTGCTTCTGCCGTGCACTTGAACAATGAATAAATATCATCCTTCTGGAAATAGAATGTGCTACTTGTCAAATTGCTAGAACATCCCTGCCAGCATAGCATGGTATTTATTCACCCTGAATGAACCACAAGCATGCCTTATTCCCATTTTAATACTCATTATTCAGTCCTGATAACTCTGAAGTCACTCAGAAATGGTCAGTCCCTCTCACTGCTGCAGCTGCTTCCTCCTGCTAGTCCTCCTGGGCTATCGTGGCTGTCTCCACCCTCTGCCATCCAGTCTAGCCCTGCTTGATCAGATCTCCTAGATCCTTAACGAAATCACAAGTAGGATCAAAAGATCTAAGAAGGGAGACCAGTCCATCTTCATTAGCTCTCCTCTCTTTTGCTACAGCTTCTTAAGCTGTGTAATGAATAAGGGTAACATTAGGAAGCTTTTATAGATTCTATAGTGTTTTAGTGTAGCCAGTTACTATCATGATCAAAGAAATAACAGACCTTTTCATCAAAAACTAGGCATGACCTCCTAATCTACAGTTCTTTTAATAGCACATTCATAATGAAATCAGTCTTAATGGGCATCTCTGCATTTTCTGGTTGACTTCTCCCACTGGAGTATATTTGCACAGATGGAGTTTGCTTGCCCACAAAGCTGAGCTGAGCATTGCAGGCATTTCTGATTTGGTAGCACTCTGCACCCATTTCACATTGGTAAATGGCCATGAAAGCGTATGAGAGAGAAGAAAGCTCCTGACAATCAAATGCAAAGTCAAAGTTTAGCTATTTCTATCATGCCCAGGTTCCAGTACCTTATGTCCCACCTCGTTTGTTTTCACCTAACTTCAGAGTGAGAAATTAGCATATGTTTCTGTCAAGAAGTCAGAAAAAATGAACTGAGTACTGAGCCTCTAGCAGAGAGGAAGGTGCAAGCAGCAGCTGGTGAATAGAAAACTGCTTAAGAAAGACAACTGCTTTGCTCTATCACAGATGAAATGGGGCTCACTGGGAGCAGGGTTAGTGAGGAGAGTCCCTGTAGCAAGGAACTGTGAAACACAGGCAGAAAAGATTAGGGTCACTAAAAGAAAAGAAAAAACAAAAAAAGAAAAGGAAAAAAAAAAAAGAGACAGAAACCATCCTATTTGGCATTGTGGCTTTCCTAGAAACGTGAATACAGACAGTTGCAAATTAAAAATATAAAAGAATAATCTCCTTTGTACATAGGAAAAGTGCGTAAGTTCTGAAATGCCTAAATTAGAATTGTGGGAACTCTGCTTACCTGTTTGCCTTCACTTCCTAAAATGGTTCTGTTGTTAGAGTATCGGGGTTTCTTCAGAAGGGAATAAATCAGGATTTTAGCAGTTAATATCATATTTCACAACAATATACACTCTGCCCAAAACACCTTTGTCAAAGAATTTTCTTTTACTTGTGTCTGTTATTGAACTGCCTAATTGCTACTGTACAAAATAGTCAGTCTTTGATGAGATTATATGCCTGTGCCTATTGAAAAAGACTCCTTACCTCCTCCTTTCTTTTATTCCTGGCTATGTATGTGGCAGTATAGCCTCTGCCTTCATTGTCACACTACAATACTTCTGGGAGAACAGCAATGCCACTAAAGCATCTGCAAGCCCAGATTTTTCTCCTGTGTTTGGAGAGTATTGCTGACACTTTGGCTTTGAGTAATTGCTGATCAGCACAGAAAGGATCTGTTGCCTGTGGTTGTGTCTTATTTATGGAAGTTAGTGGATAATTTTCCTCAGATGGCATGAGAGTAGATACGTACTAAATTGTAGGCTGAGTGTGTGTGGAATAAAGCAAAACAGGGTATCTCCTCTAGAGTGAGAGAAACAGCTTTAATGGAGAAGCTGACTATTTTTTCTTTAATGTGTCCAAAGATTTTTAATAGTTTTCTTACCAGATATTTTTGAGTGGTGGCATCCCATACTTTTCCCAGACCAGTGTCTTGTGTAAAATAGCTCTTTTTTTTTTAAATGAAAAACCTAAAATGTCACTGATCACTTCTAAGAGTATGTCTGGGAGATTTCCAAATTCCAGTGTCTAAACAGAAATACAACAACAGATATTCAGATCATGTAGCTTTTTCAGTGGGAGACAAAGAACTTTAAATTACCTACTTGATGGTCACCTAAGAATCTTTCTATTATCTGGATAGGAAGGCTAGGCTCCTTTTCAGACGTCAAATTTCCATGCATAGTATAGACTGAATTACTTTTTGACAACACACCTGTTTTGAAGAGCCTGCTAGTTCTCTGTTCTAACATACCTAAATAAAAAAAAAATAAAAATGGTTAGGGAAAACCACAACCTTATAATTTGATGGTAGCTTACTGCATGTCTGAGAAAAACAGTAACTTGCACAACGAGATGACAACACTACAGACTTACATCAAGAACTGCAACAAGAAATAAGATTTTCCTGAAGCATTTTCATGACTTCAGGGTTACTTTGAGTACTGCTGGAAGCTCTGGCTGTAGTTTCATGCACATCTGCTACTCTCCACCATTAAGGTACTCATCAGGAATTAAAAACATGCATATCAAATATGCATAGCAGTAGGGGCACTACTGATTTGTTCTTCTACTAAACATAGTTGATTGCTTGGCTGTTTTAGTCTTCTATCAAGGAACAACTTAATGTAATTTATAGTATTAGTCTGTACTATCTGCTAGTCACATACCTGTCCCTGGTTTAGATTAGAACTCAGCATTAGCAGGGTGCTTCCTGACGCAGGGGGACATTGAAATGCTGTGGAGGCCTGTCCCCACATCACCTGCAAAAGGCAGAAGAAGCTGGAAGTCTTTTGCAAGACCAGCTCCTGCTCCGTGTTAGTGCCACCCAGAGGCAGCTCATAAAGTGGACAGGATCAGCTAGGGCTGTGTCTGTCCTTCCTCTCCCATATCACTCCTTGCAGAGGTGACCAACCTGTGATACCTACATCAGATTGCTGTTCTTGTTTTCACACCCAGGGAATGCCAGATCCTTTTCCAGGTGCTCCAGGTGCTCCAGCTACAGTGTCCATACACCCTCCAGCTCATATCAATGTCCAGCATTGTGCATCAAAGCTGCTCATGGTGTTTAAAGCACAGATAGGATGACTTGGACTTCCATCAGAAAGGAAGAATAATGTCCTGGTGATTACAATACTGCTGTAAGCCTCAAGAATCTACGTCCAGGTTCCAGCCCTTCCATAGATATTCTTGAATGACCACAGAAATGTCACTTAATGCAGCCATACAATGAAAACTAGATTTCTTTTTTCTGTGTCATTCTTCTGTCTTGTGTGTTGAGACTGTTTCTGCACAGTGGATGAAAGATACATTCCCAGTGCGGCAAACTACAGAGACTGATAGTGGGCATCTCTGGAACAAGAGGACACTAAGGATCTTTCCAAATGCCTGGTGAAAAACAAATCAAAAGCTCTGAGAACAGACAAATACCATCATCAGTTCACACAACAGCTATTGAATAAACTCATACAGTAATCTTTTGCCATGGCCATTCATGAACTTAAGAAGGAGATAGACTTCTCACTTCCTCTCTTTTGTCAGTGTGTGCTTTTGTGAGGCCTGGTGCTCTCACTCGGTCCACTAGGATTAAATCAGTTGTATTGTACAAAACCACCATGTTAATAGTTCCCGGCGCAGGATGGAGGTAGTAGTTATCTTAGCATTTCTACTGCATTTAGTTATTTTTATAGTTCTGCACCTTTTTTCCTGCTGAGAGGACTGAATAAAAAAATGACTTTGAAAGACATTATAATCAACGGCTGCTGGCTGCAATTACATTGTGTACTTGATGTCTTCATAAAGTACCTCTAGTTTAAACCCACAAATCTTTCAGTTTGAATTCTCTCTTGGCTCTGTTCTGCTATTTCAGTGGTGTATTTACAAGAATGATTGCTAGAGTATATGGGTTTATATAACAAAGATATAAAAAAAAGTTATCAGAAGATTAAAATTTCATCAGCTATCTTTACACTGGAAAAGTGACATTTTGTTCCATTTATGACTGATATTTACAAAGGCAAGCCTTGTATTGTGGACAATAAAGAAAAAAAGCATTTGGGTTTCAGTGCTGTAAAAGCTTATTCACACTTGAGAAAATTATTAGATTAAGACTTCCAGATTTAAATGGTCATAAGAGAGACATAATTGTAAAGTAAGCTCAAACTTAACAACGGCTTTTTAAGTCCAAGTCAATTATAGACAAGTCTGCAGTGTTACAGCTTCTGAGCACATGAAACTTAGCTATTACTGAAAATATTACTGAAATTCTTTGCTATATATGAAAATGTATTAATATGATTTATTAAAATACATGGCTATGATACTGAAAAGAAGTGAATATGATAAATTTGGAAGCTTCTGTTTTTTAAAGTTAGCTGGAATACTTTTTTTCTCTGAACAACTAATGTCGCTTTAACCTTTCCCCCTCCATGGTAAGAAAGTAATATTTTTTGCAGATTTTTCTTAAAAAGACTTAATAATTTCCTTGCAGTCTGCCTCCAGACTAGCAGAATCACATTCTTCACATTAGATAGGATGACCCCAAGGACACCCTAGGGTCCTGGCTTCTCTGACTCATTAAATTCTCCTAGGGACGTGGAAATTGCTCCTTTGGCTTTGCAATAAGGTAAAATCCAAGCAACAGATCACCAGATCCTTACCTAGAATGCCTCATTCCATACCCCACACTCCACATTTGACACAGTAAATGCAGAAGTCACTATTTAACAATTTTTCTCCTCCCACATTTCCTCACCTTTGGTTCCTCAGGCTTTGACAATGAGTTGTTGATGTCTTCCCCTGTCGCAGACCTGACAGATTTAGCACTTGCATGTGGTGTTTGAGTCAGGGGAGAGTCCTTCCAGCAAGACTATGTGAGTACAGAGAGTTCCTCTCACTGCAGGGTCTCGCTGGGGGACTAGGAAGTGACTCTCCTGCATAGGGAAGCTGTGAATCCAGAGCCTGCGGTCCAGGTACGGTCACTGCCAGTTGGCTCTGGAGAATTGTCTGGGATTTAAGCAGGCTCAGTTAGCCTGACATACTTAATTGGTGCTGATTGGGTAAGCATCTGGAAAATGATGTCAGAATATTTTTAATGTGTTCTCATGTCATCTACAAAATTAAGTATAAATTAGAACTTTCGGGGTAGGACCCTTCTTTTCTTCCGAAGATACTGCTGGTAAACACTTCATATGATGATGAAGCCAGGGAGTAGTTTGTATCTTTCTAGCAACAACTCTAAATTAGACCTGATTTGGGGGCAGTAAATGTACATATACTTGTGCATTCATAGTGTAATCTGCTAGATTGAGAGACTAGAGTCTATTCTCTGTCTTTGTGCATTTTCTCTAAGAAATTAAGCAAACTCCATAAGGATAGAGGCAATTTGTTTTCTCACATAAATAAATAAATAAATAAATTAACATGCCTCAAGCCCTAAAACATGTCCCATGCTCAGTTTCCTATATGCAATGCCAAAGTGCATATTAACTTTCACCTGCTCATTCGGTTTCTCTGTGAGAATAGCAGTACATTATCAGTTCTTCAAAACAGAGTTGATGTTCTTTCCAATGTACTAATGGACCTTAATCCAAACCTGTGAAGCTTTGTATGTGGCCCTCAAACAGTGAAACTGTACCTTGATGAGCAGGGAATAAAGGCTCTATTAAACTGGCACTTCTGTTTGAATAAAGGTTGTATCAGAAACTTTAGAGACGCCGATGGTAGCTAGCCTATTTAGAAGCTTAAAATCTAATTATCAGCAGCCCATAACATCCAGGCTGTATAAATTCATACAGAAGCATCATTGAATGCATGGGTTCAGAAAATAAATTATCCTAAAGTCCAGACTCTAGTATGCTTTATAAAGAATATTCCTTTGAGGATTTTCTGATGGAGTGACTACTATGGGGTTGAACAGAAAGGAATGAGGAAAAGCTGTTTTCCCTCTCCTTGCTGATGCCTCTCATGGGAAGGCTCTTTGCCAGTCTGGTTTATTTAACAACCAGCTGGGAAGACCATTACAACCCACAGAGCTGAGCAGGAGCAGAGGTGGAAACTCTTTGGGGCTCCTCATATCAGGAATCTGTAACTGATGCCTGTCACTATACCAGAAAGGCACCTCCAGGGCAGGGCTGCCTGATTCATAGGAGTAACTCCAATGGATGCATTTCCTTTTTGATATATAGTTGAAATATTTGGATATTGCTCTGCAAGGATGTAAATTTGCACTGAGTTCTCACATTAAGACATTACATTAATGAAGTGTTCGAGAGGGTGAATAGAAAGGCTGACTATGACTACTATCACCTGGGGGAAATAATTTTGAAATTGATACTTGTAGTGATTAAGCAATTGTCTGAGGTTTAAATTTTTCAAGAAGACATGATCATAAACTTCAGATTTGCAATTTGTCACACTGAAGAAGGTCCTGTGGCTGCAAGTGACATTGCTTTTATCTTAACTATTACCATAGCTAAAGTTAAACTGGGATATTTTTTAAGCTTGGATGTGCACATTCCTTCTTTTCTGGTAAAAAAGCCCAGATTTGCTATACATTAGAGCTGGCAGAGCTAAGCCAGTTGTCTGAGGCTGTTGCACACTAAAATTGTTTTTCACTCTTGACAGTTGATTACACAGCAAGTTTCCCAGCCACCTGACCAACTGATGTTGAGAGAAATGCCATGTTTAAAGTGCCTCTTTTTACCTGACTTTGTACAATGTGAAGAAAAAATTTTAGCCCCCATCCCCAGGTCCCATCAGTTATATTTGCACATCTACACTTAAAGAAAATAAAATCTCCCTGGTGAATGACTTGTTTTCAAAATGAAGAGAGATTGCACAAGAAAAATTATTCCATTGCAGAGACCTCTCTGGAGCTGAGACACTGACTGGGACTGGAGCACAAAATGGCATTTAAGAGCCACGAGAGCTCACTCTACTGAAGGCTCGGCTCAGAGTGTAGTGCTCTGTCCTTTTTATTCACTCTACTAAATTTACCTCTATGACCCATAAAAGAGTAATTGGCACCCATAGCGGAGAGACACCCTGGATTCAGTTGGTACTTACCCCAGTTGCACGCTTAAGCCAGGATCTGTAAAGGTGTGTCTCCTCTCTTGCCACTCACAGGGAAGCTGATGGGGCTTAGTTGCTTTGCTGCATCATGAGGGCTGTGCAGTCAAGAAGGACATTACAGGATCGTGCCCTTATTTCAGCATTTTGGACACATCTCTGCAGGGAAGAGTAAAGGGCTGTATTTCACAGCTATGATATCATTCTTGTAAGCTATAATTCAGCATGAGCCACTATAAAACCTTTCCCATGACATCAGAGCTGTGAAATATAACTGACTTCAAGTGCAGAAAATTCTCCCACAGGAATAATTGTTTCCTGGCAATTGGTGTTTGAAGGACTGATCCTTTAAAAGGCTGGCACAAATCCCATCTAGGTAATGCTGGTCCAGGTAGCACTTCTCTGGAAACGTTATGTGCAGGAGCAGAAGTCTGGAGCCCTACCACAGGATCCGGCCATAGAGGAGCCAGATGATGATTTTCATAGAGGAGAGGTGATGATTTTCACTTTCTCATGCCTCAAAAATCCATGCAGACCTCCCTAATAGCAAAGCAGTAGGTTTGTTCATGTACTGCACTCCCTACATCTTTCGAAACACATCTCTCCAAACACAGATCATCCTGATATGTCCATCCTGATACATGGCAGCTCACCAGGTCTGCCCCTGCTTGGGACAGTACTTAACTCACCTGGGCAGGTCCCAATGTCCCCCCAGAGCAACCTGGCAAGAAAATGGAACTCAAAAATGTTGTGTGAGATGCAATTTCCTCTTCCATACCACATGAAGGAAGATGTCCACTTGAATACAATCCAGTGAGAGCCAGGGTAATAACTGATGTTGGTGGAGTCATAAAGGACAAGTCCTTACATGGGTCAGAAGGGTGCAGAAGGAGGAGAAGAGAGACTATAGACATGGAGAGGGTTAAAGCTGCCTCAGCTCTTCCTATCCTGGTGCCTGAATCTGCCAAATCTGCTGCCTGTGTCCTGCTCTAGCAACCTGCACACTAGCTTGCCACTGCTCCACCAGTTGCACTGAAAGCAATTGTTGAACACATTGTGAAGCTTAGTTATGCCAGCTTTCCCTGTTCATCCTCTGGGAAGGTCTTGTGGTGAATGCAGCTCTGTTCTTGCTGTTCTCTCTGTGTCTGTGGTTACATGTATGTGTGAATAAACCCAGGGGTCTGTGTCTCTCTCACAAACTCTCAAGCTCCCATGACCTGCAGGACAGTTGTCTTTCCTTGGCTAATAAGAAAGCTGACTACAACCCTTCCCTCTTCTCCAGAAGAAATTACACTGTTTCAGAATTAATTGTACTATTTACATTCTTCCTCTTAATGCTAAAAATCTTACGCTTTCTCACACAGAAGTTACCTCTTAACAGTATTTTACCTTTTGAAAAGTAAAATGATAGTGTTTGAACAGTCCTGTTCCATTACTTACTATTCATATAAAATCTAAGTGGTATTTCTTTATATAAAATTATTTACTAACAGGAACTCTGAGAGACTTGAGGTTATTTCATACAATTTATTACCAAGAACAATGACAGCCAGAAGAGTAGCTAACCCGAGGCATTGCAGGTGCTGTAACTCCTTCAGCATAGCTCAAAGGCTAAATTCTGTCTAGTGTACACCTTTAAATAGACAAAAACATACTATAGGTGAAAAAATTGTCTTTGATGTAGAACATGATCCAAGTAGTGTTTCACAAAGCACAATGAAACAAACAAAAATTTTTCCTTCAATTTCGTATAGTCAGATTGTCATTCCACAGTCTTTATTTACAAATACTGAGAGATGCTGTACTGAATCTTGAGCTGGTTCAGAATGATTTATTGGGTTTTGATCAGAATGGTGAAAAAATACCCTAACTTTTTTTTCAAAGAGCATCAGTGAGAAAGAAAATTAAAATTAATCAAATTATCCTTCTCTGAGGTTGTAGATCTGTTTGAACTAAAAATTCAATGAGGTGTTTACAACAAAAATATATGTTGTGGAATGTTTCTGTCAACTAATTCTGATTTCTTCACATTCTAAAATGTACCAAAGCTGTTCATTAGGCATTTTGTATGACTGGTTACCTGAGACACAGTATATTTTCTTCTTTTTGAACAGAAGCTTTCAGCTTTTCCAAAAACAGAAGAGGCGTCCACAGTACTCTGGGTACTCGCAGTATCTGTAGCTTTTTGCATGTTGAAAATTATGTGGTATTCAGAGATAGAGATAATTTTCATAATTATTTTGTAGGTGCACTGATATTTAGTATTGTAAGAGTAGGAAGCAGTAGCTAGTAAAAACCCACAGGTAGCAATGAACTAGCTGTGGTTTGTTTTCGATTTTTAGAAGTTATTAGTGAAAGCAGTTACATACATAACTATGTATTTAAAGATTCAAAACTCTGGCAGTAGATAATGAGAAAACCAAAGTGTCCACTTAATTTCCTATGCAATAACAAGCAGGTCTAATATGTGTGAGATATTGATAAATGCACACATTTATTTCACTAACTTCTTAAGCTGGGTTGACTCCTTTCTAAATGGAGTCAAAGGCAAAACTCCCTAAATGTGAGGGAAAAATCCTGAAGTCCAGTCTCTTCAGTCCATAACTGTAGCAACAGAATGTCTCCTGCGAAGACAGTGTGCAGGTTTGCTAGCACTTCTTTAATGTAATATGGTAACCTCATCAAGATCTCCAGTCAGAAAGTAATCAGTTACATCCCGAAGTTCAGGCAGTAAAAAGAGAAATATCTGGCTTGCCTTTATTGATGAAGGGAAGCAAATGGGGTTAAAGGGGACCCACACACACCCTGAATCCAAACATCATGACTCCTTCCCCATACTCGATATGGATCCACTCAGATAATTTGCAACATTTTGAATCAGAAACAGCCCAGGTTTTCATCAATCATTATTACTCGTCTGCTTTGCGGAATTATTGCTGCAGTGATGACAGTTAAGTACCTTTGGAAATGCTAAAAGAGTTGTTATTTTTCTTTTCAGAGATCCTTTGAGACTGCAGAGACTATTTAAAGAAGGAAGACGGCATGAGATTGGATTTAGTGCAGTAAAGTAGGTTAATTTGAGGACAAGACAAAAAATCATTATTTAGACCTACTTGTGTTGCCGTGATGAGAACTTACCACTGCTTCTGGCTGCTGTTTTGGGCTGGTCAGCCCCACCAAAGTTTCTTAACTCCGTTATCCAAAAGGACTAGTGGCTTTCCAGACAAGGAAAAGGTTTTGGTGTTGTCTGGAAACAGCAGGCAAGACCTCCATCGTTCCAAAAGGAGCTGGATGTGGAATCAGTTCTTTTTATTGGAGGAATACACAGGAACTGACTACCAATATGTTGGCAAGGTAAGTTTCTTTCGTATGCATCTATGTTTTGATTTTAGAAGCACTGGAAAGCCAGCAGTAGCAAGTAGGGAAGAACAATGCCTGCTACAACTTTTAGTTCGTGATCCTGTGTGCCCAGCTTCTGCTGAGGAGTAATTCACTGGAAAGGTTAGTGCACTTCAGCTTCAGAATGTAATCAACAAGTCTTCATTTAACCAGGAAGTCCCATGGCAAATCACTGGCAATTCTATTAAAGATTTTGCATTTTATTCTGTGTCTGGAAATAATGCAGCTTAATTATAGGCTAGATTTTTAGCTTTAAACTGGGATATGTGTTTTCCCTTGTGCTCTCTAATTTTGCTGCAGTCAAACTATATAAACCAGGAGAGGTTTTAGAGCTAAGTTAGCTTTCACAGTACCTACATTTTTGGTGAGGAATCTCTCTACCCAGAGAAAGGTAATTATTTCCCTTTTTATTACCCACTGCACACAACAATGCTACAGCCACTTTCTGATGAGGTTTCGTGGTGCCACTGAGGACTGTGTGATATGATCTTCACACCACCAGCAATGCTACTACTAAGCATGGTTGAAGCACATTGTGCATATACACTAAGAAGCACAGGCAGCTGAAAATTCCTAGAATTGACAGCATGATGTCAGTTGGGAAAGGGTAAAAAAAAAAAATCAAAACAAAAAGTCACAGCTTAACTCTGAGAACATCTGCCTCCCTGAGCAGCAGACCCCCCTGTAGGTAACAGATTTTATGTGAGCTGTAGAGCTAATGCACCTGTGTTAAGAGCCTAAAGAGAGTCTATACTGCCCAAGGTGCCATAGTCTATAGGAATATGTCTTGCAGAATGTAGAAATTGTGCTACTGATGATGACATTCAAAGCAGAAACAATACAGCTTGGTTTTCCAAACAAAAATGGGGTTGTATCTGATCTAGTTTGATCTCTCAAGCCTCTTAGCAAAGGCTGCATATCACGGTGGTTTGACATTTTATCTCCCTCTGCAAGCTTCTGATCATTCCCATGAGAGATGGTGGCTGCTTTTCTTGCCTGCCAGTCAGCTGTCAGTCAAAGTTGGATGCAACATTCCTTTCCTGCTAAATGGCTGCAAGGCATGATTCAAATGAAGAGCTACTCAGCTGGTGTAATACTCATAGAACTCCAGCCAATATAATCAGCATGCATGAAAGGTACCAATGAGCCCAATCTACAGGAAAAGGCCAAAGGCAGAGGGTCCTCAGAGACGAGAAGTAGAGAAGGAAGATAAGAGGGTAAGGAAAGATACCAAAACAGAAGAGAGTAAGAGAAAGAACTAGAAAGACAGAGATAGAAGGAACGGAAACTTACAAAGAGGAATCAAGATGGAAAGGAGGGGGAAATGACATTAAATGGAAGTAGAGGATAAGAATTGGGAGAAAATTTACCTAAAGAGAGCAAAAGCAAAAACAGAAGATGAGACAGTGAAGGGGAAAAAAACCCCAAAAAACAAACAGGTATGAAACATGGAGTCAAGGATGAAAAAAAGACAACAAATTGAAAGACAGCAGTCCTCCACACACTGTCCTCTTTCACAGTCTGCTGGGGGTGGTCAGGGTAATGGGGATCTTTTTGTTCAAAGATAAAGCATATGATCCTGAGGTGATCCTACAGTCTCTCGTTGTCACTGTGAATTTTGACATTAAACTTCATAAGCCCCCCATTTTTTCTACTGCAGAGTTAGAGTACCAGCTGTTGACTTCAGAGGGACTGATGGGGAAATTAATATTCCTGTAGGACAAGTTTGCTGAGAGACAGTTAAAAAATGGTCTAGTTGGACCAGAAATGGTCTAGTTGGACAGTTCCAACAGGAGTCAGAAAGATAAAAAATGTACATTATTTTTTAAAGTTGTTCTTCCACCTATTTGTCCTTTATTACACTTTCTGTTGTAAAGCATAGAAACAACACATAATGTATAAATGTCATTGATTTTGCGTTCCTAAGCCATTCACAAGTGGCCTTTCACACATCTTTCAAATGCCAGAACTGCTCACACTCTTTTAACTGAACAATTAGCCAAGAGGCATGAAAGAGCAGCCTTTTATTATTAAAGTTGAGGATTGGTGTGAGGGGAAATGATAGAAACGTCTAAATGTCTCTAAATTGAGGTAACTAGGCAATTTAACTGAGCAATTAAACTTGATTGATGTGGGCAAATGAGGATTATGAACACTTTTATGAAGCATATTTTTTTTTCCTCAGAGGACTAAATGTTAACCTTAAATATGGACTTAAAAATGGTAGGAATATAAAGAGGAAATGTGAACAGCAAAATCTTTTAAAACAATAGCAATATATGTATATAAAGGGGAATTGTGCTTATGCCTTACTGTATAAACAGGCAGACATGAATCTTTTGGGGTTTTTGTGTTTAGTGGTTAAAGCTAGGTGGGCGTTAACATCATAACCATAAAAAAGAAAAGATTCTACATGAGCTCCCAAAAAAAATATATTTTAGTCATGCTGGTTTCACTTTTGCCTCTTCATTTTTTAAACATCTGTTTAATCCAAACATCTACATTTGAGATGTAAGTCTGTTGTGAAAGATTCTAAAAAACATCATTATTTGTATGAGATGCCCAAATTACAGTTGTAAAATCCTGTAACTGTTTAAATTACAAAAAACAGATTTGCATCATAGTAGTTTTAGAGTGTAGGGAAAAAAAAGTGAAAGGGGACGCATTCAGGTTTGGGATAATAAAAGAGAAAAGTAGCATCTCTGAAGACAGAGCTCAAGGCAGTACTGAAGACAATGCTGTAACATCATCTGAGTCACAGACCAGAGCACTGTTGTTGTCTATACCCTGCATACTCTTTATTCATTGAACCCAGAGCTTTCCATCTTTTAGGAGTTAATTGTCCAAGCATATACGAAACCTTTTTTTTTGGTAGCTGTGGGTATTGTCAGCTATTAAAATTTTGTATGCCTCACACTTCATTGTCAGCCCAAACCTGTAGCTGTATCTCACTGGACAAGGTGTGCAGCTGCCAACGAGACGCTCACAGTGTTAGAAACACAAGTTGATGTTTGCTGTGGTGCTGACACCAGATCGATTGCTTTATTGCCCATCCTTGTATTCCTGAATTTCATTACTGTATATTTGTGAAATAAAGTCTTTTTAAAAGGAGATGAAATTCATGCCCCCAGTCACTCTAGTCTCAGACCTCAAGGAACTTGAAGGAAAGTTCTAGACTGGATTTATTCATTTCACTGCTGAATAACTTGTGAACTATGGCTATGCATTGAAGTGTGACTGATGGGCACAGTGACATTTTAACCTGAAGATATCTTTTCTTCTGGTTCAGAAATTGTAGCACTTGGCAGGGACTCAATCAAAAAATGAAATAAAAGAATTACATGAGCATCAAAGTAGAGACGTGTCTAGAAGTACTACCTAACCAAAATTTGCAACATCTGAGTTGGGTTTTAAAAGAGATATAGTTGTACACATGGCTGCTTAGTATAATTTGAAAGGGCTGAGGTGAATGCAGCTTTAAATTTTATATCACAGATAAACAATGAAGTGGTAGTGCAACTATATATAAAAATATATGCTGTGTTTCCTAGAGATCTTCAGATACTCCAGGGGTAAAAAAAAAAAAAAAAAAAAAAGAAAAAAAAAAAAGAAAAAGAAAATATCTGCCCTGTTCCAAGATCATACTCATAGGTATAGTTACTCTTTGTATGCACTTGACAGCTTTGACATGGCAGTCCCACTGGCTACATAAAATCCATGTACTGGCATCCATCACTGAGTTTGGAGCACAAACCTAGAATCATTGTTACATAAAGGGATAGGATTGCACTTTCTTTAAGACTAAAGAAAGATCTGAACAAGTCTTAAATCTTACTCGTTAACCCAAGAGCAGCTTTTGGCAGTCTGCAACGGAAAGGACCAACCTGCTTTCCTGGTAACAAGAGGCACAGCTGTGGAATGGTTTTGTAACACTGGCTGGCTGGCACTAAAAGGAAACTTCCAGACATACTTTTCATTTTTGCTGTGTCTTATTGATGTTCATATAGTTCAAGCAGTATGCTCGCCTGGAAGCTATCTGATGTTACTACCTGTACAACCCATCATAAACAATCAACCTCTGCTGACAACTCCATTTTTCAAGGAAGATAAAGTCAAACTCCTGCTGGTATGTGGCTTGGCAAAGCAAAAAGGATACTGTCTTACTGTAGGCAGACCCAGAATCTTTTTCTTTGGTGTTGAAAGAACCTCTTGGAAAGATGAATTCCCCTCTGTCAAGGAATGATTTAAGGTACTTTTGACCCTGCTTTTGAGGAGGGGATGAACTAAATTTTATCACAGTACAGTTTCATCAGTGGTTTTTTTGGGGTTTTTTTGGGTTTGTTTTTTTTGGTTTTTTTTGTTTTTTTTGGTTTTTTTTGTCTCATTTTACTTCTGGCTACAACTATTCTGAAGGCAAGCACAGCAGTGTATTTCAGCACAAGGCAATGAAACAAAAGGCAGAATCTCTTCCAAGCCATTGCAAGTAGAGGGACTAAGCAACATACTGAGGCAAAATTATCTGGCTGTGAGCACACACAAGGGGCTATTTAAACAAAGAAAATTACTGTCATGTAATACAGTCCATGCCTTTTCAGCATGTTAGGAAGGAATGAGTAACATTACTCCAATGGTTAAAAGGTATCATATCTTAATTGAATGGCATGATAACTAGCAAGAGAAATCTTCACTTTCTCTCAGATTTTAGTGCACTAGTGTTCTGTACTTACCTATAAAATTTTTTGTACTGCAGAAAAGCAAGATGTGAAAAGTCAAACTAAAATGACCCCTCCATCTGCACTTTTAACATCCTTTATGCAGCTTTATTGGCAGACACTTGTTCAGTGTCTTGCCTTGTAACTTACACTATGATATATATTTGATGCCTTCAGTTTCCTGTTACAAGCACAGTGATTATTTGTTATTTTTACAATGCCTAAAGTTAAAAGTTACCTTTGTAACTTCTGTTTATTCAGAGAGTATCACAAATGAATTTTCCATTCATTTTTGATTATTAGAATAGGCTCTCTCAGGGTCTAGATTTTGCATTCTGCATCCAGAGGAACTGTTAGCATTAAGACCAGCCTTTTGCGTGTGACAAAACTGATGTACAGGGAGGTTAAGTGGCCTTCTGCACAGATGAAAGTCAGAAATTTCACAGCAGAGATTGGAAAACAAAAAAAAATCAAAGTTCTTAGCTCCTTCCCCCCCCCGCCACCCCCCCGCCCCCCCCCAGTTTCTATGATTGGGTCACCTGCCTCCCTCTTCAGTAGGCCTAGTACTTGTCATTCTCTTAAAACACAGAACAAATGCTGTGGCACATCTGCGCTTCCATTATTCCTCATCCATCAGTCATATTTTATGTTCCAGCACTTGACTTTCCCAAGTGCCCTTCATTTCTGTATTGCATTGCACACACATACACACACTTGTCTTGTATTCCTCTTTGAAAGATTTACGGGCGCTGGTAGAAGTTCTCTGTGCTGTCGGTCCCTGCGGAACAGAGATAACTCCGTAATGAGGGACAGTGGAGAGGTTAGAGGCCCACGACGACAATGCAGAAACAGCTTGCAGGTTTTAAACCATCACACGGGGGCTAAGAAAGGAGACAATGAGCAGTGGGTGGGATGGGCAAGGATATTATTCAGAAAATGAAAAGGCAGGAAATACAGCATGGTTAATGTTTACGATCATCATAATTGTGAATCTACTTGGCATCATCCTTGTATCTAAATATATTACACAATATAAGAGCCTTACAACCATCTGTTTCAAACAAACCGCATTTCCTACATTATGGCACATGATGGTACTTACAGTGTAACAATACAGAACCTCCTCCCCTTCTTCCCATTCTGCCTACAGAAAAGAGCGAATCCTGGGACCCTCAACGCAATATTTCTGTTAATTCTTGTTTTTCATTTTTGTGTCCCAAACAAAACAATTTTGTTTTCCACATGCTAATCAGTGCTTACATTTTGGATCACGTCTTTTCACAGATTATCCTGTTCTACTCTTGTTAGCAGTCTGTACATAGTCCTGAACTGTGTGTCCCTAGACTTCCAGCTATAGAAAAACAGCTGAACATATTAATCTCCCTCTCTAGGGAGAGACTACATGTGAAGTTCATGCTTGATTATGGATTATTTAGATTGCTGTTATTTGGAGCTGCATTACTACTTTCTTATTTGTTTGTATAGCACAATAGCATTCCTACTATGAAGCTGCAACATCATGAATATAAATTTTGAAGGCTTGGGACAGCTGAAAAATAAAGTCCCGCTTTCAGGTCTAAGACAACTATTGTTACTCCTGCATTTGTTATTTACAGTTGGATTACCAAATATAGTAAACCATAAAGCTTAGAGAAATCTCTTTATTAAATTAAATATATTGTCTGTGCCTCCCTTTCCTTTGCTGCCATTTCCCTCGTTGGTGAACATCAGTTCACAGTAGGGCAGCAGCAGGTTGAGAGCTGTGGCCAGTCAGTGTAACATTTCAAAACACAAACTGAAAATGTGTTGTGATGTGAATGCCTACTGTTGATCTGTATGCACTAATGCAGACTGTGGCTTGCTTTCACCATTAATGGGGTGAAAGAAAACTCAGCATGCACTTGCAAGTACTTCAGGATGCAGTGAAGCTTGTGGTTGTCATGAAAGTCTGAGGTGGCAGATGAAGGAAAGGAAAGAATCACCCTCTGGAAGGAAAATAGAAGGAAAAAATATCAGTCCTTTCTCTCCTGTCTTCAAATTTTATAAAAAAAAACCCACCTCAAAATAGAAAAACAAAGGTTGTAAAGAAATAAAATACTGAGTGAGCTGGAAGTTAAAAATTTTACATTAAAGGACAAGGGGCAGACATTAGCAAAGTTTTGTGTTAGAATTCTAATTTCCACTGTTTTCTCAACAGAGTTGTTTATTTTGGAGTCGTATCTGATGAAGATTACAATCCTTCTATCCCCAGCTTGCTTAGCCATGTGGTACAGGGCAGGGCTACTGGAGAGATCAGCTGAAATGGCCTCTATAGGAATATCATCCCTCTGACTTTATTTCATACTTTGTGTCTTTGTGAAGCATTAAGTGATATTTCACATTAGATGTCTGCTGGAACAAAGCAGGTTTTAATGCATTGTACAGGCTTACATAATGATCATTTAGTCATCTTTAGCATATTGGTCATCTCCGCCCATTCTGTATCTTCTTGTTGGAAGGCAATATCAACTTCAGTCAAGTAATTTGTATAATTTTTGTGTTTAGCATCATTTTGTCATTACTTGAAGGTTCTCCCCAAAAGACAGAACCAAACAACATATGTGTGTGTATCTCTGGTCCTTTGACATACTTCCTTGTGCCTAACAGCCCTTGCAATCAAGCTGATCAGGGCACTTGCAGAGGATTTAAAGGACATGCAAACTGAGGTGTCAGAGCATTCCTTCATTGTTCCTTTCCACTTAGTGTAGTTTTACACATTTCAGGTCAGTTGCTTAAAACACAGTTAATGCTGCTTACAACGGCTAAAATTGCTCACAGAACAGGAATAACATAATTCCCGCATCTTGGGAATGACAGCTGCCAAGGGGGTTGCAGGCAAAGGGTTAATGCCTGTGGAAGAACACTCTTGTATGTATATTTGTGGTATTTGTAAACTCAGGTGAGCTTGACCCTCATGCTACTTGCAGGTAGATCCTGTCAGGATCTGCCTGTACACCATTCACCTTATAAATATCTGTTATTTTACCTACAGAAATATTTTATGAACAATTTCCTTTGGAATTTTTAGACTGATAGTATCACAGCAATTATATGTGCTTCAGAGAGAATTCTTTTCTTTCATGAATACTAGATATTATATAATTAGGAGAGCACAGACACAAGTATTCTCACCAAAGGAATTCCAGGTTCGCTGGTTAAAATTAATATGTGTTCCTAGATAGGCTATCCTGGATCTTGAATTGGTGTGACTTTCCCTATTTTCAGAACTTAAGAGCCTTCCCCAAAGACTATGGCTTTTCAGACATTATAGAAACATTTCATCACTGTCACTGTCCTTAGATCCATCCAATTTTTTATTATTTTTTTTTTTAATGGAACTGTGTCCAATTTACTTAAAAGGCTCCTGATTTATTGGTTTTTCTCTGCTGTGGATAATGCTTCACTCTACCAGAATTTTCTGCCTGACTCAAGGCTCTTTGGGGCCTGTGGGCAAAGTGCCGTTCCATATCCCTGAGCAGTTCTCCTTTATTCATGACGAATGGGGCCAGCATAACACACCCTCTGGTCAACTCATTAATCACCTGGGTGAAGAAGTTGTCTTAGGACATTCTGCAGAAACCTGAGTTGCTTGCACAGAGACATATTGCCCTTCCAGCAAACATAAGAATGATTAAAGTCCCCCAAGAGTACAGGGTTTCCTCCATCTGTCTGAAGAAGGCTGCATCTGCTTCATCTCTTTGAGCAGATAGTCTGGGGCAGATACCTAATGTGATGTCTTGTGTTGGCTTGTCCTCTTATCTTCAAGATCTCGACTGATTTGTCATCTGTTTCAAAGCAAAGCTCCACCTACATGTGCTGATTATTTGCTAATCCACCTCCTTGCCTTCCTGACCTGGCCTCTGTAAGGATCCACATTCTGCTGCAGCATTCAGGTCACTTGAGCTGTCCCTTCACAGCCTCACTAATGGCACTTTGAGGAATACTTATTTGAAAGAAGAATCTACTCAATGCCAGATTTGCCTAACATTTCCCGTAAACATTTTTCTAGGTTGAGGACTCTTCCTCAAAAGGGTCCTGTTGAGAGATAAATGTGTGGCCCTTTGTGTTGCATCTGCTGTCTCACAAACCCTTTATTATCTGGTTATGTAACACCAACTTCTGTTTAGAAACAAAGTTGGAGAACACAACAGAATGGAAATATTTCTCATTTTCCCAGCTTCTGACCTATAGAACTAAATGACAGAAGCATGAAAACAGATTAAAGACTCAATTAAACTTGTGGATATGAGTTAGTATCCTTTTTGTTCATTCTTCATTTAAATTAGAATGTCGGTTCTCATTTGTTTTAGTGTTTGTCTGTATCCTCCCTTCTCCATGCCGCTTCTTCCTCCCTGACACACACACTTTTATACAGCATATAAAATTCATACACACATTTCAGGGTTTGATTGTCAGCATCAAGCACTCAGAATATCAAAGGGTCACCCTTGTCAGTAAGCAAAGGATGAGCATTTGCTTTCAAGCGCATCCATCAGGGAGTAGTCAGAAGCTGTTACTTGCTGAAGAAGCCTGATGTTTTATTCAACTGTATCCCAGTAAAAACATTTCTGGATATTAGGCAAAGGTTTTGTTTTGTTTTTTTTTATTTTTTTTATTTTGTTTTGCTGTTCATCTTTCAGATAGATTCTCCCGTACCGCCACAGGAGAATAGAGGTTTTCACAGAATGAGAAATGTGTGTGCTCGTATACCTTAATTAAAGTGCTATATTTGCTTGCAGTTTAATTATGAGGAATCTTTGAAAGTTCATGATTCCAAAGAAAATATTTTGTCAGTGATTAAACAGATAATTCTGACCACTGATAAAGAATAATCAACTGTCCCTGGGTAAATCCCAGAGAAATCAAAAAGAAATAAATCTGGACACATAATACAGACCTGTTTCACTAACTATACACATCACATAATTTAAAGGCTAAAGCACGTACACTAAAATTATTATTGAAGTGCACGTTTGCTGAATGTACTCTTTTAAAAAATATTTTCTACTAATCTCAACAGAATACCTGCTGCCATCTTCTACTACATGAATTCCCTTTTCTAATTGACTAATGCAGTACAGGACAGAAGTCCCATTATAGTCAGTGGAAGGATATCAGAATATTGGACTTAATTTCCTCTGACTTGGAAAAAAAGCTGTAAAGAAATTTGGTGCTCTTGAATTGTAGGCACAGTTCTCATTGAAGAATGGGGTTTAGGCATGCATCCTTTATGAACTCTTTGTATTGCCATTGAATGTTATTACAAGTCAGGCACTTAATTTTCTTTAACTTCCCATATGACAGCACACATATTCATTTTCAAGGAATTTTTAAGATACCTTAAACTGCTACTTTAGCTAATATAGTCCACCTTGTAATTCAGAAACCCTCCTACCTACCCATCCAAACCTGTGGTGATGGTGACCTGGGGATAATAACAAAAACCTGAGAACAATTAGATTTTCTACCATTGCAGCTGCATTAAGGAGAGGCCATCTGCCCCACCCTCTAATACAGTAAGCTGTGGCAAAGCCACAATATTGCTATTCTTGATTTCAGTTAAATGATACCCAGTCTTTCCATAAACACAGAACAAATTATACCCAAGGTTCTCAAATTATTACATACGTAACTGGACATTGTTAACATTTTACTGCAGGGAGAATGTAGAAGGATCAAATAGCAATCTAAGATCAGACAGGAAGACTGTGACAAAAGCCATATTAAAACTTGAAGCCAATGTCTAACTATTCAGTTAGTGTGGTAGATTTGCAATGCTAGCAACGTCTGTCTCCTAAAATGACTCATACATTCCTGATCAATGATTTGAATACACTAGATAAAATATTTTTTTAATATATTCTGCTCAGCTCTTCAAGAGAGTTTTCCTACTACCTGAGCTAGTTGTGAGAAGTCTGGAGTTGGGTAAGCCATTTATACTTTTTAGTAAGTTAGTGCTGATGTCTCAACTAAAGCAAATCCTCATGTTTACCCGGTCCTTTTGCTACCCCACAGTTTGAAAACACTGGCAAGAAGAAATAATTCTTGCTTTGAAAAAGAAATCCAGATGTCTAAATAGATGGACCAAAAGCATAAAATAGGGATTTTAAACTGCCTTGGCCTGCCTTGAGAGAAGAACAAGATCTTCACGCTTTTGTGAGGGTAATTGCAGAAGTCTGTATAATGCTCTATTGTTACCATCACTACTGTTTAGCTGAAGAAAACTCTTTGATCTTTGAAAGGCATAATGAAACCCAACTGCTCTAAGTAAAACTGCAAAAATTCAGTATATAACCATGGATTTTTTTTTTTAAGTAAGAGGTCAGTTATTACTCAGAGTCAGAATTGTTTTGAGTTCCTTATAGTCTGAAAGGAAGACTGCTTCTTTCTAGTGTTATACAGTAGTTCAAAGAAGTTTGATAAAAGGACATGAAACTCAAGAGCCCATACATATAGAAATGAGACTTGACACTATAGTCTCTTGTTCCTTACAAATTAAAGACCTATTTGTCTTTTTAAGGGCAAACTTTGTAAATTCCTGCTATAATTTGACTTAGAGATAATAGGAAGAGGAGCAAATAAAGTGCATTACCACAGAAGTGCTTAGCAGCACGCATCTCAAGAGAACAGGAAGATACCTTTACCTAGTTTGCAGCTTTGCCAGATATTCATTAAGATCTGATAATCAGTTGCCCCTAGAGACAAGGGCTGTCAGAATAAGGTACCTTGCTAGTTTGGTGTACTGCAGCGCAGGACAAAAGCTCTTGTGCCACTGTCCCTGTTTAATCACAGCAAAGAGCAAAAGCAGCTGGAGAACCCAAGAGGGAGAAGCCTCGAGAGGTCCCAGGCAATGTTGAAAGGATTGACATATTCCAGTTGATTTTTTGCAAAGCTGATTAGCTGTGGCTGCATGTTTGCACTTCAGGTTAGAAAACCCATTTGTGATTTTGAAGGGTGTGTAATAAAGGTGTGAGTCACCAGAGCATGGATGTTTAATCTTAGCTCCATACATTTAAAACAGAACAGGTTCCCAATTATACTTTGGGCAGCCTATTCCTTAAACCAAGGATCCCAACATCAGCCAAACTGTAGTCCCTGTCTGTCTCAGGCCGTGGGCCTCCCATATGGCCTTCGCAGAAGGAGACTTCCAGCCTGCCTGGACCTTCCAGCCTGCCTGAAGGGTGTGAGCCTGAGGTTCCAAAGTGAGAGAACACCTTACATCTTGTCTCTGATCTAATGACAAATTCTTATTCCTCTGCCCTTTATATTTCTTATTATTTTTATTTTTTTCACTCCAGCACCCTCTATTCTTATCATAGTGACTTTTCTGTGTTGTATTTGTTTTGAAATCAAATGCCACCATCTTTTATACTCAGTTTGCCTTTTGAATACCTGGTTGCTTCTGAATCTTAAAATATGCTTAGTGCTTTTTGATCTGTTCCTTTTCTGACTTTGTTCATCTCTATGAAACTGGTTTTAGGCTTTCTTGGTGTCATTCATTTACAGGGAACAAATTGTCACTGCTACTTTTGCGAATGAATGAGAAAGTTCACTGACATTTTGCTACTCTCAAGAAGCAGAAAGACAGCATCACCGTGTTATTTTTTTTAAATTCTCCTGAAATTCTTAATATCAGGACAATATGTTTTGCAGATGATAGTGCTGTTACAGAATGCTTGTAGCTTTTTTTGCTGTTTGCAGTGGGTGCAATTTTAGCTTTCTTGTTGTTGTTCTTGAATCTCATAGCTGGGGTTTTTTTTGTTTTGTTTTCTTTTAAAAAGCCAGTACTGAAGTTAAAGGTTACCCTTAGAGGATATTTTTGTTTTACTCTTTGCATATTCTGTACCAAGGTTGTTATCTTAATAAAGCATCTGACTTTTGTTTAATAGTTCAAATATTGAATCCTTATGTCCTTTAACATTTTTTCTTATTATTATTTCAATATCAATTTTTCTGCTAATTTGTCTCTTTGAATGCAAACCAATATACTTTTTATAAACAAGGTATTTTGCAGATGTGTTCTTTCTATAAAAACAGAGCCTGCTATGTATTATTATATTAATAGGATTCCACAGCTGAATGAGACAGATTTTCAGGTATTCTTAGATTTGCTATATTAACTCTTATGGGTCAAAAATGTAAGCACAATCAAATAGGCATAGTATATTTTTCAATAACTCCAAAGAAAACAACACACTAAAATGCAGAAACCTCCTATACCCTCAGTAATTCTTCAGTGCTCTATTTCATTAATTTTTTATAGATTTAATGTTTTCAATCAGGATTTGGACTACTTGATGATCCTGTTAAATCCCTTCCAACTCAACATATTCAGTAATTCGATGATTCTTGATTTCATCTTACCCTTTATTATGAGAATATACTACAGTAGAAAAAGAGACCTATTAAAAATGGAAGGAAGAGAAACAGGAAAAATGCAATGTTCATGAAATACAAGTCATTAAGAAAAATAATCCAATAGACAATGTATGGTCATAAAATGGAAGGAGAAAGAACAGAAGAAGGGGAAAAAAACCTGAGTGTTTTAGTCTAGAAGTTTGATATAGCAATGAAAACAGCAAATCTTTGTACTCATTTCTAATGCAGGTAGGAAAATATTAACATTCCAAAATCTATGTCCATTTGTACAGAAGAAAGGCCAATTGAAATGCAGCAATTACAGAAAACCAGCTAGGAACATCAGCCCTCCATATCTGGCCTTTTCTTCACTGGCTCTTTTTGGAATCCACTTGACTTGAAAACAAGATACTGAGGTTGTAAACAGGTTTTCAGCTGAGGACTCAGAAGTGCCTATTTTGCAAGCAAAAGCTGTGTATAGGCTGGGAGTCTAGCAAAAGAAAAAAAAAAAAACCACCAAAACAAAACAAAAGCAACAAAACAAACCAAAAAACCAAAAACATATGGAGTTATTATCTGTAAATGCAGGATGAGGAAGAATGTATGTCTCTGGGAGGAAGCTCTTAAAAACAGAAACATAATGCTGGCACAAGAACAACACATCTAGTTTGGGAAACAAGATCTTTTCTACTCTTCAGAGCAGCTATTTCTTTGAACAGGAACTGTGAACGTCTTACTGCTTTTTCTTTGCTAGATACAGTGAGAGCCAGGTGAGATAAAACTACATTAATAAATTCAAACACTCAGGAATCAGTCACACTGAACCATTTTCAGGTTTACTGTATTGACTATGGTATAGGAAATGTGCTTACCGTACTAAACCAATCACTTACTGTAGTTAACCCATTCAGTGGTTATTCCATAAACTGTGGCATCTGTATGGGCAAGAAAGTCATTAAAAATTAAGACTACTGATGGCTTAGGACAGCAGATCTCAGGTTAGTGAGGAGACACAAAAGGGTGTGAAACTACTTTAAGTACCTGTGGTAACAGTTTAAACACAGCCCCTGTGTGAAAGCATTGTTCCTGACAGCTGTACATGAGGCGTCATGGTGCTGTGATTGGCTAGCACAGGTCTATTTGCCTTTTTTTCCAATCTTGTCAATTTTTTTTTTTTTATTGCTTTATTTTCTTTGAAAATGGCAGTGTTTGAACCTTACTTCAAAGTCTGTCTCTTGATTTTTGATGCTATAGAATACAAATCTTATTATAATCTTCAAATTGCTTTATATAAGAATGGAAAGGAACCATCTCTTCTAGTTTCTGTAAGCACCAAGAAGATTTGGAATCGCTGTAGCATCTTTCTCCCATTGTCTTCAAAATTATTTTTAAGCATCTAGCCATCTAATAATCAGTTTCAGCAGTCTAGCCTCTATCTCTGCTCATTGGCCTCCTCTAAATACCTTTTTGTCCATTAACTTATTGGGATTTCATTTTGTAGAGGAATAAAGGTGCCAAAATCATTAATTTCATGAACGTTTTGAAGAACAGTAGCTACATCAGGCAAACAAACCCACTTTCAGCCTTGACTGGCTGGTCAGCTGGCTTTTCCATAGATATACAAATAAACCACCAACCACTGTGAACCATGGTGGTTCTTCTGCAGAAAGTCTGTAAGGAACATGAGAAGTAACACCATTTTGCAGTTTCTAGAGGACTTAAGGATGAGGGCCAGAGCAGGAAGTATCCAGAAACATGCAGTGATGTGAGTGATATGAGGAAAACAGGAGGCTTTGGCTTAGGGATGAGTTAGATAGGTTATGTGGTATATGGAAGGATCCAGAGCTTAGCATGATTGAGACAAAAAAAATGTGGCACACACATCCATGGGAAATCTGGCATTTCTGGCAATGCTGGATCTCTTCATGGACCTTCTGAAATATCTTCTGGAAGAAAGCATCTCTTATGTCTCGAAATAAATTACTTGTGTAGGTGTTTGCCCTGATGATATGTGATATATTTTGTGTATATGGAGATATAAGGAACCCATATGTAGTGTTTTGGGGTTATTTTTTGTGAGTTAAAAAGAAATGTGTGCTTAAACTTCACCAAAATACATATAAATACTTATTACCTAATGTGCAGAGCCAGTGACATTTTCCTTTTAACACAGAGTCACTAAGTAGAGTGAAAAGTTTGGTGCTGATTATTTGATGATACTAAAGGAGTTTGTTATAATAGGTGCTGTAGGGGTAAAGAGCATCAGGAGAGTCCAGGAAGAGTACAAGGTTGTTATTGCTTTTACTGTTACAGCATTAGCAGTTTCTTCTTGCATGCTTTGTTTTTTCTAAAACAGTATTGCACTGTGTAACCTCAAGCAATACATTTAGTTGAATTTGTTGATTTCTATACTGTATTTTGGTGTTTGGATATAGTAAATTTGGAGCAAAATCATGTGCTATGAATATTTCCAGGAGTAAAACTGTGATTCCCTTCATTAGCTACCTACCAACTGCTTGCTTACTATTTTAATAGTTGATCTCTATTTCATTAATGTGTTAGGAGACAAAAATGGGACCACACCAACCCCAGAATATCAAGTCACTCTTAAAAACACAAACAAATAATAAGATGCAACAGGCAGCTTATTTGTGCATAATTGTAGGTTGATAGTTCAGTGTATACATCCCAAGGTCAATTGACTTTGATCTTTGCAGAGATTCAGTAACTGCTCTGAAATTCAGCAACAGGCATGTAATATTCACAAAAGGGAAAGGAACTTGGTCTGCAGGGTGAATAGATAACCATTTTACCTACGGAATTGCCAGGTATCCTAACCAGCAATATGACATTAGTGGGAGCTAAGCTGCAATTTACAGCTGTCTTTCATAACCTAAAGCCACTTCACAAATGAGATTAACTATGCTGTTTAAATCAGTGTTACAGAATGAGGTAGAGGAGGGGTGTTATTTAACTCTGGAGAATAGTCACGGCCTGCAATTTCAATTTTTTGAAATTTAATTACTACAGCTGTAAAAGTACATTTTCAGTACAACCTTGTTACAAATATCCATGCTAGAAAGCTGCCTCTCTCTGGTGTATTCCATTTCAACACAAAAAATAAGTTAGTGGTTAGTCTTAACCTGTTAAAACATATGGGATTTCACATTGATTATTCAGTTTGGTTCTGATGTTTCATAAAGTTTCATATCAAGGTGAATTTAGCATGTTGAGAAAGGGGCCCTAAGTTCACTGCCCAGGCCTGATTGTCCCTGTCCTCCTGCCCAGAGCCCAGGTCAGCCACAGGGCCCTGCCCCAGAAACACCACAGCAGGGCCAGTCTCCAGCTCCCGACAGCCCTGCCCAGCCATCACCATTCCCAGGAGGTTCCCAGTACCCAGCAGCAGGGCTGTCCTGTGGCTGCCCTGCTCCTGCCTGGCAGGCTGGGACAGGCCATGGCTACCAGGCCCTGCCATTGCCCACCTGGGGAGATGCTATTCCCTGCACCACAGCCGTTTATAGTCCTACTGCAAAAGCACTTGGAAGATGCCTTTAAATTCTTCCCATATGCTTTGCTAAAGGAATTCCTGAGTGTGTAGAATGGATCCAGCTTAATTCTTAAAATCCTGGTAAAATTTTCCTGGAGTATTACTTCAAAATGAAGCAATGCTATCTGTTGATATGATGTGAGGTGAACACAAATGCTGTCAATATATTCAGTCTATAAATAAATGAAAAATAAAATGCTTGAGTAAAAATACTTTGAGCAGAGATTTCACTTCCCTTTTCTTTGATGTTATGTCAAAGACAGTGCATTGTGGATAGATAGAATGTAAGAGAATAGAGATAGTGGTGAAGGTAATCTCACCCCTAAGGAGTTACAGCTGGCGCTAATTATCAAGAATTAGGAACAGGCCTGCCCTTAATAGGCCACAGCTGGATCCAATTAGGAGGGGTATTGTAAAAGAGTAGGTTGGCTGGTCCAGAAGGTTGGATGGAGTTTGTTGGCTGTGCTGAGAAGAAGGAGTCAGTGCTGTGAGGAGCTGCCCATGAGAAATCACCAAGAAGGTACAAAACCTTTGCAACAAGATAACAACAATTGGTGATCCCAACGTGATCGAGGACTCAGGATGGGGCTGGATTCCTCCTGAATGGCAGTGTGTGCAGCAGGACACAAGATGTGTGACAGAAGTGGCAAATGGTCTGGCCACAGCAGCAGCTGGTGCCTTAGCAATAGTGTGGCTCCCAAGGAGTACGGGGGGAAGTTTGCTAAGTTGCTGCTATGTGAGCACTGGAACAAAAGCAACGTGGAGCTCGGAGAGGCAGAGTCAGAGCTGCACAGACAACATGTAAGAGAAGCCCTCTAAAATTGTATAGTGGCCATCTCCACAGTAACCCGACGTGATTGGGAGTGGGTTGTAGGGTGAGGTGCAGCTGGAGATGGAGCCCAGCGTAGCATTGAGAGCAGCAGGGGAAGCTGCCTGGTCCGGACCTGACAGATTTTGACACATGAGGTACAGGTGAGCCGCTGGGGACACAATGGGAAATAACATATTGGGTGCAGATTGTTTTATATACATGGAAAGAAGTTAAAAAAAGACTGTGAAATATAGTATCAAAAAGGGGGCAAGGCAGCTGCAGATTTGGCTGCCACCTGGAAATCACTCTATAAGACTTGAAAAGAATGGCAAGTAGAGCAAGACAAGAGAGCCTTGCAGTGATCAACTAATACAACAAAAACTGTAGAAAGAAGAAGAGAATTATTATAACAGCAGTGGGGGCTGGGGAAAGAGTAACTCTAGTATGGTGTATTTGTTTGCTGGTGAAAAGTGCATTTTGTTTGTGAATTGCAACTATGAATCTTTGATTAGGCATAAGTGTAGAAGTTTATATTCCATGAGCATAAGTACACTTGACAGATGCTGGATCAATGTTGTTCAAAGTTCTATAGCTGTTGAGGAACTTACGTGGCTGTTGATTTGTTGCTGTTTTAATATATAGCCTTTAAGTTATTCTTGTGAGTTACCTTATAAAGTTGTACAGCTGTTGATATTGTCAATATTATAGAGATATAAATATAAAGGTTTCTGATTAGATGTAATGTAAGTTTGGATAAATATTTTAGAAGTATAAGTGTAAAGGTTTCTGATGATATGTAATGTAAGTCTGGGTAATGAATCAGTATAAGAGTTTCTGATGATATGTAATGTAAGTTTGGGTAACGAATCAAAGTCGGCACAAACGCATTCAAAGTTAAATAGAAATTACACAAAAGATGATTATACTGGGTTTACTATCTTTTGCAAAGGGCCCTGCAAAAGATAGTAAACACAACTTTAGTTTAACTCATTCTTGTGAGTTAATCTTTGATTAGGTAATTAGGCACGGATCTAAAGATTTTAATGATAAGTACTCTGTGAATTTAGAGAATGAATCAAGTCTATACTGTGAAAAAGCAAAACTGAATTAGAATTTAGAAACATATACTTTCACTGTGATATAGAAGTCTAAGTACAAGAGTTTTTAGTGATGAGCCTTAGGTTGATGTTCTAAATTGTGAAAAGCAAAACTAAATCAGAACTTAGAAACACATGCTCTTACTGTGATATGTTACCTGAACATTCATATAACTGTTAGTCCTAAGTAATATATCTGAATATGTTATAATTTCAATTTACTTGAACATAACTTTCTAGAGATACTGCAACTTTATAATTAAAAGAAAAGGGGGAATTGTGGATAGATAGAATGTAAGAGAATAGAGATGGTGAAGGTAATCTCACCCCTAAGGAGTTACCGCTGGTGCTAATTATCAAGAATTAGGAACAGGCCTGCCCTTAATAGGCCACAGCTGGATCCAATTAGAATGGATATTGTAAAAGAGTAGGTTGGCTAGTCAAGAAGGATGGATGGAGTTTGTTAGCTGTGCTGAGAAGGAGGAGTCAGTGCTGTGAGGAGCTGCCCATGAGAAATCACCAAGAAGGTATAAAGCCTTTGCAACAAGATGACAACAGTGCATTGCTACTACCCTTGGAGATTTTGGAGGGCTCTGCCAGAGATACTGTGGAGAACAAAGCTACTTAGATTGTGGCTAATTTTAAGGGAAAAAGAACCAGAAAACAAACAGCTCTCACTTTAAAATTATGCAGATGATAACAAGCAGAATGTCGAATCCAGGGAGCTGTTGCTCCAGCCCTGAGTGCACTTTAAACACCTCTTCCTTCAGGAGGAATGCAGCCTTCCCCATGTCCAGGCAAATGTATTTGAATGGTTCAGGCCAGGACATTTTGGAGGAACAGAAGGTAGAGGCTGGAGAGTTTTTATCTGGCTGTAAGTCGTTAAAACCAAACCGGATGGTTTGCTTTACAGTGGTATTAAAGTAAAATGAGTAAAAGTATACTTAGGGCATAGTAAAATCTTTAATTTGTCATTCATCCTGAGCCTTAGCTAGTGATTGATGGACAATGTCAGAAGAGTGTCCAGATTAGATTCTGAGTGAATCAATTTATTATAATATTAATACAGTGCAATTGCTGATGCATTTATTTTTTATTGCATAGACTTAGCTCTTGACCATTTTGCTTATCTTTGGGGTATTGCTCAGTTCAGCCACCAACTGAAATGAATGCCAGTGAGTAATGCTGAGATCCAACAGAAGTAAAAAAATCTGTCCTAAAGTGGAGTACTTAAAAAATTGGCTGCACTAACTTTGTCTTGAGGAATAGTTATATGGTACAGCCCAGATTACATGAGGGCTGTATCAAACATTTTATTCTATCCCATGGCTATCTGCCATGGCCCTTTTATTTGACTAATTTTATGCAGAGGATAATGGACACCTTTTTGCAATACAAATGAGTAAAGAGACTGAAGCTATAATAACTTGTATTGGCTAGTGACAGTCCTGCTAAAAGCATCTGCGTTATAATTTATGCACATATTTCATTACAGAAAACTTTCTTCACAATGAGATGTCCGGGTAGTGAAAAATAGCTTCAACTTAAAAAGAAAATGGGGTTGTTATTACCATTCATTTCACCCTCATAACCTCAAAATGGCGTTAAGTTTTATACACAAAACCCATCAACTGTATTTTTAAGTACGTCTCACCTCCAGGCCTTTCTTCAGGACTCAATTTGCACCTTTTTTTTGTTGTTGTTGTTTAATGTTATTTGCAAATTTATTTTTTTAACCTGGTAGTAGTAGCAATTTCTCTCTTCATATATGTCACACAAACAAAATATTACTTCCAAGATAAACTGACACTTAAAAAAATAAAAAAGAATATTGTCTTTGCCTGGTTAGATTTTTTCTACCAAACAAACTGTCAAGGACAGATAAAGTAATCTAAAATAATTAATTTTTTTTTATAATGTTTTTTTTTTTTTCTCACAAGGGAATGTTGCAAATTTTTCATCTGTGAGAAACTTCTAGAGATTTGCTTGGCTTTTTAATTTTTTTAATATAAATAACCATTTTTGGTTTGTTTTTTTTCTAGAAGGGAACAAAATCCAAACTATTTTGATAATATAGTTATCGTCCCAGCAATTAACCAGTTGGTGTGATACAGGTCTATCCCACAAAAACCTTATAGTGAGACCTATCCTCCTTTACTGAAATCAAATAGATTTCAGTCATACTTTGAGACCCTTTGTGAACCAGGTTGATGAGGCCAGACGTGATGATATGCTCTACATTCATTGTTGAAGAGCAAGTATTCAGCCAGCCTCAGCTTTCTGTAATACACATGTAGGACACGACCTCCCGCACGTCAGACTCTCACAGAAAATAATCCACACACATCCTGGCTAGCTGAGCTCTTAGTTTGTTCTGTTGTGTCTTAGGAAAGTTGTAAAACTCATTTGAAAGGATTTTATCTGAGGGAGATTTTTTTTTTTAAAAATATAATGATTTAGACTGAGTTCTAAAGATTGAACCATGGATGAGGACCACTTCATTCTCACTGTTGATGGCACCAAGATGTACTTTGTCTTGTTATCCAGAGTCACAGTGGGTCTTATGCAAGTGGGTTAATTTTGGAGGAGAAGTGGAAATTTAATAAACAATTGATAGGAAAAAAACATGCAAGTTTCCATTTTCAGTTCTTTAAGTAGTCTGGGCTAGTTAAAGAATATTACGGAAAACTATCCCCAGTTGTTCCAACACCTTTTCTATCTTGACTTTTTTTTGCTACTTTGTTCGTTGAAACCAAGTTTAATTAAAATGATGATAAAAATGAGCTTGAGATTTCAGCCTTTACCAAGTCTCAAAACAGCACTATTCCATGACTCATACGAATTAATGATAGTCTGTTACTGAGGGCTGTTTTTGTCCCATTCTGATACAAAGTTAAACAGGCTTTCAAACAGAAGCTGAATTTTTGATGTGAAACAATCATAAAAATACACAATTTTAAAATTATTTTCATGCCTTTTCTGTTGCAGGTTGCCTTTGAGGAAAGTTCTATTCAAATAACCAATTGAAATTACTTCCTGCAGTAGACTTCTGGTCTGACTTTTTAACAAGCTGGTCTGATAGATGTTTTTTAGAGTCTGAACTTATGTCTAGTAAATAATGTAATTCCTCTAGGCTCCCTGGCCAAGGAAATTGGCCAACTGAATGGGACTCAAGAGACCTCAATTCTATTCCAAATTTCTAAACTAGCCTTCTGGGAAACTTTGTTATCCAAAAAACAAAGCAAATGGTATTGACTGGTTTCGTGAAGGGATGTGAAAACTGTTTAGGAAAAATTCTGCACAGAACCTACTTATTGCTATTCTTATTATCAAGAGAAAGGGCTCCGTGCAAAATTATACAGAATGGCCATTTTCTCCCTGAAGGAGAAAATTAAGAAGAGTGCTTCAGCATGTGTGCTAATGATTAACCGTGCCACAGTTATGATATTTTGTATTATTGGACAGTCTTGGAATGTGTGGTTTTCAGACATTTCAGACAGAGTTTTTCCCTTAAAGGCAGACTTTTTGCATGGAACATGCTTTCTCTAGGGATCATTGGCATAAGCACACACAGTGGAGCACTGTGCCACCAAGTGTGTTGTCTGGGGATTTCGGATTTCAGCAGAAACTTGGAGGAAGCCCAAAACATTGACCATATGGTCATGCTGTAGGCTGCCCTTCCAGCATGGTAGGGGCATAGCCAGGAACAGCTGGAGTCTATGCCAAGATTCTTTAAATCTACAAATTTTACTGTTCTCTGCACGCTATCCAGCAATGCTAAGCACACTGCAAAACACTCGGCCAGGGTTTTTTCCCCTAAATCTTACTCAGGAGAAGATAAGCAAAGAGATGATTGAGAAAATCCAGCTCTCCTGAGTCATAAGAAGATTTTCTCTATGAAAGAAACAATTTCCAGGAATCTGCTACCTAAAAGATTTTTTCGCCATTGTCTTCATTACCTATGCTCTCACATTGGAAGCCGTTTTAATGTTTCATTTTATTTCATTTTTATTTTTGCTAATGTAACAATAAAATAAGTTGTAGTTGAGTAGCCTGGATTTTAAGGCCAGGGGAATAAATAAGGCTTTTTTAAGGAATACCCATAAGGATATTATTTAATCAGTTACACCTTTTGAGTCACTCAACCGAATTCCAAGAGATGTGGAAATAATCTGGGGAAATAAGAGATGATGGTTCAGGTAGCACATGTTTTGTGTGCTAATTACCATCATTCTTTTCTTTCCCTTTCCACCACCATGTTTCAGCTTCATCTATGCTCCTTTGATTAAGGCAACTAATCTCTTCACTTCCAGTGCTGTAATGGTCTGGTACACCTGCCTGGCTCTGGCCTTAGTTTGCCAGATCTGTGAATGCATGTATTTATCTGCTGTTTGTGTATGTATTTGGTAGTTATTTTATTGTGCATTATATGATATATTACATAATGTCTATGGGGCATAAGAGCAAAGCACCCAGAATTTCAACTTTAGAAGTGGCTTGACTGGCCATTGCTTACTGCAATTCCTAAATTGCTTACTGCAATTCCCAAACACTCTGTTTTTTCACTGTAGGGTATCATTGCCCTATATGTTCTTAGGATTCCACCTAAGTCACCAGAATTTGGATTTGATTGATGTATATTTAGCTTGGGAAAGTGGTCTGTAGCTGCAGTTTATGGTTATCCTCAGGCAACTTCTTATAATATTGCCGACCATTTCAATTCTGACATTGAGACACAACTCAATCTATTCACTGCTTCTACTGTAGTATCAACTCATTTCCCAAAAGCAGTGTGCAGCCTTCTGGCTGAGTATTACTGATAGGAAAGCATGTATCATGGTATAGGTTAGAGTATCTAGAATTGTGTTCCAATTATTTATTTATTTTCCTTTCTTTTTATTTTTTTATTCCCATTTCACCACCAGCTGCATTCAGACCAGGATAAAGGAGATGGATCACTTAAATACATCCTTTCTGGAGATGGAGCAGGAGACCTCTTCATTATCAATGAAAACACTGGTGACATCCAGGCCACAAAGAGACTAGACAGGGAAGAAAAGCCTGTATACATACTCCGTGCTCAGGCTATAAACAGAAGGACTGGAAGACCAGTGGAACCAGAATCTGAGTTCATCATTAAGATCCATGACATCAATGACAATGAGCCAATGTTTACAAAGGATGTTTACAACGCCAGCATTCCCGAAATGTCAGATGTTGGTAGGTGCTAACTAATAACTGGTTTCAGTGTCTGGTCTGGCTTCTTTCCATGGAGTTATTGAAGGGCCCAGACTTTACAGGTGTTGAATAAAGACATCTGCTGTTTGAGTCTGGACTAAAAGTACCTGAGACATTAAAAAAAAATTAAAATCCAGGAAAATAGTGGCAACAGTTTGCTGGAATCAGAGGTGTCAGCTGGGTGAAACATGCTCCCTCTGTTGTACCACAAAAAAATGCAAGTTAATACCATCTGGTTTAACGTCAATGAAATTAAGTTGAGCTCTTTTACATGAATACCTGAGTTTAATATATGTTAGTAATACGATATTTCATGATTGTCTGTGTCAATACCACTCTTAGATCTGTTCAGCAACCTTATTTAGTTCAGGAAGTAAACAAAATGGAAAAGGGGGTACAGAAGGGGTTGTACACATTTCTGTCACCCATTCGTTCTGAGACATGCCATTAACTTCCTATGACCTTTGTTCTTTCCATGCAAAAGAAAAGAATGCCAAAGTCCCTTGAAGTCCACTGAAATCTTTCTATTGATTTAAAATATGTTGAGCTGTAAAAATCAATCAAGACAAGAAAAAATAAAAACTCCTTTGGAAAATTATTTTAAGATGAGATCTTTTCCTGAGAAGTTTACAGGATTTGATTCTTTGATTCTTAGGGAGGTCATTTTGATTTCTTTGTCAGAGAGCAATGGATGGTTGAATTCCAAGAAGCACATTTCTAATTTGAGATAATGTCCAGGGAGAGAAGCATTAATTAATCATGATCAAGAGTGAGATTAAAATAAAGCTCAAGCAATATGAAAATAAAGACTTTGGGGCATACGCTCTCCCCTCATTCATGAGACTTGTCACATGGATGAAAACTCATCTGATGAAGTAAGAACCTAATAGTCACATTTTAATATGTGAACACTTTATTCACAAATGGTTTTTAATGCCAAAATCTAAGCTAGTTTTTTATGTTTCTTAACACATTGCCTAAGATTCAACACAATTTTTTTCTCTAGAAAACACGTGAAGAACCATATTTACATTCTTATGTCAAATACTTTAAGAGTATGAGTAGATTTGCAAAAGTATAATCATGACCTAGATTCAAGTTCTGAATGCTTACAATATCTGGAGAGGGGTGCATTACTGTTTCCTTCAGGACAGAAGGATCCACATACCTAATCAATAACCGTGTTTGAATGAGTTGAGAATAACACTGGTATCATTTTGAGTTTGTCCTTCATGAGCAGAAAAAATTCTACAAAATAAGAACATTTCTAACATCCTGCCACAAGTCTGACCTGAACATGAATTATTTTTTTCTCTACATCATAAACTGTTTGGCCGTGAAAAAAACCTATTATTTTTTTTTCTTTAATTTTTCATTGCAGGTACCTTTGTTGTGCAAGTCACTGCAACTGATGCTGATGATCCTACATATGGGAACAGTGCTAAAGTTGTCTACAGCATTCTCCAGGGACAACCATATTTCTCCGTCGAATCTGAGACAGGTCAGGGGACCTTATCTGTCATTCTGTGACAATGTCTGTAATTCAAAATGACACGCTAAGCCGAGCTAGGATAGATTACTAAAAAAACTTTGAAGAGATTACATCTTACTCAGTGCAAAATCTGACAAATTTAATAGAGCAATACATCTGTAAACATGACACCTACATTATTTTAATCTTACCAGCAAAGTCTAATAAATACAATTAGTACTAGTTGTGAACAAGTTTTCAATCATTTTTAACAAGCAGTGGGTACAGAAACTGCAGTGGATGCTTAAATTAAACCAAATAGGTTGGCTTTTAGATGAAAGAGAGAAACAGGTGGGTGTGGAAAAAAGTGCTTCATCCTCATAGATCTTCATAATAGCTAAATTAAGACTGAGGGTTTGTTCAGGTGAGTTTTCTTTCTCCGTCTGCTTCTTCAAAACTTGTTTAAAGTAATTATAATTTCTTGCATCTGCAGCATATCACTTTAATGCTAATTTTATGAAAGAAATCTTAATTAAGAGTAATGATAGAAGTGGTAAAATTGACTGTTGCGCTAAAGTAGAAGATCACAAATAGAATCCCAAAGTTCTGAGTTCTGTTTTTGGAAGATGTTTAAATTATACACAGTGACTGGAATTTTTGATGGTCTAACTAACAAACAGCTTTGGAACCTGTGCATATATATTTTGTCTGGCTGAATCTGACTGAATTGACTACCAGACGACATAGAGTCTCTTCCCAAGCTTTTTGACTAAGTTTTCCAAGAAGAAACAAACCATCTCAAGAAACTCCTTGGAGTGTAAAAACTGCAGTGGAAACATCCACTGTGTTATGTTGCTGGAAGCTAGGGAAATCGGTTCTCCTCAGGATCCTTACAGGAAAGAAATAGATTATCCCAGACAATTAATCAGGTTCAGGATTATTTCTTAGATAAATCTTAGAGACTCATGAAGGGAAAAAGGAGAGACTATATGTCTCAAAGTGAAACCTGAGTTGAAAGTGTGCACACAATTCTGAGAAGAGGGAGAGCCAAGATCAAAGGGAGCTTCCCTTCAAGGATAAGGTATTAGATAACAGAAGCCAGGATTTTTGCACTGATGCACTCTTTCTGACATGGACAGTACAGTGTGTACTCCTCTAGAGTTATAATAAGGATAAAGTAGCTGGGAGTTCACCAGTAATAAACTTCTTTCAACAGGTTTTGTGTGGGGGACGGGAAGCTAAGTAAACCACAGTCTTGATCTTCCAGCCATGGAAATCAATTGCAGAACTCTTAGAGTGAAACATGTCTCTTTCAAAGCGCTTTGAATTTTGTCATGGGTTTCAGTACTTGAATTTCACCCCATTTGCCTACAAAGGAGTCAGTTCTTACCTTGAGAGACCCAGTGAGAATGCAAACACTTTGCTTCATGGTAAATCTGAATGATTGAATTTCAGTAGTAGTTGGCCTTATAACTAGTATTTGTGCCTTTGAAGAAGGAAGTAACTGGCAAATCGTTTCAATCAATGTATAAATAGAAGTATATATACTTGGGCATGTTTGAATGCTCATAATTTTCTTAATTAATTTCTTTTCTTTCATTTAATGTTGCTGCACTCTTCAAGGATGTCTTGCTGAAGTTAGCTTTTCTCTTTTTTTTACCACATCTGTCAAAATAATGAACAAACATCCTTTTTCCAGTTCAGTGAGAGATTTTAGCATGGAACTGAAAGAGGGTAAATAGTTATGTAAAATAACATGGCTCACAAATAAGTAGAACATTTTTCTGTGGGCACCACTTATACTTGTGTCTGTCATACAGGCAGGAGCCTAAGATGTGACATGACAAGTCTGTAATTTAATGAACCATCTCATAACAGTAAATATTTGTACTGGGCAAAGTTTACTTACTGCACAGAGATTTTTTTGTTTCTTTAATAAGAATTTCCATCAAAGTCACTACCTGTGAACTCCCCACTCTTTAATTTTCATGTTTACAGGCATTATTAAAACTGCTTTACTGAACATGGATCGTGAAAACAGGGAGCAATACCAAGTGGTCATCCAGGCTAAAGACATGGGAGGCCAGATGGGAGGACTATCGGGGACCACCACCGTGAACATCACACTGACTGATGTCAACGACAATCCACCTCGCTTCCCCCAGAGTATGGAATATTTGTATTCTGTGTTCTAACACTAAAATGGGCAAAAATGGTTCTTGTTTTGTTTTTCGCTCACCTTAGATATTGTTTCTTCTATTGTGAATTTACTGAGTATCAAACTTCCTTTAGGAAAGAAAAAGAGACCATATAACTAAGCAATATCATGCCAAGATTAATTGCAATAACTGGGATATGAATGTATAATATTTTTACTCCAGTTACAATTGACAGTCTGAGAGGTGAATTAATGTGCAGAAACAACTTCTATTTTTCCTACTTTTTAAATAACTGATCAATGTAATCTGTATTTCTTGTTCACTACTATTTCTTTCAGACTTCGTGATTGATTGCATTTTAAAGTATCTGTTGCAATCTAATATATTGAAGTTTTGGAATAAATTTATTTAAGTTTGTAAAAATATACCAAGAACAATTCTATAGAAAGGAGTATTTATAACAAGAAAGCATTTGCTACAATGAACTTTCCTATATTCTTTGCATACAGAACCAAAAGCATGTACATAAATATACCAGGTGTTTCTGCCTATTCACTTCCCCTCTCTCAAATAATTCAGTAGGTATCTATGTGATGCTTATGGGAATCAATTGCACAAGCTCTCTTAGAAAGTAATTCCTATTAATGACCATTCATTGCCGTAAGGGATTCAAAGTGATTCAGCTTTCATCCTCTTCCCTGTCCCTCTCTCTTTACTTCCTTCTTTCTCTATTTTTTTTTCCTTTTTTACTTTGTCTAACCACTGCTGTCTGTATGATGTGTGTGTATCGCAGTGTCAGTGTGTGTCAAAGTCAAGAGCAGCTGTTACAGAAAATAATTGCAGATACTATCAGACAAATCAGTGAGCTTTGGCAGTTAAGTCACTGGGAAAGTTATTGGAAGCAACTTGTCATTTAGGTTCAAAGTCTGTTCTTAGCTGTGGGCAAAGAGTTTCCATTTAAATTAGGGCAACTTAAGAAGAAATATAACACTATCAACCCAATGAGTTAATTATACATCTCTGGACATAAGTGTCTTCAATGTAAAAAGCAAAGATACAGCTTCATAATGTCAACACTCCAAAAGCAGAGGGTTTTTTTTTTTTTCTGACAAAAATTCGATGTAGTACATTTTTAACAGGTATTTCAGCTGAATTCAGTTTTAGTGTTACTAAGCTGCACTAGCTTCTGACAATTCTTAATATTTGCCCTTTGGCCTCAAGACATTTTTCATACACACTTCTGATACAGCCATCAGAGACCATGAGAGTATCCAGAAAGGGACATCTGTTGCTAAAGTTGCATGTTGTTAGCAAAGCAAAATGCCCATTCTCTGTACGAGAAGACAGGTAGAAAAAAACAGGTAGGAAAATAAGTAACTTTTACCCACATGAAAGTATGGCAGAAGCTGAAGGCTTTTGGCCCAGGAAGACCCAGCGACTTCCTAACTCACCTGCACACGCCCAGCGTGGAGAGTGGACTGGGAATGGTGTCCAAAGCACCTTGAGACTGACTAAGCAGATTTCCCTCTCTGTCTGCTGCAGGCACATACCAGTTCAGAGCTCCTGAGTCGACGCCGCTCGACTCCCCAGTCGGCAGGATAAAAGCTAATGATGCTGACGTGGATGAAAATGCAGAGATTGAATACAGCATCACTGAGGGGGATGGATATGACATGTTTGGAATTACCACGGACAAGGACACGCAGGAAGGAATTATAACTGTGAAAAAGGTACACATCTTAACACAATCCCAGCCTCTGAAACACCAGTCAGACCTTTGTCTAGCACATATTTGTTTTTCCTTTTAGTGCAACATGTATGTTTTGTTAATTTGAATTCTATCTTTTGGGAATCTCTACATTTAGTAAAGTTTATTTTATGCAAGCAATTGGTATCCTTCCTCTTATACCTTCTTTACTAAACCAATGCACAAACTTTGGAGGACCTGAGAGAGTAAATTACCTAAAGCGTGGGGTGCAACTGAGAAAAAATTCTGCAGCCTGAATATACTCACAGAAAAACTAAAGGAAGCTTCACCATCCAACTGTGATTTTCCCTCTATGATGCTTACAGGTTTTGCTCACTTAGTAGAAGATACTGTGTTAAGACAACAGAAATAATTAGCATCACATTGCCTATTTTTCCTTATAAAAGGCTGTTGATTCTGCAGCTGTAATATATTAAAGTACATAGATAAATTTCTTTTGACTCACATTTTGTAAAAATGTAATATATCTATCAGCATGCTTTTGCTTTAAAAAAAAATCAGTGCCTTGCGAGATCACAGTGGACATCATCTACTAGGTTGCACATTGGTTGTCAGAAAAGGTTTGAGAAATATTGTTCACAGTGGGTTATCAGGCAAACTTGATAAGGTTACAGATATCATCCTTCATCAACTCAAGTTCAGTCATCACTAGATAGACATTGTGTAGATTTTCCAAACATGCACTTGCTTGTTGATATCAGTACGACACCTGTCATTACTTGTTTTTTTAGGAGATGCCTTCCAGGGTCTGATTATGATATCAGTCTAACTCTGTTTGTATTTCTGTCTGTTGCTGACAGAAGCTGTGAATTTTCTACAATGTAATGGAAAAATGGGGTGACTACTCTGTCCCCACATTTCTCCAATTAGTAACAAAGAGTCTCTAAAAGCTGTTTCTTTGTAGTTTTAAGGGTGTGTGCTGTAGTCTTAGCCTATCATAAAATCATGTTTGGCTTTGTGAGTGGTCCTGGAGATCCAGACACTAGGTGCCACTGTGTTTCATTTCTGTGATGGAATGCCAGCATCTAAACAAGCAACACCTAGGAAATCTTCCCTCCTTTAGTATGTGATACCTAAGGACAGGAAATAGATAATAAATCATCAAAATGCCAAAAAACGACAGAATAACCAGCATGAAGAGTTAAAGCTGTATGAGAAAACTGCTTGGTGTTTAGGAGTTCCAGGCATAGAATTCCTTGAAAAAAATGGTTTTCTTCCTAATGTATTATCTGGGCCCATAGCCCTTTCTCCTTTCTGTTGGCATTTCAATTCCAGTTCAGGCTCCCATTATCTAGCACAGGCCTCTCCATGACTTCCCACCATTCATCCTGCTAATCTGGCTGAGAACCTGAGAACTCCAGCAATCTCCACAGACTTCCTAAACTTTTTTTTTTTTCCCCAGGCACTGGATTTTGAAAGCAAAAACTTGTATATTCTCAAAGTGGAAGCTACCAACACTCATGTGGACCCTCGTTTCCTGTACTTGGGGCCATTCAAGGACTCAGCTACAGTCAGAATTCAGGTGGAGGATGTAGATGAACCCCCCATGTTCAGCAGACCAGCATACATAATGGAAGTCAAAGAAGATGTTCCGTTAAACAGTGTAATAGGAACAGTAACTGCTCAGGATCCAGATGCTGCCAAGAATCCTGTCAAGTAAGCATATACTACTTCAGCTTGCCTGTAAATTTTTTACAGCCTTGATTTTGCTTTTATCATGTCAGCACATACAAAAAAATCCTCACTTGTAACAATGTGAATTGTAGGGCATGCTTGAATATGGAGTATTGTACATGGTAAATGATCTCTCACACTTGAACATATTTAGGTATGTGTGAATGTGTTTGCATGGCCTTTGCATCTTGAATTATATCCTAATCTCTTTAGTAACTAATGTATGTGGTTATTTCTACTGTGAAAAAATTGACGGCAAAAAGGCCACTGAGAAAATCTTAGTGTTTTCCTTCCACATCCCTTTAACATCCTTTCCTTCCACATCCTTTAACATTTTCCAGTGCAGCACAGTGCATCCTCTTGGCTATATGACAGAGGGATGATTCACCAGCCTTTTCTTCTTCTGTCCAGACCTGCCTAACAGAGGCCACATTCATCTTTTCTAAATCACAAGTAGAAATGCCTCAAAATCAGCTCATGTGCACACCCAGGCTCTGATCTCACCTGTATCAGTGCAAGGTTTGTAAGACAAGTAAGCTCGGTCTCATGAGCTTCATAAATTAAACTTGCCAAGAATCAATAAACTGTTCTTAGAGGAAGTGGAGAAAATGTTAAGGTTGGAGTAGCTATAACTGTCTTCTTTTTTTGTGAATTGTGTATTGTTTCAGTGAATACTGGAGTACTTAAGTCATACTGGATAGAGTATTAAAGAACTTTTAAATATTTGTGTTCTTTAATTAAAGTTCATTTCTACTGACAAGGCAGCAAGAGGAGGAATCGAAAAGTGCAGCAATATTAAATCCAGGTCAATTTTCAGCAGGTTTCTGAGTTGGGCACCTTGGAAATTCAATAGTAGCCTTTGATCAAAACAGAACAGTGCAGGTTTAATAAAAATCTAGCCCATCAATACTTTACACTTGTGCAAACAATTATCTTTCATCAAGATTTCTTACAGTAATGAGTAAGTTTTAAGCTCTTAGCTTATCTTGTGAGAGCAGTAAATATTTTAATGTTAATTTCCTAGATGAACAAGCTAAATCTAAAATGTTTCTGGCAGAAACTATCTTCAGTTTGTGTAGCATGCCCTCTACATGAATTCTTCTTCAAGACTAAGCCTTCTAACTTTACTTAAAGTTTTCTTAAATTTCTATCATGACATGCAGCCATTCTCTGGCATTCTGGGCCAGCAGAGCATAGTCACTTAAAGAGCAGCATAATGTTTTGCTGACTTTGGTGAAGCCCCAGGACAGAATGAACATCTTCTGTAGGACTTTTTCATGGGCATGGGCATGCTAGCATGAAGATGAAAAATTGGTTGGGGTGACACCCAGACCCCTTGCAGTCTTCACAGGAACCTGCTTTTTTATATCTAATGGCACTGGAGAGTAAGGGGAGTGCTTCCCTCCTTCCCTGTGGTGATAACTACAGCCATTTGCATTTCACACCAGCACCAGCTCCTAATTATAAGTGATTTACAGTGGATAGGGACTATGCTGTTCATTGTTGAGCACTGCCTACCGGCTCTTTGCTGTTAATTGAATGTGTGTGCTAAAACTTACCTAACTTTCAAAGGGCACTTCTTTAATACCGTAGAAGTACTTTGCATATTTTAGTATCAGATAGTTATTGAGCAAAATTTAGCAGAAGTGTCAAAACTGATGCAGTGCAGCAGAAAGCTTGTCTACTTTTTACCTTAATAACATGCAACAGCCAAGTGCAAGGAGAAGAAAACTAAAAATCAGAAAGAGTAATTAATCATATTAGAGTAATAGAAATAAACATAGCAAGAAAAACATGAAAATCAGTAAGAGAGAAAGGAAATCAGCAGAGAGCAGTAGCCTGAGAGATGTTAACTTGCAATAAATGTAATTTTGTGGTGCTAATATCTTGGGTATCTGCTAGAATTTAGGGGCATGGGTTGAGTCTGCATCTTTTTGACAGGGTAATTTTTTTTTTTTTCTATCATGCAATAGAGATGCTACATCTGATTTTCACTCTGAGCTTTGGGGAAGATGCAATTAGACAGTATATATATGACTTGTCACTTGCTTGTCAATTTTTCTTGACAGTTAAAAATAAAATCTTTAGACACTTGATATTACAATGAAAACCTTCCATTTTCTCCTCTACTCGAGTGAAGATTTCTCTTCTTAAACAAACTGAGCCCTAACTCTGTTAGATGAAAGCCCCTTTGATCTTCCATTAAAGGAAACCTTCACAATATCATTATGAAAATGCATTATGAAAAATTCACACACACATTCCTTCCTGACCCACAAATCTTCCTGACTTGTGGTTGCATTAGACAGCAAGCTGCTGAGCATCAGAAGACAATGAAGAAATAGCAAAATATGAAGCGGATATCTGCCCTTGTTGTAAGGCTGCAGAACCATTTGTGACCTGTGTATAGGCAGAGCTAAATTGCATCAGTCTAAGTCTTCTAAGTTTTCCCTGATATGACATTGAGAAAATACAAAAATACACCAGTACATGTTTGGCTGTATTTGAATATGTGTCCCAGTGTAGTAACATTAAGATACTCCCAAGTAGCATCTACAGTCCAGAGGTGTTATAAAAAAATTTTGCATTCTACTTGTGTTTGATCTACACATAAATAATATGAACCTCTGCATACTGATAAAAAAACAATGCTGAAACTGGCACTGCTGTATTGTGCATCAGATCTTTTTAAATTGCTAGCTGAGTTTTTTTGCTATAGTAACTCCTCAGAGGCATAATGAAGTTCATCAGTCACTGGAACTGTCTTCCTGCTGTGATTTGATTTACTAAAGTACCCCAGATGAGAATGATCTGCAAACAAATGTAAGGCTAAATTTTGTTTGTGTATTTTACTGACAACATATTTGCATGTGTTGGATTCTCTCTTTTACCCTTCCCTTCTTCCTGTTACTTACAAGGAGCGACTGGAGTCTACATGGATACTTTTTAACTTCCTAGCTTGTCAATTCCTCAGAGCTTGAAAGAGATGAAGTCCTGAAGTCTGACAAATACGCACCCGTAATTTCATTAAATAAATGTAAAAATTAGTTTGATGTTGTCTACTTAATTCTTACTAGGTTGTGATCCAGAAGTCAGAATCAGCACCAATTCAACATAATTAAAAATCCTTGATCAAAAGAGACTGGATTATGCAAACTGAGAAACAGAAGTGACGGTCTAGCTTATTAAAATCATCCTTCTAGAGGAGATTTAATGGTATAATTGGAATATACTTTAAATGCACTGACCTTGTATGTATTTTCTTTGGGATATGAAGAAATAAAATTCACATTCCATTAAGAAACTGTCTCTGCTGGGTTTTTTTATGAGTTTGAGTTTCAACTTTACAAATGACCGAATATACATATGGCTTTACAAATACTTGTACTTTAAAATCCTAAATATCTTGAAGAAGGAGAAGCCCTCAGTGTTACAGCCCTGATAATCTTAGAAAAAGTCCAGAACTGGTTTTTTTTCTTCCAGATACTGTACCACAGATTGAATTTGGGAAGTCTTTCAAAGATAATGATTGCAATATACTGAGGCATTAAAATGTGCTAAGACAGTAAGATATTTCAAGTGCATTCAAAATAGGAAGATGGAGTGAAAGTAAAATTGAAGCAAAAACCCCCAATGAACAGACAGCTCATGCCTAAAGCTAGTTGCTTATTTAAATGTCTTGCTGAATAAGAGTTTGAAACATAGTATTACAGTTAGCTGGAACAGCTAAACTGTGGAAAATCTTGATATTTCATTTCAAAGAAGAATACAGAATCTAGATTAAACTGCAAAATGGAAATACCAAAGTATTTCAGCTGAAAGGTGTGGAAATGAGCTACAGAATATCTGAAAATAATTGAATTCACAAGATACCAACATAATATCATATAAAAGCCAGAATGAATGAAAGTTAAAATGAAATGTTTACCATATCAAATACTTAGTCAAAATATAAAAGAGTCAGACCAGTTTGTATAAACTTATTCCCATTGAACATTTCAGCCAAGTCAACAATTTCACATGTGCTGTTTAGATTTAGACAAAGCAGCATTTTTCAAGCTGATGGTACTGTCACAATGCTACATAAAGGAACTAAGTTAGTGACACCACAGCTGACTTCCTGCAGCCAAAATTGCAGTACTGTCAGTGAAGTGACAGCAATGAATGAGAACTAAATCTGAACTCCTAAAGAATTAGCAAAGTTTGCCCATGGAAGTCCTACCAAAATTGTTAGCTTTTTGTGCTAGTACCTGAATGTCATTTGGGTGCTTCCCTAGGAATTACCACTGAAAAAGAAAAACAGTTTAGTGCAAATAATTAATTCTTGCCATTGTTTTGTTTAGAAAGGTAGGCTTCACTTAAATTCTTATTTTGGAATAAGACCTAATAAGTCTAATTTGCTATAGGCATTATATCCCACATTTTATTTGCAAAGAAAAAAGTTACAAGATAATTAACCAGTTAGTTCATTTTAAAATTTTGGCAGGACCACTTTTCAACTAGTTTCTTCTATTCCTTCCTTCTTTCATGTAAGGTGTTTCTCAGAATTTAAGAGACACTGCACAAGCACTAGGAAATCTGTGCAGAATGAAGGACGTGTCTGGCAGCTGCTTCTAGGGCAGAGGAGGGGAGAGAAATTTTTCTTCAGCCTCTGCATTCCCCTGAATTCTGTGGTGGCAGTGAACTCTGCCAGCCATTCTCCTGGCCCAGTTTTCGTCTGACTGCTTACCAGCTCAGCTGTTGTCTTTACCCTTGTGTGGACACAAGGGACAGCAGTGGCTGCCTTGTCTCCGTCAACGTGGTGTGCAAGGAGACCAAGGGAGCACACTGGGCTTCCGAAGGATCTGTCCTGCGTTGTACATGAGCACACAGTTGGACTGGAAACAAGAGCAGAATAATGCAATTGCATTCTTGCTTTGGCAACATCAGAGACATATTTCTGTCAAAAACCTCCATATTTTATGCAAGAATTTTCCCTTCAGGAGAGATGAAACCAAGTCACAGCATTTGGATCAAGGTGGTAGCGCTCTCTCCCGGGAATTGGAGAGTTCTGCTTTTAAACTTGGATTTAGTTCAGCTGAAAAAGCAAAAGATCAGATTGAAAATTTGAATCTGTATTTAGACTCTGAGCTCATCCAGAGCTTGTTAGCATTCCTTTTCACATATAGATACCACCAAGCAGGGCTGAGAATGTTAGTTTTAATGAGTTACAACAAACCTTTTTGTGATATGTGGAACAATGAATCTTTGTTCTGTACTGACTTGGTTTGGGAGGGCAACCTTTTTAAATGCTGAGAAGAGAAAAGTACAAATGCACCCCAGCTGTCACATTTTGTATCAGAAATTATTCAGAACAGTTGAGATATCAATCCATAAAAAGAGGGTTTTATAAAGGAAAATCCAACTCAGCCTTAAAATAAACTTCGTATCTTTCAGGACACAGACTTCACATTTTTCACTAAAAGCAAAGCTTTGATGATTCTCAGAGGTATGTAAATTCTGCAGCAATTCATTTATTCAGTGACAATACTCCACCTTCTAAATCAAACCTCCAATGTGTCATTATCCAGTAGCTCAGAACTAGCTCTTTGTGTGACTACATAAAGACTCTGAAGCCTGTGCTGAAAACAAAAGGAAACCCCATTTACTAGCTGTTTGATGTCTAGTCTTAGAAAATTGTTTTAGAACACAGACATTAAAAAGAAAGCATTCCTCTAACCCCTGTCTCTGTATTTGCAGGTACTCTGTAGATCGCCACACTGATATGGATAGAGTATTCAACATCAATTCAGGAAATGGTTCGATATTCACTTCAAAACCCCTTGACCGGGAAACACTGCTGTGGCACAACATTACAGTAATAGCAGCAGAGATCAGTAAGTTAAACCTAAATATGACTCCTGTCCCTGATGTAATGAATTTAGCCTTCTAGCTGAGTGTGTGGAAAAGCGCAGCTGGGCACATGTCAGGTTTATGGATAGCCCACTCAATACTAATGAAGAAGCAGTAACTCTGCAAGAGGTCGTCTGCAGTTTTGTGTTTATTAGGGACACAGTTCATGAGGAGGTAACGTAGCGGGGAGAACAGGTGGCAGTTCTGTGTTCTCTGATCAGTTATAGCCACTTTAAATTTTTGAACGTGGTCATTGAATTCTGAAACTGGTATACAGCAAAACAGGTGATTTAAAGCCAAACTGCATTCCTTGCCTGAATTCAGGCTCATTCAGACTGGATGTTTTCAAATAAGGCTAAAATGGCTGGGCTGAGCTGGGTGCCCAGATCTTAGTCAGTTTTATGCATCTTCGTTTTTCCTTTGTATGCATCTTTTGAAATTACAAGCCGCAGCTACAAATCAGTCTGTCACTTAGTTTAGGATTGTTAAAAGCAGTAATCTTGTGATAACACTAGACATGCTGATTTTAGAGGTCGAAATGCCAGGGGTCTAAGATAAGGACATATGTTCGAGATGGCCTTAATAAACAATCCATTTTGTTTTAATACATTATCTATAAGTACATCACATGCTCGAATATCAGGGAATGCAATTCTATTTGCTTTTGCAGAGTCACAGTGCCTATGTTTATGATGGAATAAGTGGATAAGTTTAATATAAACACCAGTTCTGTGACTGTCACCATGTCTCTCTGCAACTCAGAGGGCAAAAAGCTTTTGATTTTTCTGAGACAATGTAAGCTCTACTTTCATTTTTTGTATGTGTATATGGCTTGATTACCTGCTTAACAGTGAGAAGAGTGTAAAAAGCTCAAAATTACTTGACTCAACTTTCTTCATTGTGTAAGGCTTGTTTAAAACTGACAACCAATGTAAAACAATGTTACTGAGGCAAGCAGATGGGGTTTTATGAAGGAGGAGTTGGTATGAGCCTATAGGAATGACAAGACGTTAATAATTTTCTCCCTCTCCTGAAAGTTTGCACCTTTTAATGCTAGGTATGGGATTTCAGCACACCAAACACTAAATGTTAGTCATGTGGCTGTGTTTCTGTTAAGGTCTTGAAGGTGGGTTCTAGGGTCAAAAATTGTACACTATAGGCAGCTCCTGGGTAGAGCAGAAGGCAAAAATAAATGCCTGAAAAGGAAAGAATAGCAAGAACATTTAACATTGACAATAGCAAGAACACTTGCATTGACCCCAGCTGGGCTGAAATAACATGCAGTTATTTCAAAAACCAGCTTAGCATCTATAGGAAGTACTCATTTGGCTTCTTGCTTACTCTCTTAAGAGTAAGAAGAGTACTCACAGACCTTCTACTGCCCAAACCTTCTCAGCTTAACCTCGTGTCTGACACAGGCTTCTGTCTTAATTACCATTCCTCTTCAGTCTGAATTCTTTCAGGCTGCAACAAACCTGCTTCCCAGGGTGTGCTTTACTAAGCCTAGACAAAATTTGGAATAACTAGGGTATATGTCTTCCAAAGGCAATTTTTTTTTTTTTTTTGGTTGAAATGTGCTTTTCTGATCCAGGACACATCACTAATTTTAGTCTCAAGAGACTAGACTGGAAAGTACCACTGGTTATTGTTCCTGGCAAACCCAGAAATTTCTAGCAAGGCTACTTAAAGTCCCATTCCACTAAATTCCACAGAATCACTTATTACTCGCAGTGACATTATCTCATCAAGCTCCAAGTATATTTCACTGAAGTAATCTAAAAAAATATCTAGTCGGGTTACAGGCACGATATGCTTTCAAATGGGTGGGTTCTCCCTTTGATATAGGAAAAAAATAATTAGAAAGTCATAAAGAGAAACACCTTTCAGTGATGACTGCTCTTGATTTGATTTTACAGTTAAAAAAAAATACAGAAGTTGTTTTGCCTTTGTCTAGAATTGTCAGTAAGTGTAGATTGCTCCAGTTCTAAATGTTCTTCTTTTTCACCGGTATGAGCTGCAATTGCTCAGCAGCCCAGAGAATCAATCACGCTGTGACTGCTGCACATAAATAGTTGGTGAAACCCTGGGTCAGTACATCTGCCACAGCCAGACAGCAAACTGGCATTGAAACAGGGGACACAGGGCTAGTGAGTCACAGCTGCAGAATTACAGCTGATTTACCAAAGACAGCTCCCAGAGTGTTTTTAAATATTTCCTACTTAACACTTATGGGTAAGTCAAACATTGGCAGGACTATCAGGCTGTATTCTGGAAATAAAACACCTCTGTAAGAGTTTTATTGCTGGCTCAGCAGAAAACATATCCTTATACAAAGAAATAGATTTAAGCAGTTTGTTGAGTCTATGGAGATAGAGCCCAGCAGTAATTAAGGAATAATGCTAACAAATGAACCTACGTGAATTAATTTGCACAAATAATTTGACAGATGATGACACAAAATATCAAAAAAAAAAAGACTTGAAGATGTATATTGATTTCCATTAAATCAGAGAAGAGGCCTATGTTCACAGAGCCTAGAGTTTATATCAAGCTTCTGTTTATTATAGTAAGATTTTAAATTGTGAGAACCTTAAGCACCTAGAAGTAAAATGAAAATATGTAGGTTTAGGTTTAAAAAGCAGGAAAGAAAACAATTCTTCTTCTTTAGAGAAGAAGAAACATGTTTGTCAATATATTTGAATGTATTTGCTTGAAAAGTATGCCCTACAACATAGTCTTGCCAATAGTCCTGTGACTTCAAATGAATGTCTTTGATTTCTGCCTGTTATAAAAATTCAACTCTTTTATTGATGTATTTTAGCAAAGAATTCAGCTCACTCCATGTTATACATAAACTGTTATTTTATACATCGAATGAATTTAGCCCAATGGCTGATATTAGAAAGAGGTTTATGCCTAATGGAATCATATCAACTTCAATGGGACTGTGGAGCCTTAAAGCACAATATTTTGTCCAAATGACTGAGCTCCGTAATACAAATAAGCAATGCCAATTTCACATTTGTGAAAGGATGATAAACACATTAATAGGACTTTTATTAAAGTCAACAAGCTACTATAATGAATAAATAGAAGCTGCTATAATGAATAAATATAATAACAAAACCAGCAAGCTACTATAATGAATGCTTGTAGAAGAATATAGAGTCTTAGATCTGCTATATTTTATTGCACTCTTTTTTCACTTGAATGATAGGTTAAAATGCATTGATAAACCATATGAACGTGGGTAGGAGATTAACATAGGAAGCTCAGTGTGAACCCTTATGTAGGAGATGGCAAGGTATTTATTTTAAAAGAAATTATCTCAATCACACTCTTTTTCTCATATTTCTCTCTCTCACATTTCCATACCCACATAATCCTGGGTGGATATTTTGTGATATGCAGCACAAAGGAGACAGATCAATGGCAAATCTTGAATTTGTTTCAATTAGTGCTGACAAATTTCTTTGGGACCAGATCTTGTCCATTTTAGGAGTCAGTGGTTGTTAGGGTGTGACTTTTTGCCTCAGAATTTTGCTTATTTCACCATGCATGGCTCTGGGCAAGGTCACTGCCACTGCTTTTCTTCCTTATTCTCTGTATCATTTTGACTAAAGCCGTCTCCTCCCAGCAGGAAAAGGAATGGTCTGTACAGTATGGTATGCTTCCAGATGTTTTTATTTTTATCCAGAAAGATGACAGTATTTTCACTAATATTCTGTGCTCAGGAATATCTTTGTCAATTTCAGTCTCTTGGTACTATGCAGTCCTTATAGGTTAAAAAAAGTTTATTTACATAGGGGGATCTGCATGTTCTATATAGAGTTTATGTTTTGCAGCTGATACGCTTCAATATTTACTCTAGAACATCAGACAAAACAATTCACAACAGGTTAGAAAGCATCTGTGATCACAGCCTGCTGTTACTATTTTTACAAAATAATGATAATCATGGTAGCTTAAGGAACTGTGCCACAAGATTTGTAGGGCACAGAGTATTGTATTTAACAAGTGGAGGAGAAAAAACTACTAAATCTCATCCTCATGACTCTTCCTGTTAGAGAGCTAAGGAAGAGAATATGTTCTAGATACTTCCCTGCCACTAGACAGTATCAGTCAGGCTAATAGATTTAATTTAGTTCCAGTATTATATTTATCACACATACATTCATAATCACACTTGGAATGATCAAAGGAATTTATAAATCCTGGACTCCTACTCCATCATAATTCTGTAGTTTACACAGAATTAGAGTAATGCTACTACATTCATCCCATAACACACCCACCAGAAATCAACAGAATGTAAGTGAAGTGCTCTGAGTGAGAGGAATTGAGCCACCAAGTCTTCCTTTTCTTCCACTGCACTGAGTCAGCAACTGGGCTAAATAAAATCTCCATTCTGGTTTTGTCATTTCAGACAACCCAAAACAAAGCAGCCGTGTCCCCGTGTTCATTAAGGTCTTGGATGTAAATGACAACGCTCCAGAGTTTGCCATGTTTTACGAGACCTTCGTCTGTGAAAACGCAAAGGCAGAACAGGTGTGTTGCCTGCTCGTACTAAGAAAATATTCCAAATTAAATGAGTTTTGCTGCTACTCTTGCATTACCTCATCAAGCAATGTACTTTGCATTGCATCAAACTTAATTGCAAAATTAAACAGTGGCTGCACAGTATCTGATTTCACTCAGTATTCTTCCAGCTGACATGATGGTATGCTTTTGAATGTTATTTTCTGTACTGCACCTTGTTACCCCTGACTTATTTTCATTCTTTCATCCTTTGCTTTATTCAGGCACCTCCACTGTCTCCTTCAAAAACAATTTCTTGTCTGTAAATGTTACAGGTCCTGTCTGTGATACAACTATATCCTGCTAGATAGCTCTCAGTCTACCACTCCTATTGTGAAGTAGTTCGAAGTTGTAGGTGATTTGGAAGATTCAGCCAAACAATTTCTGTGACATGAGATTTGGGTAGATAAATATAAATTCAGCTTGGACTGTCTCACCTTTCATCTCTATGCCTTGTCACATGCAAAGGTTTCCTACCCATCTGCAGTGGCATTAACCCAGGCCTTCTGGTGAAATCAACATGATTTTCCTGCCAGCTTTGAAATTCATTATGTCACTCCCTTATGGTATAGGATATAATAATATGGTGACCCCAAACAGCGTCAGCAGCATGTGGATGACTTTTCTTGAGCTCACCATAGCAATATCATCTGCCTTGAAGCAGAAGAAAAAAAAATTAATACAAAAGATTGCTTTTACAGTTTTATTTTAGAGCACGTAAATAAATATAAAGTTCACTGACTTAGGGGATAATTTTGTTCTTATTGTTTCAGCTGATACAAACATTAAGTGCTGTTGATAAAGATGACTCTTACAATGGACATCAGTTTTCATTCTCCTTAGCTCCTGAGGCAGCCAGCAGCTCAAACTTTACACTACAGGACAACAGAGGTGAATTTCTAGGAAGACTTTTCTTTATTATCTTATCCTTGCTTGCTCTCAGTCTTCAGATGAAGATTTAATGCATGCTTTGTGTTTCCAGACAACACAGCAGGGATTTTCACACGAAAAACCAGATATAACCGGCACGAAACAAGTACCTACTTCTTGCCAGTGGTAATATCAGACAATGATTACCCCATCCAGAGCAGCACTGAAACGGTGACTATCCGAGTGTGTGCTTGTGACCATCGAGGAAAGATGCTGTCCTGTAATGCAGAAGCCTTGATTCATCCTACTGGTCTTAGCACTGGGGCTCTTATTGCCATTCTTCTCTGCATCATTATATTACTTGGTAAGTAACTCAGGTACATTTTGCTCCTTTCACGGTCATTTTGCATTGCTGTAATGATTATTCCAAGACTAGGACAAAGGAAGAGTAAAGTCTTATGCTGTACATATATTATTGTATTTCTTCTTCTAAGGGCTGCTACAGATGGGGTGTATAGGGCACAACCAATCTAACCTTAGTTATCTAAAAGTTAGCAATATATGAGGGAGAGGAGACAGCTGGGCCCCCCACTCTGTTCAATGGAAAGAGATAACTGTAGAGAGAGACATTCATCCCATCCCATCCCATCCCATCCCATCCCATCCTTTTTTGATATCTGAGGAGGACCAGACACATTACTCATAACCCTCTGCACATGTCCATCCCTTTCTGTTGCCCCTACAAAGAGGGCAGATGACTTAGTTTTGAAGAATTAACTTTCCTTTTCTAAACTGAGGAGAAAAAAATCTCAGAGCTTTTTTTCTGTTGGAAAAGGATGTTGAATGATACTGAGGGACTCTCTTAAAGGCTGCAGGGTCCTCCATTTCAGCCACCATTAGAAAAAGAATTGGATCCTAAGTGTGGAGAATGTGCAGAGGGCTCTGGCTATGGCACTTAAGGTGGTCAATGTTATATATATATATATAAGGACAGTTTGCAACACCTCTCACATACCTGTCAGGTTCCTCCCGTCTTGTACTGCAAACAGAGATAGTTGGTCACTCAGCCAGTATCTGTATACCTGTACCTGTTCATCTGGAGATAACTGTACAATACAACATAGGCTGTTCACTGGGAGATGACATTAGGATCTTAGGAGAAAAGGAGGGAGTCAGCTTAATTTTTTATAGCAGTAGGGTCAGGCAGGGGACAAAATGTTTCCTTCATGATTCTACTTCTTTTTACCATACTCCTATCTTCCTTGGACATGCTTCTCACCACTGCAGAGTCGTCATGATCTTTTCTTTTAACAAAATTTCCCTCTCCAGTAATGAGTCAAAGATGAGGTTGTGGTTCTCAGGCTCTAACAATATAGTCATGGCTTGCTCAAATAAGCTGTATCCCATTTTCAGAAAAGATTCCCACAATAGCAATCTGATCTTTAATTCACCATTAAATTCATTTTTCAAAACATGGTATCATTGCCCCTAAGGGCTGAGCTCACTTTGTATTAAGTCCTTACCAGAAAAAGTAATGTAATGCTGCAGGTAGTCTTGCACTCGTTAGTACAACTGTGCTCATTAATATCAATCTGACATTAAACGATTTCCTGTTTTATGTCAATCGAAAATAATTGATTCCGTGTGCTAAGCAGCACTTTATGTCAATTACTGCTCATGCCACCATGCACCATAAGCAGATTTTCAATTAACTCAGCTATATAATTTTCTATTTTCAGGTTGGTTGCAGGGTTTGAATGTGCAACCACTACTGAGTGAAAAACAATACTCTGGGCAGACCTGAACTGCAACTCAAAGTTTAGCTGCAACAAAAAGTGCCTGTAAATTGCTAGGTTTATATGCAGTTTGAGTAAGTTTAGCATCTTATCAGGAGGTTTCAGATACTGCTGAATGCAGACATGCAAATAAAGGTGATGTACTTCAACATGTAGCTTATGATGGGGTCTTTTTCCCTCAAGTTCAGCACAAAGCAGTAAAATCCATGTATCAGATATGTGATGTATTTATCAAAGCCTCATCCTTGCATGTTCTGTGTAACACTGTTTTTGTAATGAGATACTTCAGCAACTCTTTGATATAAAATTTATCATTCCTATGTTTTCTCAGACCATTCTACCAGTCACTGTTCCAAAAGCCCATTCCAAACTGACATTGTGTTTTTCAAGTTCTCCAAAATGTTCTCCAGATATCTCTCTTCTTTCATACACACCTTTTACCAGTCCTTCCGCACAGTGCCACAGCTTTTTGCTCCTTAGGATTACAGTTGTCCCTCACTGCATTTTTGCACAGCAGCACAAAGAAGCATCACTCAAACCAGGACCCTTCTGTGATGCCATAAGTAAATCCTCATCATTAGGCTGCAGTCCTAATGCAATCTGAACCACCTCTCCTAGTCCTTCAACTTCACCATCCGTTTCCTTTCAACTCATATTGACAGATGTTCCTCCTTATTCACAGTATTACTGTGGTAAAACACAGCATTTTCCTACTTTATCCTGTCTTTATGGTGACCTTCCATAATCAACTTACAAGATGCTCGGGCACACCTACAGACAGTATTTTGCTCTAAGCAATCCTGCAGGGGAACTCATTATTAAAATAAACAAGCAACCAAATCAAACAAAAAAAAAACCAAAACCAAACCCAAAACAAACAAACAAAAAAAAACCCACCAAAAATCCAGCCAAAACAAACAAAAACAAAAAAAAACAACCATCACCCCTGATCAAAAGAAAAAACCCACCAGAACTTGTCTGTCAAAGGAAACTAAGAATTATAAGGTTCAATGGAATAAAGTTTTGGGCTGGGGACACCCTTAGTCCTTGATGTTTGCCTTAAAAGGTAACAACTGAGGAAAGGACTGAAAAAAAATTCTTTAACAGTTACTGTGCTTTACTCACACGCCATTTTAGAAGCAAAGCTGACATGAAAGATCATTGTGATCCACCTTATCATCTCACATCAATGAGTTTAGGCATTTCTGCTTTGCTTTGCTATGGAAAAAACTGTAAAGGCAGCAAGATGTGTCCTTCCTTGGAGTTTGCACAGCAGAGCTGAAATGCTGGGCACTGCAGACCTCAGACTACCAAAGCAACACTGGCAGCAGAAATACATCCCTGCTCCTTGCTACTGTTAATTTGTCAATATTCAGCCATTTACATCTTAATGTAGGATACAGCTTAGAAATTTGAAACTAGCTTCTACAGGAAAGTGTTGGCCATATCCTTTTCCACGCTTTGTGTCCACTTCTCCATCACTACTGAAAATTATTATTGAGTAAAAATATTAAAATTTGCATCAGGATCATGGAAAGAATTCATTCCCTCCAAATAAATGAAAAATATGTGTATGCAAACACACACTTTAAAATGAAGGACATAAAATATCTTCTAGAAATCTGCCTTTGTCACATTAAAAAATACTTTTATTGTATCTCATCAGTCCATTATTTAATTTGTGTACTTTTCAAGGTGATGTACATTGTAAAAACATTCCAGGGAATTTAATAAAACTCAGACTTTGTGCTGGCTTAAAATCTGCTCCATATTCCAAGCTTTTTTCCCAGAGGAGCATAGATTTACTTATCTTGAAATTCTGCTTTGCTAAGATCAGTACATACCATCCTTGTCCATAGCAGAAGTTGCATATTGTCCAAGGGGTTCAACATAAATAACTTCTGATGTTACTTATTCTGGAGAAAGTGTTTCTTCCTTCCTAGCTATCATGAAACTAGTTCTGTTCTCAACGTGACAAAATTAGGATATGGCTCTGGGTAACAAAGTGCCTACCAGCAAAAAGACACTCTGCTTGGCTTCCTACAAGCTTGACATCTCCTTTCTTCTGTGCATCCATGCCATTTCATCTCCCAAGGAACTCACAGGCAGAGCAAGTGCAGCTTGAAAATCTGATGTGCGCATTTTCAGTTTTTCAAAACATCGTCTCAAACTTCAAGCTCAAGCAGAGGCGCAGCATTTCTTCTGGGCTTTAGTGGAGTTGGGGATTAACCTTCTTTCCCTTTCTCTTTCACTGTTGTTTTTGTTTGCAGTTACTGTGGTGCTGTTTGCAGCACTGAGACGGCAGCGGAAAAAAGAGCCTTTGATAATTTCCAAAGAAGACATCAGAGACAACATTGTCAGTTATAATGATGAAGGTGGTGGAGAGGAAGACACCCAGGCGTTTGATATTGGCACGCTGAGAAATCCCGAAGCCATAGATGATAATAAATTACGCAGAGACATTGTGCCAGAAACGCTTTTTCTGCCGCGGCGGACTGCAACAGCGCGAGATAACACGGATGTCAGAGATTTCATTAACCAAAGGTTAAAGGAAAATGATACAGATCCAACAGCACCCCCGTATGACTCATTAGCAACCTACGCGTACGAAGGTAATGGTTCTGTGGCCGAGTCCCTCAGCTCCTTGGAGTCGGTGACTACGGACGGAGATCAGGACTACGATTACCTCAGTGACTGGGGACCTCGGTTTAAAAAGCTGGCAGATATGTATGGCTCAATGGACAGTGACAAAGACTCTTAATATGTTGTCTTTTTTTTTTTCTCTCTCTTTTTTTTTTTTCTGTTCCTTATTCCCAGAAACAGCATTGGGATATGTGAAGTGGCTATTTCTTTCTGTTTCTCCACAGCTGTTTGAAAGGGTTCTCTATTCTACCCATTTGAATTGTCTAATGACTGCAGTCTGTGTGGATTAGCCATCAGAAAACTTTCTCTATTATCATTTTATGAGCTTCCAAGAGGCAAAATCCTTATTTTTTGAGTGCATCCAGTTTACCAAGCCAATCTGACAGGCACAGCAGTAGTGGAGGGAAAAAAAGGATCAGATGGGGAGCAATATTTTTACTTGTTCTGCTTATATTGTAAATTGGAGTATATTACTGTTTAAGCTCACTTGCTTTTTACTTGTATTCAGACTATTCAGCTCAGACAACTGCTCTGTCGATTGTGTATTGCACATCCCAATGTAATGAGGTACCCTAGTTTACCCTATGTATTATAGTCAAAAGTAGTGGTGATGGAATGAAGGTTTATTATACAAGTAGAGTAAGCTGAGAAAAGAACATCGAACATGCATTTTACTCATGAGCAGGGTAGAGAGGCTTAATGGTCATTTAAACCTGAGTGTTTCTCTAGAACTCATCATTTCCCCATTGCACTGAATCATACTAACACACACATATATATAGTTCATTGACTGCTCTGTATATATTCTTTGGACCTAGCATTGCTGGAGAGATGTGTGTGTGTGCACGTGTGTGTGGTCAGTAGCCCCAGTATATAATTCTTAGATGGTTTCCTCATTCTAACCCAGGCTTGCTTTGTGATACAGGGAAAGTCATCAAATCCAGCTCCAGATTAGGTCATGACTTGGAGGAAGGAACAGATCATAACTGGGCTTTTGCTTGCACTTCCTCAGTCGGCCTCCACTTGCACATCAGTTCAGTGGTGCCCACTGTCCTGGAGATGTTGTAGTCAGGGTGTTCATATCCACCTACTCCTGCCTGTTCTCATGTGCAGGTGGGGAGGAGTGACCTCAAGGTGACTGCAACCCTCTGGGGCAAAAGGAGCAACTGCAGAGGAGAAGAGTGCTTTTTTTTTGTCCTGACCTTCTCTGCCTAGATGTCGGGGGTGGATTCCTGACTGACTCTCTGCCCAGTTTTGCTATCTGTAATATGGGGAAATAATGCCTACCTCATCAGGATGTTGCAAGAACTATGTAAGACATTTGGAAAATGCTTTAGAAATGGAAAAGACCGGCATTCTGCCAGAGGAAGTAACTTTTCATGCTTTTGGGTAGTTGTTTCCTTTTTTTTCTTCCAGACTCAAGCCCTGAACAAACAAACGGTGGTCATTCCAGTGGCCTGAAAGGAGCTATAATTATAACTCATTTTTTAAAATAAACTACTCAGTCAGGGTTGTTAAAGACTTTAATGAAAGGTAAAATTTTAACCACAAGTTTCTCTGTGTTTATCCGCTTTGCCAAGCTGAGTAATTTTTGTCCAGGTGTGGAGTGGGAAAGTTGCCATAATCTTGGGCCAAAACAGTTTTCTTTATAGCTTGCACACCACTCAGTATTTCAGTTGGTTTTTCAAGCATGTAGTGGCTGCTCTTCAAACCCAGACATCTAGGAGAGGTTCTCTGGAGAAAACCCTAAGGGTCTTCCATGAGGCATAACCAATTCCGAAGTTAAATGCCACCCTGTGTCCCAAAGTAGGGAACCAGCCCATGGCACTGTGCCAAGGAAAGAAGGAATTACTATTTTTTAAATACCTCATGTGTAACTATTCTAATTTATTTCATGAAACAGTATTTAATACCAGAATTACAGGATATATTTCCTCCTCCCCCAGATTTTAAGTGAATCATTTTGAAAATTGAACAGCTCCAATTTACTCCAGAAATAAAGAGAGGTGAGAAAAAAAAGTTAATAAACAGAAAACTAAGAGCAGTTCAAAATGAATCCCTGGAATTCATTACTCCTTGTGAGTTAACGAGAGCAGTAAGAGTCCCAAGTATTAGACTTCTTTTACAACCACACTAACAGAATTTTAGATTTTGTGGACCAGCTCAGAGCAAAGAGGATGAGCCAGCCATGCTGTGGCCCTGGCTGGGCAGGAAAGGCCTTGTTGAGCATGCACACCTGTAGGGCACAGCAGCTAAAGGCTTGCAGATGCCCAGCACTATAGATTGGATGCTTTCAGAGCAGAGGGGGCCAGAGTTTCCAAGGGTCCAGAGCCCTAGGCCTCCCTGGTGGAAACCTCTCAGAGTGTTTAAGTCCAACACAATGGGGTTCCCAATTCCATCACTTGGTGGGTGCTGAGCTGTTGCAGCCATCATAATGGCAATGGCATGGCTAGAGCCTTATTATGTCCTCTTCAGGGCCCTTAAGTAATTTAAGATGCTACAAGCCTAGCTCTTCATGGCTTCCTTGAAATTCGAACTTCTAGGAAGCAATCTGTCCAAAAGCTCGCTCTGGCAGATAGGAGAGACCATCTGAATTTCAGATATGTGGAGCAGCAGCAGATGCTCAGCAACACCTGCCATAGGTCCTCACTTTGGGCTGCTCCCCTCACACCGTGTTAGTGGGGCCAGCACATCCCCTCCAGGGGCTCTCCCCCGTGGCTTCCTAACACATCCCTCTCTCACCTTCACTCTGGGGTTGCATCCAGTAAATGGTTCCAAGCTCAGAATCCAGCTGGATGCCCAAAGTGAGCCAGTGAACTGTCCCTTCCCTTCCTTAAGCCTCAAGGAAACAGACTGGTGTGTGGAGGGGATGGCAGAGCTGGATGTGATGCTGTTCAGCCCTGCGAGCCAGCTCCAGCTCACTGGGAAGAGGGAGTCGGTGGCGCTTGGCTGAAGACAGCCCCGGTGCCCTGAAGGGGCTGGGCCACTCTGCAAGTCAGCAGCCTGCATTAGTCACTTCTTGGGTGGGATAATGAGACAGCAGATCAGTGAACTCCTTGTAACTATTTTCCTATGTTTGTACAGTGATTTACTGATTGTTAGTAGCAGTCCAAGTGCAAGTTTTACCTTGGTTTGGGGTTTTTTTCCTTTTAATTCAAAGCTGGTTTTATCTTGTCCATTGAGTGACACAGTAAATAATAGAGAGTGGCTACTGGTGCCTGTTATGTAAATATATTATATATATAAAATTATGTTATGTCACCACAAATATGGTGCCTGAATAGCAAATGCATTCTTCTAAGAAAATTTGAGGCAAACTTGCATCCAAGTTATTATTTATGCATCTAGGTTTTAAGGTCTATTTTTTTCCTGCAAATTAAACTGATTTAGCATCTCTCACACAGCAAGGAGAGTTCAATTCTTTCTTTTCTTCTTGCTTGGCAGTACCACAAAGTGCAATTTATAAAATCAGTACTGCATTCTAAATATTGAAAGTGCCATATTGCAGTGAATACAAACCTTTGCAGTAGTATTTCTTTGCACTTTGTTGCATGGTGGCGTGCTAGATGATAGAAATGAGTATTTAACAATGCTTTCACACAGTGCTACAATTGTCATTTGTAGATAACCAGTTGTTGGACTATGGGTTATGAAGTAGCTTTCAAGGCTGCTTTAAGCCTGCTCTTCTTACAACTACACCTACTTCAGAAGAAGAAATATTATTAGGCAGTTTTGCTAAGCCAGGTAGAGAGATTAAAAATGCAGTTGGCTTTTAATTTGGGAAAGCATCTGACCTAACAACAGGAAACATTTAAAAGACACCAAGGAATTCAGTGGAGTCAACATGAAACAGGGACCTGGTAGGCTATGCCAGCTATGCTACTGCAGAACAATAACATCTCTACACTTGAAATGGAATAAGGTTTCTACAGTAACTATTTCATCTCAGCTCCCAAGAAACTCACTTTACCCCAGAAAACTGGTGGGGAGTTGTTTTTGTCTTGGGTTGGCTGGGGTGTTTTTTACGCAGGAGAACTACTTCAGGTTAAACCCAATTCTATCCCACAGCAGCACCAGTGTAGGGAGACGCAGCAGCCCGCGCCTCCAGTGCAGCTGTTTCAGGACATCTCTCTGTGCAGAAAGTGCTTGGAAGAGAGCTGAGGCAAAGACTTGCAGAGAGCTCTGCACAAGGCTCTACCAGCAGTATCACAGGACTGAGATGTGTTCCCAAACCTGACAGAGATGGAGTTGTGTCTAACCATGAGAAAACCAAATTGTCTGTATTTTTCAGTTATATCTGTTAAAAATCTGCTGGAAAAGATGGGTAGTAGAAGAAAATGTCACCTGTACCAATAGAAATGTTTTCTAAATTTTTCCTAAAAACATATTTGTCTGGTCTTGCTTCAGGTGTTTCTTCACTGTTAAATGTGAATGGAAGAGGCAACCTTCAAATAATCCACTTTAGGAAGTAGCAGTCTACATTACAAGTTACAGCTTCTCCATTTCTCTGTTATGAAAACAAAAGAAAAAAAATCCCACAAAACCAAGAGAATGAACATCTGCAGTACTATAAAACCCAGAGCAGTCATAGAGAAGTATAGCAGAGAGAAATTGCTTTAGAAAGGTATGTCTACATAGGTACAGTTTGAAAACCAGAATTATCCATGTTGAGCAGAACCAGCAGTGGACTTCCAACACTTTCAGAGTTCCTGACACACCAGAGGGAGATCTGTGTGGATAGGGAGAAAGACATCTCTTTTACACCAAGCAACTTAATCTTGCAATCTCTTTTACACCAGGCTGTTTCCATGTAGATCTCTCAGAAAGAAAGGCACGTGCTAAATTTCTGCAGCAGAACTATCTTGGTGGTCTTATGCAGGGTGATTCCTGACAATGGTTTTGAGCAGGTAACTCTCTGCAAGCACCACTGGGTTAGTTCGACCTATCTGTTAGAAAGGTCTCTCCATGTTTCCTTTGGCTATGAGAAGCATTGAAGTGTTTCAGAAGACCACTGTCCCAAATGAATGCTGCTGTCCGTCCCCTGCCCATTTGCATTTCAATTAACTCTGCAGTCTGAGCTGCCTCATCAAATGAGAGCTGACAAAGAGTCATTATGCTGCTTCCAGTGAGTATGAAATGTCATAAGCTGTGAAAGGCAGGATTTTTCCAACCCATCTACACCTCTGAAACAGCAGCCTCATCCAATAAACGTCAAAGCCACAATATTTTTTGCTTTCAGTTCAGTCTTTAAAAAGAGTTCTTTTCTCAGAGATGTTTCTGTACTTAAAGAAGAACGAAAGCATATTTAATGTCTACAGACTCATGCGTTGCTCCAGAAAGGGAGAAAAACAGAACTCCAACACAATGCTTTAATACCAGTCTCTGCCCTCAGCAGTTTTATTTAAGCCAGCTGAAACAATCTTGATCCTGCCCATCATTTTGCAATATTACACTTTTGAGCCCAGACTTGTGTTTGTCATACACTAAAACACTTTCCTGAACAGTTCATAAAATTCAGCAGTAGGTATCCAAGAGCTGTGGCTGGGGTTGTAGGAAGTACAAGTGTCAGAGAACTGAACAATTCAGGAAGAAGAGCAGGAGGTGAATTGCATGGGGGGTGAGGGGAGATAGTCAGTCATATGCAAGAAGGCCCATGGCACTTAAAAGCCACAAAGCTATAATCTTGTGCATAGAGTTATTGGATTTCAAAGGAGTTTTTACAGAACCTGCCCTTATCCTTTTATCTTCATGTATCTTTGGCTTTCTTTAAAAATAAATTTTAAAAGAAAAGAAAAAAAAAGAAAAAAATAAAAAGGAGCTGCTATGTTTAAATTTCTCCTACCACAAAGTCGATTTGACAAATAAGGCATAAGTCCAGCATATAGAGAAATCCTTTCCATTCCCATGGGCTTTTGACTTTTCCTATGAGACTGCACTATTTATGTAAATATACTTGGAGACACTTTCTATAAGCTTTTAGTTTTCTATGAATCTATTACTTTAGTGTTTATTAAAGATACAAACTTATAGAACTATTAAGCATTCAGGTGAACACAACAAAGAAAGAACACTGCAAACACAAAATCATTCTGGATTTTGACACATAAAAAACTCTTCAGAATCACTGTACTGTTTTAATTCTGTGATTATTTTCATTGCTTTGAAAAAATTAAACTTTAAAGAAAGGCCTTATAATAAATGCTATGTGCATCTTAACTGTGTTACTGAGCGAAATCAATCTGGCAAACTCCTATTGCAATTTGTGATTTTTTTTTTAAACCCTTTAAAATAAATGCTTTTTAGTATTGATTTTTTTTTTAATTAAAAATACTTCCAAGCATAAATTGAAAATGATGCCTCCACCTGGGAAGATTCACTTGCTGGCATGCTCCAGCCACACAGTCTCTCATGATGTCATCCCCTGGTTGTGCCAAGGGAGCCTCAGCATTGGATGGATCTGTCACTGCTCAGCAGAGAGCAATGAGACATTTGTGGGTGACAGTTTTGTCACCCAAGAAGTTTACACCTAGAACTTCCCTGTGTTGCAGAGGGACCCATGGCTGGAATGATTATCTCTTCTGCAGCGTGGATGGGTAATTTGTTTTTGTCAGATGGAAAGTGTGCACTCTCTCCCTTATATTTCCTGTTCACTGTACTGGCTTCTTTTTTTGGGGTTGGGGGGGCAGGGGGAAATGAAATTTAAGGATTTGATGAGAAACCAATTTGAACAACAATTTCTCACAGACAGAGTGAATTTGCCTTTTCGCAAATTGATTTTTGTAACAAGTTATTTATATGATATTACTTAATAAATTGTTTTTTCTAACTTGTTTTTTTTTCTAATTCTCTCAATCTATGTTATGTATTTACAACACTATCATAAAGATAAACCTTTGAAAAGATTCTCCAATCGCTTTAAGACAAAGGGCGAAATTGACTCAGTCTTTGAAATTCCATTCTAAAGTGTCTGGTGTGCACCATACTATAAAAGCAGTAGGATCACTATTCTGTGATCATTGAGGCCTCCCCAGGGTGGTAATTCCAGAAGAAATCATTCACCAGGAGGATATTAGTCTGTGATCACAAGCCTAATTTAGGCTAGCCAAGGTTTCCCAGGAGGGGAGCAGAAGCTTTGTCAAGGTAAAGCATGCAAAATGCCTTTATTTAAGCATATAAAGATCACATAATTTATAATAGCACTGTTCAGTTATTATTTGTCTTTCATCATGTGAGGTTAAAAAAAAAATTTAGTCTCATTGCAGTTATGGAGAGTCCAAATGTCATTTACAGTATCTTTTTACACAAGAAGAACAACCTCCAGAGAAAATTCTTCATTTTAATACTCCCTTAGTAAAAGAGCTGTCTATATCTTCAGAAATTCCATCATATTTAAAGGACAAGGACAAAGAAAGAGTGGGAAAGGTCACAGCAGCAAAGTAATATTTCATTAAAAGCATTAGAGTGAACCACAAAATCAAACAGTTTAGCACTGAAACCCATATAGGGTTTATGAAAAGACTAAGTTCTGTAACTGATGAGAAATTAGCCCAAATATCCACCTGCAATCTTTGTTGAAGCTCCAGAAGAAAACGTCTGTATGAATAGCCAAAAAACCCCCAACTCTTAAAAGCAATAGGAGACAGGATATAAATGCAAAAGCCTACTCAGTTTTTATTTGCCTCACTATGTGAACACCAAGCCAAGGAAACTGAGCACGGCCCTGTACAGGAGGATGCATCTACTGCCCACCCACTCCCTTCAGCAGGGGCACACACACACTTGCAGGTGCAAGCACAGAGAGGCTGCAGCGACCCCATCTCTCGTCTCTGTGACTTTGTGCATCAGAGCAGCCCTACAGGATTCACAAAACATCAGACTGAGCTTTTCATCTTCTAAATAATGGCAGTAACAGCTGAAGAGATTCTGGTAGTCCACCTGCTGAAAGGTGGTCCAGAGTCTGCAACCCTCCACATGTGCTGAAAGCAGAACCACTTTTATTTACATGACAGAGGAATCTATCATATTTCTTGTATTCTTATTTGATTTACTATATCAAAGACCACTTCAGTCATAAAGAAAATTCAACTAAAGGGTAGCATTTCAGCCAGAAAAAATGTATTTGGTTTTCCAGCATTAATTTACCAGGTTTATCTATGTAAAATTACTCGCCCCCAACAAGCAGCACACCATCCACAACCCCCTGCAAATATTCATCTTTCATTAATACTACCAAAGTCATCACAGAGATAAGTCAGCTAGACAAGCCATTAAAGCCAACAGCCTTTTACTTTTTTAAAGTTCTTGTTGACTGTGTCTCCTCCTCCTCTGCCTCTCTGCTCCAGTCTTGTGAGACCCCATCTGGAGTGCTGCATCCACCTCTGGGATCGCCAGCACAGGAAGGACATTGACCTGTTGGAGTGAGTTCAGAGAAGGGACACCAAGATGACCAGAGGGATGAACTTCCTCTCCTGGGAGGAAAGGCTGAGAGAATTGGGATTGTTCAGCCTGGAGCAGAGAAGACGTGACCTAATTGCTGCCTTCCAGTACCTGAAGGGAGCTGGAAGGACAGGAAAGATGAAAACTGATTTTTACAAGAGCAGGTGGTGACAGGGCAAGGGGGAATGGCTTCAAACTGAAAGTAGGTTTAGGTTAGATGTTAGGAAGAATTTCTTTACTGTGAGGATGGTGAGGGACTGGCACTGGTGTCCCAGAGAAGTTGTGATGCCCCTTCCGTGGAAGTGTTCAAGGCCAGGTTGGATGGAGCTCTGAGAACCTGGTCTCATGCAAGGTGTCCCTCCTGCCCATGGCAAGGGGGTTGGAACTAGATAGTCTTTAAGGACCTTCCAATCCAAGCTATTCTGTGATTCTATGAATTTCAAGGACAGCTTGAACAAGAGAACCAATAAAAAGAGTAAACATTTAAGATGCTTTAATTCTTGCATAAAAATTGCAGGAATCATCACTTAAATGAACAGCCAAGTGAATTCAATTCAGTGCTGGTTCTTCCAATCTTACTGTCACATAACATTCCTTTTGATGCTGTAAAGGAAATTTGAGTTTGTTGGACAAAGTACAAATTAAAAAAAAAAAAAAACATATTCTTATCCAAAATCTTAGAAGCTTTTCTTCTTTCTTGCCAACACTAGTACATCTTTCCCTGATTGCAGTACAGTTAGTAGCAAATACCACTCTCTGTGCTTTTCTCCAAACTGACTGCTACAACTAACAGTTTTTCAGCAGCTCTCTCTCCACATCAAATCCTCAAGCACCTCTGTCCCTCCAATCAGAAAAGCTGATTCTACTTTCTTTATTCTCCACATAGAAGCAAACATGAGCAGCGTCAGAATCATGACACATTTTTTGACCTTGGGAAACCACAGAGTGCACAAAACATTAGCTGTGGAGACACTCATGGCCTGATAGGAACTTATCATCATATCCTACTTTATTTAAGCAAAAGAGAAACAAACTTACCATGGTCAAGAGAACAGTCAGGAAGACTGTATGCGAGGGGACATCCTAATCTGAAAATTCCAAAAATCTTTGCAGCTGCTCCTCTACAGAAGGGAAAAAAAAAACCCCAAACAAACAACCCCCCCCCCCCCCAAAAAAAAAAAAAAAAAGCAAAGCCCCAAAACAAACCCAAGCCAACACTATTTCCACCCCCAAACAAACAAACAAACAAAAAACCTAAAACTCCAAGAATCTCCTAAATACAGCTTTCCCTGTACCCCTTCTTGGAATTTTGCCTTTCTTAACTCAGAACTTCGGCTGGCTGGCTGCTCATGCATGCATCTTAATTAATAACCAAATGTATAAATCCCCTCCTGATTGCTTTTACATGTTTTTCTAAACATCTGCTTCTACCTTCATTGTTAGCAAAGCTGCTCTCTTCTACAGCTCAGCTCAGCTGGGGAACTTATTTCTCTCTCTCTCAGAGTGCAATTGGGTATTTCATGTCAATTATCTTAATTGGAAGCAAGCTTAACCCATTTCCCAATTACAGCTCCAGCTTATTAGAACAAACAAACTCTCAAACCTCCTCTAATAAAATAAACCCAAAAATGCCCCCAAAGAACAAACTTAAACTTTGGTAACAAAACATTGAAGAGAAGACTGAATAAAAGAGCTCTGATAAGCAAAAAGTGAGTAAGCTGGTACAGGAGTGTAAGGAGACTGTGTGTCTGACTGGCTTGGTCTCTGACACAGCATTTCCCTAAGTCTGTTCTCTGCAAGCTCACAGAGGGAGCACCCCTCAGCCTGGCACTGCTTCAGGTACTTTTATCCCCACATACCAAGGTGGAGCTTTCAGAACAAAAAGTAGAGGCAGTTGCATCTTTGTTTTGCCACTGCTGGGCATTGTGATGGCCTAGCTTTTTTGAGCTGTTCGAGTACAGAGCCAGGTTCTCTCTGCCTCCTCCTTCTCACACTGCTCCCAGACTTTATCACTCGTGTTCAAACAGACATCGACTTAATGACTGGTGCCAAAGACAAGCAGCCTAAAGACAAAAGTCATCCAGAGATGAGAGGGCCAAGCCACCTGCTCCTGCTATGAGTTATGGCTTGGTTAGCCATGGCTCTTCATACGGCCTTCACTCTCTTACTTGCCCATTTTTTTGTTCCAGTGTCAAATGCGCACCAGACATATCCTTTATTACACATCTGTGAAGACCACAGATTAAAACCATTCTATTTGGCTTCCCAGGGATGTCATTTTTGAGTGGCACCCACCTTTTATGCACACACTGGATACTAAGAAGTAATACACACTAGAAGTCATGTGTAGAAACTATTCTACATGTTATACTATTTATTTGCACAGGATAAATGAGCCAAACATTTAGACCATGAAGTTGTAATATTCTTGCCCACCTGCAGCATCCGCCAGGTACCGATTCAATGATGAGTGTTTCCCCCTTGCCAAGATTGCCCGTTCAGAGATATTGATTATGATGCTATTTTGATTTTGTTGTATTCTGGTATTGTCAACATTTCTCTAAATAATTTCTACAGTTGTTTTTGAGAAACAAGGAAAAGTCAAAAATATACTTTTGAGATTCACTGCTCTAGTATCTTGGTATTTAATCAACCTGTAATATAATATTGATTACAAACACCATGGAGACAAGATATTGGTGCTTGTCTTTAGAGTACTTTGTGTACCTCTTTATTGCAAAAGGAGCCTTTCCAATGTTCTCCTACCAAATATCCATCTGGCCCATGGGCTCTCTCACTTTCACAGTCAAAATTTTATCATTGATCCTTGCAGAAGGGAGATGGGACTCCTGAAAGGCAATGCAGATTAACTGTTTGATGACCAGCACAAAGTGCAGCAAAGAACAAAAAGGGACTCAGATCACACATGTTGCTCCTGAGGACTATGAAATAAAAGAAACATGCATGAACAAGGCTCTCAGGCACAAAAGTCATGACATTGTGCCACACATTCAAAATTCCATGTTACTGCCCATTAACCATTACCTTGCAAAACCAAAACAAAACTCTCATTGTATGTCAGCTGAAACATCATTAAATCCTGTCATCTGTCTGCTTTCTCTCTCTGAATTCTTCTCCACTGGAAGGTCATGTCTTTCCTGCAGGCAATGCTTGATTTGTGCCAGCTCTAGTCACCCCTGCTGCATACCCACCTTCGAGACCAACTGGACCAAAGCCGAACTTCAAACTTCTATTTCACTGAGCTCCTGTTCTTGCATCTCCTTTCTTTTATCCTCTGGGTAACCTACATACTTCCACAAACATTTACTCTATATATATATATATATATATATATATATATGTGTTATGCTAATGATTGCACAGTCTTATCTTACTTTCTACTGTCTTTTGAAATCCCGACAGCTGCTTTGCCCACACTCTGCAAGTGTGAATAGACTATTCACATTTCATTCATGCAGATAGTTCTGGGCACTCATTAAGTACATTTTAATAACTGGTAAACTCCAAAAACCCTTTTCTATATGTCCAGTACTGTCAGCACGAGTTACTCCTGTCACTGCTGGAGCTAATGTTGTGATGAAGTGAGAAATTGCGAACACTGGAAGATGTTTTGATTACTCAAGGGAAAAAAAACACTTCCCCATTTAGGCTGGCTTCCCACTGCCCAATCCCTTTGGGACAGCAGTGAGTTAGAGGCCACCAGAACACTTTATATGCTCCTTGGCAAATAAGGCACTTTTTTTTTTTTTGGTGTAAGGGGTATTGAGTTTAGGAAATAAAGACACAAATATCATTCTTCTAACACTGAAAGGAAGACCCAAAAAGTAGCTATATGAAAACCCTTTTCCTATGCACGCAGCAGCCAGCTAGTGTTCTCTTCCTACCCTTCCATTCCCTTACTATCAGCCATGGAAGAGGGAGACGAGTCTGTTTGTCTCACCTAAGTATAAAGAGGGTTGCCACTGAAGGAAAATTAAAGGAGTGTTGAGGGGCAGCTAGGCACTGTTCCTGACAGAAATAAAACTTGGACTGTCATAAAGTGTTAGTGGCCATATTTACATCTCTCCCACAAACCCAAACCATTAGTATCAGGAGAAGTGGGGATCAAGGGGAGCTCAGAGATTTAAATACTGCCCAAAAAAACATGATGTGTGGCTTCTATAACCTGCAGGCTCAGAAACTGACTTCCAATTTCTTTGCATATGATGATTATTTAGTCTGTCTGTTCAGGGAAACTAAAGGCACTAGTCATGGTGCATAAAGTGAGAAACGTACATCGATCTGGGCAAGATTCATGCACTGTTTTCTTCAAGTCTGGAACATGGAATCAAACTCTAATCAGTCTGTCACTTTTAAAAACACTTCCAGATTGGTGAAGATATGCTGATATGATTCAGGTATGAGAGTTGTACTTGTGACTAAATGTAGACTTGTAATAAATGTACTGTTAGACATTGCTGATTTCAGGCTTCAGAAACCCTGCTGCTTTACTGCATCAGACTTCTCATCTGTTTGCTGTAGCAACTTCAAGTCATTTACTATAAAGTCAGAATAAGAATACCTAGAGCAAGAAGGTTTGGAGAGAACTCACAAATGTGAATCTGCTCTAGGACACAACAGGAAATTAAGCAGAACATAATTTTGTCATTTATTGCAGAGGGGTACATCAGTACTTTTGTATTAAGCCAATTTCAATGAAATGAGCCCTGTAGCTGTCCCCTCCAATGGAGCAAGTTTGTAAATATGGCATTAATTGCTATTACTGTCCTGGGATTAATGCAGTACCCTCCTTTAGTGCCAATGGTTCTGCACTTGTAGGAGGATGCTTGTCTAATCAGATGTTGTTTGCCATGTCATGGCTTTATGAAGTTAGCTTTGTTCTGATGTACAGTAATTATATTCAAGTTGCACAAGGCTGCACAGTTTAAATGAATAAATGACACTTTGGCACATCCTGTCTGTAAAAGTTCTTGGAGTTAGTTTATTTAGAAGAAAATAGAAGGAAATTAAGTCCTCAGTCTCCTATTAGAGTATGTGCACAGATCACTACATCTGTGCAGAACAACAGAGCAAGCCAAGGAATAATTTACTATGCTCTCAAAGAGGAAAAAAAAAAAAAAAGTTGATTTTACCAAATATTTAGTATTACTGAAATATTTATAGCCCTTTCATGCAATCTATTCTGTACCTGAACAGCCAAAAACTCACATACCTCTAGGTGTTCAGGTTCTTTCTGTGTTACAGATAATTCAAACTCAAGAGTGACTTCTTTAAAAAAAGTAGTTTTGCCAAGTTAAAAAAAGGTCAAACTTCTTGTGTTTTCTCATATTCACTTGTATATATGTTAGAAAAAATTAGTCTGACAGGCATAAAGACACACTTTATGTCTCAGACATATTGATAATGCTATTGAGACTTAATGTACATTTGTATTTTGGGCTTATTTAGCGCTGGCTGAGTTGAAAGATTTGATCCTTAATTTAAAGTGGTTATTTATTTTTAAATCATTTTAGTCACTCTAAAGAAGACTTCCATAAGGGAAGCACTATCAGTCTTTTTAACTAAAGTGGCACAAATAGTATATTTTTAATGTGGTTCCTATTGTACTTAAGGCTTGAGCTACAATAAGCACAATGCTCTTTCTAATTCCCCATCTAAAAGAAAAGTGATTTTCTTTATTCAAACCTCTTGATCCAAGAAAGAAAGGGAGAGGAGATAAATACAGCTCTTTGTAGTACTGCTTAGAAGTAAAGGTTAATCATGAAGTGCAGAGCTGTTTTTAGATGTTTCAAAATGTAAAACAGATGAATTCACACCTTCCTCATAAATGGGCCACTCTAGTTAAAACTTTGAGAAATGAATTCCTGGCTCTGCTTCTTTTTACAGAGAAAAATAACATAGTGGCCTTCTGGGGCAAGATCTTTAAAGATTTTCGATGAGATTTATGTGGCAGAAAGAGCTCTCAGAGACAAATCGATATAACTAAGTACAGCGCTCTCATACAATCACGCTGATCAGGAAAACTGGCTGCATCATCACAGGGCTGTCATTTTCTCACTTGCACTGTGTGAGATTGCCTAAGGTTTCTTACAACGTTGAAATCAAACCCTCCAGTTGACAGCAGCCACTGACAGCAGGGGGTTCAGGGCAAAGGAACTGTATCTTCTTGAGCTTGTGCCTTGTTAAACACATTTCTTTTTCTGACAGACTCGAGATTCCCATTCCTTGGCACCATATTACCTGCACAGACACATTCTCAGGTTGCATGTCTCTATTAGATAATTTTTATAAACAAATGTGAGGCCAAAGATTTCAAGGAAAAAAGTACATTCTTACACTTTTTATACATCCAACACCTTTCTCTGTTTGTGCTATTTTTAATCAGTCTGTTTGCAAAGAACAGAAAGACAGTGCCTCATCTAGACGTGCTAAGATATTTCTGATCCTCATTTCTTCACTCCCTCATCATCAGATGAACCTGTTCTGTGGTGTGTTTTTACTTAGCTCCTTGTAGTTCATGCTAATTCCCACTGCACGTACCCTGGGCACTGCTCTGGTTTTGTTTTGCTGCTGTTAGGTACAGTCACCTTGGTGCTGCTGAGGAACTGGTTACAGCAGGGCTCTACTGTTCTCTGCACGGAGAGGCATGGAGAGAATGGCACTTCCCACCCAGCAAACTATAGGTAGCACACATATGAAGGAATTCAGGTATAAACCAGTAAAAACGGGAAATGAGGAGCTCAGCCTGCCTAGTCACTTCTGAAAATCCTGTTAGATATCTACATGCCAGTCTTATATACACTTACATACTGTAAGTATGCAAACCTGTAAACCTGGACTGGCATCCCAGAAGCATCTGAAGGAGGACTCTCCCACGGAATGCCATTCCAGTCTTTCCTAGCTGAGCACAGACTCCGCTTGTTCAAACACATGCACTGGTCTCACATATGTACACGAGTTATGCAGAACCTGAGCAGGTCCGGGCAGTTTGAATATAAGATATGCACCAGTGAGCTGTTAAAGAAATGGGAATAGAAAGTCCTACTAGCAAAAAATGAAGGCTACAGATATTTGTTTTTGTATGTGTGTGTGACTGTGGCTTAGCAATTCAAGCTTGCTGCTGATGGACAATAAAAGCATGAAGCAGTGTGAAAAAGTCACACTATCCAGTATGGAAATGTCCCTCACAGGTTTTTAAGGTCAGTTCTGCTACTTAGCTATTAATCTTAAATACATGAAAAAAAAAAATTCACATGAAAAATTAGTCAAAATGTTAGCTGTATTGGTAATAAGAGGTGGAGAGCATAAAAATTAGGGAGAGAGAAGGAAGAAGAAAGGAACTGAAGGGATCGACACAGGGGAAAAGAGAAACCTCAAGAAGAAAATGAACATTCCCTGTAAATATCTTCAAGGTAACAATGTAAATGAAGGAAGGAAATTACACCAAGTCTCAGAAGACAACAGAAAAAGAAGTAATGGCCATAAGCAAAGAAGGAAAAAGTTCAGCCTAAACATGAGCAAAACTCTAAGAGTAATTAGGCTAGTGAAAAATTCAAAGGTAGCTGAGGTGCAATTAATGCACATATTCAAGAAGACTGGACTAAAAATAAAAAGATGAAGAGAACACATTCGTTAAAGTTGAGAGGAAATAAAGAAAGTGTTCTCTGGCACCCTGTGGGTGATTTTTCTCCTCAATGACCTGGTAAACTTCAGATTGGCACAGTGATTAAATTGTGTTGCTTGCTACACACCTGTTTGCTCATAGTGCCTTCTTCTTCATGGTGGTGGTTTGTTTTGTTTTGTTTTGTTTTGTTGAGCTAACATCAATGTTATTCTTTTTTTTTTTTTCTTATTTGACTTCTCAGCAGTTTTAATTCAGCCATGGCATCTCCTCTCATCATTTTGTTCCCTTTCCATCCAGCTCCTTCAATGATTCTAGAGACATGGATGCTGCTTTTTCAGTGAGCACTGATTTGGATGCATGCACCTTCAGTTGCACTTGCCTCAAACGTTTCGAATTCTGCCTTGTTCTGAGAGAGCCTGTAGCTGCACAGGTCTAGGTGCCTGTTAAAAGCTGTGCAAATGGATGACCCTAGTTCAACACAGGCCTGGTTTTCAACAGGCATTTTCCTTCTAGAGACATCTGTGTTTCACTAAGTGCATTATGATTTAGTACGTAGCATAGATGTTGTTTCATCAGCATGATGTTTTGACATACTGTAAATTCATGCTTTTAAAATCTCAGTTGCCTGGATGCCAAGGTTTCATTTCAAGGTTTGACTTTCAGCTCAATATAGATGCTCATTAAAGTCAAGGGAAGGACCCTACTGACACAGATGAGTTAAGAAAGAGTTCTTATACTTCTATTCAAGCTTAACTAACCCTGAACATAAATTTGCCATTTGGATCCTTCACTGTGCAGTCAGTACAACAGCTTCCACTTCTGCTGTCACAGATGGTATTCCAATTCCATGGTCTGTTTTAAGTCCCCACACAACTCTCCATACTTTTGTATGCGAGTGCTCAAAAACCCATAATAGACTTACCCTTCCAATTTCCAAAGTCAAGAAGTTCTTCTTTCTGCCTTTCCAGATGGGTGATAGACTCTCATTTAAAAAAAGGAGTTGGGCAGCTATATAACTAGGGTGACCTGTGCCAAAAGAACTTTGTGGTGTCCTAGAAGCTCTTGAGTTTTTCCTGGAAAAAGCACTTGAACCAGAGTTTCCTACAGTGTGGCTGTAACAAAGAGAAAGAAGGATAGAGCCATAGCCCTGCTATGGACGCAAGGGCAGGTTGGCTAGGCAGTAAGGAGCTTGTGCCTGCCCAGGGACACACAGGAGACAAAGGGGAGAGAAAGGAAAGACAAAGTTCATAATCTCTTAACATTTTTCTCCTCATTTTGCCATTCTAAAGTTGCCCTTGCTGGGGTTAATTAACAACTATGAATGCCAGTGCTACAGGAACAAAGTAGATTGCAGTTTTTACCCCTCTCCCACATTTTCCATCGCTGTGACTGGACCTCAGGATGTGACCTCTGTAAATGCTCTCTCATTACTTTCCTACTAATTAGTCTCATTTCATTTATGAGTTATATTAGCTGGGGATTTTATATCGTTTAACACATTAAAAAATAAAGCTTCTTGACATTTGAAAATACTCTCACTTTGGAGAAACTGTCAGTCCTCTTCACATCTGCACATAAGGGGATGGTTGAAAGAGTCATCTGGGGATAAAGAAGCGTTCTCCTCACAGCAATGGCTATGCAAAGTGTTAAGGAGGCCATGCCATGCTGGCTTAATGTGAGCACTTGTGTCTTATAGCTATATGCCACAAATGTTTAAAACCTAGATTCAACTCATATAACTATGGGCGTTAGACTGTTCAGAAAGATAAAAGAGGTGTCACCCTTTGCTTCTCAGACAAGAGGGGGTGATTCATCCTGCCTAAGCCATGAACTAGTCTCTGGAGACGTGGCTTTCTCTCTCCACTTATCACAGCAGGGGCCTAGGGGGGGCCATAGCTATGACTTCAGTGTCTGCTGCTTGGTAGGATGTGATTCAGCCTCAGAGTTTAGCATGATAAAAGAACTTTCTAGGAGTTCTTGTTTTCAGAGTATTCTGTTTTTTCTACAGGTGCAACTGACTGCAAGTTCTAGCTACAAACATGGCCTCTAACAGCTGGTTGTGCTCTCCGCCACTCTGTGAGCATAAGCTGAAGGAAAATGTCACTGAAAATTCATCTTAGAGCAGCAGAAGCCAAATCAGCACATTTCCTCCCCTATGTTGGCTAAAGCACTTAAAAAACCAGAGGCCATTCTGAAGAGCCAGGGACACTCACAGCTTGCTGGTATTCATTCACCTTTAGCAGAATAACAGCCTTCCATCTGTTCTCCAATATCACCGCCTCGGAAATTTGACTGGGATTAAGAGGCTTAAACTTCTGATAGTGCCATGCCAGAAGTCTAAAGAGGAGCTTTGTCTCTGTTCACTGGAACCTCTTCTGAAGGGGTGTTACCTTCAGACTTGCCTTCTCTACACATGCCTCCTTGTACGGAAAAATTGCTGAACAAAAGAAACTGAGTTAAGGTGAACAACTTCAGTTGTATTACAAGTTTTAAGACACAAGGATGTGATCTATTCTGAAAGTCCCTGATGATTTATTTAGTGGGAATATTTCTACATTGTTTCCTTTAACATCAGAGAAAATGTGCCTTTGGAGAGGCACAGCTTTTATCTCATCCCTTTTAAAATCACACCACTGATCTCAAAAGAAAGGCTATGCCATGTCAGAATTTAAAACATTCACCTTATGGCTGTCACCCAAAGTAGATGAAATATATGCCATTGAGTTTTAAATGACTGCTTATGCTGCCAGTCACAGTCAGATCCTGAACAGAATGATGTAAATTCCCTCTATTTCACTGAAAGTGATGAAGCTGAATCTTTTTATACCAGAAAAGGACCTGGCCCTTAAGTTTCAGTGTCTTCCAAATCCAAAGTAATTTTATCCACTTGAATAATTTATCATTATAACCTATTTTTCATTAATTTGACTATGCTCCCGTTCCTCTCGGGCTTGGTACTTACAGCATAGCTCTACTGTGAAAAACAACGATGTGAAATTAGCACTTTCTTACTCAGCAGATCCTTTTCCTGTGAGAAGTCAGAAAGAGTGCTGCTTAACTTACCATGAAAAGTACTAAAATCTCTTTTGCCCCTTCCCTGCTTTCCTCCCAAAAGTACCAGTGGAGCACGGGGGAAACAAACGGGTCAGGATTTTTGGCTCTTTTATTTATGTGACAGTCCACCAAGCTCCAGGGCCACCTGGGCAGCCTGTGGGTCTCTGGGTTGTGACCAGCATGACCCTCCTGCTGCCAACAGTGAAGATGCAGCTGCCAGCAGAGCCTGCAGAGCTGCTGCCACTGATGGCAAGTGAAAACAACACAATTTCCCACTTCCAGCTGATGTGCTCAGCTCAACAGAGACAGTCATGTATTTAAAATTAATCTCAGTATAAGGATTGTAGGATGATGACCACTAAAATTTTAGGGACTGGAAAACAGATGAAGCTGTTGGTTGATGTTCTATAAAACATCTCAGGTGTAAAACATCTCAGGCGTGTAAAACATCATCACTTCTGTACTAATCCTGAGGAATTTGTTTAGCTAAAATCGATTCTAGAATTAGATTGGGAGCCCAAAATCAATTAAGATTTGGGGACAATTTCTGAAGAAACTGGTTGTTCATACAGAGACCAATAAAGTGGCATATCTCTCAAGGAATACATTTTGAGGCAATATTCCCCCCAGTGTATCCAAATTAATTTTTTTTCTACTTTTACAGATAAGTCCATTCTAAAACTCATACTGAAAATTCAAGATTAGTATTCCCCAAGAAAGCACATCAATACATTGTAAAAATAGGAATTTTCAAAAGAACTTTGAATTTTTCTTTGCCATTGGACATCATTTATTACAAGGATGTTCTTCAAATTTAGACAGTCTCTAACATATGACTAAGTCTGAAGTCACTTTTTCTCTCAAAAGGTAAAGGGCAAATGAGTTATCAGGGCAGCTGGGTCATCAGAATTCATTCTCTTTGGACCCGATGTAGTAAAAAATATCCTCAGTCTTCCAAACAACTGAAGTCCCAAAAGGCCACAAATCCAACAGGCCAACTTATCCAACACAAAGGTCAGCATCATTAAACAGAATAAACAAACCAATCCGAGAGCCAGAAATGACAGATCTGCCTGGGAGGGGAAGGAGTCATGCAGCTGTCTCTCTGGGCCTCCTTCACTTCCACACTTGCACAGTCCCAAACCCCTTTGCACACACCCACACTTGCTCTCCTGTTTCACTCCATACACATGTGCACGCATATGCCTGTACAATGGATGCACGCATGGGACCAGACAAAAATCCCTTCAAAACATGGGAATCCATGAGATAGGTCATTACCAAACAGTAAAGAAAAAGCAGCTGATGGAACTGATCCCTTCTGATCACGTACAAACCTCTCTGGCCCTCTAGCCTTACTCCTCACTGTCTTGCAGGAAATAAGTGTTTTGGTCAGGGGTTAACAACAGCTTGTAGAGTGGAGAACCTGTTTCTACTTCCAGCTCTCACTACCATCTCACCAGTTTCTGCCAGTCAAGGCTGGGCTAAAACCCATTCTCATTCCTCTGCTTGCCTTCTCACCAGCTGAAAAGGCACAGGATGTGTTCCCCCCAGCCCTGGCACTGGCACACAACACTCCCAGCCCGGGATCATGCTCCAGCCCACACCTCCGCCTTCCATTAGTGCCCTGGAGCCAGCAGCCACCAATCCTCCTGCAGCAGCCTGAAATATGGTGTTTTCTGCTGGGCTGTTGGGGTCCTCTGGCTAGCTATGGACCCTTGCCCACATGATATTTCATAGACAAAGGTAACAGATTGAGAAGCGCTCTTCTCCACGTGGGAAACGTTTCCTTTATTCCAAGAGACACACCAAGTGGACAAACCCATGGGAGGAAAAAGAGGGCGTTCCCTGGCGGCAGGGAGCTTTTATACCCCCTGGGATGGGGACAGAGGGAGAGGTCCACAGCCAATGGGACACCAGTGAGGAGTGGCGAGGGGAGGGGTAACCCAGGGGAGAGACCACCAGGGGGGTACTGGGGTGGGTGAGGGAAAGACCAAGTGATGGGGAAACGGGGTAACAAACCACCTGATATAAGCTATACAGTGCAATATAAAACTATTCTGTGCAAATTCCCAATCACCCAGTGCAAAAGAACAACTAGATAAACTAGTGCACCACAACAGCAACCAGCACGCACGGCAGCACAAGACTAAGAAGAGGGGATGCTTCTCTCTTTTTGTGATGTTTACTCACAGCTCTCTCTACCTATCTACAACCCAAAAATCTCTCAAACAATTAATTTTCAAGGAACCAAGGAAATAACTTAGGCACTTTGCAGCCAAGTACTTTTCACAGATGAGAGCACAGCTGTTTGCATGCTTATTTCCTTCTGTCACCACCCTGGAAATATATCCTGTGCTTAGAGTCATACTAACCTCTAATGAATTTGGTGAGGATACAGACTTAAAAAAACTACAGGCATTAGCAGCAGGCTGTGAATCCAGAAGGGAGACCTGCTTTCTCCTGTGTGTAAGTGTAACAGGGCCAAACCTCAGCTCCAACACAAGGTGACAATGCTGCTTGTTCCTACCAGAGTGACGCCTGTCACACACTGTCCCGAGGTGCTGAGCAGTGGCCTTGGAGCTGTGAGCTCAAGCTGCCACAGCAGGAGCTCAGCAGCAAATGTGAGCTGCCTGTGGAGAGAAGCTCCCACTATGCAGGACCAGCCACCTGCGTTTTCTTTCACTTTTTAAAATTGCTTTTATAAGCTTTGTTTGAAAGAGATTAGGTAAAGACCCATTCTAGGCTGCTGTGCATGACATTTAAAATACCCGTATTGATGCAGAAATAAACCAACTGCAACATCTAAAGCTAAATGCTGTAAATAAGTAGCTGTGCAGTACGAGGAGAGGACAAATCTCAGCTGGGACTCAACAGATTCAGGTTTTGTTCTCATTTCTACCCTTGACCTGTTCAGTGACTTTGAGTAAGTCATTGCTTCCTTTCTATTTCTTTCTGGGTCAGGGATTGCCTGTCATTTTGTGTTCATAGCAGCTGGCATGAAAAGCCCCTGTTACAGTGAAGATGTCTGGACACTACTTCAATAAAACCAATATCTAAATACCTGTTAAAAAAAGAACACAGGGAAGCCTTTTGCTTTCCTTGATAAAAAGGTGTCATGTTGCAATGAGAGAAAATTTCAGATGTTACATTAAGTAAATAAATATATACATGCATAACTGCATTTATACCAAACACACATATATTCAACTATGTTCCTAATTAAAATCTAGAAAACTATCTAGTTGTGAAGCTTTACTAGATTACTTCCCACCTCTGTATCTCTAAGATTCTAAAGTTTTATTGTCTCATTTCTAATAGATTTGCTATAACATACCAATAAGATTTATTTTCTAGCTTTTCATGAAACTCAACTCTGAATGCATTTTTTAAAGCCATCATTATCCCAAGCACACGGCACAGAATTGTATTTATGTTACAATGAAACCTCATATTTTTCAGTCTGTATTTGAGAGTAGTTAACATTTTTCTATCCAAATCAATCTGCTTCTCAGCAGCCAGTGCTGAAATAGGCTTTTTTTCTAGTGTTTTCAGCATCTGTTCTGCCTTTTCTTACCTCTCTCTCCTCACTTACACATATAAATGTCCATTTATAAGCTTCCAGCTGAAATAGATGCCAAACTTAATCCAATTGCATAAATCCACAACATAAGCTGCAAAAAGTGCATCACTGCATGCCTCAAGAATTCACAGCCTCTTTTAAAACATCTGACAGAATCCCTGAAATTGTACTGGAAAGATTCGGTACTTTATTTCCACAGAAGTGCAGCAAGGTTTTTGTTCTTGCTGTGGGCACTTGATTTCTGATATAAGTGTTGAGGTGTGACTTGCAAGAGCAAAGAGTTCAAGATCATTTATTTTCTAGTCTCAGTGAACAAGGAATTGATGCCCTACCTGCTAAGCAGAAGTAAGGTCAGGGAACCTTGAAAGAGAAGACAGTAGTGCTGTCGCATTAAGATCACATTAAGATCACATTAAGAACAAATAAACAATGAAAACACTGAAAAAATAATAATAATTAAAATAAAAGTAATGGGAGCAAAGGTAATGGGAAGCTTTGAAAACCTGTTTTTGGCTAAAGCCATGGAGTTCTCTGAAAGTTCTGAGGTCTTATAAGGTAGGAAGTGTCACACTATTTTGGATGTCTGGTCAAGCCCTGGTTCAAAAATTAGAAAGCAATAACTTAGAGATTGATTTTGATTGTTAATGTACAGACATCAACTGAGATGGGATATTGGTTGTAAAATCTGACACCTTCTGACAGGTGGAACACACATTTAAAGTGTTTGGGTTTTGGAAGAAGGAAGCAGACAGCAGCATTGAATGACAGAAATTTTAAACATTGAGGATAAGGAAAAGAAATATTTTTTTCCTTCAGATGGTATATTTATTTTTTTCTTAATGATAAAGTTTAAAGACAAGTGTATTTTGACAATGTTTCTCATCACAAGAACAAAAGGTAAGAGCAACAATTTTGAATTACTTATTCAATAAGATCATTAAAAATTCTTACCTTACAGAATTTTAATTTTTTTAATATAAAAAGGAAATTTATAATTTGATACCGCATAGTATTAGCATTTTCAAATGCTTCTGGATTGAGAAATGGCTTCTTTTTGTTTGTCAGTTCAAGTATCCGTCTGGAAACAGCTGCAATACCTGAATTGTAATTCTAGTTGGCAGCAAGAACTGGTCACCATGTCAGAACTGTTCTGACAGAGTAAATGACTGAAGAAGGAAACCTGCAGGGAAGTAACTTTATATTTTTTTTAGAGAGAAGTAACTTTATTTTTTTTTAGAAATGTTGGCTGAGCTTGCGTCAGTGGGGTCCCATGGGTTCCCCTGCCCACCATCCCTATCTTTAAATAAGTAACAAGCTACCTCCAGTGACAAACACTTACCCACCCATCACTGCAGCAGCACTTCTGGACCACTGATGCTTCTGCCACCAGCGAAAGTTCACAATTTGTCAGCTCAAGAGCCTGTCCTTTGCTAATGGATGACTTTTGAAATGTCTGCTCAAAGTGGAAGGTTTTATTTATTTATTTATTCTAAAGAGGTGTACAGGCAACACACTGTTTGGACTCTGATTCCTTATAGTAGAGTCCCCAGTATTCTTGATCATTGCTTTCCAAGTCTCCACAGGAAAAGGCAATGAGGGTGTCAGTGCCCAGCCTGCACAGCCAAGCTCTTTTTTCTCCCTTGAAGACCCCCTCAGGCCTGGCAAGAGAACCATAGCAGGCTTGCAAGGACAATACTAAAGCCACAGACTAAAGCATTCACTGGATAAGACATCACTGCCCTCCCACAGACATCCTGAGCCCTGGCCCCCCCAGTGACAATCTCATCCTTTTCATCTCTTAGTAACAGAATAAATACTCCCTCCACAAAGGCGCTGTGAAGAGCAACAAAACGACACGACTGACACTTTCAGGTACGACTGTATTGTAAGTCACAGGCAAATCACTTATACCCTTGTTCAGGAAAGGCTTTGAAATTCTTTTGAGGAATGCAGTGATGACTGAGGCAAAGGGAAATATACTTAGTTAGCAAGACTCTGGGTGCAAGTTGGTGCTCCCTTTGTCACCTGTAGCAGGCAGATGAAGAAAAGGGCCTCTAAGCTAAGCCTGCTCCCTGATGGATAGAGAAATATGCACAGCTGGAGCATGCAGCTGATTTAATCTTAGGGCCCCAGAAAAAATGTGAATCTGTGATGTGGGGAGTGGGTAGGAGGGAGAAGCAGGGTGGATGTACGGGTCACAGAAATGTCTGTTGCAACACCATCCTCATCAAAGACAATGCACAGTGGTAAATGATGCAGATGAACAACTCCCTGAGCTCTTACAGGGCTTTACAAACTTCCACCAAAAAGAAACTTTTTACAAGTGTACAAGTGAACCACTTATTTAATTTAAATATGTAGCCTGTATAATCAGAGTCTTTGAAGTAGGGAGACAGATGATCAGGATTTGCCTTTTGATCTTTCCAAATTGTTTTAGCAAGTAACAACTATGCCTGAAGTCTTTTCTGGGAAACTTTATTAGCAACGATGTTTACAACAATCTTAGAGACCAAGGTTCTCTTAGTACTGCTGTTAAATAATCTTCCAGAAACTGAAATCTTACAAAGCAAACTTAGGGTCTACAAATAACATCATGAATTTTATGTTAATTCGATTGAAATCCCCAATCAAATCAGCTACAATTCTATTCAGTGCTCTGTACATATTCACAATAAAAATATTCTCAGGATCTTTTGGATTCACACAGATCCCAGTCTTGTTCTCTATTCATCACTTGTACCCAGCTCAAGTCAGTGGATCTTGCAAGAAAACCTCTAGCTCAGAGAACAGGTTCTGAAGCAAAAAGACTGACTTTATCAGTAAACCAGAGACCCCCTCACACCTACAAAGGAGCAGCACAAGCTGCCTAGTTATAAGCTACAGCTGTTCCACTGATTAGCATGAGTGCAAGGATAATTTTTACCAAGGCAACTTGAAGAGGCTTCCCCTCCTTGGCGGTTGTTGTAAAGGACTGTGCTCACATTTCACATTCTGCACAACTCCTGAAATCAACAGGAACATTCACAGCCACTGCTTTTAGACAGTCCATACACAGAAAGACACTGTGGTTTTAATAAGGAAACAGGATTTTTTTTTACTTTTTGTTTTTTGTTCTGAAGACAAGGAAAACAAAATTGCTTCAGGCAATCTTCCTAGCCCACACTTATACAGCAAAAAAGGGAAAATAGCCCACTTGTAAAAACACAGTTATCACCAACACTTTATTGAGGAAAGCCTAAAACTCATTATCTGCAGTAACTGGAATGCAGGAATTATTTTAAAAGTTTGTTTTTTCCAAACAAAGAAGGGTCAAAGAAGAAAAAAAGAACAGTCCTGGGTTCCTCCCCCAAAACAGCCTATCTGATAAATTCAATCTAATTTAATGAAAATGTTTATTAATAAGACTGCAGTCTTCTTACAGCTGGAAAGTGAAATTGTATATAGGAATAATGAAAGTAATGTTAAACCTATGAGCTAACAATTCCACTGGGGTTCTTTGGTGATGTCAAATATGCTAAAATTTGCTAAGCAATTGTACACCTGAAAATGAAGTAATTTTCTATTCATTAAACATATGAAACTGGTCACAGTTAAGAGGGAAAAATAAAATAATGGTTTACACAATTACACTTGACCCTCTAGCACCACACCATTTAATCTTACTGCTAGAAGCAGATGGGTAATAATACAAAAGAAATACATTTTTGAAATACATTTTTGAAATACAAAAGCCTTGTGGACAGCTTGGAAAGCTGGTGCTTTCCAAGCTTCCTACTCATGAGAAGCGTTTCAGCTTTTTATTTACTGACTGAGGCTAAAAGAAGTTACAATCACTTCTCAAAAGTCAAATGGCAGCAGCATTCAGCAGAGAGCAGCTCCTTGCCTTTACCTTGTTTTTATTCCCTCCATTATTATCACTCTCTAGATTAGAGAATGTGTTTGTTTTTTTCTTTTCTCTCATCCTCTGAAAGGGATTTTAAGCATCAATCCATTAGGAAAAGGCAAATCATAGAGCTGGAAGAAGTGAGGTAGTGATGTGGGCTCAAGTGTAAAAAAACCCCCCTTATTTAAGTGCATCTCACATTGCAAGTGTAGAAAGGTATGCTTCTGAAAATACACATATTGATTAGCTCAGAAGTGAAACTTTGGGAAGACATTTGTGTAGCCTGAATTTTTCAGCTTCATTTGGTGTCTACTTTGGCACCTGCAATGAAGTGCTTCTCCTGATGTCCATCCCACACCTAGAGAGAAGTGCTTCAATCGCTGAAGAAGCCGCTCAGTGCAGAGAGGCCGTCAGGCAGAAGTTTTCTTCCATGAGGTGGCATGAATTCCTTGGGCCAAACTTGTGCATCCATGCTGCCCCATATTTTAACACATACAACTGTGGGACAAGTGGACATGCTTAAATGACTGGCCAAAAAGGATCTTTTCTTCTTCCAGGAAGAAAACACACAGCTAAGGAAAACAGGGGTTCAATCTGTTTTGCTTATCAGAAAATAAAGATGAAAAATCACAATACCTACCAAGGGACTGTATTAACCAGAATTAAGAGAACCAGCTTAATGGAAATGAATGGCTTGAAGCAGCAAAATTAAAAGAACAAACAACATCGATAACCAGTGGGAAAAAATACCAACAGACACAATGGATTTTTAATTTCTGGTGCTGTTCAGAGCTTTTATAGAAGAAACATCTGTCTAACACAAGCCACAGACACCAAAAAAACCCAAGGAAACTGGGCTTAAAACTGCACACCACTTTGGGGATAAATTTTGCCCTTCTTTTGACAAAAACAGTTTTCAATGAACCTCTCTGGAACAGCACCTATATAGAGTTTCTAATTCACCATTTCATAGTAATGGCCACACTGGTATCTTCCTGTCAAAGAAATCCATTAAAGTAGACACCAGTCTGACAGAACAAGAAGCTCAGAAAGAAACTAAACTTGTTAATGTAAACTACATGTACATCCTCTACAAAACCTGCCATTCTCTTGCTTCATAATTATCTTCTCCTTCAAGTCTTATAACAGTGATTTAAAAAAAAAAAACTACTCAATCTTCCACACACAACTGCACCACATTTCAGATGTGACATCCACTGTTCAAAGCAAAACTGAGTATCTCCTTTTAATTACTGCACCATTTTCTGTAAAACGAGCCTGAACTTTAAAGCTCTGGTTTATCAGACTCAAGAAGTAAATTTAGCTGCAAAACTTAAGTTAGGTACATGCCTAAGTGCTCAGCTGAATCAGTTTTTCATAATACTTTCCTCCCCCTCACAGCAGAATTCATGCAATAACTTGGCTGGTCACTGACAACACAGCACTTAGACATAGGAGACAACTGTTAAACAGCTTCTCTTCCTATTAGTTCTTGAAATTAATACTTTATTACTTCATACAAGACAGTAAAAAGAATAAAAATAATCAACAACTTTTCATAAAAATTAAACCCAAATCTTATTAAAAAGTCAAACTTAAAACCAAACTAAAGAAGTACTGTATTTGCACACACTTTTAAAGGAAGATATTACAATTTTCTTTTTGATATCAACAGGCACTCTTCATTCATCTGCAAGAAACTAGGTTAGGTCTCCATAGGCCACAGTCAGAGTTATTAAGTAAGTAAATATGCCACTGCTTCTGTGCCCTCCTTTTATTTCCTTGCTTCTTCAGTCTCCTCTGACTCTCTCTCTTGATGCTCTCTTTCCCACCTCAATTCCTTCAACTCTTGTCTGTACTTCCGTTCAATGAACCGTTTCTGATGGGCCATCTGGGGAAAGTTATCTGACAAAAGGAGAAATATTTTACATTAATAAACAAACTGGTAACAGAGAAAGCCTCAGCTCGTTTTGTTTTAAACTTTGATGTTATTAGAGGTAGGGGGGAACAATGTTGTTCCCATTTTTACTCATTTATTTCTTATAATACATAGTAAACCAGGACTGTTTCATAAGACTTTGGTTTCTTCATGATTTCTTTACATCTCTTTTCTCCTGCTACAAAGCACTGCTAAATCTAATATACTCACAAAAACAAAATATAAAATCCCAGTACAGCGACATGGCCAGGTATTACCTGGATTTTACATTCTGTTCCCTTAGCAACATGTGGTCGATACTGAAAAATGAATGTGAAATTACTGTAAATGCTGTCAGGGTTTTTTGTCTTGCTCTCACTCCAAAAAGTATGAGCCACTGGTTTCCAATAATGGAAACATTGCACAGATGTTTCCATTATTTTTATTATTGTTTTAGACCGTGCAGAATCAACTATATGCCCCACACTATGGCAGGGATCCTAATGGGAATGTAATAGTGCAGCAAAATGGAATGCAGTTGAGTCTGTTCCTGAAAAAGTTAATGCTTGGCTATGTACCAGAAGGCAGCCTTAGCGTAGTCTAAGAGCATGGATGAGTGAAGACTGCCTGAAACAGACTGGACAAGGCTGAGGTGATGGAGAAATAGCTGGGGAGATGGATGCTTCTGCTTTCAGGCATTTGTCCATTGGCTGATGTGTAGGTACACATTAGTACTGAGACTGCAAGAACAGCTTATGTAAGTGAACGGAATTGCTCTCACTTTAGCTCACAGCTCACAGAATGTGATGTTTTCTGCATGACCAGGGTGCTGACATCCACATGTGTCTGTGCTGTGGAGACCTGCATCCAGTCAGAAAGAAAAGGGGTGGCAGAGTATGTGACAGGCTGCAGCTGGTGGTGAATCCTGCTGGGATCACACAGCTCTGGGATCAGCACTGGCTACCTAACCAGTCTGAGATGAATGCAAAAGGTTACTACACTGACCTTTAAAGCGATAAATTTGGTAGATGTCTCTGCAAAGGACTGCTCTCTCTCTCTCGCTGGCTATTGAGAGAGAATTCAGCTGAGGCTTCTCAGGGAGGAGTACCTTGGCATCAAGCTTTTTCCTCCTTGGCACCAAGCTTTTTCCTCCTTTTTCTGGGTCCCAGGCAGCACAGATTCTCAGCTAGAGAATGCGGTGCAGAAGCCACATAAACTGCAGGAGTTTGTGATATAGCAGAATAACTTCCTACTGCTTTGTTTTATTGGCCAGTGAAATTTGTGCCCTTTATTATACATACTACAGGAATAAAAGGTTTACTCATCAGTTATTTACAACTTGAGCATAGGAGAGTATATTTATTTAAACCAGAAAGCAATCTAAACAAAATTGGTTTTAAATTGCTGCTGTTTTTAAAAGCACTATGCTTTGTTTAATGGAGTTCTGGGATATTTTGTTGTTCATGTGCCCCATAAAATGAAAATCAGATTTTCAGCAGTGCCTGTAACATGATTCTTTAAGAACTCAGCTTGGTAGCAACCTGTTCTAATATGTTTAGGATAGTAAGAAGGAAACTCATATAACAAATTCATCACGGCTATCATATAGATATATGAAAACTACTTTCACTTGAAGTTAACGACTTATGCATTGAAAAGCCCAACAAACAAACCAAACCAAACAACTCTACTGCATCACCATATACATAATACAACAGGGCCCTTAAGGGCTTTGTAACCTCCATCCCAAAAGACAATTAAAACTTGAGTGGGAAGGCACAGAGAAACTAACTTCAAAGTTGCCTCTGTTTTGAATTGAAGGGCAGCAGGAGCACAGACCCCTAGAGTTCTATGGTATTTAAACATACAAAATATGTATGTCAGAAGATAGCTTGGATTGATAGGCCATGAAACTCACAGCTCTCTTGAGTGGTGATACTGTCACAAGAAAATTCACTCAAAGAAAACTTCAGTAACATCTTGCAGATACTCAGCAGAGAAGGGAAGTTACATTCTTCTACTTGTCAAATCTACTGGTGCTGAGAATTATATGTTTAGTAGATGGATATAAAAACATATCTGAACTACACAGATTCATTGCCTTCTGAAATATTTAAGCTCTTGAATTTCCAGATGAAGAGATAACCTTTGACATCTGAGGAACTGCATGTGTTTCCTTTGAATGAAATGCAAAAAATGGACTTCTCATGTTCTTCTCAATAGACAATTTCTGCTGCACAAAATGCTTGTAATCTATTTGCTTACAGGTCACCCACATCTGGCACCTTAACCCAACTGGCCAAAGTTATTTAATATAAGAAGCTTGCCCACACTCATTCATATCACAGACTACATTTCAATGAAGGACTGCTCCCATGCTGGCTATGCAGCATGTAATTTAGAGATGTATACACAGATTCCTGGATCTGCAGCTGATATTAGCCCTTCTTGACAGATAAATATCAATTTAAATTGTTGGGGATCTGCCTCTTAGATTTTAACCTAGTCTACTGATAATCTGGGATCAAATTTTATTTTCTAAGTTTGCACTTTCCTCCTCCCTTGAATTAAAGGGTGAGACAACCCGAGCATCAGAGACTGTGCAGTCTTATCCCACTGCATGCATAAGCATGGAAAACCTCAATGAAACTTTACTGCACAGGGTTCCCTTGAAGTTGCACCCTCTGTACCTGATCAGCTCCCGTTAACAAATACCTGTTGGGATCATATTAACTTCAACTGCTACAAAACTGTCGTGAAAGTAGTAAGAGAAAAACCTGCTGCTTAGAAGCTGACAAGCACTTAGCATATGTATTCTGTTCAAAACTTATCCCCCACAAAATCTGCACCTTGTCTTACTAAAGAACAAGGAAATACATTACAAATTCTCTGTTGCCCAAATATCTTACATTTTTCAAGTGCGTCCATTGCAGCTCCCATTTCTGCTTGCTGAATACTGTGAAAGCCAAACAAAAACATGTTACAAGAGATCTAAGCTGTACAGAATAAACTAAAGTTTCTGACAAAGTGGAGCACTAGTTACTCTTTTGTAATGAAACTTTTTGGATAACCAGCAGCTTGTAAGTCCCAGAGTGTATGATATATCAGCCATTCCATAAATATGTGAGCAATAATACTACAGCTCCAGTAGAGTATTTCTTAACTTAGACCAGTAACAATAACAAAATATTCCAGTCCATTCTTCACTATTTACATTTGCTTTTCTTTCAAATTCAAATAAATCAAAATAAAATCCACACATTTGCTTTTACTTGAGAGAAGAAAAGGAACAAAATCACAGTTGCGTGAATGTTAAAAAAAGCAATGATATTTTAGAATACCACCACTAGATTTGATAGCATAAAATGAGGTTTTTGGGGCTCACAGTTGAAGTCTTTGAACTCTTAGAACCATTCCAAAATGCCTAGAAGTAGTAACCTCAGGAAAAGAAAAAAGCATAATAGTGTGGCACTCTTAACCTGCCAGTGTAAGTTGCATAGTAATCCAAGAGCAAATACCACGATAAAAATACTATTTCCTGAAAGCTGTTCTGCAGTTACTACTCCAAAAGCCACAAATAGTTAGCACTGCCAGCCACCTTGAAGGCAAGTTCACCAAAAAAGCTTAAGATCCAAAATTAAACCAACATTGAACCCTTTAGGTATTCCTAAAGCAGAGAAGTTTGAAGAAGGCTCTTCAGCTTTCCTTTCCTACAGCAGACCATACTAACAGTCTATCTCCACGGCTAGTAATTTTGAACACCACCACACTCCAACACCATGTGATTAATTTTTTACTATACCTTGGACCTTTACCACATCCTATTCTTTCCCCTTTGAAGTAGACAGCTACTGTGTATGTCCTGGCATGAGAAGGTCCCACTGTCTGCAGGGTCCTGAAAGAAGAAATATTTTATTAAATCAGGGAGGATTAAAACACAGAATTTGTTTGTGGCACATAGCTCACCAAGCTTTCAGTCTGGTCAATACAAATAGTGCAATTAATGCAAAGCATAGAGCGAGGGTTGAAGGATATCTGTATAGATCACATGAACCCAGAGATTACTGGAACAGTATTTCTATCAATCACCTTTTTTACTCCAGGCTCACTCAGGAGCACCACATGAAAACTAAAACTTTATTTAACCTAAAGGCAAAAATGCAAACTGTAACATGAAGTGTTCAAACACTGTGAAAACACTTGTAATAAAGTAATAAATTATGCATAGCTGTGCAATTGCAAGTAAACACACCCATGCAATTATGTGTGCACTAGAACTTCAGTCCCTGAGAGTTTTGCAGGTAGCAAGGTTTTACAAGGACTTTGTATTAGACAGGGTAGTTCTCTACACTGAATTATCACAGTGCAAAGAAATTTTCCATCAGCTTTGAAAAGTTAGTTTGTCACAAACCAAACTTTCCATTTGACCTAGAGTCTAGGACATACATCAACAACCATCTAAAAGGGAAAAGGTAATTCCCTAGATGTGCAATGAATTGCTTCTTTTGCAGTTTCTTACCGCTGTCCCAAATCTCTCCCCACTTTCAGATCAAGTTCTGTCTGCTACCTTGTTTCTTTTTAGAAGGAGCACAAATTTCACATCAATTTTTAAAGTATCTAACTAAAGTACTCTATCTCTCCATGCACTGTGACAAGAGCAAATAAAACCTACCCTGAATTTAAAAGCAATAGTACTGACTGTAGTGAAACAGATAACCCCAAGAAAAGGAATTTAACAAGATAATAGGAAGATAACAGCGTATTACTAGGTCTGAGCTGTACTATAAAAATCAATTTATCATCACAGCAAAACAAAACAAACATTTGGTACTTGATATTAAGTGTTTTTTACAAAAATGGGAAATTGTTTTTTATTGAATTCATCCCTCTCAGCCAAGATAAAGCCCTGAACTCTCACACAGACAGACAGAGGAGTCAGACCTGCAGAGCACTGGCTGCAGTGTTTAGGGGATGGCATTCTGCAGTGCAGTGTGTGTCACTGTCACTGAACTGCTACACTGCACTGGAAACCTTACTTCAGTACCTGTGACAGATGCACTTATACTTTCATTCTTCATATCTTTTTGATATAATAATCCCAACAACACAAGCCTTGAATTTTCATAGCCTTTATCTCTTCTTTTGGGGCTAACATTGCACCCTTTCCTACATTAATTGAATGGATATGGATGCAATATACAGCCTAAGGTTTATTATTTATTATCTTTTTGAAGCAGATGTTACACTATTTAGCAACTGGAAGTGAAAAGGAAGATCTATCCCATCCAGCTTCAGGTATCTAACCAAGATGTACAAGTTAAAAGGTTCACTGCCCTGAGCTCTCTGTCATTGAACACGGGAACATTTGTCAGCTGAACCACATAGACAAAATTGTCCAAAACTTGCGCTGCCCTTCAGTGCCTGACTGTGGATGAGAAACAGTGACTATAATGGGCAGGTGTAACATAAGATATTATTATTTTTGCATAATAATATCACGAAACTTCATATGTTAGTGAAAATAGAATGGAAATACCTTGACCTCATAAAAAAACAGACATTTCTTTAACTCTTATCATTTAATACTGCCATTCCTTACATTAAAAGAAAAACAAATATAGAATTATGCCAATTAAATACTCCACTCCAAAATAAAAACTCTATTTTCCCCTTACAACAGTAAAGGTAAAATGCTCATAACTCTTCCCTGTAATGGCCTAAACACCTATGGCTTAGAAAACAGTATTTTAATTCTTCAGACCAAGAAAGGCTATAGGGCTTGGATAACGACAAGAAAAGCAAACTATGGGGAAAATGTAGGGTGACTGATCACATTTTGCTCCATATACAAGGAAGATTTATAATTAGCTGATATCCATAAGAAGCCTGCTCTTACTTGTAGAGAGGAATGTCCGGCTCTTTTCCTTCCGTCCTGAGAGTCAAACAGCACTGCTGAAGCTGAGATTTGGGATCATTCCAATCTTGATTTAAAATAAATTCCTGTAGGAAGTCCACAAAGATGCTTTTATGATTGAGAGATTGCAGTAAGGATTTCAAATGCCACAATGTGTTAAAATACAGTGGCAGAAAAGTGGGAAACTGACTGATCTTACCTTTAGCCGTGGGAAAAAGCAAACATTCATGAAAGTGTGAACGTATTCCAAATCTTTATCAATGTACAGGGCAGCAATAAAGGCTGAGGGAAAAAAAAGGTACTGTCACTCTTCTAAGGAGAGCATTATTGGCTTGCACTTTTAGAAACAAGTATATCTGAGTACTTTAAAGCCATATTCAATTATGTTTCAGAGCAGTGATCTGATGAGGGTATTATCGTACATACTTGGGAAAAAATAAAAATCAAGTTGACCAAAAGATTAAGTGATTTACCCATATCCACCCAGTCATTTAAAGTGCTAGAAACAACACTCTGCCTCTAATCTCACATTTTAATCAGGAGACCATGAATACTTACAAATAAATCACTACTGGGTACCATAAAATAATTTAGATATAAATCACTCCTGTGTGCTATTTCCATTTGTTTACAGGATTTTGCAAAAGCCAAGTGGTCTCAATGGCTTGAAAATACAAGACAGGGATTAACTTTCTTTGCAGAATATTTATCACTCTTTCCATTTCATGGGAAAGAAGTCAGCACAACTTCCAAAAATCGACTAAAATTAATTTCATTTCCATGTAGCCTTTCCTCTTGTGGATCAACCATTTTAAAAACTCCTCAAAAGCAGACAAATGAACCACAGAATATTCACCTGCTGAAGGAACTATCTGGTCTTCCAACAGTGTCAAGAACATACTAATTAAACACTGAAACTGCTGTTAAATAGCTCAACTCAGAGTATAAGCTTCAACTTTGAAGACATGCTTTTGACCTGGTCATCTCAACCCCTCAATTTCTAAGCCTTCAACTTTCTATCTGCAATTATGCCTCCTTCATGCTTTTATACAGACTTCAAAAATCTAGGTTAGTCTTCAAAAATCTGGCTTTCAGAGGTGTAGGCATAAATCATTTGGAAACCTGAACATACATTTTTAATAGCAATTTAGGGGATTTCTAATGGCTTTCTTAAACAAGCCCCAAGGAAAAGGAAGTCATTAAGTACGAAGTTATTATAACCAAATTAACTCACATTCCAAGAGATCAGCCAAAGTCTTAGTTCGAAGAGTTACAGGTCTTTTTGTCTTGTCGTTAGTGATGGCAAACTCTTGCATGCCCAGCTCTTCTGCCACCTTGGCCTGTGTCCTGTTATTCACCAAAGAACTTCTTAACAGCTGCAAAAGAAAGAAGTTCCATTCCATAGTAACAATTACCAATAACAAACTACAAAACCTGGGAGAGCCTGGGGAGAAAAAGTTACTTTTATCCTTGAGGTTTCTCACTTCTCTCAGTTTACTGATTCAGGACAACTCAAGTGATTTATATAGAGACACACTCTTTCACTCTTTCTACTGGTGATTTTTCTTTCTGTTTCAATTCTTCTCACCAGTCTTTACTTATTCTATGGACACATTACTTCTGTATATATGTCATGCATTTAAAATGCTTGTTTGTGAGCTTCCTTGCAATTATGTACCATTCATGAGTCCTGTACTTTCTCAGCTAATCTGCAGTTTTTTAGTTTAAGTAATACACAGTTGTATACATTTTCCCACATAAAGTGTAAGTAAACAATATTCTGGAGTCCATGGAACAGCCCCCAGTGTCCACTAAATAATAAATAAATAAATAAATAATAAATAAATAAATAAATAGGTGGTGACTGAAACAAATACACAAGATAGCTCAGTGTTTCAGAATGAGCAGATGAGGAAGCTGCTCCATTCCTTTGGCCAAAGAAAAAAATACACAGATGCACTCTTTGCTCTGCAAGAAGGCAGCACAGCTGAGCCGATGCATCCCAGACACAGATCTGCCCTAACGTGTTCCATATATGACAATGTCAAGGATGTGTCATGAAAATACTTAACCTTGGCTCCAGACAGATTACTTAAACATAGAGCTCTAACAAAGACACAGCTTAAAGGAGTATTTTAGAATTTTAGGGAGAATTTCTGAACCTTTGGAGAGGTCAGTGTTTTTCCTGCTTGTTTGGTTTTTTTTTAGATGGAACAGTATTAAAGAAGTTACAGTTACTATAGGAGGTAGGAGTGAGAAGCAAAGAATGTCTCTCTCTTTTCTACACTTTATGTGCAATCTAGAGTTGAGATGCTGCACACACATTTTTTCCTTTTTTTTGTCTTCCACATCATATTTGCTCAGCTTATTAGATACAAGTTATATGCTACCTGGCTCCAGCATGTCAACTGAGCTTATGAAAAATCAAGATTTATTTGCTGCACTTGATACTTCATCTCTCACAACAGATAAACAAAGAACAGTATGTTCATAATTTGTTTGTCAATGATATATGAAGCAGATATTCATAACCTGATCTTCGTAAACCAGGCAAACTGTAGATAGTATTATTAGCTCTTTCCCTAACCTTTGTTTAAACTCATTTACTACTTGTTCATTTTCAAAATTCTTTCCTTTTATGTCCTTAAGATAAATAAACTATATTTTCCCCAGCAATATGCTAAGTACAGTATCCTAATATGTAACCTGTGAGACAGAAGTGCAGTGTCCCATGACAAAAATCTGTTTCTTGTAATGGGAGAAGAAGGATTTCTTTTGTTTTGTTTGCAGACTATTTATTTTGATGGGATCCATAATCATGATTAGTAGTATCATAAAACAAAGAGCCACATAAACGCTACCCAGTGAATTAGAGGTAGAAAAAAAAGCCCAGTTATCCTCTTAGCACTGTGGTTATCAACTTGCTCTATATTAGAATTTGCATCCTCTACAAGTGTGATCAGGCAAGAAACTCAATTCCTCTTAATGATACAGAGAAGACACAGACCCTGTGCTTTTCCAGCAGCTTTTTTAGAGTTAGTATCTACACTGGTAACACACAGCCTATGTCACTGCAGATGCTGTGATACATGATATGCTCAACTGGAGCTTGATTTTAATTACAAAGCAGTTTTTTTCCTAATTCTTCCATCTTCACCCAACATACCACTACTCACGACTGTAGCAGAAGAATGTATCCATAACTCAGTACTGGAGAAGCTGTATCTTCCAACATTCAACAAAATGTCTGCTTCTCTTCTGGTACACTATTTGGCTATCTCCAAGTATGTAGATGAGACTACGTTCTCCTTTCTTTTTCTTAAGTATAGTTATTTTAGACATCTCTCCACAAGTAATCACTTCACACTGGGAAGCCACGGCATTGCCAGTCAAGTAGAATCCTTGACCAAAATGGCCCTCAACACACCAGACACCATTTAGTTGATGTTCTATTATTACTTCAAATTTAAGTATGTTCTCAGATTACAGGAGAAAGAGCTTATAGTGTTTGCAGTTTCTCTTCAGATTCCACTTTATCAGCCTCCTTTCTCAGATGTCTTGTTTCATTTGTCATCAAATTTAAAAACATTTTAAGATAATTTTCATTTTCTCTACACATGAACACGTCTCCACAGTTCAAATTTTATTTTAGGCATTGCCCACTTCTTCGTATTTTTATGTGTTTTCAGCATCCACTCCACTCTAACTTTTCAGTTTTACCTAAAAACTGAAGTGTGCAACTTGTACTTTCCAACTCACTAATCATTACATTAAGCAACAAAAAGACATTTTAATCATTGTTCTGAGAATTTACATCCATTAACAGCAACATCCCATATCCTTCTGGTCAAACAGTTCTTGCAAGAGTTATAAGACCACAGATGCCTACATTCTTAAAAGTCATGTAGAAAGCAAAAAACCACACCAGGCTTTATATCCTCTCTCCTCAATGGTGCAGAAGAATCCATACAAATGTAACTGAAACTTAGGAAATGGTGAAGAAAAATTCAAGTAACTTTGAGTCATAACATGTACTTTTTTTTTTCCTCTTGTAAACAGCTTTAGCCCAAAAGAATCAAGAATCATATTCTTGATAACACATTGCCTGCTAGAGACTTAGCATTGTCATGCCTTTATTGATCTGAGGAAACCACTTTAAAATTCAGCTAGTTCCTAACTTTAACTAGAAAACTTGACTCACATTACTGATATATGTATTGCTTTGCTGATCGAGTAAACCAAGAAAATTTAGTAAGCCCAAAAAAATTTGTTACTTTCAAACAAAGCCACAACTCTCCAGCTGCAGAGCTAAATGCATCAATCAGGAAAAAAAAAACTACTTACACTATCATGTTGTGTTTATAGTACTGTAAATTGTTGAAAGTTCCCCAAACTTAGTTGTTCAAAGCTCAGATAAGAGAGGCTAAAAGGCTATAGCAATCAACAGATTACTATAAATATATTAAAATTAAATTCAAAAGCTAGCTCAGGAAGTCCAGATTCAAGACAAGAGGAAAACCAGATTAAAATAAATTGTAAAAACTTTTTATCAGGATGTATAACCCTGCCTGTATGCATGTTCAAAAGACTAGAAGACAGGAATAAAAAAAAAGTCATGTGATACATCTATTTAAATAAATGGTTTAAGACATCCATCTTTAAACAAGAACTAGTCTTAGCCCTCAATTTCATCACGGACATCTTTAAAATTTTTGATCCATGTCACAGACTGAACAGAAATTATTGCAGTGGGCTCATAAATCACCATTTTCTATTCATTGCAGTGCTCATGACTTAAAATTAACAAAGCCTTATTAAGAGCACTGGCTGCTGAAGCTTCTTCTATTAATCAAACTCAGAACAATTCACTGGTTGTTCCAATAATTTCGGTCTCCATCCCACTCTTGCTCTTATGGAGAATATGATTGATGGCAGTCTCACCGTTAAGTGCCCTTCATGATGATCGGGGAAATGTATGAATAAATACTCTGTGGCTACCAACTGCATTATGGAGTCACCCAGGAATTCCATCCTCTGGTTGTGGCCTCTGAAAAATGAGACACCAGTGCAGCAAAATCAATAAGCACTCATGAGGAAAAAACCAAAACCAGCATGCTCACACAAATTAAAATGAAGAGTGATCTGAAAGTGAGCCTTGCTCATTTCCAAACACATTTAAGACAATTTTTCAGTGTTAATCAGGTGAGATGAAAACACAGCTCATTACTGTAGTAACACCAACTTACAGGCAAAAAGCAAATCGGGATAGCTACAAATAAATGCAATCATTAGATTACAGATCACAGACTAAATGAAGGAGAAGAGCAGTTAACATCAAATCTGTATTGGGATAAGATCTCAAACTTGTTTTAAAAAAATTAACGAATGAATGCAATACTTCAACAGAGAAAAATGTCCAGTCACAAGAAAGAAAACAATCAGGGTTTAAACTCATACAAGATCCTGGGTAACCACTGGTATGAAGTTTAACGAGGGCAAGTGCCAGATTCTGTGTCTGGGACAACCTCAGTAGTGTGTATAGAGTGGGGAACAAGAGGCTGGAGAGCAGCAGTGTGGAAATGGACCTGGGGGTCCTGGTCAGTAGCAAGCTGAACATGAGCCAGCAGTGCCCTGGCAGCCAGGAGGGCCAAGTGTGTCCTGGGGGGCATCAGGCACAGCATGGCCAGCCAGGCAAGGGAGGGGATTGTCCTGCTCTGCTCTGCACTAGGGGGGCCTCACCTCCAGTGCTGGGGGCAGTTTTGGGTGCTACAATATAAAAACAACATTAAGCTGTTAGAGAGTGTTCAAAGGAGAGCAACTGTGATGGGGAAAGGTCTTGAGGGGAAGCCATATGAGGAGCAGCTGAGGTCACTTTGCTCAGCCTGGAGGGGACTGAGGGGAGACCTCATTGCAGAGGGGAATGGAGGGGCAGGTACCGATCTCTTCACTTTTATGACCAGAGACAGGGCTCAAGGAAACAGCATGAAGCTGAGTCAGGACAGGCTTAGGTTAGATATCAGAAAGAGGTTTTTCACCCAGAGGGTGGTTTAACACTGGAAAGGCTCCCCAGCAAAGTGGTCAGAGCACCAAGCCTGTCTGAGTTAGGAAGTGTGTGGACAACACTCAGGCACATGGTGTGATTCCTTGGGCATCCCATGCAGGGCCAGGAGTTGGAATTGATGATCCTGATGGGCCCCCTCCAACTCAGCATATTCTATAATACTGTTTGCTTGAAAACAGGGCCTGGCAGCTTTGCAAGCAACAGAACACAAGGGCTGTGCTTGGTCCAAAGAGCATAGTTTTACTTCTTTTCTCTGCCCAAATGTACCTCCAGGTATGTTTTGCTATGGTCTCAGGAGTGATGCACAAATGTCAGTCGTGCAGAAAGCTCAAAATAAACACCAGGATAGGTCTCCAACACCTTCTACAGTCTTTCCCAAGGTATTTGCTACTGTCAGAGGTCAGAGGCGGCACACTGAGCCAGGTAGGCTTGTGAACATAGCTGCTCTATTCCAGGAAATAAATGTAACATAGTTTGTTTACAAACTAGGCAATCTGGAATACTGAAGGGCCAACAGAGCTACATGAGGACTCTTGCTATGTACTCACAGAGTCAGATGGTTAAAGCCTACTGTCCTCAGAGTGAATGCACGTGCTAGAAGTCGAACATGAGTAAAGATGACTCCAATTGCCTCCTCAAACTCCGTAAGCTTTTGAAGAACTGGAGAGGTCTCAATGAGTTGCCTGTCAGTATTGGACTCCTGCAGCTGCAAGAAAAATGAAGTGTAAGTAATGACAGAACTGCTGCAGAAATTTTTGGAGAAAAGCAAGCCTTCTTTAAATCAAGGGCAAAGTATACAATGAACAAGTTCCATAGACAGCTGAACTGAGAAAATCATGTTTCCTCTGTCTTTTGGTCTTGAATAATTACCGCTCAAGGAAGAGATGAGCTCTGAGGTATGCTTCTTTAACAGCTGAGGCGTTTGAACACATCACTTGCATGTCTCTACATGTGGATGCATTGTAGCATAATACAAACTTTCACAAAACATGTACAATTGTATATTTCTGCATTTTCTAACATTATCACATTGTTTGCAACTAACAGATTAAAATATTGTTAGAATAGAGCTGGCAGACTGACAGCACGTCAAATGAGACAAAACCCAAAAAAATTTCTTCCACTTTCCTTAAGTATCAAAGATCAAGAATAAATACTTTAAGAAATTCAAAAGGACACACTAACACAAGAAAATTAAAATTATTGCTTTGGGTCAATATCTTTTCTCATCAGTTTTTTGTCTCATGTCCTTATTGTGATGACACTGTTAAATGCCTTTATGGAGCTGGGAAATGGCTTAAGCATTTCCTCCACCCATTCTGAGCATCTCTTTGGTATAGTAATGCTTTAGAGGAGGAATTGTCCAGAAGAGGATGCCTAAAAGAAATGTAAGAATAACCACAGCTTTTTAAACTGGCATTGAGATAATTTTTGTTTTGTTGTCTGCCCCTTTTCTATTAATTGATTACATTCAATTTGTCTTTTTTCTGTATAGCGTGTTCAGGCCACACTTCCATACAGCTACATACCCTTGCACCAAAGTTCCACACTTGGGTGATAATTGTCACTTTGGAGTTCAGCTGCATGTGGAGCTGAGACTGCTTTTTGCTTCATCATGCACAGCCCTTTCTATTTACCTACACAGAATTTCTTCTGCTTTTTTAACCTCCACAGTGAGTCACCCTTGCATTCTCACAACCAGAGTGCAATTCTTCAGTCTGCTGTTGTCCCTGCTACCTGAAATAATTTGGTACTGTCAACAAACTGCCACCTCACTGCTCATCCTCTTCCCTAGGCTGTCAATGAGAACAGCCTGTACTTTAGCAAAGATCCCAAGGGAAATCTGCCAGTGATCACCATTCCTTGCAAGATGTGGTCATTTCACTCCTGTTCTCCCTTTCTTATGTTTCAGCCATTCCTTTGAATCTGGTAGGGACTGACATTTTTCATTGGAGTTGCTTTTTTTTATTGCTTCTTGAAAAAAAGATAACAATTTTAAAAGCCTTTCCTGACTGTCTTTCCAGCAGCTCCTCAGGAAACCCAGCAGACAGTATTGTCTGCATTATCACATGCTTTTTTGTCTCCTAAAACTTCCCATACATCTGTGGGAAGATGAGGTAGGACTCATCTTCACATGTTGACTCTTTCTAGAGTATGTATCCAGGTGACCACTAATTATTTTTTAGACCATTTCTACAGACTTGGCTACTGCTACATACACAGAACTGAAGATCTATAACTCTGTTACCTTACCCAGAGGTTTTCTTTTTCATTGATTGGGATCTCATTTGGCATATTGTTACAGCGATTTTTAGTAATTTTTAAAAACACCGTTTTTCAGGCTAGCTGTGCCAAAAGGCCAGCCCGAGCTGCCTGTGTTTTACATACTGGCAAAACCTCCTAGGATCGTTTTGGGATGTGGAAGAGAACAATTTTTATCACACAAGTCAAAGCAGTAGTAAGAAATTATAAGCTTCCTACAATGACTTGCTAATTTCTAAACAAGAGTGCAAGTCTTTGTGAAAGCAGGGATGAAAAGGTTAAAATAAAGTAAAAGAAAGAAATTTATAGCAAGAACAATCTTCTTCGGAGCTGCGTGTGCCACCACACAGCACAGCTAGTGCTGAATCTCAAAATGTTATCTTCCATTAAGAGTACTTTGTATTTATACTCAGAGGGATGTGGTTGTAAAAATTCTTCACATGCACTGATTTGTTGCTGAAGATTTTGTCTGTGCATTTACTGCTCTTCTTGCAGCACCCTTGCACACTTCTGCTTGCACTGAAGACAAAGAGGCACACTGCAGAGAGGCTCTGACACTTGCTCTATGTCTGCTCAAGAATTCGGTAAGGGAGAATGGACTGGGACATCAATCTCCCAACTTCCCGTCTCATAAACTGACAGGTTGTGAACTTGTATTCTTCGATACATGGAGGATAATTTAGTCTTCAGACACTTTCACAATTTTTGTCTTTACATGGTATTAAAGTTACTGGAATCACTGAAACAACCATGCTATCATTGCATGGGCAGAAACACACAAAATCAAAATAGAGTCAAATCAAAACTTCTTTGGCATTCAATTAATGTGCCTTCCTACTATTAAGGTCTCAGTCCTAATTTCAGGTTAAGAAAATATGTTCATAGATTGTTTTTGCACCCTTTTCCTTCAACTTTGAGAAAACAAACAAGAAGCTGTCAAAACATTACCTCTCATTGGATTTACTGTACAGGCACAATTATACAACAAACATAAGCCAAGGAAAGGAGAATGAATAATTCTCAGAGAGGCAAAAACTCACTACTTATTTAAAAATGCCAAACAAACAAATCACAAGCCAAACACAAAGGAAAACATATATATATTCCTTTGGCTACTCTTTAGCACAATTTCTGAGATGTCATCACAATGGAAACATATGGAAAAGCATCCCTGAAAATAAAACAGAACTGTGAAATTTATTACAGAAAGGGATACACTTACTTGGAGTGGGTGTAGTGGATAATTAAGCCATACATCCCGCAGGTCCTGCAAACATCGAGAGATGCCTTTAATGCTCAAGGGAGTCATTTAACAAATTCCACAGTACTAAATAAAATGTCATTACTTGAAATACTGAACTATTTCAGATGCTGACTCTGCTTATTGCAAATTCAATAGTGCTGGCAAACTAATTTTTAAAATCGTGTATTTGCTGTTCAAACTGCCTGTAGTTCTCCCAATTAGCTTGTGTCAAAGAGGTGGAAAAATCCTTGAACCACATAAAAAAGTGGTTAAAGGAAGAAAAAGATTTGTTTAAGCCTCAGGACTAACTTTATTTGCAAGTACTCCTCAGTAGCAAGTTTGACTTCTTCAAAGGAAAGGACAGAAAAAGAAAAAAAAATTCCACTTATTTTCCTCTATTTCACAAAGGCTTTCTTCACTACAGCCACTGAGCAGCAACTAAACAGTGAGTTACAATGGGCTTCCAAATACTTTTATTTCTAATAAGCTTGTCATTTCAAAGACTTAAAGGAAGGAAAATAATATGCAATTCATCCTCTCACCACTGCCACGTGTGCTGTCCCAGCGGTGGGTACTTTCCTTCACCTTTACACAGCACAAGTTCTAACTAACAGCCATCTAAGATACAGCCTCATCTATTCTTGCACACCGTAATTGTGCAATTGGGTAAATGCTGAAATAAACACCCTCCTATTTTTTTCCTCCAAATATATGTTTAAAGCTTTTAGGGTAGGATGATTTAATTGATGAAACAGAATAGCTGCTCGACATGTGCATCATTCCCTCAGAGCCAAACACCTGGATCTGCAGCACCCATTTATGTTTTCAGGGCAGCACTTTGAATGGAAGCTGTCAGGTTTCCCACACCAGCCACCCTTTCCCTACCTAAGCCAAGCAACCCAAAGCACACCCGAGAAAACACCATATTTTTTTGCCTGGATCAGTATAGCTTGCTGTCCTAATTCAATTTCCAGGAACTGCATAAAAGAGTATTTCTGTTCATTTGTGATCCTTAAGTAAAACAATGGAGACGAAAGCACGTCAAGTTATTTTTGAACTGGAAATCAAATCATGTAAGTACGTAAATACCTTTTCATTGAAGAGCAAGCGTCCAAATAATTGTTTTGCTTCTTCTAGGCTTCCCTCTAGATAAACAGCTCCTACATGCGAGGACCAATATGTCAAAGGTCAATAATGCAATTAGCACTTAGAAAATTACTAAGCATGAGAAAGTCAAAGATCTTGGACTTCATCTCCAACACATTCATTTTTAAATGCATGCTTTCTGTAGCAACACCTATTTTTTGGAGAAATTTAAAGCACATTAAACATCAGTGTAAATCAACAGTCATAAAATGCAAAGAAAAATCTGAAATAATTATATCAGTGATAGAAAATGATACATCCAAAGAGCAAAGTTTATACAAATTAACCTCTATTTCCAGAAGTACTTTCCAGTAAACAACTAACTAGACAATTGTGCAGGTTTCAGCTGAGATAGAGTTCATTTTCATTGCAGTGACTAGTATAGGGATATGTTTTCCATTTTTGCTGGACAGAGGTTGATAAAACAGAGATTCTTTTGTAATTGCTGAGTAGGGCTCACACAGAGTCAAGGCCTTTTCTGCTTTAGGTATTGCCACACTGGAGAGGAGACTAAAGGGTGCTTGGGACATTGGGAGGAGACACAGTCAGGACAGGTGACTCAAATTGACCAAAGGGATATTCCAAACTGTATGACATCATGCTCAGTATATAAATTTCAGGAAAGAAGGAGGAAAGGGGTATGTTGGGAGTGATGGTGTCTGTCTTCCCAAGTCACCATTATGTGCGACAGGGCCCTGCTTTCCTGGAGATGGCTGAACAGCTGCCTGCCCATGGGAAGCAGTGAAATGATTTCTTGTTTTGCTTTGCTTGTGTGCACAGCTTTTGTTTTCCCTATGAATCTGTCTTTATCTCAACCCATGACTTTTCCAGCTATTATCCTTCTGATTCTCTCCTCAATCCCACTGGTGGAGGAGTGAGCAAGCACTGCATGGGGCTTGGCTGCTGGCTGAGGATAAACCACAACAATATTTGCAGACAGGGAAACCCATGAAATACATTTCAATAACTAGCAAACAATTACCATTTATTCTATACTTGCAACAAGATTTTACTCTGCATATAAACGATGTGTCTGGACTATTGCAAAGCTCAAGGTCTTCCTGGAGCCTCCTTCCTTATTGGTATCATAATAATTTATTGTCTGAGCTGGAAAGGGCATCTCTGTACATTTAAATTTCAGAAGATCATGTATGTTTTTTTTAAACTTCACACACAGCCCTCACTAGCTCTCTCCACATGTTCATCAGTAACAAGCTCTGCAAAACTTAACATTTTTTTGGGTGTACCTGATATACTTTAGATCTGCACAGGCACTTCTTAAATTAGGATCAACATTTTGTCCTCTAAAATGTTTTACAGGAGAACTTCTGAAAATCTCAAATTTGTTATTGTAAGCATAAAAGCAAATGGAATACACAGCTACATCAAGAACAGAGAGAAAGGGAGTGCATGCTCCCACATACAGGAAGAACATGATTTGCCTTGCCTTTCCCTTCCCCTTGATTCCTCCCTAGGTCAGCTACTCTTTGGACTCTTCGAAGAACAATTTGGGGGTTTATAAGACTAATCTTGAAGAGGAATATTATGAGAGCACAAAATTTTAAACAATTCCTAGGCAGCCTGCTCATACTTCTGTTTATGTTCATCACAGGGACTTTGTGATGAAGCACCAGACCTTGTAGAAGAGCCTCAAGTAGGAGATCCAGACCCTACATATACTTTTATAGTCTCTTAACAAGCTCCCACATTTTAGCTACAGCATTGACAAAATCTTATTGCTCAATTAACTTGCTGAGCAGCTTTGTATTGGAGGTTAAACAACAAGCCTGCTCTCTCAGCAAATCTCAATGCTTGCCAAATAGTTCTCATCACTACATCCTAGACAAGCTGAAGCCTGTGAGCAAAGACACAGATACATATCTAGTGTTCCTCTTCTGTTTGCTTTTTATTTTTAAATTAAAGATCAAAGCGTTCATGGAAAGCAAAACAGAGTTAAAAAGAAAACTCTTATTTCTTGATAAGAGGAAATGCAATCTGGCCCACGGCAGAATGCACAGAACTATTGACATCTAAGCCAACTATGATCTATTTTTCAAAGCAGGACAAAATGCTTTAGGAGCTCTTGTAGTACATAAAGACCTGCATCAGGGCTAAATCATTCCCATAGCTAGTAACTTGTACAGTACATCTCGATGAACATGAAGTCAAACCAGTGAGACTAACTTGTCTTGTGTACTCAAACAAGTAAAGGTTCATAAAAATATGCTATTTAAAATAGAGCTTGTGCAGATGTAACCAATGAGATTTTCACCCTCCTGGCTTGGTAACTGTGGTCAGGCCCTGATTTCCTCTGCAATATAAACCTATAGACCAATGCAGCCAGTTACTAATCCGCATCTTAGTGCCCAACAGCAAATTTGACACAACTCTCCTTCACCCTTAGCTAGAGAGTAGCTTTATTACACCAGCCATGGCATATTGCCATGGTTTTTACCTGTAAGAAAAATGCAAAGACTAAAAGGCATTTACTTTGCAAATTCACAGAAGGCTAGCAGGGCACAGAGTCTGAGTCTTCTGACTCAGCTGGGAGTGCCTGATGCATTCAGAAAGCAAGCTGCTGCTAAAATTCAGGGCTGAGGCTGCAGGTCTGTTCAAGCACTACTGGAAGCAGTGAACCTGCTTATCTTCTGCCAGGCCATGGTGACTGAACTGCTCCCCTCAGACAGGGGCAGGTGTCATGCCATGTTGGCACAGGAGAGGTGGAGTTCTGCAGTGATATGAAACGGCTTCACCTCCAGTGTGTGGGAGCCAGGATATGGAAGATGAGATTTTCATGGTTGTACTACACACTCGTGTTTATACACGTGGCATATGTGCAGGAGAGGGGAAAGGACACAGAAGCTTTACTATTGCCTACTCCTACTAGCACTGCTCAACAGGCCCACATCTCCTCTATAACAGTCAACATGGCACACAGACACGTATAAAACGTATCTGCCTGCACACACAAATGCAAACACGTTACCTATTAGGGCTTCAAAGCAGTTGGCCATGGCATGGCGGAGATCTGACTCCCTGCAAAGGTCTGGACCATGAGCATAGAGCATGAATCGTTCTAGTTCCAGCTTCTGCAAAATATGTAGAAAGAGGGAAAACCACGGCTTTAGAAGTACAAGAGTACCAGTTTAGTCACTTAAGTTCAATTACACTGTCATCATGCAGCTACTAGGTTTGAAGGAACTATGAAGCTTTTCTCCAAAGTTTCAGTTTAGACACAGGATAAAATAAAAAATTTCCTTTGTTTATCAGAGGTAAAAACTGGAATGTGATACCGTGGAAAAACTAGAATTATCAAACCAAAAGAAACTAAAGCAGAACAGTGAGGAATAGGAAATCTGGTATACACAATCCATTGAACATCTGGCTTTTCCCTCGAAGACCATCAACAGGTGGTAGCCCCTGGGCACTGCAAGAGAAAGCTCATATTTTAATCTGCAGTGCCACCTAGCTTCCTTTCTCCTTTCAAAAGTGCATCATTAACACTTTTCTGTTGCCTGAACTAGAGTTCTGCTTGCCAGTCCAAATCTCAGACAGTAAGGTAGATATTTTCTATAATACATGATAATTCTGCTACAGAAATGCAGACAAGAGCTCCTAGATTCTCTTTACATATTTGTCTTTTTGACACAAAACCATTATTGGGATTTTAAAAGAAGAGATTCATGCATCTTGCAAAGTTTGTATGAGAACAGGTTCTTCCCAGCTGGGTGTAAGTTTCTACTGATTAATTTCTTGTTAACTTTTAACTTCATCCTCCCAGAGTATATTTAAGAGGTAAAGCTGGAGACTAAGTTGTTTGAGATGCATGGTTTAGACAAGTTTCTATTGCCAAAAAGAGTTTTCCATTTTCAATGAATGGCAGCCTGTTCACTGCTCCAGAACACTGGAAATTACTACTGACAGTGTTCCATCACACTTCATAATGCACTGTGAGCACTTCCTAGAGTCAACATTAGAGCAGGATATTAATTGTTTTATATAAAATTTCAACTTCTTATACTCATCATTTGCTTCTGAGTTATGAACAGCATTCCACAAGTTCAAGAGACATTGAGAGGCTGAGAATTATATGAAGTGACCTGAATGCAACATGACACCGCAGGGGATGAAACCAGGAACATCATATAAGACACATGAGAGGAAAATTGGCAATATACTGGAAGTATATTGGGAATACATATTAGCTGTAAATCTAATATTTACAGATGCATCTACAGTTTTTAAAATATTGCAATAAAAATTTTCAAAAATTGTTCTTGTACAATGATAAAGATTGTGAACAGACTTGAAGAATATATGAGCTTTCCTGATGCAGGTTTAAAAATAGTATCATTAATTGAAATGTCAGGCAACACCATATTTGTAAACAAGGCCCTGATATGAAATGTTTCAATCAATTCATGCTTATCTAAATTAATAAAGAAAGATGTGGAAGAAAATTATTCTGTTCACTGCCTACCCTATGCCTCTCCTGAGAGCTGAGCAAAAAGATGATATGTTAGAAATCCTGCAGTTTTTGCCAAAATCCCAAGACTGGATGAGCTTGTTTAGGGCACTGTGTGATTACACAGAGGAAAGATTAAAAGAGCCTCTTGAAAACTCTCAGCAGTACACAGTGGACAGTGTGTGCACATGTGTGGCATAATCAATTACATCAGAAAGTCTCAGACTGTCTCTTAAAAAAAATCTAACAAAATCAAGAATGAATAAGGGAATACCTACCTATTTATGAATACATTGAATCAACTTTAGTATCATAATACCATGAACCAGTATTGTATATAGAAATATAAAAAGCTCCGTCATTCACAGAACTAAATTAAATAAAATTCTAAGGCAACTCAATTTTTCCTAGGAGATAACACAACTCTTCTCCAAAACCCTGTTTAATATAATGCTGACTAATCTGCCAGTCTACAGCGGACCTGAAAATGACTGCATAGGTTATGCAGCAGATGCCATTCCCCCCCCTTATTTTCTAGCTCCTGTTGCCATGTTCTCCCTACATATTCTATCAGAAAGTTCTCTTATAAACCACATGTTTATAAGTTTGATTATTTTCTTCACTAAGTTCTACTGTCAGCTTGTGCAAATTAAAGGCAAGTATAGGCACACCTTCAACAAAGGTTAAAAACGTATCTTTATGCCTGCAAAAATCACTTTTCCCAAAAGCATGCTTTGGAGAAAACACAAAGTTTTCCTTTATCTTTAAAACCTACTTTCAGACTGAAACGGGTTCCTGCATCCCCAATCTTGTACACAAAACACAGCAAAGAAAGTGATGTTCAAAGCAGGCAGCTCCCTCAAGAAGCAGCCCAGACACTCATAGTATTCCACCCATGGATGTCAAACACAGAGACACAGAGAGCTGTACCTTAGCCAGCATGGCCAGGTGCTGGTTCTGTACGATGGCAGTGCGGTACGTAGCTAACCCTCCTTCCTCTAGAGTGGGAAACAGGTAGTATAAGTGGACACTGGCAAAACAAAAAGCAAACCAGATGCTGTTAGCATGTGATTAAAGAGGAACCACGCATAGAGAACTGTGCCCTTCCCTCAGACCCTAGTGGGTAATATGGGTGGGTCTCTTCCCAAAGTGGAACTCAGCTTGAAGTAAGGCAAAGATACAACATTCAAACAATGCCCAATCCTATCTGATGGGATAGCACTGGCAGCAGAGTAGGAAGAGTGCTGCTTCTCTGCTGGGCAGCACATAATGTCTAAATCCCTGCAGTTCCCAGCCTGCAGTTCCCTCACCTCAGGTTTCTGTCTATCAGCAGCAGCAGAGAGTTCAGCACAGCTGACACCCAGAGGATGCTGAGGAATAAAGCACAAGGGAAGCCTCAGCCTCGAGAAACGCTGTGCTGTGGGAACACACTGCTTTCCGGTGCTGCTGCTGCCAACAGGATATCTATCTGTTTATACATGTTTCTTAAAGTACTTTAACAGATGCTAATGGAAACAAAGAACAGAACTCAACAGCCTGGATTTATCAAATGTGTGAAGTCATTATACCACAAAAAACTGAAAAAAAAAAAAAAAGAAGTAAAAATCACAGGCTTTTAACAATCTTTAATGGTATTTGTCGTCATGCTAGAAGGTACTTCATAAAACAAAAAATAAAACAAAACAAGTAATTCACTGATCCCATCAAGATCTGAGTAATGAATAAATGATTTTGGATACTTTCATCTATGACTATCTAACCCATGTCGAAAGAAGTTAATACATAGAGGGTTTTCAACATTCCAATTAAGGCACTGTATGGCACTAATTATTAAAATATTTTTTTAAGCCAGTACACAGGGAGAAAAATGCAGATGGATGCAAGATTATTTAAGGACAAAAACTGCTATAAAACTTAGAGGCAATCCAATCAAGCATCATAATTCACAACAGCAGACACCTGAAGTTAAGAGAGGTAGAAAAAAAAATCAGACTTAAATAGTTGCTTACATGCTCTACTGAACAAAAATCGAGCTCATTTTTTTTCTGAATCGAGACAAAAGTTAGCTCAGAAAGTGAACTGATGGTTGATGAACAATGACAATGAAAAATGCAAGACATTTTAATCAGCAAGTCTTCCATCTTATCAGCCTGTACTGTTGTATGAGAGAAAAGGCCATGAGTTTTAAGGGCAGTGGAGACCTTTATAGGCTAATAGTTTTTAATATCATGTAACTAATGGCTAGTAGAGAACAAAGATATAAAGGCAGTTTTGTTGTTCATGTAACAAACTGGCTTAAAGAGCAAATTAGCAGTAAACAAGACTACACCTCTACTTAAAACAGTAGAACAAAGCAGAAAATAGGTTATAATCTTCATATTGTGCAACCTGTTTGCCTCTAGTACGGTAAGGTAGAACAATGGAGGTAACTAATAATATATTAGTATTGTTCACTGATTTCGGGATATTCAGGCCAGAACTGGAGAAATTTTTGATGAACCACGGACATTTTTTCATTACTTTTGATTAGATTGCATTTCTGCTTAACTATTTAAGTTGTTATGGAAGCTACAGCCCTAATTACTGGAAATACAAGAACTGCAACACATTCAACATTACCCATAAATGCTTCTCCCTTGCAACAGGACAAAAAGAACTCATGGAAACAAAACAGCATGCTAGGAAAAATATCTTTCCTTCAAAAAAAGGCTATAAAGTTCAACTTGTCTACAGCTGAATAATCACTAACCCAAATCAATTTAAAATTGCACTCCATGAAACAGAAACTCTAACTTTCTATTTTGTAATCTTTCTTGTTTTATCATGACCTCTGGAAGAATTATCAAGAGAGTTGTCTGCAGGTGTGCAGGTCTAAATATCAGGCAGGACTGCAAACATTCACAGTGAAAGTAGACACTGGAAAGTTCAATAAACACAACACTGTAATAATAACACACAAAGGTGAGAATTGTTGAAGAATTCCCCATTTACCTTGTTAAGAACTCCACCACAGCGTCTCCCAGAAATTCTAAACGCTCATTGTGGTTAATCCTGAAAAAGGCATTTTAAAGTTCACCATAACCTAAGCAGCACATACTGATTATTTACACAACACAATTAAAACAGAAAAAAAAAAAATCAGAGTTGATTGCTAATCAGTCATGATACTAATTTTTGCAGCCTCCCACACCCTCTCTGGATTACAATCCTTTCCAAAACAGAGTAATAACTATGTGAATCATGAAACTCAGGACTGACACCACCACCACCTTCGAAATTTCTGTATGTTCTGTTCTGAGCTATTGTCAAAGCTTCACAAAATGGGAAAAGGAAACAGGACTGCTGCCTGGCACTGAAGTCAGGTTTCTCTGTCCTTCAGAGGGCACCAGATGATTGAAACAAACAGCCTGTTCCAAGCCTTGTGCATGACACTAGGGAGCTCTACCTAATTAACATCAACACCTGCAGGGCAGGATGACCCTGCAGCAGATCGTTGCTATGGCAGAGAGAATAGGACCTTTTCATAGCACCTTTAAATGCCTTGTTTTCTGTAACTTCCTCTGAGCTCAAAAGAAAAAATGGCTGTACCAGGAGATGCATCCAAAGATGTCATTAAGTTATTAGGATCTTTTATTTCCTGTTTTCTTTCATCACTGCTCCTGATTTACCTTTGTTTTCCATAAAGTTTCATTTCCTTCAAGCTGTCTGCCTGCTTATATTCAAAGGACTAAAAGGGCAAGCAGCTGAAAAAGAATGTGAGTTTGTCTTTGAATACATACAAATTTCTGCTCTAGACACCAAAGCAAGTAAGCAACACCGTTTTTGATTTCACACATGACTGTAAAAGAATCTAGGCAATTGCCACAGGATTTTTTTTTTAATCCAGAAGATCCTTGTCAAGTATTTGGCAGCTTTTATTGTAATTTTCATTCCTCCAACAATTATATAATTAGTGTAATTTCTGAAATAGCAGGCCTTTGTTATGGGCTGAAAGAATTCAAATACTTCTGCTGTATAAAACAGTAATGTGTGAGCAAATCTACACCTCTGTGTGGCAACATAAGTGAAAACACACCTCTCTCAGAGATGGGACTTTACCTTTTTATGTTATTTCACAAGAATTAACACAATTTAGCCTTATATTATCTTTAGAGGACTCAAATAAGCTTGAAAAGAAAAGGGCATGGTCTAGCTGAAACAGTATTTAGGGAACAGTGCCACAATAATTTATGCAGAATTAATTTTCTCCTATTCCCAAGCTTCTTCCAAAATGATGGCTCTTGAACAGTCCAGCTACAGCACTAGCTGACTAAAATACACACTGCTATCTAGTTCATGCATTTAAGAGATTGCACTTGCAACTGTTTCTTGCATTAGCTTTGTGAGCTTTGTTTATTCAACTTCAGCTCAATATGTTGCCTGTGGCTGTAAACCACATCTTAAACAATATTTATACGCAGAGAATTCTTAGTGGTCATTTACAGATTATTGCATTAAAACATTAATGGGTTTTGCATCTGTCTTTAAATTGGAATAGTAAATCAGCAAAGCCCATGCTCAGCACCACACTCCTGTTAACAAGGTGCCATGCCAGGAAGGCGCTACTGTGAGAAAAAGTGATGAAGAATCCAATTTATAGCACTGATACCAACAACAACAAATCTTATTTTTTATTCTGCAGAAAGCAAAAAGGTAGCCTTTTAGTCCTCCTCATTTCAAGGATCAACAAAAATGATAGAATTATCTGTTAAAACCTTCCTCAGACATTTTCTGCAGGCATGACCAAACATTTACTATGTCACTACTAATGGAGGTTCAGCACACCTTCATAATATAAAAGTCAATTCAAAATGACTTTTCACTTCAACTATTTGCCAAAGCTGTTGCTGGTTGTTTCTATTAAATACATCCCACTGCAGCAGCTTCCCTACTTGCAAACAACTATTTTCATTACCTGGAAGGAGCTGGATCATCCTGTCCCAAACGGGACATAATATTTATCAGGGTGTTTATCCCTAAAAACATAAACAATGCACTATTAAGTAAACAGCCACTAATTCACTTTGAATAAATGTAGAAAACAATTACTCAAAATGTTACTTGTAATTGCTGAACACAAGATTATCCTGTTATTTACAGGGCTCATTACATAAAGTATAGTCCTTACCAATGCTCTCTGCCTAACTGACCACAGTTCCATTACAACAGTATTGAATTTTTACATTCAGGGAGCCAGATAAATACCACCTTTGCATGAAAAGGACATTCTAAACATTACATAAGCAACAAACAATTTACTTCATTATCACTGAATATACTTCAAAGGGATGAGGAATGTTTTGCAGCAGACAGACCACATGTGCACATTGGTAAGACACATTTACAAAATATATTCCAGTTTGTTCACCATGTTGAGCAGCAAATTAAGAAAACAGTACTTGCCAAAAATGTAAGCAAATACATCCTCCCACTTATTACCCTTCCTTGTTCTCAGCTCTTTACTTACTGACTAATTTGCAAAATCCAGTCTTTTAGAAAGACTCCACCAGTGTCTGCATATAATTTTTGAAATCCTCTACTGAAGGTATTTCTCAAAAGAACAATGGCCAAGGAAATGATAATGGAACAAAGGGTGTTCTTACTGATTAAACGTGAGGTAAGAGAAAAATGTTAGTGTTGTAAATAGCATACCTTTTTTTCTCATGTGTATATGGTGAACTTTTCTATCTCCATACTTGGGCTGTCGAATCCCACAGTTGGATAAGGAATTTCTGGCATGATCCGGATTCATCCCAAAATTTAAATGATGGCTTGGATGAGTCATGGCAAGCTATAGTGTAACACATACAGGAAAAAAAAAGGGTTAAATGTACTTTTAAATGTACTTTTGCAAATGAAAGAAAAACATTATCTTAGACCGGTAGCTAGTAATAGTTATTTTTCAGTTTGAAGAAAGGTTACAAAGTGATGCAGTCAATCAGAAACTTGGTTCCAGCAATTTAAATGTAGGGTGAGCTATTTCAGCTGTCAAAAAGAAGCAACATTTATGCTCAATCATCAGTTTAACTAATTAACTTTCATAATTTTTTTCTTTAAAGAAAAATTAGTTTAGAAGAGAAAAAGCATGAACTATCAATTTGCCTTAAGACTTTTGCTTACCAGCTTTGCTGACCTGATTTCAATGCATTTGCTTACTTAAAAATATAGTCACTCTAACACTGAACTATAAATATTCGTATTAAAAAAATAAGCCATTAAAAGAGCTTCTCAACCATCCATATTTACATTATTAAAATTTCTATAAAACTCTCGTAGCTCAAAAAATGAAACAACAACAAGTACATTATTCTTGGCAGAGTTAATCACAGAAGATCTCTTTCCCTCATGACTGTAGAGGACTCATTCTTCAAATGGAAGAGGAATGACAGGATTTGTCCTCTGTTCTACCTTTGTACCACCAAGGATTACCAAAAGTTTATACTCTGTTGCTGACACCACCACTGCAGAAATGGCAGCAGTAAACAGAACTTGTTTTTCAGAACTCCATCCTGCAAACTCCTACATTTTCTCCTTCTTTACACATACACAGATCAAAATATTGTGCTTGTATAAAAGTATCGGCACACAAAACTTGTGTATGAAAACGAGGAAACATTGGAAAATGCAAGCTGCAGACAGTTACTTCTGACCCACATGCAGGACTGGTGCTGCAGACTGCGAGCAAAAACATTCAGTAATTCACTCAAACATTGTCTGTTGCTTTCTAAGCATAAAACTTAAAGAGTAAAATTATAGTTAATCAACAATAAGAACTTTCTCCAAGTCCTTTTTAATTCCTTGATAGCATTACTAAGTTTGTTGTAATTGCACATTCTCAGATTCTGCTCCATCTGGATTAGATGACACATTACAGCTTTTCTGAATAGATAGCTCAGTGTAATCTTTTTTTAATCTGCTTGTACTTTAAAAAGAATATACCATGATAAAATAAATAGCAATCAATGCAGAATTATACATCTAACATTGCCTATGCTCAAGCAGATTACTGATACTATACACATTTTTAAAAAGCTCTTCCTATTATGGAAAATGTTTTTAGGTTTTAAATAAACGAGTGTAGGGACAAAGCATTAAAAAATACATTTGTTATAACCAAACATGACTAACACTTGATTTTTATGCTCTCAGCTCTTTCTGATTAGAATATACTTGTTGGTTTGTGTGTTTGGCCTCAATATTTTGAAAGTTTTGCATCGCTGCATTTTTATTTTCAACATTAAAACAAAGACAACTTGCCAACAACCAAATCCTAGAAAATGCTCAATGTTTAATATAACTTGCAGTAGGAAAAGGCCTGGAAAACAAATCCTAGAAACCAGAAAAGCTGCGAGAAAAGACATTTCCTTAAAATAATTTGGGAGTAAAATCTCTAAAGAAATGCAAAAAACTGCCATGTTTGAACTTAGCCCAATCATTGGAGGGAGATGACGCTTACTTTGAAAGAAAGTTCTGAATAGAAGTCCCCATTTTCCTTCAGTAAACTCAGAAAAAGTCTAAGAGGAAAGGGGCCATCATGCAAAGAATCGGCCTCAGAGGTAATTAGTTCCAAATATGCACTAACATAAAAGGTTGGTTATGTGACATGGATGTATCCAAAACAAGTAAAAGCTTCTCTTCTCCAGTTCCTGCTCCTGCTTGTTAATAAAAAAATTCAATCATATTCTTGCAGAAATCAAGAGCTGAACAGAAGTTTGCAAATTTCCATTCACTAGCTACAAATGCAAAAAAAGGGCCATGTTTTAACTCTTCTCGTTTGGAACAACTGGCTATAAAAACAAGAAGCAAGGCACATCCACTCATCTGCAGAATAACATTGTATTCTCTATAAATACCTGAAAAAAGGAACTTACCCAGAAATGAGTACTTGACAGTCTTTACAGTAACTGCATTTTTGTCTTGCTACACATTACAAGCAAATCCAGCTCTACCATGGGAGCAAAGGTAGGTGTAATATCTATGTGAACAATAGATATCTCTACTTAGAAGTCTCATGGGAAAACTGAAACTTTCAAAAGATCTGCAGTACAAGTAATCAGGTCCATCCAAGCTGTGGCAATGCTGTGCACTTCAGCACAATGGATGAGCTCAGTAATATCATGGAGAAAAACCAGCAAGATGTTGGGGTTTTGTTTTCATATCTTACCTGCAGTAAGCACCTATCTCGAAAAGTGTAGCCTATCAATTTGTCCAAGTGCATCAGACACTGATGGTAGCGAACATGGTGGGTGAGGACAGGAAGCATCATTGCATGCTGAAAAAATAAATGCAATAAGCAAAACCATTCAACTTTAGTGTACGGAGAATTCAGTTGATTGAGCTAAAAATACAGACACTTCCCAACTGTGACAACATCTAGTTTACTGGTTTGGTTTAAATGAGGAAAAAAAAAATCAGTTTCCCATCCTTCACTTATCAAAGCACTTAATTAATAATATGTTTTTATCACCACAGCCCTGCCCAGTCTACAGGAATAAATACATAAACCAGTCTTCAACTTAAGCAACATAAGTAACAGAAAATTTCAAGAAGCTACGACTGAATACAACGCTATATGTTTGTACCTTTTCATTTAACACCCTGCTTCAGAAATGAAGAAACATCACTTCCCCTCTGCCTCATTACATTATGGAAGAAACACTTTACACCACTATAGCCAGCTTTCACCAAACTACAGTAGGTACTCAATTTTCAAGCACCGTTGTGCCTTGCTTCACTTCCTTTTGAGGAAGAATTACGGGATTTTTGAAATGCTGCAGTTTGGCACATTTGATGTGCTAAAAAATATCAGAAAGGTTGCTGTTTGTCTAAGACAGATAATGTTTTTCTGTTGGGGAAAATATCAATAAAATTGAAAAAAACAACTCTATTTTGTAAGAGTGGCAGTCCCCCTCTCTCAGTGTTTCGAAGGAATTCTCCACTAATATTGACTTCAGATGCATCTGGGTTGAAATAAGCAATTAGTATAGTTTATCAGTAGAGTAGTATAGCAATTATTATATCAACATCCAAATTTTTGCATAAAAAGGAAGAGAGAAACAGGAGAAATGCAGAATTTGAAGACTTTTATGCATGTGAGCACTTGTGAACTATTTTTTTCTAATTGTTCCTATTACTGACATGACATGAATATATTCAAAATAAAGGTGTATTTTAATGGCATTAAAATCTGAGTGCTGTCACAATTAATTCAGAAAAAGGATTGTGTATGATTAGAGGAAATGAGTGTACAGCATGGAGAGAAGCATGAAAAACAAGCACATGAAGTAGATGATGTATAATTTATAGAATAAATGCTCTTACACATATCTGCAGGTCACTAACAACAGAACAGCAGGAAATACAAACTGGTGAATGTTACAAGATCAAAAATTAAGATTAACTAACGGCAAGACTTTCTGTTTAAGTAAAAGACCATGAAATTCCTGAGAACTGAGTACAGGGCTGGGAGGTAATCATGGAATCATTTAGATTGGAAAAGACCCTTAAGATGACTGATTCCAACTGCTAAAGTAACACTGTAAACTCCACCAACTAAACCATGTCCCACAGACATTTATAAATACCTTCAGGGATGGTGACTTCACCACTTTCCTGGGCAATCTCTTACAATGCTTGATCACTTTATCTGCAAAGAAATTATTCCTAATATCCAATCTTAAACCCCCTTGGTACAACTTGAGACCATTTCCTTTTGTCCTGTCACTTGCTGCCTGGGAGAACACACCATCTCCCACCTGGCTACACCCTCCTTTCAGGCAGTTGTAGAGAGTGATAAGGTCTCCCCCGAGCCTCCTTTTCTCCCAGCTCCCTCAGCTACTTCTCATGAGACTTGTGCTCCAGACCCTTCACCAGCCCCAGTGCCCTTCTCTGGACACACTCCAGGTCCCTCCATGTCCTTCTTGTACTGAGGAGCCCAAAACTTGTCACAGGATTCAAGGTGCAGCCTCACCAGTGCTGAGTACAGAGGACAATCCCTGCCCTGCTCCTGCTGGTCACATTATTGCTGATACAGGCCAGGATGCCCCTGGCCTTTCTGGCCACTTGGGTACACGCTGGCTCATGTACAGCTGCCTGTTGACTAGGAACTCTTCCCTTGTCCTTTTCTCTCAGATGAAATAAACAGACAATAGGCAAGAAAAAGACTCTCTGGATCTCCAAATGGCAGAGAAATATGAAACCAGTCCAAGCAGAACTAGGAAGTGATATTAGGAAGTTTTATTTTGTTACCATGTCACTCATTTACAGTTTTTCTGGGGTATTTGTAAGAACATCCCTTTTATCTCCATATAAACTGTACAGGTGTGCTTCCTATGTGATCCTTCATGGAAGCAATTTATTGAAAAACACCAAAACAACCAAATCTGAAACTGTTTCACAGGACAACTGTGCCTCCCTGCCTCTACGCTCCACCGTACTAGACAGAAAGAGTCTCCTCAAGGAACATTTAACATTCTTTACACCAATACATGTGTCCCTGCATTTGAGGACTGAGATACCAAGTTTCAGACTTTTATCAGCTGTGGTGCAGTGAAAAAATAATTGACAGACCCCTGGGAGCACACAGAAATACTTTAATTTGACTCTTGAAGTTATATTGATAAAATGCTGCTTTCCTATTTGATTGATTGATTGATTCAATCAACATTCGTCATCTTGGACTACAGTTATTCAATGTTTCTGATGTTTTATGTATTTATCTCTGTAGAAGAGATGTTATTAAAATATGTATGATTTCAAATACTTTGCAAGACCTTTTCTTACTGCAGCTGGCATGGCAAGGCAGAGACTCTCTCAAGTGCCCCCAGATAGTGCCCTCATCCCCCAGCACAGTAGTGCTCCTGACCTGAAGCAACTAAGGGGAAGCAGGTGAGGTGAAATATTTTGGAATGCACGAAATGCTGAACACTCTACACTGCTGTTGAGGGCTCACCAGCAACAATGGTGTGGGTGGAGAGGGGGAACAGAGGTGGTGTCTTCTCAGCATGGCCAGATCCTGCCACACTGTATATTACATGCTGCCCAGCTCAGTGGCCAAGTACTGCACTTGATATACTGGTAACTTCAAGTGAGCCTGTCAGAACTCAGACATTTTATTAAACATTCCACTCACCATTTTTCCTCCCCTTTCAAGCAGTTCATTTCTGAGACAGCAAAGACCAGTGTCATTAAGGCTACATGGAACTCAGAGCAAGTATAAGCTATCACAAGTGACTTAAAAGAGTTTCAATCTTCTAAACTGCAATGCTTTTAAAAGCAGTAATTTTAAATCACTGCACTTGAGCTCTGCCCTCAGAGCTGATTTATGCGTATTTAGTTTTAGTCTTCTTTAATCTGGGAAAAAGCATGTAGCAACAGCAGCAATCTTTCATTTTACAGACATACAGTTGCATATTCTTGGCCTCTCTAAGAAATCAAATCAAAGGACCTTCATAGCAGAACTGGCTGATTTAGATGTTACAGCTGCAGATTGGCACAAAAACTGTGAAATAGCTTTACTTTTATCATTCTTTGGTGTTTTGCTGTCCTTCAACAAAATATTCAAGAATAGGAGATGGAAGGAATATTCAAGACATTAGGAAATGAATCACAAAAGATATTATGAATAACACAGAACAGTTCCAAAGTGCCTAAACTGGAAATTTACACTGTTTACTTAAGCTGTAAAAAGATATACAGCTCATGACGCAAAAAATAGGAAAGGACTGTGATGTTCCTGAGCCATGTGAGGAGATATCGTGCCATTATTCACCTTCTACTTCAGAAGCAATAGTAGAATCACAAGAAATGTTTCAGATAGAAGAAAAGCAATTTTAATTACTAGCATGTCTCTCTAGAATATCTCCCTTTTGCCTGACCAGACTTCTAAGATTATAATGGAATTTCTACCTATACCCTTGCCTAGCAACCCCCCTAATTTATACTTCACATTGTTAAGCTAATATTAAGTTGCATGCATTTAATTCTTAAATAACATCACCAAATCAACAGCTAAAAAATAATGCAAGTATATCTCTAGCATAATTATTTGGCTGCTACTACTACTCAAATTTTACTAATATAAAATGAAATAAAAATTGCATTTATTCTTATCATATCACAAAGCTGGTTGCTGTCAACTGATTCAGAATAGGATCTGACAGAGATGTTCCTTGGAGATGTCATGCATATGAAACAGCGCATCTGAAAGATACCTTTCTACTGAGGCTCACCTCAAAAGGTAATTGTGGTGGGGTTTTAGGGGTTTTTTTTACTTTCTTTCAAGTAAAAAGATATTTCTTCATGCTTTACTGTAAAACTTGGGGTGTTTTTAAAAGCAATCTAAATAGAAAAATATAATAAAATTAAAATATATAAAACCAAGCCAGCTGATGGATTAAGAGTTCCACATTAGATTCAACATTTGGCAAACCTCCAGCCTTAACTGGCCATTCCTAACCTCTCTCCCTTGCACTAATCAACTCCTGGTAGAAAATTTTAAATTACAATTTTTTGTGTGTATAGAAGGGGTGGACAGAACACTAGAATAGTTCCCTAGACCAATAGATATTACTGAGATAATCATTTCCATTTGGTTCCTCAGTCTGGAAGAAACCCTTGCAAAGGTAAATGGCAGCTACCAAGAAAGAAAATACATCTCTCTGGTTCAGTCACCTGGCAGACATCAGAGCGTATCCCTGTTTTCCAGAAGCCCTGGCTGCTCAACTCCACAGTCACTTCACGTCTCATTGTGTTCTTCTGGCGAATTTTCTGCAGTGCTTCCTAAGCAGGGAGAGAACAGAGCTCCTGTGAAGAGCTTGCTACAACAAAGCACAGCAATGCACACACCAGTGTGTTCACAATACCCATGTGAGCTTCAGGTTTGGTCAGCAGTTTCTAAGGCTGGTACATATCTGATAACTCCCAGACACAGACTGGCAGATGTGTTGCAATACAGTGTAGGCAGGGGATTTTGGTAGACCAAGGAGAGAAAAGAGGCGACTACATTTTCTTTGCTGCAAATGACAAAACAAACCAATCCAACTCATACATCCAAGATGATACATGAGTAAGAAAGGTAAAGTCCTTATAATGAAAGCACTTTCTTTACCAGATATACAAAACAACTTCTTCATTCATGTCCATCACTGTGAGTACTCCTGGTCTGAACACTCAGGAGGAGCAAAACAGGCTTTGTTTTGTCATCTTGGCTACTTTGCAACAGTTCCTGTTCAGCTATGTCACTCTGCCCAGTCAGGCAAAGGGGTCAGCATTCACCAGTCCTGGAGACCATGCTGATCGAAATCAACCAATTTTATTTCAATAAGAATTATTAAAAACATGTTTTACCTTGACCACTGGCTATTTTGGTGGTGGGCAAACAATTTGTATCTAAAAATCATGAAAGGGTCAGAATCATTAAAAGATTTTGACAGTATCATTGAAAGAAAATATTTTCTGTAAAAATGAAATGAAAGAAAAATAGATAAAATAAATAAGCCCTGGATTAGAATCTCTTGGTTCCAATACTATAAAGCCCTGGGGTGTGCAAGCTCCCTACGCAGCATGAACTAACCCCTCAGTGCTCTGCCTTCTTCAGAACACAAAGCTCTTCAAAGCTGCAACTTATCCTGCCTCTCCTTCTCCTTTTCATTGCAGGGCACTTGCTCAAAGCTGTCTCTTCCCGGCTCCCAGTTTGAAGCCTGTGAGCATACTTGGGCAGGAACAGGCTCTGTTTTCTGATTTGCAGAGACTCACAGAGTAGTTCCAACAGATGCATCTGTCCAGACACAGATTCATCAAACCTCAGACACCCCAGTAAAGAGGTGTCTAGGGTAAGATGCTAGATAGCCCTGGTTCCTTTTATATTCAGTGAAGGGGATAAATGGCTTCAAAAATGCATTTCTCCCTCCACTGACTTCAAAGTGAGCCTTCAGGTCCTAATTTATTCATCTGCTGTAAATGCTCAAAGTTAGGTTAGAGGAACAAAGCCCCAGGCATGACCTTGTCACAAATAATATCATTGTACAGCCTCACAGCGGTGGATGACTGATGGCAGAGGGAACAGAGATGCTGCCAGCACTGCACCCCTTGTGCATTGTCAAAGGTGTGTCATTGAGTTTTTCTGAGAAAGGTGCTATAGTGTTTGCCAGACCTGGCTGTATTTCAGTCTGACTGGTTCAGAAGCACTCCATAATAAGTGATTCATAATCTTTAAAAGCCCATGTACTAGTCAGGTACAGTCCTACAGCTCCTTCTGAGTTAGTGACACCTCTACTGGCAAATATATAGATTATCCTCACATAAAGTTGCAGCTTCAGCCCTGTATGCCTCCCTCTTGGCAAGCTACTTGTAAAACTCATTATCCTAAATACAGTCTAGAAACAAAAAATCAGCACTCCACAGGAAGTGCTAAATAACAAAGGAACATTTTATCTTCTGGAGCAAAATATGATCCCACCCTTACAAACAATCCACTACAATTTTACAAATGAGCTATACATTACCCCCCTAATGAAAATATGCCCATAAAACAATGATCTTCTGCTTGCTCTGTGTGTAGTTGTGGCAAACAAAATCACCTCTGTAAGAACAAATCTTTTTTTTCCTTTACAACTGTGGCACAGTTCAGTCACGATGTTGTGGGTTTGGTTTTGGGTTTTTTTTTTTTTTTTCTGTTTACGAGTAAGGAAGCCAAGGGCTTATTTAATATCAGCGTTAAATAAAATGTTTACTAACACTCATGCTCACACAACAGCATACTATACTTTGCAACAATGAAAAAATTCAGGTGCAATGTCATATGTATCAAACACCAAACACTTTCTGCAACCAAAAGTAATTCTTCTGAAAGTGCAAATTCTGAGACTTCCCCAATAAACTGGGGAAGTCTCAGGAATCACACTCCTTGATTCTCAAGTATCCTTCCCAACTCAGGGTAGCCTATGATTTTATGAATAATTAGTGTTTCTAATGAATAAATAAAAATACAATACCACTTAATTAATTACCATCCTGTACTTGAGAAGTTATTTGTGTATTCTCTACACAGGTTGTCAAATTAAGAGTGCCTGATGGACACGCACCAGACAAATTCAAACCTTCAGTCCATGGGTTTAGAGAATTAGGTTGGTTTAGGCTATATTTAGGAGTCTTTGTTTTTCCGCTTTTAATTCCCAATTGGTTGAGCATTTGCACTTAGGAAATGCTTATTGCTCATCACTTTGCAGGGAAAAAAACAAAATGAGAAAAATATCTTGTCTATCATACAACAACCAGATGATTTCAAGTCAAAGATTCTAAGCAATGTCACCATATCACCTAATAAATTACGGTTCATGCACACAAGTGTGGCAGCTTTTATTTCAGAAGAGAAATGTTTAAAATTATGAGCCAGTTAAAAGTGCATTATGAAATAAAAAGTCCTTCTCTATGCTAATTCTTGAAACCATTAATGGCAACAGCTATAAAGAAGTTATGGTTCCATAACAATAATTTCTATAATTGGGTAAAAATCTTGCAGCAGTTTGACAGCTGAAAAAAGGGAAAAACCTCCACTCAATAACAAGCATAGATAAAAATAAAATCCGTGTTAAGAGTCTGGAAAGAAAATGTTTTATAAAGGATTTCTATTGTTTCCATAAACAGGACAGTCATAAAGCTTTATTCCCTCCCGAATTACAATGCTCAATAATCAATCATAGGAAGGCCCAGAATACCTCTCTTTGTGATAATTTCTGTTTATCAGCCTGTTTGACTTTGGGACTGTTAGCCAGTAGGTGACGCAGCTTCACATAACTCTTCCACAGCTTTTGGTATCTGAAAAACAAAACCAGAAAACAAGTATTTTGGTCAGTGAACAGAAGTGTCTCCCTGTTTGTCATTAGGAACACACCAATTGCTAATAATGCACACAATGTACACAAAGGATGTCTACAAGCACCTCTTTGCTACAGAAATAAAATAATCTCAAAGCTTTTTCTGAGCGGTGATAGTGCCTGGGTAGCTGCTCCAGCAGGGTGGGCCAGGTAGCAGAGAGGAAGCATTGGTGTGCAGAGTGAGGAAGAACAGCAAAGATCCAGGCAGACCCCAGGTGTCCCAGATACGCACCCATCCTCTCCAAAGGGCCACCTCTGCATGCTGAAAAGACGTGCCTGCCCCTTAATTCAGGCAGGTGAAAACTCCTTCTTTTCCACACGGTTTACCTATCACTCACTGCAAAGGAGTAGCACCCTTCCCCAGGAAGTGTCTGTCCTTACACCAGCTCAAACATTTCAGTGAAGCACATGAGGAAGAGCTCTACAAGTCACATGCAACATGAAGTTACTCTGTGAAAAGTAAAATGGAAGTTTTGTTCCCTATGGGTTTGTGCTGAATGAAAAGAGCAATTCAAGTTATTTCTGAGACTGGCACATACTTAAGTTTTCTGGTTTTCTCCAACCATCTAGCCTTTTCTTATTTTGGCAGTGTCTAATTACACATGAACCCCAATTACAATGTTTTCCTTGGTGGGAGTCCCTCAGTGATCTGGCACAAACTTTCACCAAATTTGTAAGAACTTACTCCATTTGAAAACAACATCTCAAAATTATATTCAGTTGCAATTGACCAACAGGTTCAAAAGTAATAGTGGGAAGAGCAACAAAGAGAATCGTGACAGGGACCCTGTGTCCTTAGGAAACAATGTACCTTCAAAATGTAACCTCTGTATTCAGGACAAACATAAATCAAACTTTGAATAGGAAGCAGGAAATTAGAGGCCAGAGGAAAGAAGTTTACCCAAGTTGATTTTTACTTGTATTTATATTATAAAAGACAATCTTCCCCAGCAACAACTTAGAGCAGTGGTTTTATTAGGAAGTTTTCATGTTAGTGGCTTAGTAGTCAATGAAGCAGCAGCTCTTACTGTTTCATAATCTTCCCAGCATCCCACATTTACAGACACATAAAAAAAACTTTTCTTATTGGCACTTTTTCCCCAGCTATTTCTCTGCAGCATTCTTGAATGTATACTCTCTGCCTCTGGAGATACTGGTATTTTTTCAGTCTACAAACACATCTGAAATGGTCAATCCATAGATTTTTCTCATGCTCCATTCACGGCACTTTTGCAATCTGCAGAACAGCACATCTATTTTTGATAAATCACCATCCGAAAAAGAAAAATTAAGTTAATGAACAAATCAACGAAAACAAAAAGAACAAATGCCTTGAGGAAGTTTCAACCCAAAAACAAGAACCTGAAACTGTGATCTACAATACACATTTTTCTGCATGTATTGACAAGGGTGAAACAAGCTTTGTTATTGCAATTAAGTTTGAGAATTAATAAACATATTACCATTACAAAAAATTCTGTATTAGAACATCACAAAGAAAAGACACATTAGAGGAAAATCTCTTCTGGGTGCACATACACCAGAGTTAAGGCTGACATTTATGACAGCACCACAGAGGTCTTTCACAAAAATGCTTTGTTACTTTGATAAAACAAAACATACCTACGTTCTGTAAGCAGCTCCAAGGTTAAAACCAAAAACAAAAAACAAACCCACGAGTAAATTTTAAAGAAAAAAAACCATGATTGGGAAGAATAATGAGTCTCTTTATACTATTTTCAATGAAAATACTAGAACTTTACAGTTACTAATAAATTCAGCATCAAAGTAGAGATAATTCTTATATTTTTGGGTCTAATTATTTCCTTTTTATGGACAAGAAAACTAAAAGATAAAGAGATATGCTAATGATCAAAGTCAAAAAACCCATCTTATTATCTGGGTTAGCACTCAATATTCCTACTTTCTGCCACGCTGAATTTAAAATCCTCAGGAGGCAGTTGCAAAAGAATAAAACTGTCATATATGCACGTGCGTGTTTGGACCTCAAAACTGCAGATCTGTTGACCATTTTGCACATAAATCATCCTTTCTTTCTGCATTTTTGTTTTTAGTATTATTGCTGTTACTGTTTATTTTCTTGTCTCATTGCTACTTCCAGTAAATCATTCTTCTCTCAACCTGTGGTCTCCAACTTTTTGTGTCTCTCAAAGGAAGGGGAAGGGAGCGGCTTGTGGATCTCTTATTAGTAGGACTACTAAATTGGGGAATACCATTCCTAAACTACTGCATTGAGGAAAAAGACAGCCTTAATTACACACACACCAGAGACAGGCTTTATACTGTCATCATGCAGAAAACAGATGTCCCAATCACTGGAAGAATTCCCTGAAATAGTCAGAGGTTAAGAAAAGAACTGGGAACAAAATCCAATCATCGCTTTTGCGTCCCTTCATCAATCCTCAGTGAAACACTATTTCTTGCTCTGCCCGAAGACCTGATTCCCTCTCCACTCCTTCTCTACATTCCTCCCAAATTCTATCAGGATATAAAAAGCACAGAAAAGTAGCAGGGGTGCAAGAGCTTCCAAGCTAGGAAACACTATGTAGACATGATCCTTCAAAGCCCAGAAAGAGAAAATTAAGTAGGATACAGCAGCATGCAAGGAACAAATATCATTAAGTAATCAAACAGAAAATCGCTATATTAGCTGAAGAACATCTAATCAAACAATCAAGCAGCAGCTCTGAAATAAAAATCATTATTTTTGCATATGATGCACAATAGTACTGGTGAAGCAATTACCTGAAATCTTCTCCCTGCCAGTAGCATAAGAAGACCCAAACAGTGATTTGAGAAATTTAAAAACATCCATTCAGGGCTGTTTAACAAAATTACCTAAATACATCCTCTAGCTCAGAAGTCTATATGCTACAGACATTAGGAAGCTTGGGTAACTACTTCTCCTTCTCTGCCTTCCTGTTATGCTATTCTCTCTCTGAAAACCCACCACTGGCCTCTTACAGAAATAACGTGGAGCTTGAGGAACACCTTTTGCTGGACCCACAAGAGCTGTTGTCAGGTTAAGAAGTTTCATACCGTATATGCATGTGTGTTTACTTCAGGAGATCCTGAACTATTCCAGAGTAAAAGTTACTCCTCATATTTTCCAACTTGCAGGAGTTTGTGTGCGATACCATAAGCACTAAGCTTTATATTGGACTCAACTATGCACACAACCAAGCCCTATTTAAGGCACAAATGACAATAGTAATGAGTTCCTGAACAAAAGAAAGAAGGAAAAGCATCTTACTGAGGATCTCCAGCATAACTGAGTTGAGCAGGTCTTATCCCGAAGTGCACAATAATAGGGAAAGTAATTACATCAGGATTGAATTGTTCGCGGTCTAGTTGATCAATACGAACTGAGCTGGGCTTCTAGAAGAAAAAAAACAAAATACAACTAAATTGACAGCAGCTCTATGGAAAATTTACTGCCTCAAGCCCACACTATCCAGGAAACACGAAGTGACAACATTCCAGACTTAGTAAGATGCACATTAAACTAATTATTAATACTATTATAAACACTTGGCAACAACAATAACTGAAACAAAGTTAAATGACCTAACACTCAAAGAAAAAAAAAAAACCAAAAAGGCCTTTTAATTTTAAACATCTGGAAATTTACTTTTACTATTTCCAAGAACTTAAAACAACTTTCTCTGGTCAAGCATCACACCAGAAATAAAAATTAGGATTAGCATTCTGGCATCCAAACACCCATATGCCTGAGTAGTTTGCTAAGATCAGGTTACCTCTCTAATTCTAGTTCATGATTTCCCAAAGCAAATGAAGGCATTATTAGATCCATTCAATCACACTGACTAAACAGCATCAAAAAAAATCTGTCACACTACTCTCACAAAAGGTTCTTAGGCTGATGTGTACAAGGAGGAATACAGTCTTGTATAATGAGGAGACTTTTGCCCTTTTAACAGTTCAAAACATAAGTTCTTTTCATTGCTAAAAAGGACAGTGCAAAAGAAGGCAACTTTTGCTTCAGCTCTATGAACGCAGAGAGTAAGTAATTGCACATCACTGTAGCAGACATGCTGCTCACAGAGCTTTTGATCACTTACCCAGCATATTTAAAAACCCAGCTGAAGGTGCACAGTTTGTCTCCAAGTAAACAACTTCTCCATTACCTGTCAAGCTGCTTTGTAAGGTGACTGCTTTCTCCCCCCTCTGCAATCAGCTGGAAGAGGCCAATATATTTTGCTTGTCTTAGGTTTCAGAAAAAAGGGCATTACTTCTAGTTACCTGCATCTTAGAACTTCTCATTTAGCACTATAAAGATGCACTCAGAGATGAGTTTCAGTGTTACACAAACAGCTCCCACCATTCTCTTCACAAAACAATAAAAACTGTGTCAAGAACAAAGCTTTTACCCTCCAAACCACCTTGGCAGAACTGTTCACAGGAATAATTTTCTGCACAGAAAAGCAAAGCTATATATGGCCACCATTTAATCTATTCTAAAAAAAAAACAACTTACTTAAATGCTTGACTTTTAGATAAAGAAATATTTTCCAAGGGAATGCTTATCAGCTTCCCTTTACAGAAGATGACTGAACATAAAGTTACATCTTCCCAGACAAAAAATAGAGGAAAAAATATTTATGTTAGCTAACAGAACAAGAGCTTGAAAGTCCTGTTTTTTTAAGGATAAAGTTAAGTTTATTTTTTAGGGGGTTGCTTTTCATTTTTTTGGAGATTGAACAAAACCAGCTTGAGAAGTTTTTGTACCCTCATAAGTTGTTTTTTGGTTCTCCGCACTCCTAATATTAAATTGAGGAACTTCTCCCATCTCTGTACCCCTTAAAAAAAGCAGCCTTGATACACCACTCCTCTGAGAACCAGGTCAGCAAAATATAATTAACAGAATATTAAACAATAATTGTACTCAATATACCAATTATAATCAATACAATTCAAAAAATACAAACACAATTTAGATACTTCAACAGAGGCAATGAAGTATTCATAAGTGCAAAAAGGACATCTTTCACTATGCATATAGCAGGGTCTGTGTTAAATGTGTGACCTCAGGACTACTCAAAACCAGATTCTTCTTCAATTCTGTGACACTGCCTTGCAGTTGTCAGTCAGTTACAGAGCTGCTCACAGAGGGCTGACAGCAACCAGGACAAAAGAACTTCTCCAAGACCTAATCACAACTGTTCCCTCACTGACAGCTATGAGAGGGGTGTAGCTGTGTTATGCTTTTTTATTTCATCATGAACACCAGCCTCCTCTCCAGTGCCCTTTCTGAAGGTTAAATGAACAAACAGCAACATACAGAAACATTGAGTATAAATTGCACACCATCAGACAGGATGCAAGCAAATTAGATGTTATTCTTCCAGAGCTTTATCCCTGTGCTCTTTTAAAAGTGCTTTGATAGACTATCCAATAATCACAACCTTGCCTTTAAAGTCACATCAAAACCAAAGAAATTCTAACAGAACAGAGGCCTGTTATTTTTGTTTCCTACTCCAAATCTCATCAATCAAGGCTCTCCTGACATTAGAACAAAACATGAAATAGCATGCAGATGCAGTACAGAAGTATATTAATATATGCATATATCTATGTAGTAGTGAGAAAACCATCAATATTTCAGGAAGAGTGAAATACGAAAGATAACTAAAATTTGTGAACCTCTAAATCTATTCCAACACAAAGTTTCATTGAAGTAATGAAACACCATGAATAAACAAAATAATTTTAAATAATGCTGAAATACTATTAGTTGTTTAAGTGGGATTTATATCCTGTTATAAGTTTTTTCCCTTCTCCATATTGCACATATATACACCTCACACTGAAAAAAAAATAAAACACACACATAAAACCTAGATTTGATCACAAGAGGAATTCTTATTTCTGAAGTGATGCTGTGCAACAAAACAAAATTCAGTGTTTTTACTTTGTTGTTTCAAGTGAATATAATTGAATTGAAGAGCTGTCATTTTCTAAAACAGTTTCATATTGTCTCTCCAACAGAACTGTTTTATCTTCTAATGTTGTAAAATGCATAGGTAATAGTTTCATACTCTGTTTTTCACTTACATTCATAATCAGTCCAATATGCTGCAATGTACAGGAAAAATCCACAAACTAAGAATGTCATTGCAATCTTGAGAGAAAAAACACGTTCTAATGATGCCATTATAACATGACATTTCAAAGCACTATAGATTTCTTTTATGCTTACATATTTTGATGTCCACACGTCTCTAAAAATGCTGCCTTGTAGAATGCAAGGTTTGCCAGTAAAAAATCACACAAGATCTCAGAATTAACGCTATGGCTCACAAATCACACTGCTTTGTACACACAGATATTTAGAGTTCTGTGACACAAGGAAGGAACACATATTCATTGCTCCATGCTAAACAAAAAAAGCAAGTTTTCAGCTAGCTGAAATCAGCATAACTTAAGCAAAATAACTGAAGTTATGTCAGTGCATATCATTCAGATGCTGACAACTTGTGGACAGGCATGTACCTTGTATCACAGAAACCACAGGCAAGTTAATGCTGTTCAGGTTTTCTAACAATTTCTATTATAGGATTCTGGTTTAACAATCATTTAAAGCAGCTGAGGTAGAATTTTCCATAGTGAAAGTTCATGTGTATTTTTGTATTCCATGTTTCCAGAAACAGGCTAATTTTCTTGTTGTTTCAAAAGTTTTACTTTACCCAGAATGATATCAAGGGGAAAATTATCTGACCCAAATTATTATTAGCTTATTAAGTAGTTTACTAATGTTATGCCGCTATACTTAAAAACATGAACTGAAAAAATATATTTAGCATGTCACCCAGGCTGCAGTTTGGGGACAGGTTTTTCAGTTGAAAAACTAGATTCCTTCTTAGGCATGGTACCAAGTTACACTTTTTCTTCAGAAACTAAGAATTTGAGCTATGAACAAAGGAGGAAAATGAAGTCAAAAAAATAAAGGTATTACTACCGAGAAAGCTGCATGTCAGTCTCAAATATTAGGTCCAAAATATGCCTCTAAGATACCCTTTTGCAAACTATACAGATACAATCCTGCAGTTTTTAGTGGACATTCATCTATTCTTGTGACCCACATTTCTTAAAAGGGAAAGTCAGAATAATGGGCTGAATTCACATACACACCTGAGTTGAAAGGAGCTGTGTTCAGAGAACATGTGCTTTAAAATACCAATTGTTCCAAAAATAATAAGGCCACAGGGGTTTCAAACTAGGCACTGAAAATTATTACATGTATTAATTAACATACACAAAATTCCTCAGTGTGAGTGAGAGCAACACAGAAACAATGTGGAAAAAACTACATAGGCAGAAAACACCTTTTCCATATTCAAGCCAGTGTTAGGACAGCACACATTAAATACAACTGTCAATAGGGGGTCAAAAGAGGGAAAGTAAATAGCAAATAGTTACTATTTCTCTGTTGCTGTGTCTGGGAAAAGAGAATGAGATCATGCACATAAAGACTGTCTGAGAAAATAGGAAATTTTTACACACATAAAATATAGCTCTTCCTTTTAACATGCACATTGAAACAGTGTCCATGTGAAAATACACTGTTTAGCACAGCAGCAGAGGGGACAATTCAGGGTTGGAACCAGTCAATAAACTGTTCCTATTGCAATCTGCAACTGCCACCAGTTTTCCTGTTCTAATTTAGCCTGTAACAAACTCTCTGAAAGAAGACATGTACATGTCACTGGATTGTTCAAAAAACCAAAAAATTATTTATTTGTTCTACCATGCCAGGGCTGGTAACGATCATCCCTTTGCATTCTTCTGCATATTTCTGCCATTCCAGTTCTTCCCACTGAAGCATGTTGGCAATCTCCTCTTCAGGCACCAGAGCTTTACTGCATCGTAACAAGTAGAGAAGAATCTGATGCATTGAGAGTACTTCTTTTCCTCCATCTTTAAACCACAAATAAAAAAAGCACATTTCAGAGATTCACTCCTAAAGCATGAGCATAAAAGAAAATATGCAGAACACAAAGCATTTGTATGAGCAAAATAAAATGCAAAATACTTAAGTGATTTGACAAATATGAAGACAAATGTTTTACTGATGAATACTGTTCATGCATAAACATAATTGCTAAACTAAAGCAGTAACAGCAATGGTGGCAAGAGTAACAGTTCCATCATACTGTAAACTTGAAGTTTCTAACTTGCCTGAATAAACTTTAAAATTAATAAGCAGAACAATCAGTTATGCTGTCCAGTTATATCTTCCTTTTCACAATTTTATCATTCTTTTCACAACAGCAGTTAAAAAGCCTTTAGGTGTTATGCAGCTTTTTTTAAGTACACTCAAAATTTTACAGGATACTTCTGGATGAATGTAGTAAGCTATCCCTGCACTTTACACTCATCTGTAGTGCTTACATGCCACAACTGCAGTAATGAAGACTAAAGAGCCTCATGCTGTCTTCTGTCACTAAATGAATCAAGGGCATGTGAAAATTACTAAACACCTCTGAGACCCCAGGAAAAATAAACAGCAAAGGCTTTTTGTAACAAAAGAAGACACTATAATCTGACTGGCTTCAGGTAGCCAGGTACAGATGTGAATAGGCAAACAGGAAAGGTGAGTGATGGTCCTGACAGATCACCACTCAGCAATCACTCAGATCACTGACTATTCAAATCCAGTAAATCTGCTCATGTCAGTAAAGTCACTGCATGTTCCCACAATGCTTTAATTTTGACATACATCTCTCTAATTCCCTCCTTTAATAACAGTGCTAATTTGTAGGTATGGAGGAATCTTCGAGTTTCAGCCCCACAGAACACAAACACTGATTTCCCTCCCTGAGGGAGCAGAAACAATCTAGTCCAGCCACTAAGTATGTTCTCTCTATCACTACACCCACAAAAGAGAAACAGTGACAAACCAGAAGTAAAACCTTAGAGCAATATGGGGGATGACACCACAGCGCAAAGAGTGTGATCCCAGGCACGGTGAAAAAGCCTTGCAGAGCTGCTGCACAACAGCAGCACTGCGTAAGATGATGTTCTCTACAAGGTATGTGAGGAACGAAGCCCTCCCTTCTCTTACTTCTGCTGGGATTACAGCACTACTGCATGGAAACGATGACAGGCAATGGTGTAACTTGGCCTCTCAGAACAGCTAACTCACTCCAAGAGGGAATCTTAAGTGGGGAAAATACAGTCCAAACCTCACTGGAAAAAGAAAACACTTCTAAATAGCTACAGGGACAGATGTTAAATGTGCAAAATTTCCCTTCAAATTAAAGGGGGACTCTGGTTACAAGACTGTTCTTTGTCAACAACTGGATTATACTCTTATGCAAAAGGTAGCCCCCACCCACCAGTCACTAAAATCTAAGTGTATCCTTACCCACAGAAGATTATGTACAGGTTGCTATAGATGACTGTGCTATGTGAAAGTCAGAGACCCTTTTTAAATCAGAATATGCAGTACTGGGGACCTCAAATGTGTTTTTTCTAGCCTTTACTCTCTGAATATATTTATCATCATAAAAACCTATGAAAATGAATACAATACAGCAACTGTTCTGCATGCTATGCATCTCAGTAAACCAGATATGACTAGGTCAGAGCTACTCCAAGGCCTGTCCCTAAGTAAATCCACATAGAAAACCTGACATCCCAAACCTCATTATTTTTAAACAATGTCAGGAAAGTAAAAAAGAAAAAAGTAGAAGGGATGGGAAATCAGCAATTCATTCCTATCTTTAAAGAGAGAGCTAATGGGTGTGTGGAGATCTAATGCACCAACATCTTCTTTCATTAGACTTAAGAAGTGTTCTGCAAACACACCTGAAGGAAATAGATTTTCACTCTCTGAAAATTAAAAATCCTCAAGGATACTTCAAAAAATAATCAATAAAAAATGAAAGCTTGATTAAAAAAAAAAAAACTGTCAAAAATATGCTAAAAGGCATCTACATATGCAGAAATATCAGGAAAAAGACATTTTTAAAAAAGAGTTAGAAGGCTGGTGACCTTAAGACGAAGCAGCACACATGAATACATATTACAGAGACTTATCTCTCCCTATCAGTAAACAACCCAACAGCACAGAAAGAGCTGACTTCTAATCTAAAATTTAAAAAAAAAAATCAGAATATAAAAACCCTGAACAGGAAAGCACCCTCAAGCTACACAAACTAGGCAGGACAAACTTGTTCTCATTTTGTGATGAGGTCAAGTTAATCAGCCACATGTGGCTTGATGGCTTATTTTGTAAATTGCCTCAGCAAAACCAAATCAATGTTTGCTAGCAAGCCTCAGAGCTCTGCTTCTGATTGAGTACTGTGTATCCAGGAAGAACAACAATTAGAAATACAGTCATCTAGCCGTCAGTACTCTCCACAGTAACAAGCCAAAACTCATTTTGCACCAGCTATAATTAATATCCCAATAAAATTTCAAAGCCCAGACCAGAAAGCACCTCCAGGTCACAGCTCTCTCGATGAAGGTTATTCCATATTTCATCTGCACCCTAAATCCCACAGCTGAAACACATCCTTCTGTCCACACAACCTTCCTGGAGCAATCACTGGCAGGATCTCAGCAGGACATGTTTTCAATGGAGCCGTGACACTTACATCAACTGAAAGTCTGTCCTGGTGTCTTAGGATGCGTTAAATGCCTACGTAAGCTGGTTGCTCAAAATGAGCGCAATGCTCCACATGGAATCTTGTCCTTGGCTGGCAGGCCAGAGTTGAACTGCATTGGAATGAAGGCTTTTGTCTTTAACTATTTGCTACAAGATCTGACCTTGCATTAGGATAAAGAAAGAATCAGAAAAATGCGCTCAGGAGTGCCAGTGATGCTGACCCTCACACATCAAGAATTGTGATCTAACCACATGGCACCCTGAAGAGCTGGGGGCACACGAAATGTGCGAGATTACATAACAGCACTCTTCAAATGCAAAAGGTCCATGACAGAGCATGGTAAGGAGGAGCCAGCACTGCCTAAAATGACTACAGACACAAAAGCTGGAAGCAAGACTTAGCCTGTCCATCTGAATTCCAGCTCTGAGTAAACCATCCATACTGCCAGCAAGCACTAAAGACTTCAGGTCTGAACTATATGACTTGCAATAAAGGTTTTTTTGTGGAGGTTTTACTTCTGAGGGATAGAGTTGTTTTCTGCTTTGTTTTTGGGCTTTTTGTAAGATTTTTAGATATGATTTGTATAAAGCTATATAATACAAACATTACCTGGGAGAAATCTCACAAACCGTGGCATGAAGTGATATCTGGGACAGGAAATAGAATCATTTTCAAGTGAAGGACCTTAAATACGAAAAAAATACAGAAAATTTATGAACAGCAATATATTTGCAAAAGGATAAAAGAGGCAACTTTGCTGCAGATAAAATCAATGAATGGTGTTTACATTTGATAGCGCTTAAATTTCAATCCAAAAAGTAACAAAAAAAACCCAGAGAAACAACTTGCAGTGAAAGCTTTCACACAGACAATTTAAAGGAAATCTAAAATAATTTAAAAATAATAAGAACCTAACAAAATACCCAGTACTTTTAAATAAAACAGTAATAGAAAAAGATTGGCTTATATAACCAATTAATTACTACACTTAAGCCTTACAGGTACAAGCACAAATTTATCTCCTCCCAATTAGTGGGGTGGTTTTTGTTCACCATAACAAAGAGAACATGGAAATTTCCACAGCACTGTTTTGTGGGGCTTTTTTTATTTTCCTATTCATCATATAAACTTTGCAAGAAAATAAAAACTGAGCCTGTAAGTACCTGGTGTTAAAAAAAGAAAGAACAATCAGAAGCAGTGAGAGGAGAGACAATACTGATATTAGAATATATTCAGTATATATTTAGGATCAAACCAAAGGCTGCACAAAATCTATTAAATCTGTGTGCTCTTCTGTTTAACTGCATAAAGTGCAGAGTGCAACTCCACAGAGAAGACACCCTACAGATAATGAAATGCAATTCCTCTAACACTCTCATTTCTCTTTTAGACCATGAGAAGCATTCTCCTTTGTTGCAGTCTTCAGAGAAACAAGCCTTTTCATCTTGTCAAAAGAGAAAAACATTCAGCTATAATGATAACCTTAACTCTCCACAGCTGTCTGTATGACACTGCTTTCTGAGTTCACTGCAAAGAAATACTGTATGAGCAACTTGTAAGCTTGTAAAATAAGAGAATAATTTACCTGACACCTTGACTTTCAAAATACCATGCACATGATACTCTGTAATATTAAACATGCAGTAATAGTTACTGTTTGATTAAATATAGAAGTTCTGGATCAAGGCAGAAATTCAGTTTATTTGTGAGAATACAGTGCCAAGTTTGTGCATTTTCATTGCTACAGCACACACCACGTAACTCTGATTTCATCTTCTTGAAGAATAGATGAACTTTGTCCCTCTCATGGAAAACAGCAGTTACATTGCTATTTTGAGGATCCTCTTAAAGAGAACACTACCTTTAAGATTCCAGTCATACAACTCCAAAATATCTTTAAATAGATATGAAGAGAACAGTTCAAGGCCTCTCACACAAAAATTCTGGGGAAACAAAAAGCAGACCAAAATTATAAATATATAATGCTGCAATACAAATAATGTGATTCATATCTAGTTAAATAAAACACAATGAAACAAACCAGTGTCTTCGTATCTGCCAACCATTATACACTAGGTTCTGGACACAGTATTGATATATTTGCAATCATCTACTCTAACACAGCACAGTGGTCTCTTCAGAAAGCATTGTCAAGAAAGAATGGTATTGAACCCTTTTCACTCAATGTCCAAATCAACAGTACAGGCAAAAATTATAAATCTGCAATAATCTGCCAAGCAGCAAAACCCCTTCCACCTGAGCAAGCTAAGCTCATGACACATTTCTGAGAAATGTCTTTTTCATAGTTCACTTTTTCCCACATGCTCAGAATAAACGTTTATAAATCACAATCTGTGGTATCATGATCACTTCCATAGGAAGCATGAGTACAACACAAATTGAGGATTATGGCCTAAACAGCCAATAGAAAAAAAAAGAAAAAAGATGAAACGGGGAAAAAAACCCCAAAACCAGATATTTTACATCAAGTGAGGAAGTGGCTCCTTCAGCGAACAAACATATAAACTTTCCTGAACAAACAAAATCAGGCCAGATTAGTATAAATTGTGCATGTATGATACCAGCCATAAATTCCAAACTCAACACCACAATCTCTTTCAAAAATCATTAGTAAAGATAGTCTGCAAATAATGCTGTAGCCATTTACCCAGAAGCCCTCCCAAATGGTGCCTCCTCTATTTTGCTTGGTGGCCATTTGTTGTTTAAGTTCAAGATGTGCAGACAATATAGCACATCCACTAACAAGAAATTCTTTTGATCATATTATTCTTTCTGAGGCATTTCAGGGCTGTTGCATTAATTTAGATGCTGTTGAGCAAAAAAAAAAAAAGGAGATAACTAGAAAGAAAAATGTAAATATACACGACTAAATTAAATACTGATCCAATTGTCATAGTTAATATGCAGGGGTGCTTCTGTACCTGTATACCCTGCTCCACTGCAGCAATTTACTTCGCAAACTGGCTCCACCAGGCATTAATTAGTAATAAAAAACCCCACCACAAACAGATTATGAACTCAATGTGCTTTGTTTGTATCCACAGGAAATAATATAAGCTGTTGCCAAAACATAAGTACTGATAAGCAATCTTCAGAGCTTCAAACTTCTGATTAAGTTTCAGCTCCGCCATTGTCTTATGCAGTCCTGGCAAAGGAGTACCTCCACATGCCTTATTTTTGTCAGATGTAAGAGAAGGGTAATGCCTACTTCAATTTACAGATATTGCATGTAACTTAAAATGAAAGGAACCTATGATATAAGCACTTCTTATTGTTTGATTTTAATATATGATAGCCTAGGTAGATGGATTTATGCTAGTACCTACAAGTTCAAGTTCTGTATCAGCCACTTGCTCAGAACAGAATCATCTCTTAAGACCTCACAAGGTGGGACACTAAAGAGTTTAATCCATGAAACATACCGACAACTCATAACCCACTCTGACTTTTAGACTAATTTCCATCTTACCTCAGGCATCATTTCCTCAATGAAATGAATTGTATAGTCAATGTTAAACCTGATTACTTTGCATAGAGGAATCTGGAAAAAAAAAAGAGAAAATTCTCATCATTAAAAACTATACAGCATCAAATGTATAGTTAATACAATTTTGTATGCAAAGGTATTACTGTCTGCTGAAAAGGGCCCTTACTAAAACAGCTGCTCTGGGGGATCATGCAAAGACAAGAACACAAGCACATGTAAATGCAGTACCAGCTCCAGCCTTCACCTCAATAATAAAACACAGTGCTGACAGGAATGATGGTGAAGGGAAGTTAAATAATGCCATCTACTGGAGACGAAATTTTCTTTAGGAGAAAAAGTAAACCTGTAAACCGCAGTAAACCTCTGTCTTCTCTCACTTGGATATTTGCAAGTGAATTTGTTTGTGACACAGCATGTCAGATTGATAGAGTGATCTGAAAGCAAGGTGTTTTTAGCATGCTGCCGATTGTGTCAGCTGTCTTAAAATGTCTCAAATTTAGGTCAAATGTTATAGCTTAGGGATAAATTGCAGTTTTATACTAATTTCATGCCATAAATATTCTCAATTTCATCCAAATAGCTAGCAAGAAAAACAATTCCTTTTTTTCACCTTCTTACAGTCCATAACTTGCTGAAGTTGTTTCATTTTTTTATGGGATTTTCTGAGGAAAAAAAGCTAAATTCCTAAAAGACTACAAAAAGGCCTCATTTTCCCTTACACATCTACAGCTCTTACCAAATTTTACTACTCAGTGGCCTCAAAGGTATGAAAGAATGTTAGAACAATTCTATGATCTGTGAGAGTGAAGCAACCCAATGTTATTTTACATTTATAAGCACACAAATAAATATCTGAACAGTGCTGGGGTTGCAATGAAATCAGTGTACATAGCTTAAGTGCACTATTCTGCTTGCATCTTCTTACAGCCTATTGTCAAACATTAGACTACTTTGACTACAAAAATCTATTGATGTCTGCATGATAAATTATGAAGCAGCACCAAACAAAACTGCATTTCTTACAATTTGATACAGTATTAAATGTGAATTCAAAACCCTCCCAAAACCTTGGAAGCTAAATACACCATTTAGAATCTGAGCAGATGAAAACCTGTCACACCTAAATCAGTGAGGCTTTTAAAAAAGCACAGGGATTGTTTACTTACTTTCTAGCACATAATTTAAACTAGAAGTTGAATCCTTTAGAGTAGTGACCACAACTAAGGCCTCCTTGAACTGGAGTTCCATGTACACAAGCAAATACACATTAAAAAAAGCACATGGTTGGTACTGTAAAATTGGTTCAGTATATATAATATGAAAATAATTTTTTCTATGACTAACCATCTTCCCTAATACTTGAGCTGCACAGTTATTACTCAGTAATAACAGTAGTAACTCAGTAATAACCCAAATTATGCAAACTTAAGACTACATACTACAGAAATGTGATTAATGCAAGGATGTTGGTGTTCAGATCTCTATTTTCACTACCTTTTGCTACCTCCATTTTATCAAATATGTTCCAAAGTGTCCTTCAAAGAGCAGGTTTTATGTTGTATGCCAACATAATCTCATGACATCAAGAGATTCCTTCCAAAGGGCTTTATATCTGTTATTAACAGGAATTGGCACCACAGTGTGGCTTTGTATTCAACTCTGTCAAAAAGAATCATTTGTAGCTGACCACTTCCCCTATCTGGAAGTGCATGTAAACATGCATTTTACAGTAAGCTTAACAGCTTCACCAACTACTCATATCAAAGAAGAGTTTTCCTTGTTGCCTGGATATTGAAGATTTCTATAACTCTCTGCCTTTCTGTCATACAGTAGACACAAAAATTTTAAAGATAAGGGGGTGTCTTTATTATTTAATGTGAGTAAAGCAAAACTGTTCCTATTTGCTTATTTGCAAAGTGAAAACATAAAGCCTTGAGATAAATTTGCCTTGAACCCCAAGGCTGAGTTAATGCTACTGGGCAACAGTGCTTCCCATCGCCATGCCAGGGGCTGAACTCCACTCTCTCACTGATTTCTCAACAAGACTCCCTTCCCTTGACCACCTGAAGTGAAGTGTTATCATCTCCATCATGTAAGCAAATCATCAGGGTCAAAGCAATTTCTTCTCAGTGCCTCTCAGTTCCAGTATCCTTACATCCCAGTCCTGTGTTCCATCCCTGTCCTGTGTTCATGACTATTCTTACACTGAGTTGTGGCATTGGTGATGTAGCTAGTAATAGGTATAAAAACCATAGAAACTAACACACACTGACCTTTTGAGAAAACCTTGAAATAACCAAGATAACAAAAAAATCTTCAAGTGTACAGAAATTAAGAATCTGCATATTTTCCATTCATGTTTGGCTAACTCAGCTTGTACTGGAAAAGCAAGGCAGTCAGGTACCAATCATGTCCTTTTCTTGTTATTTGTGCTTTCAAAAGACAAAATTAAACACCTGTACATACCTACAACTTTTACTAAAAATTATAACTTGCTAGATCCTGAAGAAGCTGAACAGCTGTTACAAAGTATTGGATACATAAGAGAGAAAACCCTTTCCAGAGAGAAATATCTGAAAATACCTGAAAAATTTCATTTGTCACTTAAAAGGAAAACCTTTTTTTTTGTTATTGCTATTTTTTTAAACTTTGCTAACTTAATAAACCCACTCAGCCAATTTAAATCCAATTAGCAGTCTTGAAAAGTTCTTCCATGGTTTAATTCACTTAAAAATGTGAAACACATAAAAACATTACTTCGGTGCACATCACAGCTTCAGTCACAGTTCAAAGACACTGCCTACCACAATCAGTCAAGACAAAACCTGAGATTCATTAGCACAAATATGTTTCTCCTGTGCCCAGTGCAGGTAAGATGTTTGTAGCATACATGTATTGTTGTTTTAGAGACAGTTTGCTTCAGGGCAGAATGAGCACCTTCTAAAGAAATCCCCTGTATGAAACCTAAAGTATTGTAAACCTAAAGTAATGCAGCAATGAGCATACTTACGTTTGTCAGCGGGGCATGTGCAAACATGGAGAACCCTTCAAAGATATATTCATGGTCATCATACTCAATAACAGTAGGTCTGTCTGTCTTAAAAAAGCAAACAAAGCCACCAGGGAGTAAGCAAGAAGCTGTATGACTTTTGTAATAGAAAACAAAATCGGAGTACTAGTTCGAATTATTTATAAAGTACTTACTAAGAAATTTGTGGGAGGTGACACAGTAATTCGGTAGTGGTATAGTCTTCCAGCATTGTTGGTCATGGGACGACATGGTTTAATGGGCTTAAAGAAAGAGATAAGTAGAATTATGTGTAGAGTCAAGGCAAATTTAGATTAAAAGAGAGAATAAAGCATTTCTAATAGCCATGAAATACGCATTAGGAAAAATTAAATAAAAGCAGGTAGTCATAATTAAGCATTCTGGGAAGGAGGAAAGTGTGGCCTTATCTCCATTTTCACATGAAGAAATATTTTAAGGCTGTTCAAATGCAAAAAAAAAGCTGCTATTTTTTTTTTCATCTTGCATTTAACTCTCCATCTCTCTTACACAAAACAGTTAGCTGTTCACATTCCAGACTTATTTTCCCTCCTATATAAATTTATTTCAGGAAACACATTTTAAAAGCTTACAAAGAGGAGCCTGGACATCATGAGAAGATCTCAAGGTACACCATCAAGATAGACAGGTATCAGCTCATTTACTTGGGGGAAATCTGAAGAGAAGGGATTGGTCTATCACCACAGAGGTGGCTCTGGTAACATCACTCTATCTCCCAAGTTGTAATGCTTGACTTTGAGGCTCAAAGGCAGCCAGACACCTGCAATTTCATGTTTCCTTCCAGCTTGTACTGAAGCAGTCCTGTGTAAAGACCTAAACCCCTCAACAGTCAGACAAAACCAGTTTTTCATATGCCCTACATACAGCTTGCAGTTCAGAGGCTGCCACCAGCCTGTTTGGAATACACTGGGAAAAAGAATAAAACCACTGCAGTGAGCAGGGTACTATTCTGAACGGCAGAACAAAGGCTGGCCTGTGGTGATAGCAAGACAGCTACACGACTATGCTGCTCTGGCAGTAAGGAAGATGGTTCTCCAGCCCCAAAATAAGCTTCTCACAGCTGTGACAAAGCAGCTGCAAACAAGCTAGTTCAAAAGCAGGCAGTTTCACCTATAGGACACTGTGAAAAGTATTATATCCAAGGAGATTTTGTGAAACCTGGGATTCCCAGATGGCATTGTTCCAGAGAGCAGCTGCCTTCATGCAGCAAGTTTTATATACAGTATAAAATTAAAAAAAATCCCAAACTACTATATACATAGTAGTTTTCTCCTCCTATATTTTCTTCCTTTTCTGCAAGAAGAACACTGGCTGCAGTATGGGGAGGAATAGATTCTGAACTGGAGAAATTTATAGCAAGCTTCAGACCAAAGTGAATTTTCTGAACTCAAACAATTCACAGAAATGTTTGTAACTCCTTAACTGCAGAAAAATAAACAATTATTTCAGTAAATATCTGTAAGAAGGCCAACCAAAAAATAAATTTTTTCAAGAAAAACTACGAAGATAAATGGTAAAGCCTACATGCTAAGGTAAGAATGCCTCCTTACAAGCCTTCTGCGTCTTTCAGCAGCAGAATTACTATTTACTTTTCTTTTAAAGCAATCACTTCACAAAGTGGGCCCTTCACAACACATTCATCCACTTGAAGATAGCAGATCTTTGATCACAACTTCTTTTCTATTAACATAATCATGCTTCAGAAACTTAAAAAAAAACCCCAAACAATCCTCAAACTAAACAAACGCAGGCAAAAGTTTTCTATAGTTTTCAGGTGGGTTTCATTACCAGTATTGCATTATAAATATGAGGTCACATAACTAAGTGATTTAAAGTTGCACAGGAGGTTTTTTTCACTTAGCCTGTAAATCGTGGGAAAACCCCCTCAAATCAACCCAAGAAGGAGTATACAGCTGCAAGTTTGTATTCATAATTGCAATCCTTAGAATTACTAATACCTCTTCGCCAGGATAAATGCCATGTCTTATTCCTGTTCGCCGGGCTTTAGCACTGCATTTGCACAAAGGTCCATCATTCATCTGTCAAAAACAAAATAGGATCCTGGTTTTACTGAAAAGTGGTTATGGAAAAGTATGTTGGTTTTAATGCCCCGAGTGCTGACGCTTCTAAAAACCTGTCATGCTTAGATTAAGTGGATGTTCTTAAGCCAATAAAACCAAAACCACTGTAGACTAATGCACAGCAGCATCCGAACTCCATCACGGTTTCAGAAGCACAAGATGGAAAAACATTCTCAGCAGAATTCTACCACCCTGCTATAATATACCTCTTTTCCATTGCTTATACACACAAACAGCATGCTGACTGCCTAAAAAACATTCAGGTCCTGAACATGCATGTGTCAATATTTACATGCTGAATTCTCCATATTCAAACAGTTCTCTGATGGAAAACCCATCCTCGACTAAGCCCTCTGCCATGGAACAAGGCTATCCTTTAAAATGCAGGCCAATCAAATATTTCACTTGGTACTTTAAAGAACTGATGGGAACACTTCAAATCCATCCTGTGAATAGATCAGTAAAAAAGAGGAAAAAATACCCACTTGAGTATTCTGTATGGGTGCATCAAGTGCCTATACCAAAAAGGGCCATTGCAATACATCATTGAGCTGGTGTCTTTCTTTTCACTTTTATGACCAAGATCAATGCAGACTATCAGCCACTGCAAGAGCCTTACACTTTCTGCTCTTACATTATGCTCATTGCAGAAATCCAACATAAGAAGATCAGAAACAAACACGAAAAACAATTTAAGTTCCCATCCCCAGTTTTTAATCAAAGCTTGAATCCAAGAAGTCAAAACTTCTTTTAGTCTTGGGGAAAAAAACCAACCAAACAGACAATAACTAAATAAACCAAACAAACCAACCAACCAAACAGACAATGCGATAGAAAAACCAGCAGAACTTTCCATGCTATTACAAGCAGTCTGAAAACACAAACGGCATCCAAGGTGGGACTAAATGGCATCGCCTCATGTTAGATATAATGTGAAGATACCACAGGAAGCAAGAATCACTAAACCACTGTTAATGTTAGCTTTAGGCAGCGGGGATAGGGATGCAACCTCTAAGTTTTGATGCTAACTTCAGTTTCTTCAGACTGGCACAATGTATATGTGCAAAGGAACATAAGAAGCAGGACACTTCCCTACTCCTTTGGAAACTTAGTCACACAATCTTAACAATGGAGTGACGTGACAGCTTGTTGTTCACACAGTTTTTCTCATACTCAGACCCTCGAGGAAAGAACAGGTTCAAAGAAATAGAATCATGCTCATAGACAGAAGCATACTTTCTCACTGGCTTGTACAGCAACAAAAGAGAAGAGAATTAAAAAAGCAGTCAACAGTTAATTGCTCATCACTGCTCTAAAACTAAGCATCTACTGAGGCTATTTAAATAATCATCACCTGTTCCTGAAAATCTGATGCTTAATTCTTAGAACTGCTCAGCACAAATTCGGCCTTTGTTATTTCAAATGTACAGGCAAAAACTGAGAGAGATGTAAAGCACCTGTAAAGCCCAAGACTTGAGAAACAATCAGATACATATTTATCTTGTCCCTAACAACACTGCTCACAGAAAAAAAATGCAGAGATTGCAGAGAGCTACCATGAATTGATGGTAAAATGACGGCGAGAGATCACAAATTTACATAGGCACTGCCTTCTCTGACCAACAGAGCAACAGAAACAAGCAGATCACATTTGTAAGGCAAAAGCCACTGTGGTGGCATTGAATTTAACAACTTATTTTCTGGCAACTGCCAGCACTGCTGGAGATTACCCAAATTAACAAACAAGCTTCTCAGATTGAAGGGTAGGGAAGATCCATCCCACAAATCTAGTTCCATGTCAGATGGTGTACCTGTATACGGCAGAGTGCATGGCAATCATTCCTGTTTTATTTATTGACAGAAAGCAGATAAATACCTATGAAAACTTCATAAAATGTTTTCAAATAAAATCTACACAGAAGTAGTACAGCATTGACAGGCTCACCATGATTGATTTTAGCCTTTTCAAGAAAGATCAAGAGTCAGTTTCAAGAAAGTTTTTGGCAAAGAACGTTTTTCAGCAGGAAACTCATATACCAAACATTCCTGGATCTATTCCTTCTACAGCTATTTCACTTTTTCTTCTGTTAATATTCTTCATAGAACATTACTTTGAAGTGTGCCCAAGAGCTACACAATTTTTTCTGTTAAATACCTAAACAGTTTGCTAATTTTGTTTTCCATACAAATAAAAACAGCTAGCTATGCTCAATCATTTTTTAACTAGAAGCATAAATATGAATCTGTAATAGAATATTCAACAGACTTTTGAATTACCACTGTGGCAATATGCATTCCAGTATCTCTTCACATTATGATTTGTTGCATGCTAAACTCATGCATCACACAAAGCGACAGAAAAATAAATTTACTGAGGTGCCACATGAAATGAGAGAATAGATTGTAAAATATTTAAGTAAGAAAGATGAAGATGATGGATTTGCAAACAAAAACTAGTCTTCTGTGCACTGTGTACATTCAAAACAGCACTTCATGAGCTCAGCAATTACATTTAATGAGAACTACAATCTCCATGCAATTACAAAAGAACCATTAGACAAGAAATTAGAAGCATTAACTGCATATTTAAAACATTATTTATCATTATGAGCTGAGAGCTTAAGGTGAAAAATTTGTAAAGGATGTAAACATATTGCCTTTTCTCCAGCTGTGTACCTTTATCTCAAGGCTAAAAGGACAGCATTAGCACATTGTTACCATTCAGTTTTTATTAACGCTGTCAGACATGATTCCAACTGAATAATCCCCAGGATTAATTAGCTGGACCCACACTCTTGAAATCAAAAGTGAAGGGCTTTGAAGAAGATGAGAGAGGAAAGGGAAAACAGGGGTAAAGAAAGAATTTTGAAAGAGAAGTCACTCTGCATGTTTGACAACAAGGCAAAATTTTCAATTTATTGGGAGAATGACCTTTGGACACCCAGTACTTTCCCCCCACACCCTACCTGTCCTGGATCATTGTACCACAATTCCTCGTGGAGACGGTCAGGGTGTGCTTTTTTACGCTTAATTTCTGCAATGACGTCAATAACATCCGAATCGGAACTGCTGGAGCAGCTGCTGTCATCTTCGGAGTCACACTCTGACTCACTGGAGCTCTCTGATTCACACAGAAGAAATAAAGATGGCTGAAAAACATTTCCATGTGCTCTCTTCTCCATAGTAATGCATTCTCTATCATTAATTAATGTCTGGAGTTAATATTAAAAAAAACCCCACACAAGAACCTTGATCTCAATATCTCTAATCTCCTGTGGTACTGTGGAGTGACTTCCTTTCTCATGCATGTAATTTTAGTCACTCATTTCCACATATATCCTCAGCTCCAATTTAAATAACTGCCTTCATAGCCAAGGCATTTATCAGTATGCAAGTAAAGCTTATTTTATTCTTGGAATAAAATGCAATGTTTCTTCCATTTTTTAAGTTTTGACATAAGAGCAAATATATTACTATTCAAATACTGTGAAACTTTGGTTTCAAAGTACACATTTTTCTGAATATAAGACTCTCCTTAGCTGAAAAAAAAAAAAAGAAAAAAAAAAAGAAAAGAGAGAAAATGAGAAAACATCACTAGGAAAATGTTTCCATTTTTTTTTATCAAGATATATTTTTACACAGTTCATAATTTGGCATAAGGCATTATTAATATATGTCCTTGGAACACATGGTTTACATAGGTTATCTATTCTCAGCTGAAATAGAATTTCCTCACAAAGTGTGCATGTGTATTCTTACAAATAACCTAAGTTTCAAAAGTTCTCTGATATACATCTGATTAATACTGAAGTCTATTTTCAGGTGCAAAATATGCATGGAATCTGTGAGAGTATGCTGGAGTTTCAAAAGACTAACACAGAACTTTTTGATGTAATGTATTGAAATTATACAACCATAGCATGGTTTGGGTTGGGAAGAGCCTTAAAGACTATCTCATTCCATTCCCTTTCCCATGGAGAGGGAATCCTCCCACTAGACCAGGTTGCTCAGTGCCCAGTCCAGCCTGGCTTTGAATACTGCTAGGGATAGAACATCCATAATTTCTCTGGGCAACCTGTTCCAGTGCCTCACTGCCCTCACAGTAAATAATTTCTTCCATCATCAGCCATTCACCATCTAAAAGTGCTCCTGGAGCACACTGCTATCCCACTGCAACACACAATTGCTGCTAACACAAGCCAGAACATAGACAGCCTTTACTGAAGTACTAAATAAGACAAACTACTAGACACTACATGGCTGTAGAAGAAGCTGGCATGGACACCAAGTCATCCCAGTGGAACAGTGAAGACATAGAGCCTTAGGGTTCTCCAGAAAGAGTGGGAAAAAAATGCAGAAGTTGCCCTTGGCCCTATCATATTTTAGCCTGGAGCAGCAGGCTTTCCTCAGAGATCTAAGGAATGAGGGCTTTACACAGGTATGTTGAGCATAGCAGCCATGTTCTTGATTCATCCACACATGAAAAAACACCTCCTAAAAAACCCTACAGTTAACTTTGCTAGAGATTCTTGAAGGAGTTTAAATATATGCAAATTCACTCTTCAAAAAAATGTGAAGAACTTCTTTACAAAAGTGAGTTCACATTTTACTTCATCTGTATTTAGTTTTTTTATTTCCTCTTCATTGCATCCTTTTATATCATCAGCATGTAACCATGTAATTATGCCTGTATTTCAGCTTTGAAATTTTTGATATGTGACTTTTTAATGAGTTACTGAGACCTGAGAGTTTGAGGCAGCTCACCCAGCCAACATGAAATAATATTTAAAAAACAAACCCAACAGAGTATCTAAATTACTGTGATATGCCTACAAATTTCTTGAACTAAAGCAAGGGACTAAAAAACACACTATGAAACACTGAAATGCTGGAAGTATGAAAAGAACAACAATTTTCATAAAACAAACCAAGAAAAATAGCTTTCACTGACTTCTGAGTAGACAAATTGCTATAAAAACCTCTGCCCTGCTAATTCAGCCAGTATTTCTCCAGTACTTGATGCTGCTGGATGTATTTCACTGTCAGAAGATCCATATAGGTGGAACAAGATAATGCAGATAATGTATGTCATGAAAACTGATAATTTTGCAGATGTCTGATCACACTAAGCAGAGCTGCACAACAAAAATACAACACTGAAGAAAAACTCAGATGTTTGTTTTTACAGCACAGATTCTATCACCACTACTCCTGCTTGCTCTTCAGAAATGTAAAACCAGGAGCTCCTTAAAGCCTCTCATGCGCCATTCTCTGGACTATCTGATCATGCTCAGGGTGTTTTATGCCATGGAAGAAACTAGCATTTGGTACTGCTCGATACTCTCTATTTCCCCCCATGCTTTCTGGGTAAAGAATCTAGCCCTACTTCCACCAAAAGCTACAGTAAAACTCCCATGGATATGAAATACAAAGGAGGGATTTAAAAAAAGACTTACCAACATTATTAAATACACACAACTGCCTCAACAGGTTAACTACAGATTATTCCATTTTAGAGCTTTGTCATCATGTCAGCCTACCTAAATCTTCATCCAGCTTGGTTTTTGGTGGCTCCCATGGTGGCCTGGCTGCTTTGGCCTTTGCCTGTCGCTTTCCTAACTCCTCGTCAAACTTTTCATACAGATCCCGGAGCTTGCTTGTTCCTACCACAGTAGAGTCCCCCTGTTAATTACAACATCAACAGAACAAAAAGAATTAGAACACCAACAGAACAAAAAAAAGGACAGTGTTAAAATAGCACAAGAAGTCAACATCTACCAGCATTTCATGAAAAAAACCAAAAAGGTGGGAAAGACAGATCTTTCAGTGAAACATGGAAATACCTATTACATTTCTTCACCAGGTGAACTAGCAGAGAAATTATTTCATTTGCCTGTATAGCACTTCTCTAAGTTTGCAGGAATATACGGTGCTTGAGGCATCTTTGCTCACAGGTTAAACACAATGTATAACAGGGAAAAAATTGATCTTTCCCTCCTGGAGACAAAAAAAAAAAGTACAACTTGATGTACCACTTATCTGAATGCTAACAGACAGAAGGAACTTATGAAAACAGAGAACAGCAACAAATGAAGCCCCTAACAGGGTTAAAAGATTGAGATGCCTGGGAAGAGATAAGAATTAAATGACACAAAATTATGAACCTGCTGATGGGTTCATAATATAAAGGACTGTCTGCAGTCATTTTAGAGTTCTCCCTGACATACCACTTGATCCATAGGGTCATTGGAATAATAGCTTTCAGAATGGGTACAGCGAACCCAGACTGGCTTAAGCAATTCCTCATCTTCCTCTTCATTTTTTTCAGACGCATTCTCTTCTGATTCTTTGTCTTTGACAGCCGTATAATTTTTCTCTTTACTGGAGCTCTGGTTCTCAGACCACCTTTCTCTGTCCTCCTCCCACCGGGTTCTCTTTCTCTCTCTGCTTGGAGAGCGGCTTAGTGGGAGAAAGCAAACAAAAGCAATTTTTTTCATTATTTTAAAATGATAAACAGTTTGCTTAGATAGTAAGTCATTCTATCATATAAATTGCAGCAAAATCCAGTTTCCTTTCCAGCTTTTTTACTCTTGCACCATAAAGTGTACAAGAGTAATTTGTAGGTTTGACCTACTATAAAAATGACTTCAAATTCGATGTGCTTTTTATTTTAAACCATATTCAATAAATAAAATAAAAATACATGCTATTTTAAATTAAAATTCCCACCTGCATTCTAGGTGAATTTCTTTTTATTTTAAGTTAGGAACTCATTGGTAAAAACTAAGTCACATCATTCACAACTAGAAGTTACAACAAGAAGTTTCAGAGAACAGCCCACAAACTATTGGTATGACAAAAAGAACTTGAGTTTTATTAAAAGGATTATACAGAACCCACACTTCTGTTACTTTAACACATCTTTGAACAACACAAGGTGCATCGTAAGAGCAATGCTTTTGAAAGAGGAGTAAGGAAACTACCTACTTTTTTTTATCTCCTCTGCCTACAAAACAAATAATGTTGCAATATTTCCAACTATCCAATATTCAAAATAATATAAGAATATAATATAAGAATATTGTATTATTATATTATAATATAAGAATATAAGAATAATATAAAAAAAGCCTCTAAAAGATAATCTAAAGTGACTTTAAATATTTTTGGTACTTTACAGACTAGAAGACTTAAGAGAAAGTCTTTAGGACATAGCAGTGAAACTCTCCAGAGATTAATCCTGTTTCTAACTTTACAAGGCCTTGAGATAACTGGCATGATTATCACTAGATAATTATAAATTTAAGACACTCATTTTTTTCTGGTTTCAGATGCACACACAAAACCTTGTGTGAATGGATTCACAGAGCCTCAAATGCTCATGAGACCACACACAACCTTCCTTACCTTCCTGCTCTCTTGTATTCCTTTTTATAAGATCTGTCTGGTGATGGTGATCTTCTGCTGTCACGGTGCCGATGCCTCTCCCTCTCCCGCTCCCTTGAAAAGTTCAAAACATAAGTTAATGAGAAATCTGGTATTTCTTACATTCTACACCTGAAAGGAACACAAAAGCAGCCTAAGATCATGTTATGCAGGACGACATCCACATGCTGACTGCTAAAAACCCAGATGTTGTTAACATTGACCTTCAAGAAACTTGTAAAAGGCAGTCAAGCGTCCATGTCCTCCACCTCTGTCACAAAGCCATCTATCTCAATACGACAGTTAATTCACACCATGCAGAGGTGACATTTATGGATTCCTCACATGACTTATTAACACTTTTCCTCTTCTTCTGTTACAAATGGCAAAGCAGGAGGGAGCTGGGGTTGCATCCCCTGGAGAAAAGGAGGCTCAGGGAAGACCTTGTTGCTCTCTACAACTGCCTGAAAGGGGCGTGTAGCCAGGTGGGGGTTAACCTCTTCTGCCAGGTAACAAGTGACAGAATGAAAGGAAACAGCCTCAAGTTGCACTAGGGGAGATTTTATTTGGATAGCAGGAAAAATTTCTTCACCCAAAGGGTTATTGAGCAATGGAACAGCTGCGCAGGAAAATGGTGGTACCATCATCCCTGAAGGCATTTTAAAGAGATGTGGATGTGGCACTTAGGGACACAATTAAGTGTAGGAGTTAGCAGCATTAGGTTACAGGTTGGACTTGGTGATCTTAAAGACGTTTTTCAATCTAAATGATTCTATGAAATTACTGTATTTATTAGGCAGGAAAGATCACACAGGCAGCTTTTTACTCTGCTAACAGCTGGTAAGCCATTATGCATCTGTTAAAACTTCTAGTCTGCTGATACACTAGGAATTATAAACAGCTGCCTCAAGTGGCTTGGTAGGTTAACAGAATGAGTCAAAATTGTTTATGAACATATATATATGTGTTTGTTCCCATGCTCATAATATGAAACAATGCAAATTTACAAAGCAAAATGTTCAGATAAATTATCTATTGTTTATCCCCAGCCCCATCTATCCTTGTTTGTTGGTGTCTTGCTCAGGCGTGGATTCAGTCTTCAGAGAGAGCGTACTCCACGCCACCTTATTTGCTTGAGAGACAGACGCTGCACAAAAAAAAATCAACCCCAAGTCTGGCAAACAGTTTTGAATAAAATAAGTAGATACATTATAAAGTAGATCTGGAAGCTATCGGCCTAAAGCAGTAATCCAAAAGCGTTTGAGAAAGAAGCTACTGAAAACATGCATTTTCAAAACTTAAAACTGAAGCTTGAAATTATGCAGAAAAAAGGAGAAAATTCCACAAGCACATCAAACAGAAAAGACCAGTGCCTTAATACCGGTTGCATTCAGTTTTGGAAAACCCTTTTTTGAAAATCAAAATAAACCTCCTGAGTGCGAGGCTCGGGTTGCGTTTTTGAATGAAGATGTCTAAGATTCTGTAATTAAGTCTCTGCATATCTAAATCAAAGGGGCTTCATTTACACAGGATTTATGTGCAAATTCATGTTCCACACGTAGTATGAAAAAATTCTGAGCTTTTAAAATTAAGAGTATGTAATCCAGGAACTCTGATAAATACTTAACTTTCCAGTAGCTCTTTGAATATTTTGGCAAAGCTCATTAGACACATAAATAGCTACAAACAGAACATACCTAAGACATGAGAAAGATTTAACTGATGATTTGCTCTAAAACACACCACAGCAGACTACATCAGGTAAGCCCATAATTTCCAAGCTATATGAAGAAGAGGTGTGGTGGCCTACAGCTGGCCTGTAGGCCTCAAAGTATAAATAATTATAAAATTATAAGGGAAATATGTGAACAGTTACATAATTACCTTAATTATATAATTTGACCAGTAAGAGCAGGCCCAGGCTATTGGAGACTCAGGCTTCTATTGGCTGGCTGAGCAGGAAGTAACTGGCTCAGCCAATGAGGATTAACCTCATGGGCTCCTAAGATACATAAGGGAGCAAGATCGGAAGGAAGTGACCTGTTGCTGCATGAACTCAGCGTGTCCTGTCACTGGTCTGTCTCCGAAACTGTGACAACTGGTGGACTCTGATGTGATTGCAACAGCTGCTGCCAACAGAGCGGGGAGACACACAGGGCAACCAGGAGGAGCTGCCCGCAGCCTTTGAGCTGCAAAGAACGGCATATAGAGCCGTGATTGGTCTGGACCCCCCCTTAATTTTTCCTTTAATTTTTCTTTTTTGTAAGTGCATGACACCGCCAGCCTGGCAGCAGGGGCTTCAACACCAGACGACCCTCTCCTGAAGGTATGGACTCCCATTTTAAATAAAAGATTTGAAAAATACAAGGAACGGGCTTTATTAGCCCTCACAGTGTGGTGTGAGAGCCACAGACTGGATGTATCAGAAGGGGCCACCCTAGATTTAAAAACCTGGGAGTGGGCCAGCCAACATATCCTAACAGCTGCCTCCACAGGAGATGACTCTGCCATTTGTGTTATCAAACCACGGAGACTCATAATGAACATGACAAAAATGTTGCAGAGCGAGCGGGTGGTGAGAATGGCAGAGGGATCACAAAGGGTGCCATCTGCTGAGGCAAATGGTGAATGGGTACTGAGGGAGGTGGTGGGGCAGGCAGGTGCTGTGCCAGGTGTGAGAAGGAAAAGGATGGGTACAGAAAGCACAATGCATCGGGAGGCTTATGGGTGGAGTCATGGGGCCTCCCCAGGCGAGGGTGACCTACCTGGGGAGTGCCCTGACAGCCTCCAGGACCAGGATCTGTTGGCGGATCATCCCGTTCCTGGGGCCATCAGTGAAACCGCCCCAAGCAGCTGTGCTGTGTTAAATGGGCCCTCTACAGCCCCTCCGTGCCCTGCCATGGCTGCCGAGGCCTCTGAAACAATTGGCCACTTTCCCGCTCTGTGCTCTGCTGCCCCTTGCTCTGCCGTGCTGGCAGAGACCTCCGTAAGCACCCAAGACCAGCGCGCGTTGCCAACTGGTGTAGAGGGCAGAGAGACCCCAAGTGCACCAGAACCGCTTTCTCCTGAGACCAACTGGACCAGCTCCAAGACCACAGCCTCAAGCCCACTTCTGCAGGGTGTGACTGTGTTTTCTGCCCAGCCTCCAAGGGGTGGGGATGTACCTGCCCATCCCAACGACATGGGGGTGGGTCTGAGAAATGCGTCACCAAGAGTGCCCAGAGACCTCATACACGGAAGTGGTGCTGCTGTCCCAATCACTCCGATGCTGCTGGACCGAGAATTTTCCCTAAATTATACACCAGCTAAGAACACAATATACACCAGAGAAGTCACCTCTGCTGCTGCTGAGCCACGACAGCGCAGAACTTTCCCTTTCGACCCTGGCAAACACAACTAAAATTGTGTTCTCAGTTATCCAGAATTGTGCAGATATATTATTTAAGGATAAAAGCTGTTAGACAAATTTATAACTAGCCAGCCAAAGGTACAAATAAAGTTCTAAAGCTTGTAGGGTTATTAAGAAAACACCAACTCAATATGCTTGTAAAAGAAAGCCCTACATACATTATTCTCAAGCAATATTCATGATAATATTTACCTAGACTTTATCACCTTATATCTAACTGGACATACCTTGTGATAACTCTAAATAATGGCAACATAATACTTAACTTTGTCACTTTCAGTTTAATGATTATTCAGAATCCTTCAAGGAAAAATACACCTTGGGCCATCAACAGGACCCTTAGAATGACAGCTCACTTGTAACTTTACTCAAATACTTCAAGAATCAAGCATTTTAAAGACTTTACCAACACAAAGATGTGTCATTTTTGCTCATGTGCCAAGGTGTGGCCTGTGAAACCTGAGATGCTTCCTTTGATAATTTTGAACTAGTCTTGTAAAAAGTACTTTCAGAAGCAGCTGTATACCTCACTAAATACAATTCTTACAGCTATAAGGTGTGTTACACCACTAGTATGCCCTACACAGCACTTTAGAACATACTCTTTAAACAAAAGAGGGGGAATGCCTGGTGCTGTGTACACACTAAAACAGGTGACACAATTAAAAAGATTTTATATATTTAAAGAAATGAAGACTAAGGATTTTATTTATTTAAGACTATAGATAACAGGACTGAACTAATATCGTTTTTCTTGTTGTTTTTCCCACTGTTCTGAGAATTTAAATGTTTCCTGTTTCTAGATTAAGCTGTTTTTTATTTTAGAGTTAAGTTGTAAGTTTGTAACCATGGAGTTGTTTCTTAGTCTTAGAGCTAAGTTGTATATTTGTAACTCTTGAGCTGTTTCCAGTTGTTAGAGTTAAGTTTCAAAGTTTATAACTGTAAAGCTATAAGCCTGCAGCATGCCATATTGATAACTTGTATCACTAGTGGTCCCACCTAACAGATCTCTAGAGTGAATGTTACAAATTCCAGACTATATAGGATACATCACCAACTAAAAGGAGGCCTGAGCCTCTTAAATTGAGTTGAAGGCCTCAATCAATGCCTGGTCAAGGTTTTACACAAAGCCGTGTCTGTCATCTGCCTGCAGAGGATGACAGACACTGCTTCTGTATTTCAAAACAAAACAAAAAAAGGGCAACTGTGGTGGCCTACAGCTGGCCTGTAGGCCTCAAAGTATAAATAATTATAAAATTATAAGGGAAATATGTGATCAGTTACAGAATTACCTTACTTATATAATTCGACCAGTGAAATTGTGACTGGTCAAGATCTGAATAAAGTGAACTGTTGCTGCATGAACTCAGTGTGTCGTATATGTGGTCTGTCTCCAAAACTGTGACAAAGAGAAACAGATATTTCATGATAAATCCCAAAAGAAGTAGTGCACACACACTCTGAATGACACCAGTGAAGCCTACAACTGACCCACGCTCTTTTTGACCTCAGTCCTCTCTTGAGGTTGGCTTGCTGAGGTCTTCACCCTGAACACAACATGCTCTTCACTAAAACACATAACTGCAAGTTTTAGCTATGGTCCCCTATCAGACTATAAACCCCACCAAGTCAGTATTCGCTGCAAATAGCTTATTGAAAGAAAGTAACACCTGGCACCCTAACTCTGCTACCTAAATCTTGAAATTTGAAGTGCTGTGGCTTAATTGTTTGTAAGACTTAACTTTCTATAGTCTTAGAGTGCCAACTCTATTTTATGCCACATGTGCATAAATTTCTAAGGTCAATATGTTGAGCATTACTCAACAATCCATTCAGTGGGATGCAAAGAAGCTCTTGTTTGAAAACTATCTCCATGGACAAAAGCAACAAGTCTGCCAGCTCACAACCGTGAGGCAAAGCAGTGTTTAGACACCTGGAAGGTGTCTAAACAGTAACTTTTTCCATGAGACCTGACTACTGGCTACTTCCCCAGCTAAAGGGACAAACAAGGGTAAGGGAAGAACATTGATGCAAACACATATGGGGGATGGTATCTCTCCCCCTGCAGGCAGATAATAGTTACCTGTTTCGCTCGTAACTTCTGTGATGAGGTGATATCCTTCCTCTGTCATAATCCGTCCGGTGCCGACTGCTTTCCTGCCTCCTCCTGTCCGGACTGCGGCCCCGATCCCGACGATCCCCGTGGTTAGCGGAGCGATGCCTGTCGCCGTGAATGTGACCGTGCTCGCGGTGCCGGTGCTCATCGTAGTGCTTGCTCCTGTCTGGGGAGCGCCGGTCACTCTGGGACTTCTCTCCCTGGTACTGCCCCGTGTGCCGGAAGTGGCTGCTGCTGGCGCTGCTGCTGGCAGTGCTGCTCGGGAAGGAGCTGGAGCTGTGCTGGTAGCTGTTGAAGCTGGGCGGCGGGAATGACTGCTGCGAGTACCCTGCTGAGTACACGGGCTGGTAGCTGACCTGCTGTGGCATGACTGGCGGGGGGGGAGGGTGTGGTACAGTGGGGGGAGGCATCATGTAAGGAAAGGTGCTTTGTCCAGCAGGTGTTCCTGGCACGGGAGTGTTGCTAGGGTTTGGCACTGGTGGAGGGGTGGGAGGGAAACATGGAGGCACTGGGAAGCTCTGTCTCATCTGGTGGTTTGGAAACGGTGGCCTCATGGGACACTGGCTGATGGGATTTTGTGTGGAAGGGGGCACTGGAGGAGGATAGGGCACAAAGTCTGGCCTGGGAGGCATGTAGCCGGTGGCTGGAGGGTTGGAGTAGGTTGTCGGAGGGGCAGTTTGCTGCTCATACTGGTACTGCATGGAGGGCTGCTGCGGGTGAAGCTGCCGGAGGTTCTGAGGGCGGTAGGTCTGTGTTGAAGTTCTTGCTCCTGGTCCCCCCTGGCCACGGGGACATCCTCGCCCAGAATGGAAAGACATGGCTCACCTTTATTGAGGGAAATAAAAATCCAGAGTCACACAATTTTTGTCAGATGTCCTCAATGCATCTGCAGGAGCTACTCCTGAAGTGCTGAAACTGCAGTTTCCTTTAACAGTAGCAGTAAATGATATCCACCTTCACTGGGAGCTTTGTGCTCCTCAGACCTCTAGTGCAGGTCATTTATGCCCCTTTTGATTCCTTCAAGCCTCTAATCCATAAAAGCACTTACTGTCTTTAAGCCAGAACCCAAGCTGGATCATGCTGTACGAGTTAGGGCAATGTAATTTCAACAAATTATTGTTATGATTTGATATCCTTGACAGGTCAAGGATACAAGCACCTCCACTTGTACTTCGACACGTTGATATAAAACCTTTGGATATCCCACACCAAAGAAATCACTCATTACTAAGAACAGCAGTAGTCATCCAATGTTGCATACATAACAAGGAGTTCTCTCTAGAACACAATTCTAAACTTTGGGCAGAATGACTTGACTAACACCTCATTGCATGCCACCTGGCCCAACAAATTTTGTAAATTTTAAATTAAATACTAGCAATTTACACTCATTATTGAGTCCCCAATGTACTAAAGGACTGAATTCAACAGACCCTCCAAAGTGTTTTAAGTGAAGTAGGCATATTTTAATGGAAAAACAGGTTACACCCCTTACAGATTATGAAATAAAAACCCATGTAGACTGTGCCATTCCTTAATTTAATTTAATTAAATAAATGATTAATTTAATTAAATAAATGATTCCCAAGAAATCCCTCATCTGCCTTCTCAGCCCTAATACCCTTGAGAAACTATCACTGCTTAAAGCAGGTTTAAGTGTTGCTCAAAACTAGGCATATATTTAAGGCATGAACATTTATAAATGAAAGCACTGTGCTTCATTGAAGTTTAAACTGATTCTTTAATTACAATGTTAAGTTTCAAAACCTGAAAAAAGAAGAAAAAAACATTTAAGAAAATCTATGGCTGGAATGGAAGGAGTGGTGAAAAAAATTATCTAAGCACCTGCAGAAGTCAAATCCTGTTTTTCTTAAGGGGAAGAGAGAAAGAAAGGGGAGACACACACAGCCACAATTGGAAAGATCACCAGAGAAAGAAAACAAAGCCTCCCTTTCACTGAGGCTTTGCTGATGCTGAAGTGCATGCACAGAATATTCTCCCACCTGCTATAGTGCAACATGGCCAACCTGGACTGCTCAGAGCACTACTCTCAGCCGCATTCCGGTCACACTGCAGTAAAAGATGTAGCACTTGCTGAGAGAGAGTAGACAGCTTCTGGTGAACTGGAGGGAGAAAGGAAAAGAAACATAGGGGCAAAGGACTGATATCAAAGAGGACCCTCCTTAAACATGCAGGGCTTAGTGGAAGCCACTGGAATTGGTGGTGGTCATCTCTCCAGAACAACCAAGGGCCAATGTGAGTGAGAATCCCACTCACAGGAGGAGATGGCAGCCATGATGGTATAAAGCCACTTGCTCCTTTCAGTCAGCTTGTACCTGCTCAGTACCCTCCAATATTGCAAGGGTTCTCAAAAAAAAAAAAAAAAAAAAGCCACCACAACAAACCAGGGGAGGAAAAAAAAGAAAAAAAAACAAAGTCAACATGCATTTTGTCTGGCAATAGTGCACCCTTTTGATATTTCTAATTATCATCCAACAGATGCTGAATTAATTTTGCTTTGGTTCTCCTGCTGTGCTCTTACACAAGTCAGGCTTCTAACAGAAGATTGTTTCAGACTTTGCTAACATTCACATACACATTTTATTTAAACAGGCTGTACCACAGTGCCTTGTCTTTAGGTGTGTTTCTTTCTAACATGTCACAGCTTTCAAACAAACAGTCTTTTTTATCAGCGCTCAGATCTCCCTGATGCCAGAGAACTGCTCTTGTTCTACCACTAATTTCAGTCCTTCAGGATGCACAGAATCACAACTGGAAAAAAAAGATTCAAAAAGACACAAAACTATTTTACATGGTTACAAATTTTACATGGTTATGAATTATTTTAAAGCTCCCTCTGCTGCAAACTCAAGTCACATTCAACTTTCATTCAAAGTTAAGTAACTTCGAAAACACTGAAAAGGGCAAACTCCCCTTTCCCCATCACCTAAAGAGGAATTGCACTGGCAGGAGACAGTCCTTTCTAAAGCAGCACTGGACCCCTAAAAAACACTGAATAAACTCTCCCTGCAGATGCCGTGCTGAGAGCAACAGGGCACCGACACACCGAGAAGAGAGCACCGAGAGGTGACACCATCAATGCCTGTAAATGTCTCAGAGAGGGCATCAAAGAGGATGGAGGCAGGCTCTTCTCGGCGGTGCCGTGCAACAGCACAAGAGTGAATGGGCAGAAACTGATGCACAGGAAGTTCCACCTGAACATGAGGAAGAACTTCTTTAACTGTGCGGATGCCCGCGCACTGAACGGATTCCACAAAGAGGTTGCGGAGTCTCCCTCACCGGAGATATTCAAGAACTGTCTGGACACAATCCTGTGCCATGTGTTCTGGGATGACCCTGCTGGAGCAGGAATATTGGACCAGATGACCCACTGTGGTCCCTTCCGACGTGACCCATCCAGTGGCCTCACCCCACCTCCGCCTGCCGCTGGCCCGGGGGCGGGGGCACGGAGCCGCTGAGCCGCCCCCGGCGGGGCCCCGCTCCCCGCTCCGCTCTGCCGCACGACCCCGCCAGCCCCGCGGAGCCGCCGCGCTCCCGACCCCATTCAGAGACTGAGCTGCTTATTGCCCTGATCGCATTTTGGCATCTTTTAAAGCAATCATTGCTGAATGTTCTTTTCTTCTTTGTGTCGTTAACTGCTGTGATTTAAACAAGGCGATTCAGAGACTGAGCTGCTTATTGCCCTGATCGCATTTTGGCATCTTTTAAAGCAATCAATTGCTGAATGCTCTTTTCTTCTTTGTATCGTTAATTGCTGTGATTTAAACAAGATAATACCTACCTAACACTGCTGTTAAAATTTGCTAGCTATTAGTGGGGTGCTGGGAAACTCAACCCTACCCAATGTATGACACGTCAGCAGAGGATAAGTAAATATAATCCCATCTCAACTAGTAGATCGACTCCCACTTCATGAAATGTTAAAAATCTGGAGCTTTGCTTTCTTTCGTGGAGTCATTGAAAAAGAGAGTGAAAAAGGAATTGCTTTTGAACTGCTACTTCTGGTTTCTCATGTTTTTGTGTTTGTTTTTTTTTTAATAAAAGCATAAACTGAGGCTTTAATCAAAAAATAACAGATTCTTTACTAGATTCTTTGCAAAGAGAAAATATTAGTGTAGTAAAGTTTATTAAAGACAATAATTTTGCAACTTTTTAAGTGGTTTAATGCAATTCATTTTTGCTAAGACTCACTGAATATGTGATGCTGTGACAGCTGATTTTTCATGGTAGCCAAGGATTTAGAGTGTCATTGTGGTAGGAATTCTAAGATAATGCCTCTTAATGATCCTTCTTTGTTTTAGTATCTATATTTCTGTTTTCAATTAGCTTAAAGTTCTACTAATACTATATATTTAATTTAAAAATGTTTTCAGTGTAGGAGTGTGGATGCAGTGGTCTATCTTGCATAAAACATAAATGGCTTTTTGTCCCAAAGTGTAAGAACTTCACAGAAAATTTTATATCAGCCTTGCTGACAGTGATGTTCCTCCAGAGCAAGTTGTCAGTAGCTGCATCATGCATTGTTTAATAATAACAGCTTGTCATAAAGGAAATTTTGTTCTAAATCCAAATCAGGAGAACTTGCAAGGTTAGAGAACTTAGTCTTTCTTGTCTCTTGCAATTGGTAGTTGCACTTACCTGAGGGGAAGCTTCAATTTTAATTGAAGATACTGTAGGTTGTTTAGTAGGCCAGATTGCTTCTTTTTTACAAAGAAGTAAAAGCCGTGGGTCAGGGAACCTGTTTGTTTTAGTCTTGTTTTATCTACTATTGCAATAATATACATATATTTTACAGTTATGCCTATGCAGTATGCAGGGATTGTCATCTTAATCAGTTTTATGCCAAAAAAAGTAGCTCAGTTGCTGTTGTAATGAAGAGGTCACTCATAATTTTTGTTGCTTCTCACAGTCTTCACATCCCCTCTACAATAGGGCTGTGATTCACAGGCAATCCTTGTTGGATTTGCTCTGGCAGCCAAGGCAGTGGAAGAGAGTCTGTGTACTGCAGCTCCAAGAGCAATCAACCATCAGTTTTCTCATTTTTACCACCCTATGTTATTGCAGTTCAGTGGTTTGCTATGCTGTAAATTGGTGAGTTGCCTCATCTCTTGTTTTTCACTCTTCTGAGTGAAGAACTTCAGCAGAGAATAAAGTTGGGCAGTTGAGAAAGGTAGTCTCTATTGCAAACACTTAGTCATGGAGGGATTAGGAATTAATTCTTCAAGAGGAATAGGTTTAATGGTCAGCTAAAGTTTAAATCATGGTGGGGTCAGTTTTCAATCTATAGCGGTTAACTTATAAAACAAAAGGAACAAACTGTTTTTATCTCCACAGCACCAGTGCATGATGAGGAAGCTTTATAGCATGGGGAAAGAAATACATGGGCAATGATCTGCAGAAGAGGAAAGGCTTAGTAGTAAATAGAAAAAAATGCAAACATCTGGGAATTGAATTTAATGGTTAGTGAGAAGAGCTGCTGCAAACAAGACTTCCTATAAAGAAGGAAAAAGGGTGTAAAGCTGTGATTCTTCAGCAGTTTTTCATCTGGAATGCTTGGGCCTATATTGATTGTTGTTCATGGGTTGACTTGCCACTGGAGTTATTTCCCCTTTGTATTGTTTTCTGTCTCCTCCTCCCTCTAATCCAAATTCTAAAGGAATATAAGTGGTACTGGTGTTTTTGCTGCTAAAGCTGTCGCATTTTTCAGCCCACTGGCTATCATAAAAATGTTTTTATTCATGTTACTTTAGGTGCTGCCTTTCATCTATCGTGCCATTGGTTCAAAGCATCTTCCTGCCAGTAACATCAGTTTTGTTCATCTTGATTCCCATCCAGACCTTCTCATTCCTGTGAATATGCCTGCAGACACTGTATTTGACAAAGAAGCTCTTTTTAGGTAAGTCCTGGGTACTGCATCAGAGTAGACTTTAAGTCTACTTCTTGCTGCCTTTGATTCACAGTGAATATTGCTATGACTGCCTAGGAAGGATGAACAAAAGAGGTATCCTAAGTCAGATTCGAGTTGCATCTTCTGTCATTTCACTTTTGCTGAAACTTTATTTTTTAATGGCAAAAGTTACCTTGCATATCAAGCAATTTAAGATGTGTGAGTTTGCTTTGTGTATTGGATCAGTAGTGTATGATGGTATTATCCTAAGTGGTTCCTCTGGGTAACAGGAAAGCACTCTGCATGGATTCTTTGTCTGAAAAGCTGTAATTATAAAACACTCTTTCTCTCTTCACACTGAAAAACTGACTTTGAGGTGGAAAAGCAGATCCTTTGTTGGCATGCTGAATATGTGAAGTAGAGCAAGATGTTCCTATTACAATCGTAAATACCACTGTTTTCCCCCACCATCTAAAGTAGGTAGGTATGTAATAAGCCACTATGATCTTTACTATTGTCTTCCTCTTCCTGTTTTAAAATAAATACTGTTTGCTTCAGTATTATTGCTTCAGTATTATTATTGTGATTTACAGCAATTACAAGCTGATGCATTTGGTGTACTTGAATCACCTTAGCCAGAGTCAATATTTCATTCTCTTTGTTGGATGAGAGGTTTTGTGGACTCTATTGCAAAATCATTGAATGCTTTGGGTTAGAAGGAACCTTAAAAATCATCTAGTTCCACTCCCCTTCCATGGGTAGGGTCACTTTCCACTAGACCAGGTTGCTCAGGTCCCCATCCCACCTGGCCTTGAACACTTCTGGCCATGGGTCACCTACAATTGCAGTGTCTCACCACACTCACAGTGAAGAATTTTTTCTTGATATGCAATCTAAAAACACATTCTTTCACTTTAAATCCTTGTGCTGTTGCTGCATGCTGTTGTATAAAGTCCCTCTCCAGCTTTCTTGTAGTCCCTTTTGAGGTACTGGAAGGTACTATGAAGTATCTGTGCAGCTTTCAGGATGAACAACCCCAACTCTCTCAACCTGTCCTCATAGGAAAGGTGTTGAAGCCCTCTGATCATCTTGGTGGCCTTCTCTGGACCTGCTTGAACAGGTTATGTGGGGGGCCCAGAGCTGGATGCAGCATTCCAGGTGTGAGGTTTCACAAGAGCAGAAGAGCAGAGCAGAATCCCTTCCTGTGACCTGCTCATCTTGCTTCTTTTGCTGCAGCCCAGGATACAGTTGGCGTCATACACCTAAAAAAATAGGGTCTTGATAATGAGGAAAGATGCTAATCCTGTGGATGTGGATTGACTCACTTTAATTACTGGGATGACATTTAAAATACACTTGGAGCAGTTCACAATAAAACACTCTCATGAGGCCAGCTTGAAGTTATTTGCAGCAATATTGATGATGTTCCTTGCACTTTCCTCTGTCTGATGTATCAAGAGAAAAAGGGCGTAGAATCGCAGAATCAGTAAGGTTGAAAAGGCCTCTAAGATTATCAACTCCAGCCATTAACCTAACACTGCCAGGTCCACCACTAAGGAGTTTATAATCAAAGTGCTATGCTAAGAGTGAAGGTGATTCCACTCTATGTCCAAACTGTTTTATATCTACTACAGACATTCTTGGTTTGTCTTATGAATAAAGATGTCCCTCTTTTTCTTTCTTTGTTGATGTTAACCTTACATGGAGTACTAGTTTTAGATGATTTGCATGGGGGACTTCAAGATGTGGAAGATATTTGTGGTGTTCTTGACCATTTTTATTTATAGGGAAAGTAACATTGCTGTCTTCTGTCTTTCTCTACTGATTACAGTGAATTAAGTATTGAAAACTGGATTATGCCTGCTGTTTATGCTGGCCATATTTCTCAAGTAGTGTGGCTTCACCCTCGCTGGGCTCAGCAGATCTCAGAAGGGAAACACAGTTTTCTTGTTGGGAAAGATGTATCAACAACAACGATCAGGTAAATTGTCTGCTGACATATACTGGTAATATAAAAGTCATCTCTATAGCTTTTCATTGGAGTTTTTTTGTTTCCTTAAACAAAACAAATAAATAAAAATAAAAAGAAACATTTAATTTGTATTTATAATTTCCTTAGAACCTAATGCAGTTACACTTGTGTCAATTTGGTCTTCGGTCTAACTAGTGAAATTGTTACTTGGTATCAGCCATGACTGTTTTTCTAGTGTGAGATGGGGTTTTTTGTTTGTTTGGAGTTTTTTTTCTGTTTTTTGAAGTTAATTTAGTTAAGTACTTAAAACAGGCACTCAGGTAGTGAATTCTCCATCATTTGATAAAGGACAATTCACCTGAGCAACCTCATCTGTCTTTGAAGTCAGTTCTGCTTTAATCAGACGATCGACTATAGAGACTTCCAGTTGTCTCTTTGAATCTTAATTATTCTGTGATTCAAGTTCGAATCAGAGCCCCTCATCATTCTGCAGAATGCAGTCCATGATAATCTTACATTCATCATATTCATAGTGTTGTGATTTTGGGCAGCTTTAGGGGATACATGCAAATCATGTCTCTTGTGGGCATAGCAAAATAAATATTTTGAAGCAAGTTTAACAGAAAACAGCAGAGAAATGCTTTGTTTTGCCACCTTAAAGATCTACAATTCTGAATCTGAAGCCTAAAGACAGCCTAAATGATTTTTTTAAAAAAGCTAGTGCTTTCTGTTACATTTAATCATTTAGCCAATATATAGGAATAATTCATTATGATCAAATAGTTCTCTCACTGTGGCCTTAGCAGGCATGAAAACAACATTTCAGACTTCCTTTTGAAGAAAGTCAGGTACATTTTCTTCAGGTTCTAGGCTTACCAAAGCCATGACGGAAGAAAGAGAGTCCTCATAAATACAAATGTCCTAAAAATTTTGATGACGGGATTCATAGGCAATAGATACACCCTCATCATGAGTGGCCACTAATGTACTATGAGCTCTTGGTGAACCCTGCAGAATTTCTGGGAAGATGTGCTGTGATTGCCTAGTCAACAAGATGGGGTTGTGATCCAGCCCCTGATCTTGACAAACTGAGGGTAATCTATCCACAAGACACTGGGGAACTGAGCTTCAAATTTCTTCTGCTTAGGAAATGATTTGTCTTTGTGGTTGATTGATGGTGATTTGAATACCCTGTATTCAAATGAGGCCTTACCACAAGCAAGCCAAAGTTCACACTTCCTAATCTTATTTGTAATTTGGGTTTATGATGCTTGAGGCTTAATGTACTGCCATACAGGTTGAAAATTCTGTTCTTTAAATTTTCACTGTAAGCAGAAGTTTTATTGTTGCTTTTGGTTGGTTGGTTGTTTTGTGGGGTTTTTTAAGGTGGATTCAGTTGATAGTTAGCTATTTATCCTTTAGTTATCATGTTTATTACTTAGGGAATGTGTTGGGGGTAAAAAAATGTTGAATTCTACTTATGAATTCATAATATTGTACTTTCACTAAGTCAATATTTATGCATTTCAGGGCACTTTGCATACCCAACTATCATAATTTTCCCAGAAAATTATAAAACCAAGACAAAATATCCATAGGTTTGCAGTCTTATGTGCCATAGTATTGATAATATCTTGTCAATACTGGATGTTGTCTTTAAAATGCAATTCAATTTCAAATTAATCTTAGTAGCATATAATGCATTATCTTTTACTTATCTGTTAAAACCTTGGGCTATCATAATAAATATAGAGGGAAATTTAATATATTCCACAATAAAGAAGTAGAAAAAACTTCAGTATAATTTAAACCTGAGGATTAAAATAAATAATTTTGTCTACACAGTTTTATTGCTTTCATTAGCCATCAAACACCTATTCATTCTTCTCTAGATCCCTAAAGTATAAAATGCTTTTTCCTAAGCTCTTTGCCAAGATGTGTATTAACTGGGAGTTACTGTCAATTGTAGGGTTTCAGGCACAGATAATTACTTCTTAAGTGATGGTCTTTATGTTCCTGCTGATCAGCTAGAAAACCAGAAGCCTTTAAATTTGCATGTCATTCTCATCAATCCTACTGAATCATCAAACAGCCGTGAAGGAAATGGAGAAGCAGCATCTGCTAAAAGACTGAAGCTTAATACAGATGACACGGCATGTGCCACTTCTGCCTCTTCAGGGGCTCCTAATGACTTTGATCCCATCATCCCGAGTGTGAAGAAAAAGGAAATACAAAATACAGATGCCCTAAATGGGGCAGAAGCTTTGGCAGAGGGCTCAGCTTCAAGCTGTCTTAAAAACAGTGAATGCCCAATAAGGGACATTGCTAAAGATGTCTGCCAAGTACTGCAGAAAGGGGATGCATATGTTTTGGACATCGACTTAGATTTTTTTTCAGTTAAAAATCCATTTAAAGAAATGTACACACCGGTAAGTATGGAAATTGAGTAGCCTCGTACCACTCACAAGAGAGTCCCAGCCTTAATATTTATGTCTATGGAGAAACTCTCATCTAAGCTAAATTAGCAGATTAGCTGATCATGGTTAATGATTCATGGTAATATTTTAAAGAGGTATTTACATTTTAAAGAAATATTTCTAAGGGAGTGTATGTGGTAAAAAATTTCAACCACCAAATAGGGGGAGTTTCTTACACTTGGTATCAATATTGAGTGTATGTTGAAACTCAGGGGTATACTCAACTTCTGCTGGTTGCTTGGGACAAAATGTTATGGTTGGGTTTCCAGAGGTTACTTTCCAAATACCTGCAGCAAGATTCATCAGGGGAGATGAGAGCCTTTATCATTTTTTACCCGCTATAACCTGTGCTTAGAAAGCATTTACTCCTTACCATTACATGATGGTATCAGGAGACTGCCTTTCAAAAGGCACAGTAGTGTTGATTATCCAAAGAGTGGTAGCTTGTCCTGATGAGAGGCTGTTATGCTCATTATTGTCTGCCATGCTAGAGCAGGGAAATGATCTTCTTTTGAAGGCTTTGAGGATTGGGTTTCTTATTTGAAGAGTCATTTTCTTCCTCTTTTTTTTCTTTTTTAAAGACAGAATATGAGCTTTTGCAAGAGTTGTACAATTTCAAGAAGCCACATAAAAATGCAACAGAGGTATGATGCTTCCTTGTGGAACATATGAAGGAATGATTCTTTTTATTTACCCAATGAAAATGAGTTACGACAGCAGGAAGGAACCTATCAAAGGTGCTTAATGAAGTGGTCTCACATTAAGCTATGCAGCCGAATGCTAATGAGCAGCATCTTGGAATTCTTTTTGTATTAAATGTTTTGATTAAATATGTGAACTGCATAAATGTTTAGTATGAGTGTGAAAAATTGCTTCTGTAAACAAAATGGTAATTGGCGTGGAAGGAATGAAAAGTCCTAGTAAGTCACCAGCGAACTTGTTCTTTTTATGGTTTAACTGGGCTTAGGTTTGGTGGGGTGTTTCTTCTTTGGTTTTTTGGTGGCTGGTTGTTTTTTCTTTTTTTTTTTTAATTCCTCCCTCCAGTCTTTCCCATTCCTTCCCTTGCTGCTCTTTCTTGATAGTCAGAGCTGTGATGAGTGTGTAATTGGTATTTTGCCTTTTTGTTCAGATGTGGAAAGGATGGTATTATCCTGTACTTGAAGTACTGCAAGAAAGTACTGTAATGTACTTTTCATTTTATGTGCTTCTAAAACATGGAAATACAGGCTTTCATAATCTCATCTGAACACTAATACAGAGAGATTCAACACATTTAATTATCACAAATAAATGAAACCTAATTAATATATGTGTATAGAGAAATAAAGATATGTTGAATATTGGCAGATTGATTTTTATATTTCTTAGTTAATCAGGAATAAAAACAGGTACGTACTTAAAAGGTGGCTTTTTAAATTTGTGATGGGAAAACCAGAACAAAGTGAGATGATTTATTCTGAAGGTGTAACAGTTTTTGCAGGCATTTGCTGTGATCCTCTTGAAAAGATGTGCTGTAGGAATGAATCGGTTGTTTCTGATTCCCTACTTCCAGTAGATCAATCATTACAGAAATTAAATCATAGGATAAGTCATGATGTTCTTACCTCTTTTTTTTTCCTAACATACTTTTGTCTATGCTTATTTAAAGGAAGACTTGCTGGATTGTGTTGAAAACCGTGTTCATCAGCTGGAAGATCTGGAAGCAGCATTTGCGGATTTGTGTGACAGTGATGATGAAGAAACCCTACAGAAATGGGCTGCATATCCTGGGTAGGAGTTTTCTGAGAGGCCTAAATTGCAAATAGAGGTTTGAGAACTGATTAGTCCAGCATTTTGATAACAGAAAAGGATAGGATCTGTGCAAGTACACACTTTTTCCTTTAGTTGTAGAGGAAAAAGAGACAAAAAAAAAAAAAAAAAGAAAGTCAACTTACTGTCTTCTGCACTACTCTTTAAGTTTTGGAAGCTTAGTCTTGTACAGCTTCATGCAAGTTTTGTTGTCTGTGGATGGAGGCGTATTTGGTGACTAAAACCTTAGTCATTAATGTGTAGCACAGCTCTCAAAAAAGGCAACAAACCAAGGAGGACGTGGAGAAGCAGTTCTTTGGTGCTTCCAAAGGTTCTGCTTTCTTTGGAGAAACGGAAGTTAATGGAACTGTACCTGCGCAACAGTCTCCACTAGACTGAATTGCGTCACTCTGCTTTTGTGCTAGATGTTTTCACATGAAAAGTTTTCAGATGAAAAGAGACAGGGAAAGTCTGAGCTTTTCCTTGATAGGAAAATCACTCACTTTCCACATCAAATGCAGTAATTACTGTATGACCTCTGTAACACTGACAAGAAGTATTTCCTGTAAAGTTCATATGACTTTTGAGCTGCAACAGCTTCTCTGCAGATATAGCCTAAAAGAAGCACAAGGAAGATTTGCCAGAGGCAGGTATAAATATAGGGACTTTATAAGAAACCTGGTGAAACAGTACAATAATACTGATAATTTCCATTTTTGCAGGTGCAAGATGACAGAGGAACAAATTTCCTTTTCAAATCCTAGGCCATGATTTCTATGCCCCTCTTTTTTCCTCACATTTTTTTCCTAGCCATTTAAGGTATATAAATGCTTCCAACTGTTTGTAACAAATTTTGGTTTTGTTTTAACTCCAGAATGAAGTCACTTGTTCAACTAGTTCACAGTTTGAAAACCAGGATGGAAAGCCCAGACTATGAAATGGTAGGTGAAAAAAAACAAAAAGCAGACATGTCAAAAGCATGGCTTCAACAGAGAGGGAGAGAGTCATACTTCCTTTCAGACTTGCTCCTTGATTCAGGACTTCATGTGTTTTTGGTAGTTTTCCTCAGGTTTTATGTCTTATTACTTAAACCAGCTTTTCCTTTCAAAGCTGCTAAAATTCTAGTCTGCTTGTCTGTCTATATTTAGGCAACTTTAGTATGATATCCCAGGACTGTGATGTCTTGGGCTGCATCCTATGAATGGAGGCTAAATTTCACCAGTCTTTTGATCTCCTTTGCAGAACTTAAAATAAGGTACCTATTTATAACATATCAGAGCTATATCATCTTTCAAGGGCTGCAGCATACTCTGAATTCATAAGAAGAGGTACAGTGTACTGGAGATAACAATCCATACAACCTCCAGCATATTACTTGTTTAAAGAGCAAGCTGGGGGGAAAACCACCCTGTCTAAAGAGGTACAAGTTACCTGACAGGCTAGGCATGGTATCCTAAAGACTTTCTACATGCATAAGCTATATTTATAATTCATCAGCAGAAATTAAATCTCTCTTTAATTTACCCACAGGTCCATCAAGCTGGTCTGACCTGTGATTATGTGGAGCTTCCTCACCATGTTAGCACTGAAGACGAGATCCAAGGCCTCATACAATCCATTAAAGTTCTACTGACAGATCTGCCCAAGCCCACACTGGTGACAGTTGCTCGGTAAGACTGCGCAGATACTTTCACTTAAAAATGTCCAGACTATGTTTATGAAGCTGTATGATCCTGTGAATATAGCACTTGTTCTGTTAAAGCTCTAGCTCTGTTAAAGTAGAAGCTTTACGGTGCTTCAGCACAGGTTATATAAAGGCTGTGATGAGGCCTTGTGTATGTTGGGATTGATAGCTGTCACTGGAGCTTGTACATCTCTACCTGTGTTACTTGAGCTAATTAGAGCATAGGTGGCTTGGGCTGAAATCCCACCTTCCTTACTCTCTTGCTCTAGGGTTTATTGTACTACAGATAGGATTTCTTTTTTTCAGTGAAACTTTTGCTGGAACAGGTTTTCATCTAGTAGACTGAAAGGCATTCATATTCTTTAAAGCTCTAGTAAAACTTTATTATGGAGTAAAAGTTAGGCTTCCAGGACTGTAAGGATTTTACTTAGAGGCCAGGAACCTGGGAGACCCAAAGAACTGGCCTGAAAAAATCTACTTTGAAGACCACAGTGTGGCTCTTGACAAATTACTGCAATTTAATCAGTCAGAAATACTAACTGTGCTCTTAAAGAGCCAGCAGCAATAGCAGAAGCTGATATGAAACTGGTTTTGGCAGCAAGAACTAGTATGGCTAATGCCTGCAATTAAAGAAGAGTCTATTCCCTGGGCCAAATTCTGGGTTATTATCCACTGCTGTGGAGAAACCAGAATCGTCTCTGTAGATCTTAACAGATAAAAAGTTCAGGAAGTCAGTTTTTACTACTATCTGTTTGAAGTTCATTAATAGATACTGTAAAAAATGCTGTATGCCAGGTATTGTGAAGATATTTTTCAAGTTTTCCTACCTACTTTACCAGTAGCGTTTCAATTTTTCAATCTAAATTTTCCATGTGTCCTTTAAGTAGATAGTTTGCTTGAACTTTGACTGGCAGTGTGTTCTGTGCCAGATTCAGGAAGAGAGTAGAACAGGAAAGATTAGATCCTGTTCCTGAGATGCTGCAGACTTTCTATTAAACTTAACATGTAGTGATAATAAGTACAGCACTAGGCTTCAAAGACATAGTGCCTTTCCCTGCTTTGCTGGGCGGCAAAACTTGCTGCAGTTTGAAATATTCTCATGCTTCCTTTTTTTTTTTTTTTTTTTTTCTTTTCTTTTTTTTTTTAACAGCTCAAGTTTGGATGACTACTGCCCTTCAGAGCAGGTTGACATCATTCAAGAGAAGGTTCTCAATTTACTACGTTCTGTGTACGGCTCTCTGGATGTGCACTTAGATTACTCAAACACTTTATCTTCTTCGTGATCTTTCTTCATGTGTTGCTGTCTAATGCAGAGGATTAATTTAAATTGTTCGTTAGCTGTGATTGCAAGGGGAAGACTGCTGTTATTTCAGCAGGTGGCAGTAGAACCCAAGCTGACCCAGCTTGGGTTTGAGTTGCATTGCTTTCTCCACATCGGCTGCATCTGAACTGTTACCTGTTTGGCTTTGTTCACATTAGTGCTGTAATTCTTATTTTTACCATCTTGTTTCTTAAAATTGGTGCAAGAGAAACGACTTTTTGTCTGTAAATTGAGGGATTTTGTCCCATTTCTTTGTGTCTGTAAAAAAAAAATTAAAATATGTAATTTCTTAAAATGGTTTTCTATTATGTATGTTTTTTTGTAATTTGGTAACAGATTTGCTCCTGAGTTGCATTATGTCTTTTAAAAACTGGTTTTAAAGATGCCCTTAAAATTTTTAAGGGCATTGTTGGCCTATGTAGTGATCTTTCCCATCTCTTGTGCTGAGATGACCCTCTCATTTCTCTAGAGCAGCTCTTTGCTTCTGCCCCATCCACAGAATATCATTTATGTTTATTTTCTGTCTCACTAATGTCTTATTTTGCCTTAGAGTATTTTATTGGTGGCTTAGATAATATCCCTAATGTACAGACATTGGGCTCGGTATTTTCACTTTTACATTATTTTGAGGATAAAAAGTGTGTGTGCATATGTATGCTTTTATGTTTTAAATCCTGTAAGGAATTGATGGCTTCTTCAGAAACAAAGATTTTACTTCACTGAAGTCATCAGCAAAACATTCTGTACCAGGTTTTCACTCATTTTTGGTATTGCTATTTAGGAAATAACAGTTTTAGAAATACTTAATTTAGAAGTCAATAGAGTTATAGAGAATACTGGCACTTCAGAGGAAAAAACCCCACAGGATTTATTGGGAATGAAACTGAAACAGGAAAGAAAATGCTACCTAGAATATTGTCTTTTATTATGAATAAATTTTGCTTGTAATTTCTTCTGAAATGATGGAGTTCATTAGCTAACTTTACTCTTTTCTTTAGAGAGACTGTGCACTTTTAGAGTTTCTTACTACTGCTGTTGATATAAATGAATATATTATAGGTTGTAAGTATATCATTCCTTTAAAATATTTGTTCTAGTAGAATAAATTCCATGACCATGGATCCGTTTTGTTTGTGGTTTTGTGACATGCCTGTCACAAGGAGCCAAGGAGCCTTGGAGCCAATATCCTTAATACTTCATAAATTATAAACAGCCATACATCACATGCAGCAATGAAGTGCAGTCAGATTATGTGCTGCCTCTGTAAAGACTGGGTGTTTTTTAAAGTTAAAAATCCTTCATGGTTGGCTTTTCATAAGGTTGTAGAAAACAAAAAACCCATGTGGGGCATGGTTGAGCCCCTCCTGGGTGGGCCGGGGAGAACCAGTTTTCCTTGGGGAAAGCCTGGGCAAGGGAGGGCAAAATGCTTCCTGGCAGGGCTGCAGGATCCAAGTTGGGGAAACTTTTAGTATGGGCCAAATCCAACAGTGCCTGCATCTCTGCCTGGGTGCTGCTCTGGGGTGCCTTGTTCGGAGAGGTAACAAAATTAAACTTACCTCTTTGCCTTTTATCTGTGGTCTTCTGGTTGTTTCTGTGCCCTGCCTATGCTGGTTCATGCACACGTGTTCACCATGGTTTTGCAGAATCAAAATAACATCCTGAATTGTCTATTTGTTTTCCAAGTTAATTAAGAAATCTTCCTTTTAAGCATAGTTTTTGTTTATGAATGTCAAATTGTTATCATCTGAAATCTCTGACTAACACAGGCTGTGTATATGCCAGAAAATGCCGGTCTCGCATAATAACAAAGACATTCATTTCTACATTAAGGACATTTGAAAGGTTGTTTTTTACTTTGGTGAAAAGTAACCAAGCCATGCCAGAAACAGGTGTCTGTTATTTCTCACTTTTGCCCTATATGGCATCTTTATTAACCAGATGCACAAATCCTCCATTCTCTGTGTCTGCCTCATTTTCCTCTCAGCTTATTTCAGTATGTATTATGCAGAACCAGACAGTGAAATTGCAATGCTTAACTCCTCTAATCAGCACTGCAAGGATTGGACATGAAGGCCCATTAGAAATAAACCCACCTGAAGATATTAGCATAGCAGAACTGTATAAGTCAGCAGCTTCATATTGTCTCCTGTGTCTAGATGCCTCTGCCTGCTCTGCTGCCCCCTTTGGCAGCACGGAGGAGTAAGGATGCCCACTGGAGGGCATTTGCAGATATTCCTCAGTAGTAGAGATAGTTCTGTTGTAATTGTGGCTCAGCTTCCAAGATGCACCATCAACCTGAGCAACCACACACACATTTTGTGCAGAATGAAGTAGGACCTTAAACCAGATAAGCTGAGCAGCCTCTGCTTTCCCTGTGCATCATCAGCTCTGTACCTCAGCCACATTGTGGATTCCCAGCTTGTCACTGTAGAACAAAATTAGCTTTTCCAAGAAGAATGAACTGGGGATGAGTCAGATGGTGGAGGTTACTGTGTTCTCTGTTACCATTTCTTCCCCTCCTTGAGGCTCCTGTCTCAGTGTCTGTGGCAGCTCTGTCCCTTCCTGTCTGTTGGTAATGATGCTGTGAGTCAGTCACCCTGGACTTGGTCAGAGCTGGACTGTGGGGGCTGAGGAGTCAACTCCATAAATATCTTCTTTCTGCTGCTACTGAGGAAGAAGAAGATAATTCTCCATCAAGATCAGTCTTGGGGAAGAGACCCTTCCCTGGAAGTATCTAAAAGATCTGCATATGTGGCACCTAGGGCTATGGTTTAGTGGTGAATTTGGCAGTGCTATGTTAATGATTTGACTCAATGATCTTAGAGGTATTTTCCAATCTAAAAAGTTCTATAACTTTTTCTAGGAGACCCATAATATGGGTCCTTTTCAAGGAACATCCAAGGAATAGCACTGGGAGGTCCCCTCCTGTCCTGTTTGATGGCTCCTGTTGTCCCCATCAGTGCTATAAACCCTTTGTAAGTCCCAGCCACTCTCAGGAGGAAGGATGAAAGACATTCATTTTCTGCCTTCAGCTTTCAATGTCTCTTGCAAGAGGAAACGCTCTGTCATAACAGCAGAGGTGCAGCTCCCACCCCACAGTGTAGATAGTCAGGGATGCAGTAAACCCAGTCCCAGCTCCTGCTTTGGCACAAATTCCCGCACTCATCAGGTTCAGCCACAGACCAGTCCTGGGAGAGAGGCAGTGTGGCTTAGGTCTACAGTGACCTCAAGGAGAATCATATCAGCCTCCCAAAGCTATTTTTATTCCTTACCTGCCTTTGAGGCTGTGGACCACTGTCTGCCCTGCTTCTCTGTCACAAGCACAGCTCCGGAAGGTGCTGGGTCCCTTCACTGGTGCTCACGTCCCTGCAGACTTAAAGTGACTCCCCCCTCTCTCAGATAAGGGAGCTCTCATCTGCAAAGGAAAGCTTTACTCACCATAGTCCCAAGAATTCAAGACATGGCTCTAGTCTAAATTTTTTTCTGGTTTTGTGCAGTGGTCGAGTATTATTTTTACAGTTTTATTGCAATTTCCTTTGAGCTTAAATAATTTCAAACAGGGATATTTACCCTCACAAGGAAGGAGCCATCTCACTGGAGAGAGAAAAATCATTCCAGCCTTCCCTTGCTAAATGCTAGCTATGTATTTTCAGCAGCTTCCATGAATGTCCTGATGGTTTTGCATATCTTCTACCACAGGGGATTGCACTGTCTGCTGGGCTGCATTCTTAGGGATTTCACGCCTTTAGCAGAATTGTTAGCATACCATTTTACTCAAGTTCTTGCCAAAACAAATAAATACTAATTTGTGTTTGTCTTTCACTCCTTTACAGAATGAGGTCCATTGCAAACTTAGGGTTACCTCTCCCAAAACAAGTCTAAAATATGTCCATCTCTTGCCTGCCCTGGGCAATACTAAATCTTATATTTATTTAATGTATGGTGTCAACATTGTACAGTCAATAAATAACTGCCAGCAGAGTTACTAATACGGAGCTGAATATTGTACTGAATATCACTGTACTACATTATTTTCTAGTGTTTATGTGCTTTGTACTCTGCTTGCTACCCAGCATCTCTTCCAGCCTTTCTTGTAATTGCTTCTAAACATATTTTGGACAGCACAAATTTAATAAGACTCCAAGGTGTACAAAAGACTTCTGGAACACTGTGCCCTGCACCAGGTGGTCCTTCCCGGCTGCTTGATTTTGCTCAGCTCTGAATACTAATGGCCAAGCTAACTCAAATCCCTGACTTTAATGTATCAAAACCTGCCTTGGGACTTTCTTATTTTTTACTTCAACTTTATTTATTTTCTCACTCTAAGTACAAGTCACCAGCTACCCAATTCCTACTAATACCGAATGTCTGACATAATTTGTGTAATTCCAATTGCCCAGATTCAGATGCCCCTTGTTGCAGTAAGACCACTAGCTTCTCTGAGTTACTCCCTACCTTAGCTCTAGGCCAGTCATTAAAATGAGGCTTGGCTGATCCTCCTCAGTAAATCCTGATTTTTTTTTTAAGTGGCATTTTAGAAATGTCTGTAACTAAAGTCAGAATATGGATGCATTTTGTTTCCATACCTCTAGGTGCTATTTTATTTCAATTAATATGGCACTGCTCAAAGCTAGCTCATAAAAGTTCCTTAGAAGCAAAAATCAAAAGCTGATGCATTAGTGACTTGCATTTCCCAGATAATCCAAAAGTGTCAGTGAATGTGACAATATCATGTCAGACAGAAATACTTCACTGACAAGACTTTTAGTTTCCTTGTTTATAAGTTGCAGAAATAGAAATACATTTGTGAAATACATTTGTAAAGTGCATATAGTACTCTGGTTTTTATAGGAAATTTGATAAAATTAAATCTGCAGATTAAAAGTTCTGCCTTTGATGAGGTTATGGATGCTGCTTCTTTTCTAACAAGTCACTCCATGTATGATTAGACAGTGCAGGAATATAGAAGTAGCTCCCTTTTCTCCCTGTTTCTCAGATTTCAAGGAGGCTAGCAATTCTAGCAATAAAACTCTCTTCCCTCCCAGCTATTAATTCTTTTTTTTTTTTTCCCAGCTACTCATTCTGGATTTTTTTCTCATCTACTTCCTTATCTTGGTTCTCTCCTTTTTTCCTTCTAAGCCTTTAATTCTTTTGATATTTTCTCTCTCTAGACAGCAGAACAATACTAAACTTTAAAAACACATAAGGCACAAAACACCTCTGCACCCTGAGTGCCATAGTGTTAAACATTCTACTTTAGCCACTTCTAATGCCAGTCTTACATATCATTCTTTAAATCGTAACCTTGTGCACAATGCAGAGCAGGTGACACTAAATCATCAAACAAGAAGTCTTACTAAGAAACTATTTATACAGCCATGCTGCTTAAGCCTGTTGCCAAAATATCCTCCTAATTAGGCCCAACAGCTGAAAAGAAGGACCATTCAATGAACAAAATACCTGGGACTGCCCTTATGGAGAATAAACACTTCTGAAGCACAGAATGCTATTGGGGATGTATTCCCACTAGTATGTTTATTTTTGCTTCTGCCTGTGATTCATCAGCTTTCTGAGGAAATCCTGATAAATGCCTGGCACAGCTCAATAAATGTTTGAAAAGTGACTGGAAACAGAAGAGAGTCTGCTTACTTAAAGATTTTTTAGGAGAGAATTCCAAATATAAATGTGATCTATAATCCCTTTCTTTTGTGTCTTTCATCTTTTCCCAACCTGCCAAAGATACTTTCTTAAATTTCCATTTCTCCCTTTTGTAGTTTGTGGTCTTATTTTTGGTGCCTAATTTTATAATTAATAATTGGTAATTATTGTTTAGGTAAGTAGAAAAGTTCACCTCTTCTTTGATTCACTGGTGATAAGGAAACGTTGGCATTTTTATCTGTAATTTTATTAATCTGTAAAAAATTTTCATACTGGGTTGGTCAACATTGCTTATGTTTTTAATGTATTTGCTTCAATGTAGAGTCTAATTTTTTGTATGATTAAGGAAATGCATGAATATAAGCATTTTCATCTGAAAAAATTAATACATTAATTGAAATAAGATCAGAATGTTAAAACTTGCATAATTCAGAAGAAAAATACATTAAAAACAAAAAAATCCTAACAGTAGCTAAGAACAAGAGTATGCCTGGGACAGCTGACCTGAAATGGCCAAAGGGCTATTCCATAACACAGAATGTAATGCCTAGGATATAAACAGGAGGAGTTACACAGAAAAGAGTCTCATTGATGCTCAGGGACAGGCTGAGTATCAACAAGCAGGTGCTGAGAAATTGGATTGCATATAATTTGTTTCCATTTGGTTTTAACTCTCTCTCTTCCTCTCCTTTAGTATTATTGTTGTTGTCATGATCATCATCATTATTATTATTATTATCATTATATTTTCCTTAGTTATAATTATTAAACTGTTTTTATGCCAAAACAGGATTTAAATTTTTTTTTTTCTAGATTCTCCTTCCCATCCTGTAATGGGCAAGTGGCAGCACTTTTTATACCTAGGCATACAAAGAAAACTATCATTGTATTGTATGGTATATTACTAATCAATTAAGACAAATATGCAATTTAACTTGTGAACATGGGGTAGGTATGACAAATATGTCATCAATGTCTTTAGATATTTGCCCATAGAAAGCATTTTAAACAGTTATCAACAGCTTATTGGTCTCTGGTCCTAGAAGAACCTGTAGCTAAATTCCATAACTGGATGCTGTACAATGCAATTCCTGATGAGTTCATCAGTGTGCACCTGCAACTGTAGTCACAATCTGTAATGACACAGTGCACTGCAGTGCATCTTTTATTAAGACTAATTTTAAACATACATCAATCTTCATCAACCTATACTTCATTGAACCTTCACAATCACAGTGAGTGTTCCACTTAGAAAAGGAGAAAAGGAAGAGGGGAATATAATTCAATTATTTGTCATGTTTGTTGCTGCAAAATTTTTCTGTCTGTGATTCTTCATGTATTTGTGATTTAGCAGTGAAAACACAGGATCTAGTAAGTTGTTTATGAACAATGACGACTAAGTACCTTTGACATTATTTCAAATTTGTTTATGCTCTCAGAGTTCTCCCCATGGCCAGTAGGACCAATGCTGTGGCTATGCTTTGATGGTGCAATTTTGATTTTCAGAATTGTGTATTTCCTGAGGCTGGAATAAGATTAGATGCAATCAGTCTGCTGGTAAAGGTCAAGTTGTATATATGTTTCTTTTTAAACAATGATAACTATAGGGAGTGAAAACATATTTGTTTTCTTTAGATGACAAGAATGTAAAATGAAACACAAAAGAAAAACAATGTGTTGTTTGTATTTGGCACATTGGGAAAACTGATTTTCCAGTGACAAAGCATAAGACTGAGAAGAAATTTCTGGACAAAACAATATTCTATGTTTTCCCAGGAGCAAGAATTCTATATGGTCATACACACAAGTCGCACTGGTATTTGATGGGGCAGAAAAATAATCCCAGCTTTAGTCTGGAAGCTTTAATTACATCATAAACTGAGGAAGATTTCAGGACAACAAAGGCTGTTGGTGGTGATTCTCCAGTGCTGGAAGGAAAAGACCATGACAGACCTACTTACCTGCCCTGTGTAATAGACCATCATGTGAAAGGATGTGAATTAACAGTTTAAACCCTGTTCATCCATAGATGGAAGACCAAGAGAAACAATTTGGTCTGTAGCAGAGCTAGAGAAGTTCTCAAAAATGTGTAGCTTTCTAAAGAAATGAGACATCTATCACCACCATATGGTGGGACTGACTGTGACTATTGTTCTCCATCTCCTCTTCCCCCAGATGAGTGCTGGCTGGCTCTCTTGATCTTCTTCCAGTAAATTCTGGGGTGGATTAGCAGAGGTGAAAGGGAAATTAATTTATCAGCAAACCAGAGGTTTTTGGAACCAAAGACAGCTCCAGAACATCTGCAGCAGGAAAACACAGTTAAGGTCAAGATCAGCAGCAACACGTGCAATGGACACAGCTGTTCTCTGAAACACAAGTTGCCCAAGATAAGATATTTCCACGCAGCGCTGAGCCTGTGAGAAACACATGCTTTGATTACACTTATCTGTGAATATATTTTTCCCTAGGTTTGGAGGTTTTCCTAATAATTAGATAGAGAGATGATAGGAAAAAATGTGGGCTCTTACACAGAGTTTTCCAGGTAGTCTGAAATTGATGAGTTTCACATTGCTGGAGATTGAGAATAAATTGTCTGACAGTCTGAGGAGAATTTTGGGCATCTTAACAGCAGCAGCAGCAAAGGCAAAACCATCTGAATCAGCCCTTTACTGAAGACAAGTTATTTTCTATGGGTTAAATGAAGGTCACAATCTGCATGATCCTTTTGCAAATTGAGCCATTTTTTTTGCTTTAGAAGACTACTTTATTGGCAAATAAAACAGCTGCTAAAGGTTGTCTCACCAATTTGCCTTGCAAAGTGAAACCTGGGACTTCAAGATATTTAAAAGGGCTGGACATTACCTTCTACAAAATAAGTAATCAGTAATATGTATGTACAGCAAATTTCATTTCCACTAGTTTTTAATTGCACACTGAGACACAAAACGTGGGAAGAGATCACAAAAAAAAACCTACATTTTTTTTATTCTCCTGGAGTATTGTGTGCTAATTTATGTCAGGCTTTCCTTTTTCAACCATCTGGAAGCTTCTTCATCTGTAAATAAAATTACTTTCTTTGGTCTTATGTGATCTTATACCTCTTTGCTGACTTGAGAAAATGAAAGGCTCTTCAATGGGTAGCTTAATGCTTCATTTACTTTTGCTTGCAGTGCTCAGTGTGCCACTTAGCGATGTCTAGGTACCAAGTGATTGCAGTCATTAAAGCACCTGCTGTAAGGGCAACAGCTGCTTCACCCAGGGGGTATAAATATTTTTCTTTCCATTTCCCCAGCTCAGTGTAACTAGTTATAGCTCTCTTTTTAGTTTTTTTTTTACACTTCATTAAATGTGTATATAGTTTAACATTTCTCTGATAAAAAGGAAATAGCATATTAAGAATGGTGACGGAAATTTCAAAGGACATGCCCCAAGCTCTGCTTCTGCTGGGTAAATCATATAATTGAGGGTCCAGGGAGTTCAGTGGGTGAATTGGGAGTTACATGAGACAGAAGTAGTTTTTAGTGGCTGTAGCAAGTGGTAGATGTTGAAGAGGACATGTCACACAGTGAGAAGGCAAAAGCAGAAGAGGGTGAAGAAGCTGTGGGTGGGTCTCAGGAGCTGCTTGAAAGTCAGCCGCCTCTCTGGTTGAGTGCAGAGAGGAGCAGAAAAGACCCTGACACTGTGCAACACTGCCTAGGTGTCCCCTACCAGGAAAAGTTCAAGGTCAGATTGGATGTGGCTCTGAGCAACCTGAACAAGTTGGAGGTGTCCTGGTCTTTCCAAGATGTTGAACTAGAAGGCTTTTAAAGGCTCTTCCTAGCCCAAAGTATTTTATCATTCTATTCCATGAGGAAAATTAACATGAGGCTGTTTCACAAAAGTTTTTCCCGTATTTGATAGTTAAGACACTCAATGTCATGTACCACTAAATTCCTGGTAGAAAGAAAAAATGAGCTATTGTTTGCAAAATGTGTGCATTGTGCCCTTGTCACGGAGATCTTTCTCATATTAATTATATCTAAGTAAGGTTTTATTTCCTGTACTACTTCATCATAGTTGGTCATAAATTTCTCTGTCTGCATTCCATGTCCTTGAACAATGCCATATACTCTTCACTTCTACTGCTCGCTAGTTAGGGGGATTGGCCACTATTTCTGAAGTAAGAGAACTTCAATCATGCAAAGACTTGGCATATGAAATCTTCGGATTCCTGATGAGGTTAAATGGTACTTAATGTCTGTCTTCTGAGGCAGAAGCACTTTAGTGTACAGTTTATAAGAGGGTAACACAGCCTGGAAGCCCAGTCTGACTCGAGTCTCCCTACACAAGCTTTCAGGAACAAAGAGATCCCAAACACCAGACAGAAAGAATCAAGTTTTTTCACTGATCTCCAAAAGAGTTGAGGGAGAACTGTTAGGTCCTCTAACCCAAAGTTTTTTGGGTAACTAGCCTATTAATAACAAGAGTTGGTTCAACAGGACCAAGTGCATGGTCTTACACATGGGTTGGAGCAATGCCCAGAAAAGATGTGGGCTGGGTGGAGAACGGGTTGAAAGCAGCCATGAGGGAAAGGAATAGGGGGTGTTTGTGGACTAGAAGTTCATGGGAACATCCCATGTAAGTTCCAAGTCTTATTTCCCTCTGCTGACAGCTGTCCAGGAGGTGCTCCTAAGCTATGAATTGAAATGCCAGAGAAGTATTAACAGTGATAGTAAGAATATCTGTTTCAGATCAGACAGAAACCTTCATAGGTCTGCAAAAATATATTGCATTCTGAAGTCTTTACTTACTAGGCCATACAGACATTTCTAGGGGAGCTGGCATTTCTTTAATTTCTAGAAAATTAGGATGCTTACCTTGGGAAAATATATATTCACCCTGTTTCCTCTCATTGCTCATTTTTCTCTGGATGTAAATGTCAGTGAAATACATTTAAGGGAGATTATTCTGAGTGAAATTTCAGGATGTTTTTAGAAAGCATTACCTCTCACTAAGTATAGAATTCTTTGAAAGATCCTAAGAGATGCCTCATTGCCCCAAAAAATTTTGTTTTGCATTAATCCATCCTGCTGCATCTGTGTAAAATGGTGAAACTTGAGAGTTTTGAACCCACCAAAACAGACAAGGAAACTTACCAGGAAATATGGTACCTTTCTTATTTTTAAAAATATGTCTAAGTACTTGTTCAGACTATGTTTAGCTGAAATGGCTCAAGAATTGGGGAAGAACTGTCAGGATGTAAAAACATTTTGCTAGGGAACATTTCTCCTGCTACCCACTTAGTGAGGCAATTGTCCCCACAGGAAGTAATGTCTTCAGACACAATTTTAACATTCCAGGTTAAACAGTTCTTGTTATCTTTGTTCACTGCTCAAGAGGTTCTCATCTGAATGCTTATGAGAATAAAATTATACTAGAATAACTGCAGCAAATTACATTAAAATAGGAATATTAAGAATGTAGAGTAGCTTGAGATTGCACACAAAAAGTGAGTTGCTCTTTAACATTAATTTGATTTTCATTGTTATTTTGAAATCGATCTGTACTGAATCTCTCCTGGGGAGACAGGTTGAATGAAACTGGCATTTCTCAATTCTACAGTTACTGTACCAACTTACTCTCTTCTCCAAGACAAATTATTCTTCAGGATGAAAAGTGCCTTTAATGCTTACCCATTGTTGCTCTGTTTCAAGTAAAAGCAATTTAAAACTATAATTACATTTTGACATAGAACAAGTATGAAAATGTTACTGGAACCCATAAACTTGATAGAGTAAGATTAGACTTTCACAAGAGAAAGAGAAATTCAGATCTGTGTTGCTTGTTTGGAGAGTTATAACATCCAGCAAAAGGTTATAGCAATTAAATATAAGAATAAAAATAAAGATGGGTTTTCTTTCCAGAATATATGGAAGGGAATAACATTTTTAAGATGTGCTTTTGGACTATAGAAATATAGAAAGAAGAGTGTACTGCAGAAAAAAACTAAAAATGGGTGTTTTCACTCTTCATTTTGTAAAAGCTACTGCTGCATGTGAATTGTCTATTTAATTCAACAGTGAACTTTGATTTCTCCAAGGTATAAATTATCATAATTATTGTCCTGGACAAAACAGCTTTATGGATTTTTATGGATTTTGTTCTCTATATAGTTGTACATGCTCTCTCAAAATGTGATATGCTTTCTGAGTTTTGGAGCAGGGCAGCAAGTAGGAGCCATGTTGGCTAAATCAGAATTTGCTACCATGCGGATAGGAGTTGACTCTGGACGTAGTGTTATCAGCTCCAAAAGAAAAGCAGTCAGACATCCTGGAGCTGAAGGCTATTTCCCAGGCTAGAGGCAGTTCCCAAGTGCCATGCTACAGTGTTAAACCCTCAGGATGATCCTGATCTCTATCCTTGCGGCCTCGACTGAAATTAATGATTTCTGACTTTGCGATTCTTGTTTCATGAAACAAAAAATGAAATGAAGGAGGGTTAAGCCAAAGTCTTTTGAAGTTGCTTTTGTCTTACTATGCCTGGGGAAAAGTTGTTCCAAAAAATCCCTGTTTAGGCTCAGATCTCCCAGTAACCAACCTGTCAGGAGGGTGATGATAACTGGCTGCAGTTATCTCTGGTGAACAGGGTTTTCTTCATTACTTTCTGCTTAAAAAGTTCTTCTTCAAAATATATCTGTCTGCTGTTGCATATCCATGAAACATGTGTGATAAACATTATCTTGCTTTAACAATTAAGCAGTAGCTGTTGCTCTTGAAGATAACATGGTGTATACATATCTGGAATCTCAACATTTCTGTGCAAGCTCTTTCATTACTGTAAATATCTTCCTCTCTCAAATATATGAAGTTTCCTTCTTCAGTAAATATTCCTTTGTTGAGGCGAACTCTCTGTGTGTGGAGACACGAGGCTTGACTCCATTTCAGAAGGCTGATTTATTATGTTAAATAGTATATTAAAATGCTACATTAAAACGATACTAAAGAACAGAGAGAACAGAGAGATCAGAAGGCTCAACAAGAACAGAATAACAAAATCCTGTGACTGCTCACAGCCTTGGCACAGGTGGCTGTGATAGGTCATCAATTGAAAACAATCCATATGGACCAATGGAAGATGCACCTGTTGCATTCCACAGCAGCAGACAGTAATTGTTTACATTTCTCTCCTGAGGCTCCTCAGCTTCTCAGGAGGGAAAAAATCCCAACAAAGGATTTTTCATAATATCATGGCTGCATTCCTTCTTTATTTCAGGAGTTGGAATTGATTATCCTTTTGGGTCCCTTCCAATTCAGGATGTTCTATGACTCTTTCATAAGTAAGGAGAAATCACTGAGTTCAGAAAACTGTCTCCACCAACTCTGGGTTTGGCTGTGCAGATCTCTAGCCTACAGTCATAGATATAGTGATTTCTTAATCAAATGTTATCCTCTGTCAACAAGGAGCTACTCTCTAGTCTACTCTCTACTTTATAGTAGTTTATCTGAGCTGAGACTCTACCCATGGTACCTTTCTGTTTAAAAGCTTCTTCTCAAATTATCATCTCCTTACTCTTACTTCTGGGAGGGTTTTTTTCTGAGTAAATTTTAGAAAAAATTTCAGCCATTTGTAATTTCTACTGCTTACAGTAAAGCATATGGTTCAGCAGAGTAAAAATCATTCTGCACTTCAAGTGGCATTTCAACTTGCATTTCTTATCCGTAAGTGCATTTTTTAAAAATGTGAACGCTATGCATGCTAAGAGGTCTACCAACTGCAATATGCAGGACTGAAAGTCGTAAGTGATGGATAGAAGTTGTAAAATGGTTAGTTTGCTTATATGAAAGTGAAAGGAAATGTAACTTTTAGTATCTGTAAAAATCACTCTCACTATTGCAGCATAATCTTTTTTGGTTATTGCACAGAACTTAAAACTCAATGTCAATGGTGAAGACAGAAGGTGCACTGAACATAGGAATGTAATATACATGGCATTAGCAGTGGCCTATAAGTGGCCTCATTAGAAAAATTACTAGGTATGGAATGGATTGTTCTTTCTTAGTTATAATGTTCAAGTAATAGAGTGGAATTAACATTCACTTTGGAGGACAAGACATGACTCAAAAGTTAATTGACTTTAGTAACCTGTTGTATTTGAAGATCTGAAATGACTGTTCCATCACACTTAATGAGCTAGAGTTGTTCTAATTGGAAAAATATTAGTTAGTTCTCCAGCTGTTTATATTATAAATGCCTAGGGCCTGCTTTTGTTTAATTTGTTATGCCCTCATTTAAAGTTCACCAGAATGCATTGTAAATGCAGTGACATCTGAATCAGGGGGGAAATAAATCATCTCTCACAGAAGATTCTTCAAAGACTGAACAAAACCAAGCTGCAAGCCCTGACAAAACTATAGAGCAGACACTAAGGGTGGACTATTGCCTATGGAGGGGGACAGGTCTTATGTCAAGAGACAAACACCCCAGTTTGAAAAACGATATTTATTCTCTAAGGAATCCATCTGAATATTTTCTTGCAACGGAAAGCATATCTCTGGGATGCTGCAGTTGTTATTAAGTTGGAAGGGCAAGGGAAAAAATTGTAGTTTGGTTGTATTTCAGTGTATTTCAGTTATAATTCCAGAACATGTCCTTGCGTCTGTTTGTCTTATAAAATAAAAATGTCTATAAAGTTTCTTTTTTCATTGTCTTAACTTTGCAAATGTTCAATCAGGGTTTAAATCTGAAGGTAGCTAAAATATTTGTGAAATGCTGTTTAGAGGAATTGATTTTTGCCACTTGTCATCCAGTTCTTTCCCTACATCATTATTTATTGCAAAAATAATTATTTACAAGTACGCCCCAAAATTCTTCTTGACTAGGACAGACACCTGTAATTGAAATTTATTTCACATTTTTGGCTCTTGATAAGAAGTGGTGGCATAAGAAATAATCAAAGTTGTCAGAACTCTAATTCATCTAAATTTGTGAATTGTGCTTCATAACTAGAAACTTCAGGGCAGACTTTCTCAATATAACCAAGGCATTTACTTAATCAGAGACTAAATTCATGGCTTTGATTAAGTATTCACACTGTGGTTCAACATGTGTGCTTACAGCAGAAATATCTGAATCTTTAAGTTTCTCTATCTTGCTTTATGCCTGCGCGTTCTTTTAAGGGAAAGAAAAGTGTTAGCCATAGCATACATTAAGGAGGAGCGACTGTGCTACTCTCTTGAGTAGAACCCCCAAGCCAAATAAGTCAGAAATGCTATGGACTTTCCAAAGAAAGTCATAAGAACACACTGAGTAAAGGATACCTCATACAATTTTCTGTTTCTGTCAACATCACAGTAACAGTGTGTGTCAATTCATGACCCTGTTAACATTTATAACCTTCCTAAATCAGTTGATACATGCAGTGAAGAGACTGCATAATCCCTTTCTTTTTACTGCATTATCTGCCCTAACGTGGGGATTTTTGAGCAGCAAACATGGATGTAATTTTGATGGGCTGGAGTATGAGTTCTTCAGCACACATTAAAATGCAGAAGATTAGATATCTGACTTCAATAAGCAAGATCATTAAGTTACAGGTCATCTGTCTTGCAAGATATGCATTCCCTTTAAAATTACTGTGCTTTGTAATGCTTTGCTTGTAGCTGTTCAGTTGTGGACTTAGCATCATTAGTTGCTTTGGAGGGAGTAGAACTCCTGCCTGAGGATGATTTAATCAAGTGTCACTTCAAACCTCTTGGCAGAAGTAGTGGCACCATTTTGTAGCCAGCACATTCCCTTGAAATGTACAGATCATCCTTCAATTCCCAGCGGTGTTGTAATTTGATTCGTAGCAGAATCACATATACTCATGAAAAACAATATTAGCAGTAATCCTCAAAGGCGGCTGAGTATGAACTTGTACCCTGTTTCTAGAAAATAATAAATTTAATATGGTATTTATGCATAATGGAACATAACTTTTCACCCATCATCTCCTTGATAGAAAGAGTTGTGTTGTCTTTACTGGGTCAGATGTCAGAAGCCTGAAGCAAGAGGTTCTAATCTACTTGGTACAATTTATTTATTCAGAAGTAAGACTCTAGATTACAGCACTTCAGTGTGAACAGACTGAGACAGGTCATTCCATTGATTTGTTTTTCTAATGGAGAAGAAATAACTGTAGGTCAATATACTTCAGCAATGGATGAGCTGACTTCTTACTGAAAGAAACTACTTGGAAATGAGAACCCGAGGCTTGTTGAATAGATGAATCTCAAACCTATTTATTATTTCTGCAGGAAAATACAGGCCCCTAGCAGTTGTATTTGATGTTCTGCTATGTGGTGATTTGTCAGTGCCATGACAATTGCTTAACACTTTTCGGATCATCAAATGTAATGTATGTATTTCATCATTGCACACAATCTGCATTGAAAAGGAAATTGTGATATTACAATGCACTGAGCATGTCCAATTTCTGGCAAAACAAATTACTCTAAACATACTTGCATCCCCTGCTAATTTAATTTTACAGCTACCTCTGGGTATGTACTGAAAAGTATCATTAAAAGAAAAGGGAAGAAAGTGTTCAGTTCTCACCAAGTTCTCACATTTCAAACAGTCTTTTACAGGGACACAAGGAGGATGTGTGATATGTTGCTGAACTTAAACAAAAAATACTCATTTTTCTAAGGTTGCTTAAATAAATAATAAACTGTAGGTATATTTAAACGCAATACTGCTTGGCATAAAACCATAGAAAACTGCAGCATGAAACAGATACAAACCAAAACTATGACCAGAGGCAAAATATACCAGAAATAATAAATAGCAGAAATAATAAATAGCAGAAATAATAAATTATATCTAAAATGCAGATTGACAGAGATAATGGATATCTTAGAGCTTCTTTTCCATGTCCTGTGGCACTTGGGATTAATAGTACCTCTTGCTGGTCTCTGAGAATCTGAAATATTAATGAAATGTGTGCTACATGTCATGTGGCAATAGTGTAAATTCTGCAAATTTCATGATATATTGACTGGAAGATGTAACCTCAAGAAATTATCATAATTGTCAAAATGTCACAAAGAGCTTAAAATTTATGATCCCTAAGTTTATCTGACCATGAAAACTTGAAGTATATTTGGACTGAGAACTTAACAGCTCAGTTAACTAAAATTTTCAACATTAAAATGTTGTTGCAGTCTTTTCCAAGTGTATTCAGATGGGATGTTGTGGCAAGCAAAGGAAAAAGGCTCACCCCAAAAGTCTATTCATCAAATATCTCAAATGTACTGAGACAGAGTATAGTAATTTTTGCTTCTGACCTCCTGTCTGAGCTCTTGATGCACATGTCACTCCCTCAAAAGAGTAAACAAATGCTGCAGTTTGGTTCATGCTGTCACCGTAACATCCAAAAGCACTAGGAATTTCTAGAGCTTCATGGAAAAGAGAAAAATCCTGTGTTGATGTCTCCTTGCCAAACACCTTAGGTCTAGATATCCTTTTGCCTGAGCTGAAGCTCCTTGCCAAGGCTGGAGAAGAAGAGCGTGACTGACAACTGACCATATTTTTCATTAAACATGGAAAGTTCCATCATCCTGCCCTTTGTATTCTCAGGTTTCTGAGCAGAGGTGGTAGAAAAGAAGCCATATCAACAACTTAAAAATAAAGTCATTAAGAACCAGTATTGACATTTTAAAGTTGAATTTTACTGTTACTGTCTTTGGTAAGGAGTTCTTCTCTTGAAGTCTGGTTGTCTGTACCATACTTCTGAAGGTTCAGGGTCAAATCCTGATCGCAATGGGGTTTTGAAGTCAGGAAAGAGGTTTTATAACTGCATCAGAAGACGTAACCTTTGAAGAGATGAAAGCAGAATATAGTTGCTTCTCATATACCCTGACAACCCTTCACAAGTGGTATTAAGTCCATTTTTGTGCAGGGCTCTGAAAGAAGGACATGTACCTCCCACCACCAGAAGAGAGCAGTGCTGTGAGTGTCATTCTGCATTTTCTAAAAGTCTGGGATTTTTCCCAGCAGCAACTTCTGATAAATCAAGGCTAAATAGAGGTATAAGAGCCTGGTGACTAGACTTTTGCCAAACTGACATCTGAAGAAAAGCACATGATATGATTAAACTATCTGAGGCATGAATGGCTGTAAAAGGCAACCTTTGGCAAGTCATAAAAACTGGTCCTCTGTTTTCTTTGCATTTCTGAGGATGTAGCTGTAATGATGAGGAATCAAGATTCTGAAGGCTCAATTTCCTTCTGCATATTCCTCTTGCAGCTCTGAAAACTGGCAGTAAAGTGGTCTCTGTTAGACCTCACTCAGTTCCACTAATGAACAGACTCTCTACTTCCCAATAATGGTTGCTTAAGAATCAATTGATTTGGCTTCACAGAGATGCATTGTGCTACTGCAAATTCAACCAGCCAAGAGGTTTTTGGCAGCTCTAGTCTGAAAATCTAGATATCTTTGTAGGACTTTCTTGACAGTTCAGAGTGCCTCAGTGAAATATAACAAGCTCTTAAGAATTGTTTAAATGTCACACCACTGTACAGTAAGTTAGAAGTCCAGTGGAGCTGGATATAGAGCTATTGGTTTACCACAAGAAATAACATCTGTTAAGATTTATCTTTACTGTTAAGACCCAGCTCAACTATAGAGTACAATATTTCTAACCACAAATTAACACAATGGCTTCAAATTCAGCTAAACCTGTGTGCTCATACATTTGAATACACTTCCTATACAGATGTAATAATCTGTTTTCTTGGTTTTAGTAGCATTAAAGTCATGTTGTCATGTTTAACTTTTCTGTACAGTGTTATCCTTATATGTATGTGATAGGTAGATTTTAAAACCTCTACCAAAATTACTTTACTCTAATGAGTGAATTCCTAATGATCTAAAAAATCAGTAAAAGCTACACATGGTTTAGTACGTCAAAATAACCCATATTGAGAAGACTATGTAAAACTGTTACATTAGTGACCTAGCAAACCTAATAAGAGGTGTTAATTGTAGCACAAACATGATTTTTCATGCCAAGGGATATGATAAAAGAAGTGTCAAACCCTCTAGTTTAATACTAACTACCACTTTGGTTAAATCCTCAAGTGGGGCTAATAACACACAAGACAAGACCTGGGAAAAGATTGTGAGCAATGGTGTACAGTGCAAACGAGACTCAGCTGTGCTGGAGATTTATGGCTTCCATTAGATACAATTTCTCAGGGATAAAAGCACTCACTCACATGGTAACAGTGGAGCCAGTGACTTTCAGGACTCTGCTATGGTTTGTGTTTGTGTCAACAGTGTTATGGTTCAAACTCAACCAGCAACTCAGCATCATGCAGTTGCCTTCTCACTGTCCCACCAGTGGGATGGGGCAGAGAACCGCTCAGATAAAAGTGAGAAAACTTGTAGGTTGAGATAAACATAGTCCAATAGGCAAAGCAAAAGCCACATATGCAAACAAAGCAAAACAATGAGTTAATTCGACAGTTCCCTTGGACAGGCAGGTGTTCAGCCATCTCCAGGACAGCAGGGATTCACCTCTGGTAGAAGTGACTTAGGAAGACAAACAACATAGCTCCAAATATCCCCTCCTTTCCTCTTCTTTTCCCAGCTTTATATTTTAAGCATGATGAAATATGGTCTAGAATATCCCTTTGATCATTAGGGTCAGCTGTCCCTGCTGTGTCCCCTTCCCTTTTGCACCCTCAGCCTCTTCACTCGTGAGGTGGGGTGAAAAGCGGAAAAGATCTTGGTTCTGTATAAACCCTACTCAGCAAGAACAAAAACACATCTAGATTAGCAACTCTGCTTTTAGCACAAATCCAAAACACAGCTTCATACCATCTACTGTGAAGAAAACTAACTCTCTCCCAGCCAAACCCAGCATAAACACCTGCTGTCTAAGTGCTTACTCTGAGTTATTTCAGTGGATGTACATCTCTCAGATTAATCCAGGCAACTTCTGTTATAAACACACAGATATTAATAAACGAGAAAACTGTGATGTTCTGTGTAATTAGTTTCTGTCTGTCTGCTCAGCTTCCGAAGGCACAGACACATAGATCACAAAAATATACTGTAGCAAAGATACAGTTTGATAGCTGAAAATCACTTGAGATAAAACAACTTGAAGTCTTCAAATCATAGTCCTTTGACCCTCTGAGTCACATATTCATAGTCAACAGGTAACATTTCAGCTGCTTTATAACTTCAGGATGTGAATTTCCTCTGGCTAGCCTATACATCACTGCTCCTGACCACTGTTGCTTCGTTGATTTAAAACTTCTATATATGTAAGTAAATGTACCTTATACTTGTCTGACACAACTAGAAACAACAGGCAGTTGGTTTTTTGTCATTTGTGGTTATTTTGGTTTTTTAAAATTTATCTTTATTTTAAAAGACCTTACAAGAAAACTTTGTATCAAATCTTCAGGAAACTGAATTTTCATTATTATTCTTCCCTGTCTGTTGTTACTTGTAGAACTTGATGGAGAGAGACACAGGGGTAAGGAAAACACTTTATACTCAAACTTCTAACACTCTGAATGCAAAACTATGAGAATTTTCTTCAAACATCTACAGAAGTTGGGCTAGCCATTTATCTAATAGATTCAAAAGAATTTCCTAGCTGTGGCTTAAACATGCTCAGCTGAGATACCAAGTAAACCATTACTCTCAGAATAGATAAGGAGTACTTGGCAATTCTTCAAGCCTACGAAGAAAATTTTGACATATCAGGCAAGCACAAAGCTTCTCTCACAATGAACAAAAATGAAAATCAATTGTCACAGTGAAGTTATGGAAGTGCAGCTGCGTAAAGTATAAAACCAGAAAGGCTGCATTGCAGGGGAAAGAAATTATGTGCAAGTAAGATGAACTTCACTTTAAAGTCTAGCAAGTTCAAAAGTAAAAAAATGGTGTTGGTTCTCCAAGCTAGTTCTACATATTTACCTTGAATAGATGTTCTAAGTGAACATTAGAAATTCACATTGTAGATTAGTCTAAACAGATAAATGGAGACCCCACCAATAGCTCACTTTTCAGTCTCTGCAAGATGAGTTGTTTCTTGTGTGCATTGTAATGACCTTTCAGTTAACATGAAGATTTAGGAACAAAAGCTGCCTTTGTTAAAAAGCTTTGTTACTGTGCATCTTCATTGCACTGCAGCACGGGTGATTCCAACTACTTCTTTTATTTCTGGCAGTCAAAGTTTATCTGGCTGGTAACAAATTCTGGTGATGGTGGTGAACTCTCATTGAGACCAACATTTGCTGGAGTTTAGTTCTACAAGATAAATTCTCTTGCCTGCATTATACTCGAATCTGTATACCTGTTCACATGGCAACATAGGTCAGTTCACAAAAGATAATTATTTCAGGTTCAGTGAGATGTCAACAGTCATGCAGGGCTACGGGTGATTTATTCCTTATTACACAGGTTGAAAAGCAGGAGGAGAGATTAAAATGAACACAACAGTAACTGAATTGATAAGTTCTTCTGAAGTGTCACCCAGAAGCTGCAACCAAATCTATTAAATATTAATCTTGTTGTGAGACTTTGCATGTTCTTCCTACCCCGAGGCACCACTGGAGTTTTGACATCCTTCACACAAGTCTCTTTCTGAATGGTTGCTGAGGCTTAGTGCAGACTACAAAAATCTCCAGTGGATTTTGTGGTACTAAACTGGTAAACAAGGTTATAAGCTGAAGTGCACACATTTCCTAAACTGTCTACCTTGAAACTATCAGTTATCTAAGCAAACACAAAGATATAGAGATATTGCAGGGTGGGGAGGTGTGTTACACGGAGATTTTGTGGTGTGGTTTTTGTGGGCTTTTTTGTTTGGTTGTTTGTTTTGTTTTGTTTTGTTTTGGTGTGGTGTGGGGTTTCTGTTGTTTTTCTTTTTTTGTTTGGGTAGTTTTGGTTGGTTTTGTTTTGACTTGTTTTGGTTTCTTGTTATGTTTTTTGGGGTGCTTGTGCTTTTTTTGTGGCTTTGTGGTTTTTTTAGTTTGTTTTGTTGGTTTTGTTGGGTTTTTTTAATTTTTTTTTTTTTTGTGTCAACTAAAATTAACAAGCTTTGTTTTGAAAAGAATACAAGCTCTGTGTTTTATGTTGAGACGCTGCTGGCCACAGCCCTACCCGAGAACTGTGAGTTCATAGCTGAGGCACCCTGGTATTTCCAGCTGGCTCTTCTCCCCACTGCTACAGCACATCCCAGGAGATGGCAAGACATCCACAGCAGGAGAGGACCCATTTACTTCCATCTGGTATCATTGTGGATGTGCACCCTTGCCTTGTGCCTGTTACAGGGTGGTGAGTGCAGGTCTGGCTGACACACTGCAAACTGCAAAACCCTGCAAAACAGCTTTTTCAAGTCTGCTTTCTTTAGGTCCTTAGTTAAGTAGAAAACTGTTCTTCCTTTATCTCAGTCCCTTGGAACAGTTGTTGTTTAATGCTCTAGCTCTAGCTCAACACAAGGCATGGCTTTATGAAGTACAAGTACAATCACATTTCTTTTCCCTCGCTGAGTTGCACACTGAGAACTCCTGCAGGCACTCATCCTGTAGGGACCAGCAGCAAGACAATGGTGACTGCACCATTGGCTGGACTTCCTAAGGCAGGGAAGGCACTTCACGCTTGAGAGCTGCCTTGGAGCCCCAAGCCCTGCTCCTGTGCCAGCCACTGACCTCCCTGACTGCTGAGCCTGGCCTGGCACCCACCACACCATCATCTCTCCAGGACATTGGGAGCCCTGCATGTAGGAAAGGCCAATGTTATAGCTATAGGGGAAAAGGTGCTGAACTGCATACCACTGAAAAGGATTTTCAGGAGAAAGAGCGCATCCTTTTTTTTCTGACACCTTCCATTCTCAGCAGATAGGAGTCTTGTTAAGTCTTCCTAAGCAAGTCAGCTGTCCTAGCTCACCATCTTTTCCTTCCTCCTCCCTGGATAATGCTCATATGGTCCATAATATGCAATTCATTATTCCATTGGAAAATACACTCAGATGGCTGTGGTTGGCTGCTTTTTTCCCCTGCTTTCTCAGAGTGGGAATGAGTGTGCTTTCTCCTTATAATTCAGAGGAAGAACAGCCAGAATCGGGGGAAAATGCGATCCTAACACCTTTCCATGCCAGCTTTGGAAGTGGGAGGATCTTGGCTTCAGCACATCTAGGCTGCTGCTCTAAATTCCCGTGTGGGAAACTCATGAGTTGTTTGATCCACAAGAGAAGCCTAATACACAAAGTTATGGCTCTGATTTTAAAATCAGGATGAGGGAACTGGTTGCTGTTATATTTCCTTAAAATTGATTTCAATGACTGTTTGTTGCCTCTCCATGTGAGTTGCCTTTTCAAATAAATTGCAGTCACTGAAAACATACACACACAAGTATACAACTAAAAAAATAATTTTCAACTACTAGCCGAAGGATTTTTATATTAGATAATAATCCTTGATTATCCTGAGATTAAATACTGTGCTTGGTGCATGCTGATGCAAGCTGAACAAAACAGACTGTTTCACTGCAGTGGAAGAAAAAGGCCAGTAATTACACTTCCTAAATGAAGTGCTCTCAGCTCAAGTTACAGCTTTGCAGCTCTTCCAAAATCCTCAGACTCAAATTTCTACATATGACGACTCTGATATTCTGAGCCCGCATTCCAGAGTGCCCAAACTGCTGAAAAGTAATTGCTCTGCTTTTGAACTCTCTCAAAACCACTCTACTAGAACGTTTGTTTACCTCTAGTATTTAGAATCATCAGGTAGCTCAACCAAGAAAACAACTAGAGAACGGATGTTAAACAGCCACTATTTTGCAGAAAGATATTCAGAAATACTCTGAGATGAGATTCTATCAGTTTTATGTTTCACTATGAGAAAAAATATACCTGATTGACCATCTTCCTTGTTGTGCTCTTCCAAAAAGGTTTTAGGCTCTCTTAATAAGACTAGATTTTCAAGCCTAGTGATCAGAAAGTCAAGCATCACTTCTCATAGCAAAAAAGTAGAAAATTGATGGATTTCCATCTCCCATTTTTCAGGAGTATCCTTCCAGTGAGGAAACCTTATGGACTTTTTCTCAATTCTCCTGATTTTTTTTGCAAAAGAGCCACTTGGAGAGATCTGTTGGAGCTGCTCCTTAAAAAAAGAGTATTGCATATTAAAAGTTGACTTTATAAACAGCATTAATGTATGTTTGTAATACTTCAGTCTGGCTGAACAAAATGAACTATTGCAAAATTATTACTAGAGCTCACAAAAGTTGGGGGGTTTCTTTGTCATTTATGGACTCAAAGTACAATTTTGTTGATACATTCCTTTTGCTTTTAAAACTTTGTACACGATTGGACATGGATCATTGTACTACTACAATGATATTGTCTATGAGATAATAACAGAAAATCCTACTCCCATTGCTAATAAGCCTCCAAGCTTCTTCTGTGACACCTTGCTGGGCAGAAATGTGTTAAATTGCATGTTTCTCTTCTTATTTCATCCATTTTGGTGTATTACATCAAATAGTTGTGGAAACTACAATGTCTGCTCTTGGGCATGAAATGTATTTTTTAGCTCTTTTGCTAGAGCAAAGGTTGAAAAGGAGGAAAGAAGGAAGCAAAATGCGAGAAATTGTGTTATATGTATGTAAAATATATTTTTGTCCTTACTGAAATTCATAATGACTTTACAAGGAGAATTTTACTTTCATTTATTATGCAATTTTATATAGTTGACACAGATTTACCAACAGTAAATGGATATATCCTTTTTTATCATAAGCATACAATTTTATATGGCAAATAAATGGAAGGACAGGGACACGAATTAATCAAAGCTGTAAAAATGAAATGAGCATGTGTGTGATGCATATTTGTTCATTTTTAGAGAGTTATTGTTTGACATGGTGATTATAATTCTACATTGTACTGGGAAATTAAATTTCTTCTACCAAAGACCATGAAAATCCGCTAATAGTATCATGTACCAAGAGCCAAAAAAAACTTCTTTTCTGCTCAGCCATTAAATATGTTTGAAATTAATTGTCTTTGTAATTGTAAAGCTTGATATCAGACTATTGAGAAGACCATATGTGGTGAATTGAAGGAACATACAGGGAGGAGATTGATTCTTTGAATAATTGGACTCAAGCCTTTACAAGTTTGTAAGGCTACATGTAGAAAATCCATTGACTGTATAACCTCAGTTAAGATTGTATAGTTACTGTTCATAGAAAGTTACATTTGTGTGTATAGCTAATGTACAGTTATTCTACAGCCTTTTTCTCTGTTGCTGAAACATGAAAATCAAGAGAAAGATCACTTGCTGACAAAAATATAGGTCCCATTTACTGAAACTTGGGGAAAGCAATGCCCTATATCCTTTATTACCATAATTTGATCTGTACTGCATCAGATATAACAGATTTTTTAAAAATGCAGTTGCTTCTGTCAACCATGCTGAAGTCTTTCATAATCTTCTTCCCTACCTTCTGTCCTTCTTCAGTTGCATTTTAAAAAGAAAGGAATAAGGTACACCAATTTTAAAGGATTGCGTATATCCATTTCTAACAGTTTTAAACTGAAATTAGCTCAGTAAAAACCCTCATTTCTTCCTATATGCTAGGTCAGGAATACTATTTTCCTTGTTATGCCATTCTTTCACAACCTAAAACTAAACTGACCCTACTTGTTACCCTATGTCTTAGTCTTCATTATGATTCCTTCAATTGTTTTCACTCAATAAAATAAATTTTTAATACACCAGTTTAAACTGTTTATAAAAGCATCTTAGTAGCAAACATAATGGTGAAGAATGACTTTAGGTTGAATATGTCAGTATTTTACTACAAGCAAAATTCTCAAAGGGCTCCAAAATTCCACTTTCGTAACCACAGAAGCAGAGAGTCTGACTCCCCTAAGGTGCTGGAAGAAAACAAAGCACATGAGCAGCGGTATGAATGGCAATAACTTAATTCCCAGCTGATTCCATTCACTGCCAATGGAAAGATGGACATGATAAAGCATTAGCAATTTTCATCTGTTAGTATAACTAGTTTTTCATTCAGAATTTCTCTCTGGAGAGGGAAAATGTGCTGGAAATTTTCCATCATTTCCTCACTTGCCTTGCTACACAGGCAACTGCCTGATTGACATTCAGCTTGGCTGCAAACCGAAGTGGCCATTTATGTGTGTTTCTCATCTGTTTGCAGATGTGACCCTTAGCTATGACTTTACTTGCAGGTTAATGTCATGCTGATGTAATGGAAAATGTTCATGCAGCCCAAAGCTCAGCTTTTCAGGCCAGGACAAAATAGCGGCTGTTCATTTTTGGAAAGGTAGTCTTTGCAACCAGTACAGACAAGCAGTTTTCTCTCTCATACTTGCATGTTAGGAAGGAACAACATTTATATAACATAAGACAATTTTGAATTGAGAGTAACAAAAATCAGATTGTTCAGGCAATTCCAATTAATATTTATTTATAATTCTTACACAAACTGATCATATCCTACCTTCAGCAGGACCAAAGGCTTGTTGTGGCTCTTGTTTAGACTATTAAAAAGTGAGTTACAGGGAAAAAAATCTGTTGGACACTTCCTATTTGATGCTTCTTTTGGAATCCATCTACAGTAAGACAATAAGGAAAAAGTTTTTTGTTAAAGAGGCAACTAAATGTCCCTCTGAAGATCCTCATTTTGTGGCAGAGTTCCTATAAGGTGTTTGGAAATTTCTTCAAGTATTTTTGTGCATATTCACTAATAGCATGTTCCCTGTACTCTATATGACTAAACTGATTCAGTTACATTAATGCTAACCTGGGATTCTCTAGAATTAAAAAGATTTTGAGCAAACCCAAAACACATTTTGCATAATACAAATGTTCATAACAGTACCAGAAGTATAGTTTCTTAGTTGGAAGTGAGTTGCAATTGTTTGTAGACTTAACCTTCAAGTGTTAAGTAAATAAGATGTGTAAATAGTGTAACAAATTAGATTTTGCTTTGACAGGGATAAAAGATGTACAATACTTTTAATACTTATTATTCTAGCCAATTATTTCTGGATGTTCTGCATCAATAATGATGGGTGCTTGAGGACATATCACACAGAAAACTCTATTCTCAATAAAAAATCATATAGCTCACTTATTATCAAATCTATCCAACAAAGAACTTGTGGCTGTCCTCCCAGTAAAAAGGAACAACCCTGATATGAACAACATATGTTGGCTTACATTTTTCACAAGTGTTATCAGAAGGTGCTTTAGAATTTGATTGTGCCCAGCACCAAGGATACCAAGAGCTTCTCTATACAATATTATGGTTGTGTTTGAGGGTGCCAGGATGAGTGAAGAGATGGGAATTTTGATTCCATGTCTCAGAAGGCTGATTTATTATATTATGATATATATTATATTAAAATGTTGTACTAAAACTATACTAAAAAGAATAGAAAGAAAAAGATCCATCAGAAGGCTAGAAAGAAATAGAAAGGAATGAATAATAAAATCTTGTGACTGCTCACAAGTGGCTGTGATTGGTCATCAAGTGAAAACAACCCACATGGACCAAACGAAGCTGCACATGTTGCATTCCACAGCATCAGATAGTTAATTGTTTACATTTCTTTCCTGAGGCTCCTCAGCTTCTCAGGAGAAAATCCTATCGAAAGGATTTTTCATAAAAATATCATGGCGACACAATATATTATCTACCTATACAACTGCCACCCCTCCCCTGGAACATTTATTAAATTTCTATGGTGCATCAGCTGTAAAGCATGAATTATCCTAATTTCCCTTAGAGTATTTACCTTTAAGTTTATATTAATTATATTTTTTTTTTAAATACTAGTGTCTTTTGTACAGCAGTCCTTTTAAAACTACTACCTGAAATAGAAGATAACTGAAAACAGATCAGGAAGCAAAAGTAACATGAAGATTGCCAAATATTATTTTTTTCTGTGTGCTACTGGGATTTCAAGTAAGATTCAGTTCAGTATATTAGGAACTGGGAAAGCCAATTTCTGAGATTAACTTCACTGTTGCAGCAGCTCTGTGTATGTTACCATGGAAGCATATTTCGGAGGGAAAAGGTAGCTGGGGAGAGGGAACTAACTCTCTCAATATAGCTGAAAATAACTGTTATAATACTGATCTCCTTCCTCTATAAATCTCTTTGCAAGACAGTAAATCCAGACCAATAACCGCTTCATGATTAGCCCCACTCATGAGGATAATAATCAACCAGCTGTCTACAGAATCGAGCTCATTCTATAAAATGGATCTCAGACAAAAGGCTCACATTTGGGCCAAATAGGAAAAACCACTCTAGCAGAAAACGGCAATGCCAAATCACAGCGAGAAAACAACATGAAATGGCAACTTAATTGGCGAGGTATTCTGGGCAGGGGTGGGTGGACAACATTTGTACAAGACAGGAGCAAAAGGTGCTTTTGCCATTTGACTGTGTCTCCTCATGGTTTCAGACAGCTGAGATATTGGAAAATTTCATATATATGAAATTTTATATATATATGAAATTTTCTTATATATAAATATATATATATATATACACACATATATATATATTTCAGTACTGTTTTAATGTTCTGGGGACCTCATCCTTGAGATAAACTAAATTTAACCTGACAATTAAGTGGGTATTATATAGCTAAATGTGCAGAAGTACACTTTGCATATTTTCTTCAAAAATACAGTAACACTTAGTCTTCCATCTGCTTTGGGATGACTGCCAGTCCAATGGAACTTTGAAAAAAGTTTAAAAAACACTTGAATTACTGTTCCATAAAAATGCTGCTGAAAAATTCAGTTTTTATTTGTGCTGGTGTATCACATTTCTCATGTGTCATTTACAATATTTCCTAAATACTCTCTTATCCTTGGGAGGTGCTGAGTATATTTTTTTAGCATGGCTGTCTTAGCTGGCAAACCTTACCACTGCTAATCTCTCATTTTATAATCCATTATCTGAGCATTTAGTAGAGGGATTTCCCTTACTTATTGGAAACTACGTTTAAGAAGCCTTTTCCAATACAATGCTGTTGTTTGGAAGTTGCAAAATAAGTCCACTTTTGATTCACTGTGTATGTTATCAGTGAGATGAGAGTGACAATGGTATATCAGGGCTGCAATCTAACCAAAAGCTGAAGAATTTATAGGAAAGGACAGAAGTCTAATGCTTAATTTCTGTCAATTAATACAGACAGAGTGTATGTAGTATCAGCCTGTGCCAGCAGAGACTGATGTATGCTCCCCATTAAATCTGATCACACATCCTAATTAAAAAAAAATAAAAGTTTTTCTCCTGTCTATATATTTTGTTACAATGTGTTTGCTTTTGTGGTCTGAAAAGAAGACAGAACTTAAATAACTATGAAGAATTACTTAATTAGTTTTATAGCTTCATCAAAAGGGACCAACCTTGGCAGCCCATTAGCAAAGACAAATGAATAACAAGCCAAAACTTAAAAGAACTGAACTAAAAAATAATGAAAAGAAAATTACACATTTCTCTCCCTACCTACAATAAACATAAGAGTGAATAGCTGATGAAGCTTTGAGATGTTTGATAACTCAGAATATTTTTCTACCTTAATTATTGTCTCTGTTCTGAGGTTTCATTCCACTAATTCTATCGCTGAAGCTGTTAGGGGTCCTTGTGGCTTACAGCATTATCTGCTCCCTAGGAATTGAAAATGAACTTTCTAGCTGGTGGCTGATGCTAGCATAGCTGAATCAAATCTCAGGTCACAAACTGAGTACTGTGGGTCATATAGATCAACCTCCTGCTCAAAGCCAGGACTGCTGCTGAGTCTGGACCAGCTGTGGCTATGTCTAACCAGGTGTTACAAAGCTTTGACACAGTCTCTGTATAACCTCTTTTTGTGTTGCACTACTCTGTCACTGAAAAGGTTTTTCAAATCTGAGCCTGTGAAGTAACAGTTTGTGACTGCTGTGTCCTGGTGTATCATTTGGTGCTGCCAGGAGACTTTTGGTCCCATAATCCTGGTTCAGCTGTATAAATAGAACAAAATGTCCTTAGCTCCCTCTCAACAAGTTTAACCAATTCAGCTCTCTCCACCTGTCCCTACAGGACACTTGCCCACAGCCTCTGTCCATCATTCTTGTTCCCTGCAGGACCTTTTCCTATTTCTCCATATCCCTTTTGAGGAGGGAGGCCCATGACTGGTTTGCAGTCTGCCAGGGCAGTCTCACCAGTGCTGAGCTGTCTCAGTGTCTCTGGGAGCCCCCCAGGAACCCCGGCCAGCCCCGGCTTGGCAGACAGCGGGGGGACACTCTCTGGTGCCCCAAGGGTACCAAGGCATCTAGGCTAGTCGCCTTTGCAGCAGAGGAGATGCTAGAGACATTGGTAGAAGATAAAAGGGCTGACTCTTAGCAGGCATTAATCCAAGGTTTTATTCGGAGCTCCTGAGAGCACCCACACCTCAGAGGGCCTCCTGCTCAGGGTACCTGGGAGAGGTGCCAAGATTGCATTTTAAAGGGAGGTGTGAACCAAAAAGTAGATAATTTCGCTGACCAATAAAGAAACTTCAGGGATGAACACTTAGGGAATGGACATTTCAGACAGCATATGGGGTAGCACTTGCAGGGTTGACTCCTGGCCTCTGCCTAATCACTCAACGACTTGGACTGAAAGTTCTACATAGAAAAGATGGGATGCTGAGTGATTGACAGAGAGCCAGGGCAGGGATTTGGGGATGATCTCAACAAAGGAGAGGGACTACACATATAAAGGGAGGGTGTACAATCAGGGGTAAACCATTTGGGAAAAATAAGGGGCTACAAAAACAAAATCATTACAAAGTATAAAAACACAATACAACACTGAGCAGAGTGGAGATAAAAGCTTTCCTAAGCCTGCTGATCATCTTTCTCCTAATAGAACCCTGGATTTATTTTATATAATTTGCACTGAGACTAATGTAATTCATAACAAACTGAATGGATTCAGAAGAAATTCGGTATGGATAACAAGAAAGGAACTGTAAGCAGCTCTGTGAAAAATAACTGAGATAGCAGCTCAAGGACAAGAGATGGGTTTGGCAGGAGTTTCATCTAGATGGAATAACAATGGCATCTGTGCTCAGAAAGTGACAGGGAAGGTATGAAACAGAAGTGAGGAGATGGAGGGATACCTTGAGATGTGTTATTAGATCTCTTTTGATAAAAATTTGCAAGAGGCAGCTGTTTAATTTGAGTCACTCCTGTTCAAATCATGAAAATGTAAACAAAACAAAATAGATGAATCAAAGCATTCTCAGTACAGAACCTCTCAGGAGGTTCAGCTTTTTTTAACCTGGAGGTAGACCACTGAAATAAATGTCTTTAATACTTCCCTTTCTGTAAGGTCACTAACTACATGATTATGTTGATTTTAGGTTGGGCTCCATTTTGATGCCTTTTATTCCTGCATTCTCCTGTGAAGTGGTTGAAATAAGGACAGAGACAGAAAACTCACCAATTACCATCAGTACCAAAACAGACCCAGCCTCAGGGAAATTAATTTAATTTATTACCAATCTATCCAGTGTAGGATAGGGAGAAATCAAATCTTAAAATACATTCTCTCCCAGCTTTCCCTTTCTTCCTGAACTCAACTGCATTCAGAATTTTCTGTCTCCTCCTCCTCAGTGGGAGAGGAGTACAGTGAATGGGGGCTCTGATTAGTTCATCACATATTGTCTCTGCTGCTCTTTCCTCCTCAAGGGGAGGTTTCCTCACAGTATTTCCCTGTTCCAATGTGGGGTCCTCACTGGGCTGCAGCGGATATCTGACCCACCATGGACTTCCCTGGGCTGCAGGGGCGCAGCTGCCTCGCCGCGGTCTGTACCACGGGCTGCAGGGGAATCTCAGCTCTGGCACCAGCAGTACCCCTCCCTGCCCCTCCTTCTACATTCACCTGGGTGTTTGCAGAGCTGTTCCTGTCACATATTCTCACTCTGGCTTTTCTCTGGCTTTTGTCACTCTTTTCTCTGGCTGCAGCTACTCTATTATTTTTCTCCTTGAATACGTTATCCCGAGGAGCAACCATAGTCAGGTCTTGGCCTTGGCCTTGGCCAAGAGGCTCTTCCTTGGAGCCAGCAGGCACTGCCTCTATCAGCAATAGGGAAAGCTTCTGGCAGCTCCTTACAGAACCCAGCCCTGTAGTCTCACCATCCCCTCACTATCAAAACCTTGCCATGCATCCTACTGCAATTTAAACTTAACAAAATATATAAAAATATCCGCTCCTCCTCTCTTTTCCATTTCTACGTAACCAAAGATGAAATGAGCAATGCACAGATTAATAAAAGTCTGGAAAATGAAAGGGAGAAAAGTTTGAACCCTTGAAGTGTGAATGTGGGATGATTTTTTATCCATAGTTCCTGTTTAGTGTTATGCCTAAGGTTTATGTTGAGCAGAAATCTGCTCAAGACCTTGGGTGACACAGGTATTTGTAAGAGTCATGTTTTCTGTTTAACTGCACTGAAGGGTTAAGGGTTCTTCTACCAGAAAAGTGTAGAAGGTGTTTTCTGGGTCATGGTTCACCATGCAGCTCTATTCTCTTAACAGAGCCATATTTACATAACTAGTTACCCCACAGGAGAAAAATATTCAAATAAGCAATCATTGACGCCATGAGTAGCCTGATCCCACTGAATGCTGGAGCCAGAGAGGGAGCTGCTAACACAAAATGTTTGCATTTTTGTTTTGTTGTTGTTGTTGTACTAGGTTTTTTTTCACCCACCTGAAGCCTCTTGAATATTAATCAAATGCTTTTGCTTGAAAAATTCAGTGTTGACCAGTTTGAGCTGGGTGTACAGAGCATGATTAATCTTCATTCACATTTAGTCAAGAGTTGCAGCTAATGGTAACTCTGGCATAGAGATTATTAATTCAGGTTTACAAAATGTGAATCAAACAGCTAGATTTTTCTAACAAATCTCATACTTTGGAGCTAAGAGTTGTTTGATACTGACAAGCTGAAGCCAGTCAGGTAGAGATGCTATTATTTTATTTATTTTTATCAAGACTTTTATCTTTTGCTACTATCTAAGTCTTCTTGCCTCTTGATGCAAAATACCATCTGAATAAAGAAAAGGTAGTTGAAAGTTCATGTGTAGAGACTAAGACAAAACAGCAAATAAACACTTTGAAAGAGATTACTCAGGAGAAGTGGGACAAGACAACAACTTCATTCCCACTTGTGTATGGAAGGGCCATTGATTCCAAGGAGAATTATGAGGCAGGATTTGAGTGAGGCCAGTGAAATGGAACTAGAGCTTTAGAGGGCTCTTTCCACTCCATGGTGCCAATGCAGACAGAAGATTGAAAATGAAGAAAATTTGGTGATAATAACCTTCCTGGTGGTACAGAAGACTGGGTGATTTTCAATATTTTTTCGTATAGCATCATATCCTCTTAAGTTAGCCAGTGTCTCTGCACTGTTATATGAAGTACAACAGTGTTTATCTGAATCAGGTCATATAAATTTCAACAGTTCTCTTTCAGTAGAAGAAAAACACACGTGGGTAGAAATGTATCACAGCAAATGAAGCAAGAGCCATACTAACAGTGAATACCTAAAACAGGAGCAAGGTGTGGGTTTCTCATAAATGGCACAGTCTGAGAGCATATTGTAATGAGTTGTAGTTCAGAGGAAGCATTCTGCAAGTGAAACAGCACAGTCCTTTACAGTCCCATATAATCTTCTTTTCCAGTTGCTTATATGGATGGCAGTGCACGAGGGCAGAAGCTCATCTGTACTTTCACAAATATTACATTCTGTATGCAGAGTCATGGAAGCACTTTTCTGAGCACTGCTGACAAACCACACACCATATCTAATACTGCAAATGTTGTAAAGAGTCCAAATTCATTTGCTACTTCCAGATTTCAGGATTTTGTGCTAGCTGAATTAATTTGAAAGGGAAACTCCTTTTTACCTTGATACAGCTTGCTGAAGAGGCACTGGGGATGAGACTTGGGCAAAGAAGCAAAGCCTATTAAAAATAATTAAAATGAACAGACTTGATGAGGAACATATTGCTTCTATGAGCTGATGAGAATTCACTGCATGAGAAGAAATCTGATAATGCAGAAGATAATGTGTTCTTAAATGGGAGCTCAGGAGTCTGCTTAGTGGAACAGGTGATCAACAAAATTTGGCTATTAATCTCTGAAACTCTTCTCACTTTGAGAACAGTTTTCCATACGTGAAAATGCTTCTCTACATGGCCCATCAAGGTGGAAGTTAAACCCTTTGCTCCTCACTATGATAGGGAAGAGTGCAAGTTTCTGTACTGGTTTCAACTGGGATAGAGCTAATTCTCCTCTTAGTAGCTGGTACAGTGCTGTAGTTTGGGCCTAGCATGACAGTAGAGCTGGTACTGATGCTTTGGCTGTTGCTTAATAGAGCTGACCCTAAGTCAGGGATTTTCAGTTTCCCATGATCTGCCAGTGAGGAGCTGCACAAGAAGTTAGGAGGGAGAATGGCCAGGACCCCAGCTGACTCCAGCTGACCCCCAACTGGCCAAAGGGATATTCCATACCGCAGAATGCCATGCATAGTGTGTAAACGGTGGGAGTCATCCAGATAGGGGTCTGATTGATGCTCAGGGGCAGGCTGGATATCGCTCAGCAGGCAGTAAACAATTGTGTCATGCATCACTTGTTTTTCTTGAGCTTTATTTCTCTCTCCTTTTCATTAAAATTATTAACATAATTTGTAACAGTAGTAATAGTAATATTTTATTTTAAAGCATTCTTATCTTAACACACAAAATTTTCCCTTTTCTTTCCTATTCTACTCCCTACCATGAGTGTGGTGGGGGGTGTTTGAATGAGTGAGAGGCTGTGGTGCTTGTTGCTGACTGGAGTTAAACCACAATAGTTTCTTACCTTGCTTCTTGTAAGTGCAATCTGGGAGAAAATTTACAAGGAAGGAGCATAGTTGGGTAAATCAAGTCCATTCTGTATTGGATCCTGCACAGCAGGGTCCTTTTGCCTTCTGCTTATTTATCATACTGCTCTAACAAGAAAAAGATGTGTCTCCCTCAGGCTGTTTGGGAAGGAAGGTCAGACTAGTTCAAGACCTGAGATTTGACCACAGACAGTTCTTGTTACTCTCTCTGCTGCCTGTCAGCCTCCCTTACCTATGCTTTCTTGCAGGAATACCTGTGCCCTGCCTTTTGCATTGCTGACTCTGACTTTGTTTTTCTCTCTTTGTTTTCTGTCTTGAGAGCTCATGGCTGCAGCTTACCTGGCAATTGCTGGACTGCAACCAACCCTGGGCCCCATCCATGGTACCAGCCCTCCTTAACCTTGGCTTCCTGGGGCATGGTGGGGCTGTGCCTCACGAGAGAGGAAGGTATGGTTCTGCTGCTGCTGTTGGCATCTGCTGTCACAGCTGGCCTGTGCCCCATGGCCTGCACTTAACTCTGACACCCACCTGCCAGCAGGGATATTTGTGTGAGCCTGTCTTAACTGACCTAAGCAAAAAAGAGAGGAATTGTTTCAAATGGCAAGTCTCTGGTCAATTGGTTCTTTCTGACTGTTCTAGTTTAGGGGAACAGTGAGCTCATCCTATGGAGAGCAATGTTCCTTCAGATAAGGAAAGTTGGTGAACAGCTGGTGGTACACTTGAGATGATGATGTCTTCACTGGCACATCCATGCCAAGAAGATGTATCCATGCCCTTCTCCTTTCCTGTCAGAGGGTGACTTCTCAACTGCTGCCTAGCCCAGGGCACTCAAAGCCAGCTGGGTGGGTGGGTGTGTTCCCCAAGTACCAAAGCCCCAGTAAGCATGTCCAGAGATGCTCTACTGAGAACCACTTGATGCTCTCGTATTTAGGCCTAGCAGGGTGATGCTCTTGCAGTGTTTAGACCTAGAGCTAATAGACCCTGAGGTGTTCCTCAATATCTCCCCTCAGGGTCCTTCTCTGGATATTATGTCTGAGATATCAACCCATTACTGTGTCTGAGATATCAACTAGAAAACACAGCTCATAAAATGGAGCTGTGGCTTATTCTTTTTCAAAGCACAGACACCTTTTTTTAAGCATAACACTGGAGCATTAGGTCATGAGGTTGAAACTTGCCTATATTCCAGTAAGAATTTTTTATTCCTGGCCCTCCAAAAAGTTGTATGCAAAGGGTATGCAACTGTATCACTTTCTATTAATTATCTTTCAGTATAAACACAATGGCATTTTTTTTTCCTTTTCTACCATCTTACTATACCAAATAAGATTTGTTCTGGCAAATCTGAAAGTATGCTCTCTTTCCTGGTATTGTGAAAGAGTTTCAGAGGCTCTCAAACAGGAATGGGCAGAGTGGTTATTCTTGGTGGTGCAAAAATGCTGTGAAGTGTGAGAATTGGGTCTCTATCCACAAAGGAATTTATGTGAAGTGAACTTCTGTACAAACGTCTTGAAGCAGAGTTTGTGATGTATCATCTACTGGTGTACAGCAAAAATAACTTCTTTCATTTAAGCTTCTTATCACAATAGAGAGGTAACAGTGCTCCAGTGTACATTCTAAAAGAAACATGCTGAGAAATTTTATTTTATTCAGGGGTGAGACTCATATGCTACTTTATTTTGAATATTTAGTAAAAACCATCTTTTCCCACCTTATCCCATTTTAATATCTTCCAAATAATTTTCACTGTTTCGAACTTTGCTACTGATTTTTGGCCAAGTTTCATAATAAAATTCAAGTCACAATGAAATGTTTCTCCAGATAAACAGGAATTGAAAACAAGTCTGCTCTGTTGCACCAGTACTGCATCCTGTCATTAGATGTTGTTCAGTAAGATGAAAAGTTTAAAGGGAATAATGTCATTTCTATTAATGGTAATTTCCAACTGTGCAGAATTGTAAACAGTTTTTCACTGTCTCACCAGTAACAAAGGAACTATCAGTGAACATAACAAAGGTCTACCGAACCAAAATCTGTCACATTTTTGGAACCTTTGCATACTTGGAAGTTTCCATTTTATTAGCACCCACTGTCCTTCATTCTTTGGCATACAATTCACATAACTAAAGTACAAATGAATTATTTGTTGTCAATATTCATAATGCACGGTTTCCAGCTGTTTTATACAAAACTACTCCTACAAACATATTAGTTTTCTTCAGCTTTTTATAAAGTGACCTTAACTCTTCAGGTAGCAAACAAGATTATTTTGTTTACACTCCAGTGGATGAGCTATTGCTGTGTGATAGCTGGCCAATGTAAAAGGAATTAAAAAACTAGTTCCCTCTCAGCTCATTGGTGTAAATGTTGACTGTATTGCTATAGCAACAACCTGAAATTAAGAATTCATTAGTTCCTCCCACTGGCATCTCTTAAATTACTCAGTGTTTTGGGGAGGAAGGAGATGGGTTTTATTGGTTTTGCTCAGCAGCAGTTTATTAGCCCTTTTGATATGATCCAACACAGGCTTGTGCATATTAGTGCTAAAAGACTTCAAACTAAGACACCTGAAAAGCAATCAAGAGCCTTGTGGCTGCTGGGACAATGCCTCACCCCAGAGAAGTCCAAGGCTTTTTAAAGTCTGTATTTGGTAAATGCATGAATAGATGAAGATTTGCAGTCCTGAAGGAAATTATGTAGTTTTCCTATTGGCACTGCCCAGGATGATGGGGCAGCTCTGGGTCATAGAGTTCCTTATACAACAGTATTGTTGCAAATACACCTTTTCTCCTGGCCTAGCAGTTGCTTATGAGGATGCCCCAGAAGCCTTTGTGATGAAATGCTCTGCTGTGCTGAGTTGACCACTCCTCTCTAGAAAGCGCATCTGCTTGGTGCAGCAGGAAAATTAAATACTTGAGGCGGTTTGACTAAACTCCTCCAGACAATTTTCTCAGTCTAGCATAATCTCTTAGTGTGATATTCTCATCAAAATGAGAAGCAATTGGAAAACACAAGCATCTGCTGATTAATCAATCATATCTTCTTCCTCACTTCTTTTTAAAATGCTCATGAGCAAGATAGCTCTTCTTGCCACTGCAAGAAGGCACCTAGTTTAGAAAGGAAAAGACAGGGGACAAGTTTGTTAACCTGGAAGGAAATGACACTGCTATAGCTCAGAATTAATATTTAAAATCAGTACTTCTGATTGACTTGTGTCATATCTCTGCTCTTTGTCAGGAACACGGAACACAGATGCCTGGTTCTTGAACAAATCTTGACTTTGCAGTTGCCTTTGTTAGCTTAAGTTATCTTCCACTATCCACAACTTCAAACTGAAATCTAAATCAATAGAGTAATAGTTGGACCAGAAATTTCCTGTCTTTCTATCTTTATTGAAGAAAGGATAATTTAGAACTCCAAGCAAGAACTTCTTTAAAAGCACCTGGTGAATTGGATTCAAGCCTAGACATCAGGTTTTTAAAGACATATATTCCAGTTTTAATTTAGTATAAAAGCACTGACTCCAAAATCATGACAGTAGCAAGGAGAGCAGAAATCCTTGTTTGACTAATCCCTGGAGAGTAGGAAAATGCTAAGTATAAGACTGCTAAGAGTTAAATGAACAATTGCAAATATGTTGTAGTGTCTGCAGTTGATTTGCAAGGAGACTGTGACAGTAGGAGTGAGATTTTCACTTTCAAAATATGAGGCTCTGTACTTCAAGGGACACCAGGGCCAGAATCTATTTCCTGTTCTGTTAGTTGCCTAATGTTTAGATCATATGAGCAGTGTGTTAGATCTGAGCTTTCTGTGGTTGCACTTACATTCTTCTGAAATAACAGCAGTTCTCACACTGGTGGAGAAATTGATGCTTTAACCTGTGCCACGGTTCTTCCATCAGCAGAGAGATATGAAATATTATCAGCATGTGCAGTGATGCTGTGATAAAGGAAGATATCAGAACGTGCTTCATTAGATGTACATTTTTTGGAGAGTAGGAAAAATACGTGCCTTATTTTAGCAGTTCAAAATCTCTGAAACATAAAATTTTGGGGAAAAACTGAATGAAGGCACCTCATTTTGAAGAGTTTATTGGCAGAGCATTCTTCATACCTACTCTGCAGTGTAGCCAGTAGGTTTCTACTGAATTCAGTTAAAAACCTCAGGCTATAATTCCCTGTGTTACTTGATGCCTACACTCATCAGCTGGTGCAAATCATGTGAAAAGTTAGATGCCTCTGGAAAGCTATGCAGTATGAGCAGCAAGTCAAATGACTTTTAATGCGTGATAAAATATCTCTAAATAAATCTATTAAATATATAAATAAAAACAAAACTGAAACAGATACTTAGGAAATAAGGGTTCTTTTCTATCCAGAATTTTTCCCTCACTTCTATGACATGAATACACTAGAATTACATTCTTTCCCACTTTCCAGCATGCTCTTCATCAGATACATTTGATAACAGATACTTAATCCTTTTACTGAAGCTCCAGTCAATGTTAGTTTAAAGCAAAAATAGAAACACCTCCTTAGGATTAATTAGCAGTTTATATGTTAAGAAGGATTTTGAACACAAGTGGGAAAAAGGAGGTTTCCTGTTGTCCTCACTGTCTCACTGAAAAAGTTGTCTTGCTTGCTCATTCTTTAATCCATGTTAGAATAAGATCTGAAAATGAACAGCTCTGCTTCTGGAATGATTGACATAAGGACATGTTTACTACTTTGTCTGATGTCCTTAACTCATGTTATTTGCTCAGCATCTTTTTAACTCTCCTCTTTTTCACTGAAACACTGCAGTTTCATTCTAGATTCAAAAGAACGGTTATGAAGTCCTTGTTGAGGAAAAAAAAAAAAAAGATTGACTTCATTATTTTATTTCCTTCAGTAACTCTTTGTAATAGAAATGCTATATACTTTCCTCTTAGCCTAGACAAAAACAAGCAGTTTTTGTAGAGAGGAGGGAGAAATTCTATTTTTAATTTACAGCTTCCAAAGAGTGAGTTTTATTAGATTATCACACAGGCTGCGATAATCTATATGTTGCCAGTGTGACTGTCTGTTGGATATGCAGTAGGGTGTAAGGATGAAACATGATATACTGTTGTTGTGGTTTATCCCCAGCCAGCAGGCAAGTACCATGCAGCTGACTGCTACTCTCCCCTGCTGTGGGATGGGTAGGAGAATCAGAAAAGTGTAAAATACATGGGTCAAATACAAGTTTAAAAATTGAAATAAAATAAATTTTTTTTGGAATTATTATTATTACTAGTACTGCTACTATCCAAGGGGAGATAAAGAGAGAGAAAGTACTAAAACACAAGAAAAACAAGTGATGGTCATTACAATTGCTCACCACACGCTGACTGACGACCAGCCTTCCCCATACTGTGATCAGCCACTCCTGTACAACTCCTCCCCATTTAAATATTGGGCATGACACTTTATGAGATGGAAAATCTCTGTGTTGCCCATCATTGTTAGCAAGATAATGAAACAAATCTACTGTTTGCATTTCAGCTGTGGTTTAGTGGTCACCCTGGATACCAGTATGTGTCTATTCATGCAGTGACGAAATTTGGAAATAACTACTGCATATGGTAGACTCCTGTAGCTCTGATTTTTTGAGATTTTCTAAACCTTCTGATGTTTGCATTCTTGTAGCAAACTTACACACTTTTTGTAAACAACATATTGTTTTGCATTCTTTTATAGAAAAAGAGAAATTTGATAGACTGTTGGTTTGTCCAGTGTCATTGGAGAGGCAGCACTTTCACCCTCCAATCCACTGTCACCTTTAGAAATATATAAATGTTAGAGTCAGAAAATAAATTACTTTTTTTCCTACCTTAAGAACAGCAGTGTGTCTGCGTCGTGTTGTCTCGTATCCTATAGTGACAGACTCTCAAAAACCAAACCTTTCCAGAGAAAAAAGCAAATACTGCAACCTTGGAAAGGCAAAAAAAAGGACTCCAACTCATTGTATATGGTCAAATGACGGAAGAGAGAGAAAGAGAGGGAGAGAGAGAGAGAGATGCAATATTAATATTTAATATTCTGAAATACTAATTTTATGCTTAAAGCATCTTTCACGGCATTTATTCAGAGAAACTGATGCAGAGGAAAAGGCATCAAATTTACTCAGTATTTGAGCTTGGGAGACAAGTCTTTTGTTAAGAAAAATATTCATTATTATGGAAAATAAGAAAATGTTAGTGGAGAAAGAGGACCAAACAACTGAAGTGTGGCAAAAGATGGAATTCAAGAAGTTCTAGATGAGTTACTAGGCCTTTGAACTTTAGGTCAGTAATTGTGATCTGGGCTAGCTCTGTATTGATGGGAAAGTAATTACACTTTGACACATCTGAGGGGTCTGTGGGGATAAGAATTAAAGGTCTGTGCCGAAACCTAAGGAAAGGTTTCCTGTTGTCCTCACAACATGCTACAAAACTTCAAATATAATCAATTAAAACAAAAGGCTGAGAATACCTATTAAAATGTGCAAAATTGATTTTATGGAGAGAAAATGGCAAATCTGGTACATGCCCTAGTCCTGTCAGGAACCCAGGCGTTTCTCTCAATGTCTGATATAATGAATTCTGCGTTCAAGACCAAGTGTTTTATTTTCCTCTGCTCCCCCTTAGTTCCTAACACAGACGCTTACCCAAAAGGTCTGATTCAAAATCTCCAAAACGTAACAGGGAAGAAAAACAACTTCACAATCACCAATTTTGTGAGGTGTAGTTACTTGCCCGATTAGAACTGACCATTTGATTCAGTATTTTAACCACTGACTCACTAAGGATGAGCCACAGAAAAATGAGTGCTGAATATTCCTTCTGTACCTCCCACTCCCTGGTTTATTCTCCTTCACAGATTTTCTTCCACCAGAAGATCTTTGACCAGACTGATTAATAGTGTAACATCTGGAGAGGATTTATATGTTCTATGTGCTTTGCTTAAACATGTCTCTTTCTCCGCCTACTTTGAGAGAATGACTGAGAAAAATCTGACAGCAAGATAAACTGCACTTACAGAAATCAATGAATTGTGAAATTATTGTCTACATTTTACAAATAGTGATTTAGTCCAGTCAATAAATATTTAATTGTATTTTTAGGTCAAAATTAAATGGGGCAGGAGAAGGAAGGAAAATTATGCTTTTGATATTTGTTTCCTATTGTATGATTATACCTGTGCATCAAATGGAAAGAAATTTCCCCTGAAATTGTATTTCTTTATGATTTCTCAGCAATAACACTTGGCAATATTTTACAAAGGTATAAAAAGAATTATAGGGCTGGATGCATTCATTGCTCTTGAGGTATGGGACACAGCTCTTCCTCTTTCTCAGGAAAAGAAAATCATAACTACTTGCCTAAAATGTGAATGAAGATTGCCATCCTGATTCTGTAATCTAAGTTTGTATTGAAAGATAAAGAGATTTACCATGCAAGGAAAACAAATTGAAGGTAATCCAACTGTGACAATCTGCTCCCAGATATGTGTCCTATTCACTGGTCTTTTGTGCTGGTTTTTCTGGGGTAGTGTTCATTTTGTTCACAGTGTTGGTACAGGACTGTGCTTTGGATCTGTGCCGAACACAGTGTTGATAACACAGGGATGGTTTTGTTACTGCTGGGCAGAGTTAAGGTCTTTTCTGCTTCTTGCCCTGCTCCTACAGCGAGGAGACTGGGGATGCACAAGTGTTTGAGAGGAGACATGACTGGGACAGCTGACCACAGCTGATGAAAGGGATATTTCATTCTATATGGTGCAGTGCTCAGCAGATAAAGATGGGGGAAGAAGGAGGAAGAGAATTCTGAGGAGGAAGTTCTGAGTAATGGCTTTTGTCTTCCTGAGTCACTGTTACACATGATGGATCCCTGTTTTCCTGGAGATGAACACCTGCCTGCCCATGGAGAATGATGAATTAATTCCTTTTTTTGCTTTGTTTGTATTTGCTTTTGCTTTCTCCATTAAACTGTCCTAATCTCAATCCATGAATTTTCTTACTTTTCCAATTTTGTACCCCATCCCACTGGTGGGGCAGTGAATGAGCAGCTGTGTGGTGCTTACCAGCTGGCTGGAATTAAGCCACAGTCATCTTATTATCCAGAATCCCATATACTACAGTTAAAGCTTGTTTGTATGCTTTGGCAGAGCATGTACTTTGGAGTTTCCTTTAGACTTTCTGCAGCAGTAGCAGCAAACCAGCAAGGCTGAATCATAAGCCAGTGAAATCACTGAGCTAGAAAACTCAATGTCTTGTCTTGCATAATCTTGTGGAAAAGGGTGTTTTGAGTTGATTTGATTTGTGGCTTATAGTAGTTGGGGTTTTTCATGAATTCAAATTAAAAGTATTTTCATGTGAATCACTGAATCTGAAACTCTTGCAGTTCAGTCTAAATTGAGGGGAATCATTTCAGTCTTCTAAGATACAGATAGTAGAAGTAAAAAGAATGGCAAATACGTGGCGTTAAATCTGTGGTACTAGGTAAATAACATCAGATGAGTGACTGATTAAAATATAGCTACTTAAATTATGATTTGGCAGGAACCTATCCGATCCATTAGCAGTTACACTATTGGGGTGTCTCCTCTGAGATGAAAGGCAGCAGGTTTGTTTTTTTTTTGAGGTAGGAAAATTTGGTGGTTTGGCATTAATAGAACTAAACTGTAGCAAGTACTCAATTTCAGTTACCTGTACGAAAGGCTACTTTCTAGCCAAAGAAAAATTAGTGAAAAAAGTATGGCAGTAGTTGGAGGGAGGAGATGGAAAAGTGGGAAAATTATTTTTTAAGCGCAATTTCTCAGGTAGAATAGTGACTGAAAATGCTCTTAGATTTAGCAAATAGTACAGGGTTCAAAGCTGTGAAGAGCTTCCCATCAACTCCATTGTCCTGTGGGCAAGTTTGGGCCAATAAGTCAGCTCCTTACAGTAAGAAATCCCTTTCTTCTCATTCAAAGAGCTATTATTTCTCTTTTCCAAAGACGATGCGTCTTCTTGATACAAAAGGCACGTTGCCAAAAGATATGTCATACCTTGTCAAATACAATTGCCTAGAGCCCATATTTGAGACACATGAAGAGAAGAATCTAACTGAAAATGCTTAGATATCTATACAGACTTGAGTTAAAGTGCCTTAGCTTTTGTGTGGGTTGCTAGGTGAATCCACACATGGCCCTAGAGATACTTCACATTTTGTTCACCACGCAGATTCCCTCCTTTCTCTTTGAAATCACATTCAGTGTCTGGCAGTACCTAGCACAAAAGACCCTGGAGTTCTTTAGATACTCATAAACCACAGTGGTAAACATGCTGCTTCACCTAGCGCACTTTAAGAGAAAGTGAAACATTTCAGAAATATACCTTTTCTGGAACTGGAAACACAAAGCAGAAACAAAAAGCATTTAATCAGCCATGCATAGACCACCAGCAGCCAGTACAAAAAGAGCCAAGAAAAGCCATTATTGCATCAGAAATATTAACTGGAAAAACAAAACAAAACAAAACAAAACAAAAAAAAAAAAAAACAAAAAAAAACCCAAACAAACAAACAAAAAAACCAGAAAAAAATCTCATCCACATTTTCACACAGAAAAAAACAATCCAAAAACCCAAAAAACCAAACACAAACCCTCCCAAACTTTGCATGAACCACAAATTTAAAGAATTCTGAACAATTCTGAACAATTCTGAAGGGCAACAGATCATGGTCTAGGATGGAAGCCAGCATGCTTTCCAGACTCCAACAAACTGCCTACCAAGCAGCAGAGAAATCCACAGATCAACGAGATACTTCTTCTTAGCTCACAACAGTCCTTCTAATTTAGTGACTAAAATCTTTTCAGGAACTGCAGTAGTAGGCTGGGCGACTGAGTCTTCTTCCCAAAGCTGAACACAACTTCTGACATGGCAAAATCTCCTATGCCAGAATCACAGGTCCGCACTCAGCACTGCATTCTCCAGAGCTGGAATACTGCTTAATGCCCAGCTTCAAGAGAAAACTCTAGTTTAGGAGAGAAAACTAATACCAGGAAATCCATATTTAAATCAAATCAGACTTTAAATTAAAGATTTTGCTCAGTAGTTTCCTCATAAAATTACTGCAAGCTACCATGTAAAGGATGCCTCTCCAGTGGAAAATTATGTCGGTGGCATAATGTGCTTCTGATTAGCTACTGTATTTAGTGAAATGAATGCAAGGACTGAGTCTTCAGTAAACCAGCTAGGTGCAGTCCAGTTCTGTCAGGAGTAAAAAAAACTAGTATCTATTCTGGTTTTCCTACCCTCACCTTCACTTCCTACTTTATAGTTAATCTATTTCTAATTGTATTTGTAAACTAGAAGCAGTGTACTAAACAGTGGATGTAAAGAAATGAATAATCATTCCTAATCTAGTCACAGCTGCACTCCAATCAAAGAGCAATCATGCAGATTAGGACCTCAAGAGATAGGTAGATTAATGGCTAGGTTTGTAACAAATACAAGGTACTTTACAAAATAGTACAAGGCCAGCTATTTACAACGAAACCTCAGCAGCAGCTTGACACAGGTGCAAGTTTCAGTTTACATTACTGAACTTTTTAAAATGCTATGCTTTTTCTGGCATTGTTGCATATTTTTTGCACTTTTCTTAAACAACAAAAGCCATTATTTATCATGTTTGATGTTCTTTCTTAAAAGATCCTTGTATCTATTTTTATCCCCCAAAGACAGGAAGCACAGAACCAGTGACTTGTCTCCTAAGTAATCCAGGTAATATTAAGAAACACAACTGATTTAACTACATTTGCCTTTTATGTGTATAGATGCCTAATAGTGGCAAAGATCTGACTCTTTTTATTCCAAACAGAAATGAAGATTGAAAGTTTCTTTGTGCAGTCTTAGAACAAAAAGATAACCATGTCCATGGTAATCACTAAGACAAACATTAGGATTCAGCTGCAAGCTTCTTCCACTACACATTTTCACTCCTGGTTAGTGTTTTTATAGCAGTGCACACAAGAATCAGTTCGCATGTGAATTATGCCTATTACTTCCTAAGTACTGTTATTAACTCCCTTCTTATTACTTTGCAAAACATCTTCCTTTCGAATTCCAGTGATAGAGGAATGCTCTCACCCAACTGTTCTCTCACTCCTCATAAATTCCCTGCATCAAGCCTCAATAACTTCCATATTTTTCTTCCATTTCTAATATTTCCCTTGTAGTTCTGAAGTGCTGTGAGAACTTTGCTTGCCCTCAATTTGCTCCATCTCCACTATACCTCCATGGCACTCCACAGCTGAGGTAAAAGTGTTAAGAGCTAGGAAGAGATGATGTCAACTCAAGATGTCAGCAAGGATTCTCTTCAAAGCTCGCATTTAATTTGAAATGGAATGGCAGATGTATATGAATGGCTTAATTGATAAGGGAAGGTAACTTTCTCCCTTTACTTTAGTAAAGCCCTGAAAAATATTAGGGCCTATGGATTCATTGGAAATATTTTGCTATATTTGATTGTGTTCTAATTGTGCTTAAGGTATTGTTGGGGGTGCTTATTTTGGCTTTAGGTTTCCTTTTTTATTATTAGGCATGACTTTCTATTTGGATTGCTGTTCATCACTCCTGGTTTGGGATTTTGTGTGTAGTCAAGAGGCAAATTATTATTGTTTACAAATAGTATTATAAATCCTCAGATTTCTGAGTCACTTTTGCTGGGGTGTCTGTTTACTGTGTGTGTAGACTTCAAAATAAAATTATACCCATGACTTATTAGCATCCAACATTTTTCTTGGCTAACTGTCCAGTGTGTTGAGAGCAGTATGCCTCAAGGCCAGACATCTGTATACTTGCCTTCCCTCATATCTGCTGTCCAAGCAGATATGCCCAAGTAGATGAAGATGTGCCAACCTTTGTTCCTGTGAGCAAGCCAATCCCTTGAGCTCTCTGAGTTGCCATCTTCTGACCTTCCACTTTCTTGTTAGTTTTTTGTGTCTTTTCACGTGGGTGTTTCACTTCTGAATTCTGGAGTTACCAGCTTGTTATTAATTCAGCAGACTCACTCTTGTGCTCTGTGTTCTTTTCTTCTTTCTCATCTTGCCTGATGTGATATAGTCTGTCTTCCCTACTTATAAACTACTATGGAATATATATATATATGGAAATAACCATAGCTCAACAACAATTTTTTTTTTTTTTCAGTAAGGCAGGAGTGACAAAATTCGGTATCACATAATGTATGCTTGGACACAGGCTACAACATGAAATGACAAATAATAGCATAACCATTTCCAGTGAAGAATCTAGGAAAGATTTAAAAGGAGTAGAAATGAGGGTCAGTAGCTACCTCAGACTGATCACATGGATATTTGTCAGATCCTAGTATGCTTATGGAAATTCATACCTTTTTCTGAAACTACAAATTAATTTCTCTGAATTTTGTAGCAAATCTATTTTCTAAGAAGCAATTTCTTTTTCACTGCAGTAGTCTGTGACTTTGAATGGTTTTATTTACTGCACAATGCTGCAATACTGTGTGCTTCATGAGCTTAGTAGAAGAGTTAAAACCTGAAAATGTTAAGATCGTTGAAAACCCTAAATACATCCAAATTTCCACCTTTTAAAAAAATATACTTTATTCAGGGCCTGTTGGAAAACTGCTAGATGTTATTCTTACTGTTTTGTTTCTGATGTGTTTTGAATGATTTCTCATATTAATTTAATGCAAATTTTCTTGTGTTAGGTGAATCTTCTTCAATGCACTGGAATAGGTGGAAACTAGAATTAAAAATGCTATAAACATATGCATGAATTTCCAAGGTACTTATTAATAAAGTAACTTTTAAAAGCAAACTGTTCAAGAAAATTAAGTTAACAGGGAAGGATTTTTCTACCAAAACAATAAACACAACACTTCTGCCAAACAACACACAATTTCCACAGATGTCTTTTATCATTTCAAGTGTGGTCAAAATATGTGATAATTTAAGTGAACACAAAACTGAAATAGAGAACTTGTAAGGTTTAAAACCAATTCTATTTAAAAAAAAGGCCAATATAGTAGAATAAAATTAAATAAGTAATTCTTTTCTAAACAAGTCAGAAAAGCACCACTGCAGAATACTGAATAGTAGACAATAGAAAGTACATTTATGTGAGAATACATAATGGTGTTCCATAAAACATGTGAGTTAGCAAACATATGATGTGCTATTCTGTCCAAGCTAATGTACCTTGAACACTGTTCAGAGATACTGTTTTGGAGCAAATACTGTAATATTCATGCAGCCAGCTGAAAGTGATGAACATGTAAAAATCTACACCTTGATTTGTGTAAACTTGCATAAATAATGTGAGTTTGTTTTCACTGTGACATTGGTAGAGGGCAAAGCTACCAATAAATACAAGGATAACTATCCCGTTTTAGTAGATGAGGACAGTGCTCAGCAGCATACAATTTAGAAGGGCTTTCTGAAACTACCCGGTCAAAAAATCTTCTGAGAGGACTGCCAAGTTTCTGAAGGCTGTCAAAAATATTTTAATTAGTTCTCATCATGTTGAATGCTGCAAGTTTGGAATTTATGTTGCATACACTTGAGATACATTAAATTATTAATCTTCACAACTCTATCTGAAAGAAATTTCCTTGAATGTCCCTACAACTGCCAGAAGACAAGTAAGAAACAGGTCCTCATATGAAGCCCTTGTGGGACTGAAATTAGTGATTTAACTTTATCCTAGCTTCTCCAAGAAGCCTATGACTATGACTTCGCTAGGACAATAAAATGACATTTAAGTTTAGAAAAAATTTTTTTTTTTTTTTTCTTAAAAATCACATTACTTCCTAGGAGACTCACCATGGTCAAAGAGATACACAATTACACCAACTGTCCTCAAGTAATTTCATGTTTTTGAATGCCCTGTGATGTGCTTTGGCTCTGTAAAAGATGTTCAACATAATTTCAAGTGCTCCTCTTTCAGGTCATTTAAAGAAAAAGTAATTTACCTAGTATTGATGTCTGCATTTATTTATTTGCAATACAACATTCAACTGGTTCTTTTGGCATGGTCCATTTATTGTTCATTTATCTGAGCACAAGCACTTCAATAGAGAAGATTTCTGCAAATTTTTTTTCAGGAAACAAACTTTCTCTTTCTTCACCTAAAAGCAAGAACATAGTATATTTAGTGCTCAATTTTGTCAAGTAAAAGGAATTAAGATTAACACTCCTTGAACCTTCTTTGCAATTCCAAGGGACATTTTCTCTCAAAAAAAAGATTACTTACTTATAAGAAAATATGTAGATTGAAAAAGAATATGTTTCTCTTTCAGGAACACAGTCTTCAAAGCAGTGAAAGAACACACATATAAGATTGCCTCTTCAAAAAGGTGCTCTTGATATCTGATGCCTCCTTTCAGTGAAATTTTTGCTCAATCTTATATGATATATGAAGGAAACAAGAAAATGGTCTTATACAAATGGATGAATATGAAGAGTATTTTTATCAATTATTTTAACAAAATGAAAAGGGATTCATAATTTTACAATATGAAGTTGTTTAATGAAGACAGTGGAAGGTTTTTCGTTTTTGTAATGGGCTTCTCTCTTGCACATGAAATCAACACTATATTTCTCTGTTACTGGAAGGCATCCAACCAAGTTTGCTGCTTTGAATTTATTTTAAATACTTCTTACTAAAGGGAATTGCAAGAGGTTTTCAAAAGCAGACTAACAATCATGCCTATGGGATTCCTCTGTCTAGTAACTTGGCCCGCTGGAGCTCTGACACGGAATCTTGTATGTTTTGTTTTTAATTCAAATCCTTGATATTTACAAAAGGTTTTAGAATTTCATTTTCAGAAGACAAAAAAAATAGCTAATTTTTTTTAAAAGAAACTGTTTGGTGCTAACTTAAAAATAACTGATTTTTCTAGCTTTGGGACTCAAAGTTTTAGCAGAAAGAGGAACTAAGAAGGATAGTGGACACAACTGTGAAGAAATGAAATACACAGACTGCAGCAACACACTTTGGGAGTGGCTAAACAGTTGTTAGTCTCCATGAAAGTGGGTGCCAATTTTTCTTTGTTAAGAGTCAAAGTTAAAATGGTAGCATTTGATTTTCATATTCAGTAGAATATTTGACTGTGACACAGTAAACCATCTTTGTGGAGAAGTGGTTCTGTCTGTCTAGAAAAAAAAGCTTTATACTTAACTAAAACAACATTAGTTAATTAAATCCTTAAAATTCTCAAATTTAACTTTAATTTTGTAGAATATTTGGAATGCCTCTGGCTTTAGGATGTGGTTTTTGTGACATTTTTGGAAAATCCTCTGTATTATTTTTAGGACAGTCAAAATCTCAGGTAATCAAAATTTCTGTTAATTTTCTGAAAATGCAGATCAAATGTTCTCAGGCAAAAGGTTGATGGGTTGGTTAACTTAAGCTGAGATCACATATTTAATATGGATTAGTATACTGCAATTGTACCCCATTGGTATACTGTATCAATATACTAAGGATTAGCTTCATATAGAACAGTTTGGCCTATCTCTCAGACTATTTAAGTAGAGAAGAAAGCTTTTTCTAAAACCCCAGTTACATCTTCTTGGGTCCCTATGGGTTACACAGAAAAACCCTGAATTCTCAAGCCCTGAAGAATATCTATTTTTTTCTCTTTTTCTGCCATGAAACATGTCTGACTCCAGCACTCTGAGCCAGGCAATGGCACTAGTTCCAGAGGTACAATGAAAAATGGACTGGTTTGTTTCTATTATTGAGGAAAAAGCTCCCAGCGTGGTAAGCAATTAGTCTGAATTTACATAATTGCAATTTGAGTCCAAATCTGGTCTGAAAGCTCATAAATTAGGAAATCTGAAAAATTGTAGTATAACAATTGTTTCAGCAAACAAAATTCTCTTCTGTGTAAAGCTTTGACTCTGCAATGCAGATGTGTGCATCTTTATGTAATACTTTCAAAATCCTGAATTTCATTTTAAGGCTTGTATAGTGCTCATTTCATGTTAATCCTTCCTTCACAGGACACAGCCTTGTAAGTCTGTGAACAGAACACAAGTTAAATGTGGCTGTGGGATCAAATATTGATTTTGGAGAAAACAGACTTTAAAAGAGTGAAGAATAAGTTAAAAACATCTTGGGTTCAATAATGCTTGAAGGATTCACAACGGGAAAAAATGCAAGGTAATTAAAATGTCTCTTTCATGAGACTTCGGTCCAAGATGCCTTCTAGCAAAATAAAACACAAAACAAAATCAATACGGTTAGGATGGGAGATAATGAGTAAACCGAAAAAAACCCTCCATCACCCAGTTCCCCGTGGACTTCAATAATATATAGGAATATGTCGAGTGCCCAAAAGGAAACAGTACTTCAATTTCCACAAAAACCCTGTGGTGTTCTGCCTACTAATCTTGGTAGTATAAACAGCAGTATATGAGATGTCTGAGACGTGAGCTCAGCAGGTCAAGAGACACTGAGCCGTGGCTAAAAACATCCACCTCATGAACACTGCAAACAAGGGAAGGGATCCTTCACCTCTCCCTCTGCACTAACAAACCCTCCAAGGGGAACTCACCCTGTACTCCCAAGAAGAAAGCTATTTCTGCACAGATAGGTCTAGTCACATCTGGCTTTCCCTGCCTATGCTACAAAGTGTTCTGATATAAACTGGAAATTACAAAACTCTCCTGATACATTTCTCTGCCTGATGTCGTCTTCAAAGCTGAGAGTTTTAGCCCGAGCACAGCATGATGCCAATATGGTTGTTCACACAGTTTCCAGTACAGAAGCAGCTCTCACTGTTGGGAACACAGATGGAGTGAGCTGTGGGAATGTGATGTCTTATTTCAGCCACCCAGAAAGACCACGCTAGGGCAAATTATTGTACGATAACTTAATGAGTCAAGACCCTGTGTTTCCAGAAGAATATTCCCACAAAACTTTTTTTCTTATGAGTTTATTTATGCACTTTTTGTTCAGAAATACTTGACCACAAGTGTTGTTGTGTGGTAGGTACTTTTCACTAATGTATTTTGCAGCCCAGCGCTTGAAGTTCTGCTATGACTGCACATCATGTGTTTCTCCACCCTTTGGAAAACTTTTTAATGAGTTATCATGGAAACCCACGAGAAGCCCATTTAAAACTTGTCCTCCATGAGAGAAGAAATGTGTTTCTCCAATGTTGGCTTGTGTAAAAAAAACAGACAATGGAAATAAGCAGCATTGAAGTCAATCAGTTAAAGCAAATGAAACAAATGTTTCACCAGTAGTGTCATTTGGGGGACATAGGAGGAAGTACATTTGAGAATGGCTTGCTTTCACTTTTTTTTCTAAAGGAGAATGAAAAGAAAAACAAAGGGACTTGCCTTTACAACCTGATGAAGAGTGTGCCAGTAGCACACCTGACTGGAAAATGAGCAGAAAATGTGCTTCCAGCAGTCTCAGGAAAATGTGATAAGCCAGGCTACTGAAATCAGCAGGATCTGTGCTGAATTCAGCAGAGTGTGGCTGCAAAGCTCTAAGAATCACTCAGGCTGCTCTTTGGCATAGAGAGTTTACATTTTCTGTATCTGTTCCAGGCACTGAACTTGATGGAAAGACTTCTGGCTCCAATCCTGAACCCCAAAGTTATGTCATCAAGGATTCAAAGGAACTATTTGTGCCATGTAGATCCACATTCTCAATTGTTAAATGGTTATGTTTTCTTGTGTGATTAATTACGGCAGATGTAATCAAATATGTAGAGTCCATAGGAGAAATCCCAAAGGGTGTGTTTCAAATCTGTGTTCAGCAAAAATGATTAGTGGTTCACTTTGTGGAACACACTAACAACTTTTATTCTGTATCCAATGGCTGAGAAAGTTGAAATCACTGCTTTCATTTTTATACAGCACTATTCAAAAGAATACTTAGTTCACTGATAAATGCATACATCTTTGCTGAATTAAATGTGATCAGAGAAAAACTGCTACAATTTGTTCTAAAAGATGGAAAGCTTTAGCATATTACAGAGCAAAATGGTGCTTCAGAATATTTTATAATCATGACTTGTTTCAGTATTTTAGCTAGTTACTTTCACATGATCTTGAAGGTCTCTTCCAACCTTATAGATTGCATGATTCCATAATTTTTTTTTCTTTTGAAAGAGGGAATACTTGCAATTCCAGTATCTTTAGAACAGAAACCATGGCATTTTTTTCCTTGATTAACTTGGTTTACTCTAATTTTGGCTTCACATTTTAGAACTTATTTTCACAGAAAAAATAGTTTGCATGTTTCTCATATGTAAAAGGACAATTAACATGAAGGTCACATTTAAAATGTCTGCTTTGCTTCCAGATTAGCTGTGAGAGCTGGTGTGACACTTTGCAGCTGTGTTATGTTAAATCTGATGTAATCCTGTTCTAGTGAAATCATGGTAACATTCAAGGTAGTGCTGTTTTGTACAAACTTACCTAAGGATATCTGTGGTAACAGGTAGTTCTGTCTACAAATATCCATTGATCTCTTTTAAGAAATTCCAGGCCTGCACTTATTAAATCTTCCTTCCTAGACCCCTTGCTGCTATGAATGATTGTTGGACTATTCTGTAGGGCAACATTGCATTAATTTATTTCTGGAATGCACCCCTTAAAATATTTTAGAAGATCATTGAAATGGGATGGCATTTAAAAGTTTGTGTGGAAGCACTTTTCCTCATTTCAAGAAGACTTGTGAAGATAAATACCCTGCTGGATCAGAGTAGCAGTCTGTCTAGCCCAGTAGCCAACATAAAAATCTCTTTTATTGGCTGCAGTCTTTAGTTGAGAATTTTTTCTTTTGAGTGTGGATAGCTTCTCCCAAAGTCTGTGTCTTTACATTTGCCTAAACTGATGTGATTGTTATGAGATTTCCCTTCACTACTGAACCACGCAGGTAAAAACTCCATCATCTCAATGAAGTAACAGTTCTATCTTTTAAATTTAACATGCCAGTGTGCATGTTTAGCTGAGAAAAATGTTAGAAACAGCTTCTCACCAGTGCAGTTAGTTCAGAAAAAAATGTTTTCCATGGCCATGTAAGAAAATGCATTTGACAAACCTTGGCTTGGTTTAAAATGGAGTCAACATTGAAGAAAACACTTGTGTAACTGGAAAAATACCAAGCAATTTTGTTGCACGTGGATCATGAAGAAAAGTAGACTGGTGAAATCCACAGACCTTTTAAGGAGTGTTTTGAGTTTTGTATTTAGATTGTTGCAGCTGGTACCCAATTATATGTATTTAAAAAACTTAAGACTGAAGTCAGTAAGCAAGGTATAAGGATTCAACACATGCATCCATATTACATGTTGAAGCTTACTGTTATAAGTAAAAGTTATGTTAAATTAGATTAGAGTTCAATTATATTGTATTAATTATGTTAAAAGTTAGAATTGTTAGAATGTTCTGGAAGAAGAGTCCAGGGTTTGGTGGAGGGGCAGTCTAGCGGGAAGAGCGAGAATGAAGAAGATTGGACGGAGGATCTGACCAATCATTTGATGCCCTGCAGAAATGATTGGTCCAGAATGAACGGCATTAAAGACCAATGAGAGGCCTGGAAGCGGATCAATCACTGTGTGGATCCAAAATCCACCAATCCTGGACTCGAAGGGGGCTATAAAAGAGGGAAGTTCGACTTAGTTCTTTTTGGAAACTTGTTTTCTGGGGGGAACCCAGTATGTTTGGGAACAACGTACTGTTTTGTTTTTTGACTAGCTGTGTGAGTGCTCGGGCCTATCCTGGGCACTCTTTCCTTGTAGCTATTTAAATAAATGAGAACCTCTTTCTCCTGAGCATGTTTGGCCTTGTTCATATTCCTAACACTTACAAATAAAAAAGGGCAAGTCAGGATGTCTGGTTTCACCTCAACAGCAGGAAAGAGACGTTGCCAAAGTCAGAATATCAGTCTCCACCCAGCCACTGGTGGTTCTGCCATCCCACCTAACAGGTGATGATCAGCAGTGGGTAATCAGTGGATAAGGGTGCAACTGGATGTGCAGACCAGACTTGTATTCTGGTAAGTGATCTCTGTCTTAGCATATGGGCTTTCATCTTATCCCTCTTGAAACCAAGAGTCAAATTTAAATTTTCTTCTGGAAGAAACAGCACAATCACATGAAAATAGCATGTTCCTAATGCCAAAGTTACCTTCTGGACCACCAGAGGATACCCTCTTCATTTTTCAGTCAAGCAGCAGTATATATGTACATTTTCATCTGAATGGATGAAATGTCTTTTTATTCCCTTGTTTACTTATGCATATTCCCTTTGGGGTCTTAAAGCAGTAGAGCAATATGTGCAACACAGGCAGCACAGCATGCCACACTAATGCTGTATTGAAGTGTATTGCCTCTGATGTGGGCTTTTGTAACCCACAGAATGCAGTCAGAACTTTTTGTCAGACTAAACATGTTCCAGAAGTAAACTTTACACACACCCCCGCCCCCTCCAAAAAAATGCAGATTTTCTCTTCATGGACAAACCCACATGTTTTTCAAGCAGGATAGCACTCCGTCTTTCCATTTTCATTGTGAAAACTTCCTGGGAACAATACTTTCCTGTACTGAATATGATGAAAATATGCTGCTGAAAAGAAACAGAAAGACACAAGGAATTTTGCATGCAGAAGAATGTAACCGCACACTGATAATGTATACATTTATGCATAAACATGTTCAAGGCTGCAAATCACCACAGGTTTGGCTATGCTGAGAAACTGCATTGTAGAGCATTGATCACAAGACTTCTTCTAACACCAGGTAGCAGGTAAATAGATTGTATTTTAAAGACTACATTCAAATCAATTACAGCAATCAGCTGTGAGTTTTAATTTTGCTGTACATCTAAAATATTTATTTATGCACAAGTGTGTGTATGGGCGTAAAAAAGCTTTAAGAAAGTTTGATTGCATTTTGATTACTTGTGATGTGCAAAGTGTTTTCACTGTGGGAAACAGCATATTTTGTCATTTCAATTATCAGCAGGACTCCTTCTTCCTGTTTCAGACTTGCTATCTGTCATCAGACAACCTAGCATATCTCATCATGTGTTTCAAAGTCCCTGTCACCTGAAATATCCAGGAAGCAAGCAGCATGAATTAAGGTGGTTCTAAGAAAGAGCTAAATAAGTGATCAAGCAACAGTAAGGCTTTACTTGTAACAGAACACTCACAACTGGCTCTTTCCACACTTGACATTAGATTGTTTCTTTGATAATTTTACTCTCAAGGATAAAGAGGATAACTGAGACTACAAGACAGACTTGTTCAAGGACATGAAAGGGAACCAAAACAGAGTTATTCATCCTATCTTTTATTTAACCCATGGATTAAATGTAAAAATATAAGACATGCAATGAGCATTATATATATGTCTGACATGATTTTCATGTTATTCAAAAACAATAGCCTTTATTGTATCTTTCCCTTCTCCCCATTCTGTACCGATTAATTTTCTAAGTTAGAGTAATTATGCATCTGGTTCACATGATTAATTATGTAATATAAAGTATACTTACATTATTCTGTGACTTTTTAGTATTCTTTTTTGTAAATATCCAGTATGAAACAAATGGGCAATGGTATTTTGCTACAACATTTTTCATGAAGATCATTACTTCCCTTAATTCAATAGTATAATTCTGTTTATTGTCCTCTAACACCTGCACCCAACGCAATGAGCAGACCTCTTTGCTTCAAGACGTAAAGAGTTCAAGGAGCTGAGCCATTTCTTTTACATCCCCTTAGCAGGAAATAAGAAACAAACTTTCAAGGCCTTCCAGTATGAAGAGTTGTTGATGTTGCAGAGTTTGGCAGCAGAGGTGTGCTCTCTTTGTGCCATGGGCCACCTCCTCTGAGCTTAGCCATAGAGACGCAAAGCCATAGCAAAGAAAGGATACTGCAGAGCCAGGCGCAAGGTTTAAATAGGCTGTTTGGGGGCCCAATAGAAATCTCTGCTCAGTCCCTTCACTTGCCTTTGTAGAGGAGGATGGGAAGGAGAGGCTGGATGAATTTAGTTGCTGGTAGCAGAGCAAGACCTACTGGTCCTGAACGAGCATTGCGAGTGCAAAAGCCTTCACGTCAGGTGCATGGACCTGTTGCATCTCTCATGAATATTCAGACTTGTTTGGGGATTGAAAACAGCAAACAAACCTTTTCAAACGATACCTCCATGTTGGTTATCAGAGTTATGTCATGCATCTGTGAAGATGAAATCAGTCCTTTTCTGTTTTGTTTACTCTGTGCCTCAGAACTAGTATTAAAAACATAACCTAGCTCCCTTCTGGAAACAGAGATGTTATAAATGGCTTTGAACTTCTTGCCCACGGGCTAAGGAGGTTTTGTGAACTAACTGCTTTGTTCTGCAGTGATACCCTGAATTTCGGTCAAGCCTCAGTGCTACAGTATGCTATGAAGCTATCCCAAGAGGACAGTGTTAGAGTTGGTATTATTAATTTTTCAGTTTTGGGTAGAGAGTTTGTTCATTTTCTTATTTTAATGCAGAGATTAAATGTCATCTAGCTTCCTTTAAAGTACTTATTTCCAAATTATTGTCTTGTTTTCTATATAAGAGAAAAAAAGACAAGTAATGAACCACTGAGCAGTTATCTTCCTGTCTGTTTTGAAAGTGAAGGCAAAAGAATGTACAAAGCCAAAGCAGTTAGTTATCTGTTGTTCGTATTTTGTTTGAGTGCCCACGTCTTGTGCTGCTGGTGGTGGTGTGTAGGATGAGGCAGGACCCTTCTTAAAATTACTATTGACAATATAATCCAGGTGTGATCCAGTTGAGAGGATGACTCAGTAAACACCATCCTCGTTTCCTGATGCTGAAACCCCCACAAAGTAGTTGTTATATAAGGTTCAGGTTTTAGATAGAATAGATTCGTTCAAAGAGGCAACATGAATCCATTACCTTTGTCTGGGAGAGAAGGGATTCCAAACCCCATATTTACCCCAATGATAACTATGTAGAAATAAACATCTTTCTTCTTTCTATGTTGGATAATGCCAGACACTGTTATTTTTTCAGGAACACCATATCCTCTCTTTCCTACACAATATTTTATGGATCTGAACTTTATAGCTTTGTAGAACATGTAGCAGAATATTTAACCAGTTATTTAAAGCCATAATGAGAACTGAAAATGAGCAAGACCCAAAGGAATTATGGCTCAATATAATGCATTAAGCATTTTTTTTCTTACTGATTTGCCTAGAAGCTTTACCATATTCCAATCAATTCAGGTGGAAGAAAACTACATCACACTTTTTTATCCATGAAAGGAGTGAATGGAGTGTCTGTGAATTGGCTTAATATAGATGGAAAAGTTACCTTGTGCCTGACATTAGTATTCTTATAGTGAATTTTCATTGTGTGGTTTTGGTTTGCTTGTTAAAGTGTTTCAAGACTCCATTACAGGGAATGCTGAGTTCCTGAATGTTGTCAAGCCAATCTCACTGACCTGCAGTAAAAGAAAGGTTGATTTTCACTATAAAACTGCAAGTTTCTTTGTTGGCAAAATAAAGAGTGAAACAGCTTCATTTTAACTGGTACATACTTTCCTACCTGAAATAAAATGAGCTTAGGGTTCTGAAAAAAGATGAGAATTTTTCAAACAAGTGATTACTTGGTAAATGGCAAAAGTTAGATTTGTGCAAAAAGCCAAATCAGGGATATGGGTGAGGATGAACTGTACTACTTGAAGGGAAAAATAAATATTCTGACAATGTCATGAAGAGCAAAGTTTTTCATAGTATCTTCTAGTGAAGAACATTAATTATCTCTTTCAGATTATGTGATGACTACATTAAGTTATGACACAGATTAAAAAAAATGTTCAAAAATAGTTCTAGGCAAGACAGTGAGGACAGTCTAGTCTGATGCGTAGAAAAATTGTGGATTATTGCTACTTGCATCTTGTTGAAAGTCTGATTACTGTTGCAGTTGAGAAAGTAATACTATTTACTTGGCTTACATCATCTCACCTGTTTAGAAACACGAGCTTCAAGAAGGGCAGATATGCAGTGGACCCTCTGGGTAAATTGAGTCAGAGAGAGAACAATAAACAACTCTATCCTTAATTAGAGAACAGAAAATTAACATTTTTCACACACACCCCCTTTGGCTAATGTCATAGGCAGTAACAGCTGAACTCATCTGAGATAGGTCAGAAGTAAAAACCAGGACACAACCCATTACCTCTTGAAATGATCATAAGCGTCTCTAAACAGCAGCAGCAGCATGAACACAGGCCAGGTGAAAATTAAATGCTATTAAGTGTCACAGCCTTCTTGTGACATGGATTGGTTTTCTCAACTACTTTTAGAGAGTCATGTTTTTTTTTTTTTTTATGCTGGATAGTGTGGTGTATTGTTCAAAGACATCTAGTCTGTTTTGAGCCTTGAAAGAGGAAGAAAAAAGGGAGACAAGAAGAAAAAAGGTTTATGACTGATAACCAAGTAAATGAGCTGAATTTCAAAACACACAGTAGCAATGAAGGAAACATAATAAACTTAATGCTTAGTAAATACATATTGAGTCTTAGGCAAAACAGTGCTAGAATTCTTTTAGGACAAACAGTATGGTTCATTTCAATGGCTATTTTGGGAAAGGGATATTTATAATATTATTTTAAAACTGAGCATTCTTGGAACCTCTATTTGATAGGAATCAAGAGCTATCTCTTAAAAAGAAATATTAAAGCATACGGATGCTCATTTTAATGCTCTTTTGTTTTAGAAACCCCTAGGAACTAAAATGAGAAACAACCTACATGTCACTTGAATTTCAAATGTGATTTTAGTAGAGGTTCTTCCACTAAAGTGTATGATACCCAATATAAATTTTACTAAGCAGGAAAATAACTGTCTGAAATGCTGAAATGTTGATCAGAAAGCAAAGGCTGTAGACACTGAAATAAACTGAAACACTACATTTGCATTTTTACATGTTCCTATTGTTCAACATGTTCCTATTTGGATTAATTTTTCTCCTTGCACAGTGAAGCCTGTACCATGGCCATGATAACTTGACACAAACTCCACAGATTTAGAAAGCCTAAATTAAGAAATAACAAATAACCAAGGAAGAGTTCTTTGATGAAACATTTGTGAATTTATAGGCTTTCATTAATTATGACTATATAAGAAAGAATATTTCTCTCAAACTGCTAACCTATGCCCTTTTGTGCTTAGGCTGAGCAAAATATTTTTCAGGAGTGATAAACAGAAATCTTGTCCTTCTAGTTGACATCTAGAGATAAATTTAGTAGTGAAGATAAATCACCTACTCTGTTTTCAGTTTTACAGTTATATTTTGTATTTAAAACACTTTGAATTATTCAGGAAAATAACACAAAATTTAGCAATCAACTAGTATGTTACTTGTTAGACTAATTCCAGCAGTGTTCCTGGATAATATTTTTACTTTAAGTCTGAGTAGAGTGTTTTGTGTTTAGCATGTAGAAGTCATTCCTGTATATTATTTTTAAATTTTAGTTATCTGAAATATGGTGGCTTTGCTTATAGTACTTGGATCTTACAATTTAGATTCAACTTATTTGAAGCCAAGGTGAGCCACTGAGCTAATTTACATCCTTATATACGATAGCCTTACATTTAAAAAAAAATTTATGAACTGAAATTTCTGGGAAAAAAAAAAAAGTGTACTGAACAGGATTCTGTAAATATGTTGAAATATGAGGAAGGCAAATTCCTAAATTTTTGTATTTGTTAAAGTTACTAAAATGCATCAGAGAGTAAATTAGCTCACTTCTGCAAAATAGAGTTTTCTCTAATTATCAGCTGAAGTGTTCATGAAGACTGGACTCATGACAGGATCCATGTGTCAGTGCTTGCAGATACCAAAGATGCTGGAATATTTCATAAATTACAGGAGTCTTTCCAATTCAAAGTTCCAATAATTTCAAAAGTGCTTACATGTCTTTTTGGATTCTTCTGTTAATAACTATTGATAACATGGTGCTCTCCAATTGTTTGAGAGCTGTAAATGAGCACTTACACAGAAAAAAGCACAGCTTTAGGGAAAAAAAAAAGAAGAAAATTTCTTTAGGTGATATGGGTGATATGTTGACACATATTTTTCACTATCTTTTTGAGTTGATGAATATTGTTATCTGTAGTAGGAGTTCCAACATACTGTCCAGAATTTGCATCCATAAAGAGGTTAGAGTCTTCAGAGTGTGTGCTGTTGACAATTCTCCATAAAATTTAGTATGGGCTCCCTAAAGTTAATTATTAAACTCTCAGTTGCTATTCTTGCATTGCTATTTTTCATTTTGATGTACTAATCTGCCCCTTCAATATATTTGTGACAGATAGTCCACCAAATATGTAACCTTTTACAGGTAGAAGTTTGAGCTTTCTCAGCTTCAGCATTTGGGTGTCAGGTCCCAGACGCTTGGCAGACCTTGTCAGGTCACCTCCCAGCTTGGCTCTATGACTTACAACCTGTCTGCAGTGTTCTATAAACGTTCTATTACATGACAGCAGATATACTGTGTGATTCTGTAACCTCTTAACCTTCTTTATAAACAGAATGTTGAGATCTCCTTCAGTGTATCAGTGCAAAAAAACTTGTTTTTTTTCCAGAGCAGGAACTAATTCTTGTTGCAGTTTACTGGGCAAGCTATTTTTCTATTTTTCAGGGCTTCCAGAGCCCAGCCAGTGTGACTGGATGCAATGTGCAGGGACTCACTCCCATGGAGCACAGGGACAGCACCCTGGCCAGAGGGGCTTGGGGGAGGTTGTGAGTGAGGAAGGAGAGAGGAGCATCCACAGCACTGCTGGTGGGAAGTCTCTGGCAGTACAGAGTAGCTTTCTAAGCCCTTTAATCAGCTTTTTTGGAAGGCAAATGTAATGCCCCTGAAGACCAAGCTCAAATACAGGCTGATGAAAATTATGGCACATTAAAACCTACTGGAGATACATAACTACAGGTTCTTGTCCCTAGAGTTGCAGTGCTGACAGATGCTATGAGGATACACACACAGGATTTCTTCTCATATATTAAATTAAGCAGAGATTAGAAAACAACAAAAAGACTTCTTAAAAGCAGCACCAAAGCTGATTAAAAATAAGCACAAAGGCGTTTTATGAATAATACATCATCTTAATGCTATTAGGCCAACAGATGAGAATTAAAATCTATCCCACTCACTGGAAAGCATGAGTGTGACCTCTATAACTGCTGTTCTCACAATCCTGACATAGCTGTCCCACACTCCTGGAGTTGCCTCAGTTCTTAGCCTAAATACAACACAAGCAGCTCAGCACTGTGAACGCCACCCCTGAGAATTACACAATTCTTTGTGAAAGTATAAAAGGTTGATATTGCAAAGCTCCACACTATTTCTCAGTTCTACTTTTCTTTCTATAGGACCTTAAAGACAAGACATGTAGCCATGTAAGATTGGTGCCAGAGTAATTCCAGAGATGTTGGTGGAACTTTGCTGATTTACAGAAGCCAAGGATCTGTTGCCATATGTCAAATAGGCAAATATGTTGGAGCATCCAAAACTGCAAACAAAGAGTTCATTGGAAAAGCATCAGGGGGTTGTTATACAGTGAGACTAGAAAATGTGTAAGTACAAGGCTTCAGACTGCAGCATGGAGAGGAAACTCCTTGCGTCTACCTAGTAATCATTATAACCTATTAAGGTAGACACCTAAACTGCAATGAAAACATTTGTTCAAGTAATCAGGCTTCATTATAGTTGAAGTGGGCTTTTCAGGGGGTTTATTTGTGTGTGTGTTTGTTTGTTTTAGCAAAAAAGGGAACTGAGTTAATACAAAGGAGTAAATTTTTTTCATGCCTTGAACTTTCATCCTAACAGCTCTAACAGGCAGCTGCTTCTCAAAAGAAGAATAAACCTAATTTTTAGGAGTTTGAATGTCATAGGGTTTTAAAATTAGGTTTTGTTTAGCTCCCTGAATTTCGACTGCAGAAAAAAGAATTGGTCCCACTGGAAGGAAATGCACACATTTTGTAGCAAATGTGCTTGTTATTGGATATGTAAGTAATACCCACCCTTAATTTTCTGCAGAAACTTTTCTGTCTGCACCATGGTGATACATAGTGTTAGTGTTTCCACCTACACTGAAGGAAAATCCTCCCATTTGACTGTTTCCCTTTAATTAAATGCAGAGACAGTCTAAATGATTTGACCCACAAGGAAAATGGAGAAAATCATTGAACACTGTAGAAACTACATTTCTTCAAGGCTTTTTCTGTACTTTACTTCTGATGATCCACTGCATTGTATTACAAGAATCAGATTCTGAAATGGAATATGCAGCAGCATTTCTATTTAGATGACTCGTGTTTCCTCATCTCTTGTGTGACATACATGCCCCTTTTCGTGGAACTGTGCAATTATGGCTACATTCAGGTGGCCCAAGATCCAGGTGCATCCCCAGGTCTGGTATCCTGCATTGGTTTGAATTTGCATTTATTGCATTTGTCTTTGGATTTTTGTTTGTCTGGTTTGGTTTTGACCTAGCTAATGGGTAATATCAGACACATGAGCACAAGCAGAATTCAGGCTCTCTTCTTGATAGCTTCTCTGTATGTAGAGTTTTGGAGCATGCTGTCCTACAAGTTTTAACAAATACATATTGAGTTTGAATAGATCAGCCATGGATTAAGCCATTATGCCAAAAAAAGTGAGTGCATGCTCGTTTTTACACTTGCACCTACCCATTTCAAGTAAAGAAAACCTCAGCAAGACCACACAATTTGGTTTGGCACTTTACAGAGGCTTCAAACCTTGCAAGTATGCAGCAGCTAGAAACCAGTTCCTAGATCTCCCTGAAAATTCTTCCTGTTGCAATTTTCTTCCTTGCACTGAACAGCTCTGTCCTGACACTTCACTCACAAATAGAAAACAGCCTTCAGTTTTGCTTGCTTTTGTTCTGGTGATATTATGTATTACTCTGGAAGATACTGGGAATAATGTTCATGTTTCTTGCAAATCATGAAGCTCTTACCATAGAGGTGCTCACAGCTGCGTTGCAAATTTTCATGCTACAGGTTTCCATAAGTGTAAATAGAAGACTTTTAAGGGAACAATAATAATAAATCTAGGACAGATGTGGATTAATTATTATATGCATTAATAATAAAGAAAACCCATGACATAACTTTGTAACACCACTAGAATGTGTTTTGCCCGTTTTAGACTCCTAAAAAACTGTATTGGGTGTTTCTCTGCTTACACATGAGAGCATGGGGAAAGAAAACATGACTGGGAGCCAGACATTTCTGTGCTGCAGCTTGTGCTGTGGGCTACAGCTTCTATCTCTAGCTACCAAAATGCAGCTAGAATGAAAATAACCCTTTATTAGTGCTCCAGTTGTCTCTAGAGAACACTTACGCATTTTTGCAGATATGGCTTTAATTATTGAGTATGTAGGGACATAACTAATAGCAGTTTGTAATTTGGTGACTCTTGTGATGCCAAAACAATATGCTTCAGATGGAAACTGGAACACAAGCTGTTCATTTCAGTAGTTACTGGGAGTTGAATCTGGTGAATGGAAAATATGAATGTTTACCTCCTGCTGGTTTTCTCTTTTATTTACTAATAATAAACATTTGAATGAGCTATCTTATTGACTCCATGCTCTAGTTTTTCTTTCCATTTGCCAAAAGCAGTATGAAAATAAAGGTCAGTAAATTGAGTTTCCTGAGGGGTTGGTGGGTTCTCCTTCAGTGCCTATTGCCTTAAAGTTATTTCAGGTTTGTGTGACCTTTCCAGTTTACAAGTACCAGCAGCTATATCTGATTAGGTATTAAAATGGCAAAGGAGTTGCAACAGTATATTGAGCCATAAGAAACACTGAATCCCTTTGCCAATATGTTTGTGCCTGTGTTTGTGCATGTTTGCACATTACTGTGAAGTAAGAATGGGGAAGATTACCTTGCTGTCTTAGAGCTTACCCCAGAAATGTTTTGAATTTGAGGTTTTATAGATAAAACTTGGACAAGTCTTTAATTAATCACAGCAAAAGTAAGAATAAACTGAATCTGTAACATTATACTTGGCAGAACTGAGACAAAGTAAAAGGCTTCTCTTATCGAAGTGAGCTCAGTATTTCTGAAATTGTGTCCAAAACCACCTAGTTCACATTTCGCAAGCACTCTGAAAATTCCCAGTGTGAATGAAAGGAAAAAAGATGGCCTAACTTCTCTTTATTAATGTGCTAAAAAGCAAATGGGGACATAAAATGTCTTTTCTCTTGAAGGGAGAGAAATACCTCTCAGTCTCACATTCTTAACAGATGTTTAAAAGAGTAAATGTTCTCATTAATGAGCATAATTCCTTTTGAAGGATATCTAACTCTCTTTCTGCATTTTCCTTAGGCCAACATTAAGCCCTCATGATGTGTTACAAGAACTACAAGCACAAATAAATGAAGTTAACAATGAATAGTGAAGAAGAGAATCAGTACCTGCATTATTTTCCTGATGACATTTTAGCTGTGCTGCCCTATAAAACTGACTCTGCAAAGAGGATGGGGATATCTATCTCTGCTTGCAGTATGTCAGCCAATAAGAATATAAAAATAGCATCTTTCTCTGGTTTACTTAAACATTCAAAGCCATTAAACTGAGAAGTTAGGCCAGCTGGAAATTTTGTACTCAGGCTTGTTAGGAAAGATGGAGAAAGAAACAACTTGTCAGCATGGGAAATCTGTTGCAGAGGGCCTATCAGACTGCAGAAAGACCTACTTAATAAAACAAAAAAGGCAGCAAGAACTTAACATTCCTCCTGCTAAAATCTTTCTTTATCTCAGCCTATATTTGAAATGTGGGCATGTGCAGCATGGTAGTATCTAGAACAGAGCAGGGTATGTCAGGAATGTTAAATGCTATATCAAGGTGATAGAAAACATCCATTCTTTTGAAGACACAACAGAGGAGGGGGAGAAGATGTTGCTATGGTTTGGAGGAGCACACTACCAGGAAGCATAACTTTTTTCCTCTTTCTAATGTAGCACTGTGCTGTCACTAGCACATTTTATTATTTCTTTCTCTTTACATCATCTCTGGGGAAAAACAGCTTTAAAGCCAGAATAATGCTGGGGAACTGGCAGCTGGTGGTTGAGTTTGAAGTGGTACTCATCCATAGCAGGAGCACAGAAAAAAGAAAATCTGTAGCGGAGGGTCTATTTCATCTGGTGGAGACCCAACTGTACCCTCTTGCTGCTCTGCAGCAGCATTTGTGCTGTTCTGTCCAACACTACTCCTTGAGCAGCAGTGCTCACCAGCAGCACAGCAGTCTGTGTGTCTGTTTGGAAAGAAGCTCTCCAAACTAAAGATGATCTTTGTTTTATCCATGCCAGCTGGCACAGAACTTGGGTTTTTTGCATGACTACCCCTATTCTATGAGAGTAATGCTTGAAAGAAAAAAACTCTCTGCAATTGTTCTTGGTTGGGCTTAATCTTTTTTTTTGAGTTGAGATTCCCATGTCAAGTAGATGGACTTTAGGCAACTGCAGACTATAAAGAATATAAGAAAAAGAAAGAACACACTATTTTAAAGCTGTGACAGAGGACCTTTGAGGAAATCTGGGCAAAATAATATCTTTTTACATTACTTCAATTGTGCAAAACAGCCATCTGATCTCTTTAAATAGCAAGGAAGAATTCACAAAATGAATTCTCTCCTGCTGTTATCACACATAAAAAAGGAGTCATCCTGCTTTAACAAATTGATAGTTACACAAGGGCTTATAACTCCTGTTTCAAATCAGAAAAAATCTTAATTTTTTCTTTAGTTAAAGGAAAACTTTGCTACAGAATGTCTCTGAGACATAGTGGTGTTTGCAAAGAAAACAAAGAAGTCTACCTTTTCAGTGAGAATCATCCAGACCTGTGGCATATGTGAATCCTATTGTGTAAGGTAAAATTGACTTTGGAAAATGGGTCTTTTTTATTTTTTTTTTTCTGATATGAGAGCTCCTGACCTATTACAGGTGTGGAACTCAATAATATGCAAATTACTGCTACCAGGGACTGGGCCAACAGCCACAGTTTGGCAGAAAAAGATTTACAGTTGTTGGCTCTGTGGGACTTGGAAGGAGACATTTGAGGAAATATGTTGAGAATTATTCTGTTTCTGTTGGCTTACAGGGATGAAAAGCACAGAAGTCAGGACTATGTTTCTGTTTTCTTGGATTCTGAAATGAAAGTGCATGAAAAGTGATTAATTAACAATTTTTGCTAACTACTGAATTTGCAGCTGCAAAAACAACCATCCAAATCCTTCCTGATTAATTTTTAATGAATGTCTACTGTTTGTGATAATTATCGTTATAGATAATTTCTAAAGATTATGAATAGGATTTACCATACAAACAAACAAAAATAAAACATAAGCTTCTTAGGCAAATCTTTCATTTAGTTTTGAATAATGCAGTGTAGTGTAACAACATTAGCAAAACAAGCTCAGAGAATTAGGCATCAGTCATGCAATAGTGTAAATTTAAATTCCATTAACCTTATTGCCTCATGGTTAAAAAGAGACACAGACCAGCTGGAGGAAGTCCAGAGAACAGCAGTGAGAATGACCAGAGGTCCAGAAAACATGACCTGCAAGGAAAAATTGAATTAACTAAGGAAGAATAGATAATGAGGTATATAAAACCGATAGGCAAATGTAATACAGCAGCAAAGATTTAGGAAAATCACTGTGAGAATAAAATTCATGCATAAGAATAGAGAGTCAGCCAGCCAGCTGTCTGAATAGTGGCTGGAGAGTTGTCTGTCAGGGATGATGTGTGTGCATAGAGAGAGCTGAAAATACCTAAGGCTCCTTCTTACTGCATGGCTCCTCAGGGAGTAAATTCATGGTGTAAGTGTCCAACCTCAAATAAACCAATGAAGGGTATCAACATCTCCTACATAAAGGCATCAAAACATACACAGAACATTGAAGGAGTGACTCATAACTTATTGGTACCTCTCTTTTCCCCTCTTGCTCAAGAACTGTGCTGTGAACATGATCATGAGTCTTGGAAAGAGAAATAGAATCTGCTCTTATGCTACACTGCTCTTATTGCAGACTACAAGAGCATTTGTCTTCATTTTCACATTTGTAGCACTGTTCTCACATTCCTACAGGTTTTCCCAGGTGGGACAATGAGCAGAGATCGTCCATGGGCAATACAGAAGTGACAAGAGCTGCAATGAGCACCACTTTCATTGATCACCACAGAAAACTCTACATTTTTTTTTCTATGTAGTAATCACCTATAGATATGTCAACTGGCTAATGTAATGAAAAGCTATATATTTGCTGTGTTGAGGTGAAGCTCACAATCATCCTGCTTTTTTGTGCACTGCACACTGCCAGAGTTAGAGTTATTCACTCTGCAATTATTCTGGAGTTATTTAGTTGAAGAATATCCCAAAGCATGTTCTGTGGCCAATTCTATAACACTGCTCATGTTTGGTCATCGACATCTGTATCAATTACATCTGGTCATGTCTGTGTGAAAAAAAAAAAAAGCAAAACAATGTTTCATTTTTGTTTCAATCAATTATGACTCTAGGTATCATTTTATGAGTTCAGTGGCTTATCTCAGCTCCAGTTTATTTCTCTCTGCCGCATCCAGAATTCATTAATATGAACAGGTGATGTAGAGTTTTTACAATATGAACAATCTATCTGCAGCTTACTAAAACATTATTTTAATGATCAGCAAACCTTGCAATGCTTTAATTTTCAAAGTTTCATTGAATTCTAACTTGAAAATTTTCTCATTAAATTCTTCAGTACTTGTCTTGACTTTCATAAAAATGTCTAGAATAGCTATTTGAATACCCAGTATTAAGATACATCCTTTTTCAGGATGAGCAGAAGAAAAAAAATTGTGACGACTGTAGAAACTTGATTAGGACGTGGTGAAAGGCAGTTTGACATGACACCTTTCTAGTGAAAATGGGACCAGAAGTAGCTTGTTGCTACTTGTTTATTAATCCTCTTCTAGCAGCTGAGTAGAAGGAGGTGTTGTTTTTTTTTTTTTAGGGGGATTGGAATTAAATTACCTTTGCTTCAGCTTGGAAAAGTCTGTTGGCCCCCATTTCATTGTTCTGTGGTACTGATACAGAAGTCTTGTAGCCTGACATATAAAATCTTGTGCAGCATAGAGTTTTCCCCAGACAAAAGGGCATGGTTATGCAATGTCTAGTTAGGGTCTAAACATGGGTATTAAGGATGTAGTTTAAGTTTATTCACACAGAGGAGGAAGGCATGACAAAAAATTTGCTTATTAAACCTCTAGCAGGAAGGCATGCAGGAAGAAAGGATTATAAGCTGATGAGACACATCATTTTGTACGAGGAGAAGGAGTATTGCAGAAGAACAGTAGGATAACTCCAGCTCTAGATCTCAGTACACACACAGCATGGCAGAGCGGAGCAGCTCTGGTGGCAGCACAAACCACACACAAGTGCTCCAGCACAGTGCCCGGGAGGGTTTCCTGAGATGACAATCTCAGGGCAGCACAAAGACCCACCAGGAGCCTGAAGCTCACACCACAGTGACTGACAAGATGTGGACAGGGTGAGGAGGAACTCTGGGCAAGGCCCTCATCTCTAAGGGGAGCCCCACGGCATCACTAATGGGCAGGACAGGAGGCAGCAGGTCCCCAGGAGGGGCACTGTAACCGTGCCTGCGTGGCCAGGAGCAGGGGAACCCCCGACAGAGGGACATGTCCTCTTGGGACTCACCACAAGTGCTGCAGCTTCACAGGCAGAGCCCGGGTGGCATCATGCAGGGCACATCCCGGCGCGTGGTATGCAATGGCATCTAAGCCACAGCTGCAGGGTGTACCTGCTCTTCCTCCAAGACCAGTCATGAGCATCCCTGTGGGAGATGTGCCCAGATACAGGTACACCTTTGTACTCTCCAGTGCAACACACCGTCTGACAACAATTGCAATGCTCAACTCTTTGGAATTATTCTCCTTGTGGTAGCTTTTTGGGGTAGGGGTTTGTTTGCTCAGTTGGTTAACGCATGATGCTGATAGCATCAAGGTTGTGGATGTGATCCTTGTATGGGCCATTCACTTAAGAGTTGGACTCTTGGGGCCTTCCAGATTCTGTGATTCTGTAATACATTTCACTTTTTCCTTTCCCCCAGCCCCTGTACTATACATCCATTCCTGGAATAGGTATATGCATTTGTCTGTGGTGGCACTTAGCACAGAATAACTGAACAAAACCCCACTGCGTATTTTGAGACAGACCAACTCATTATTTAAACCATCTTTTCTGAGTCACAAGGAGTTATTCTGCCTGTCTTTAGAATTCATGTACTTTAGAGGAGAAAAAGAGAGCATTTAGGGCATTCAGCATGTGACTGTACAGCCAGTAAAAACAATGGTATCTTCCTATTGTTTAATGTGCAGCTTTTTCCTTTAGCTGCTATTTCAGATGGCATGTCCTGATCGATGGGTCTCCTGCTACTGTCTAGTGAAGTGGTCTACAACCACAGGGGATCACCTTCCCTTCTTTAAGAGGTGATGCCTGGTTTACCTGATATGTCTGACTTCAGAAATATCTGCTAATGCCCCCAAATATATATTTTATACACCAAGTTTACACACTCAGACATGCAATTTAAACAAACACTAACATACAGGTATATTATACTACTTTTGCTGACCAGATCAAAGGAATACAGTGACTAATTATGAGGATTTGGTGGCTGTTTTTGCTGAACAAGAATTTCAGAGCATTAAAAAAAAATAATTGCAATATGTCAATGCACTGCAAAGAAGAAGAAGAAGAAGAAGAAGAAGAAGAAGAAGAAGAAACAGGGTTTTTAAAAATGTATTCTTTTAGAATTAAATTTCCTGAATTTTATTCTGAAAATTTTGAAGTGGGAAATGTAAACATATTTAAAAGCTTTTTTTTGCTACCAAATAATTTTGACTGGATGCACTAATGATACTTGATCAGTTTTGTGGATATTTTTCACCAATTTGAGGTATGATTTTTCAGTTAATAAAATATTTTATGAAATGCTATTAATCCATCCTGAATAGTTTAATATAATTTTCCGTATTATCTTCATTTGCAGTAGGAGAGAGTGGCAGGACTCCTTGCCCTTGGAACATGGGCAAACAACTCCAACAATGCCCCATTTTGGGAGCCATCAGTCGTGAGCTGAGAGGGAGCTGCCATGTGCTGTTTTTAGTGCTGCATTTTGCTGAAACCAGTCTGGCTCATCAGCCCCAAATTAACATCCTGTTAGTGAGACAAAGGTTTGGCACATAAGCTGCCAAGCTGACCTGGAGACGTGACTGGTAGTCAGTCTTGCTTTACACTGTCAAAGTGCAGTCCACTTTTTTTCACTGTAGGTTCCTCTAACGTATTTCTTCTTGGAGTGTGTGTGTGATGTTCCCTCCCTTGAAGTGGGGATGCCTGCCAAGGACACTCCTCAAGGTCGAGTGAAAGAAATCTGCCCACAAGCTTTGGTGTGGTGAGTTACATCGATCTCTGCTTAATAATTGCTCCCTTTTGGTAGCTTTAATATATTTGCTTTTATATAGTGCACTAGACTGTATTATACACTACTAGTAGTTTTAGCTTACATACTGGGTAGCAAATAATTCTGATTAAGATCTTTTGTCTAATCATTTCTCATAATAAATAAATTATTTTATATAAACGTATCTGATTTGCCATCTTTAATCCTGTGGGACAAAGTTACTTAAGCTGTTGACAAAGACTGTGCCTAAGTTGGATCCAGCTGCCCCCCGGGCTCCTCTCTGAGAAGGAGCTTAGAAATCAAGGAGGTCCTTTCTGCACCTAATGACTCCATGGGAGGGCTCCTCTAATAAACTTTGAATCTCCCACTTTATCTGTGACAAAGAGCTTATAAAGAATTGTATTAAGTCAGTTCAAGAACAAGTTAAGAACAGTCTTGCCTTGACAAACAAAAGCTGAATTTCATACAAACAAAAGCTTCTATTTCACATGCAGAATTCCAGCTTTATGCCAAGAGAAGGTTTGAAGGGAGTAATTTGCACATTAGTTGAATTTGAGTGTTCCTCCCAAATCATCATTCACACAGTATTTACATAAAGTAGAATAGTTTCTTAGGACACATAATTTCAGTTCATTTATTCTCTGTTGCTTTGAAGACTACAATGCTAAATCTGGCAAAAGTTTGTCTTGTTCACTGTAAACTGATGTTTTTATAAAAAAGGGAATAATTATAGTCTTTGTCACTAAGGATGGATTACTGGCTTCTCAGTTATTTGGCAAATTGAGTAGAAACATACACTTCAGACTTTACTCTTTTTTATTTTGTATGTCCTAGCCTAAATGAAAGATGGCTGACAAAAACAGACTCAGGATAACTATAACTAAGACAGAGAGGTACTTAATGAATTAGTAAAAATTTTGCCATTGATTTCAAAAGAGCTCCCACAACTGAGGAATGACAAAAGTTCATATATTTACAACATATTTATCATATACTGTTTTAGCAATATATTCAACAGAAGACACTGCATTTCTAAAAATGATGTCATTAAAAAAGTTCAGGGCATTACTTTTGAGAATAAAATTAAAAATAAACTGTAACAGTATTTTTTTTCTTTACATTTTTTAGAATAAGCTTCCAAGACCCTGAGAAGAACTTAGGGAACTGAATTGGTATTTCAGAAAAGGATATGATTCAAATGAAGGTTTAAAAGTAGTAGTTCTAACAAGTTCCAGAAAATGTCTCAGCCTGATTGGGAAACTCAGGTAGAATTAGACAAAGTTATGATCCCTGCTGTGTATGAAATAACTTAAGAGGAGAATACACAACTCTTGCAGGAATGTAGCAATGGGAGAGTAAGAAATGCTGATATCTCTATCCAGCTGTTGGAACCCAGGGCACAGGGAATATTTCTCTGCCTGTCCTGACAAATCCTGATCCTCAGGAGACCACTGCTTTTAACCTTCATCCATGGAGAAAGCTTCCAAGACTTTGGGATGAATTGGAACCTACAAGTGTGTGAAATAGATAGCAGTATATTTTATCATAGGGTGAGAAACTTAGTTTTGGGTTTTTAGTATGAAGGTGGATAGGAGACAAGATGGAGGATTTTAGACCTTGTCTGATCTTCTTGTTCTTCATCTGCTCCATTTTCTGCAGTGTTAGGAGCACAGGGTGATTGGTTAAAAGGAACCACAATGCAGATGTTGTGTGAACAGGCAAATAATGTTATTGGTAGAAAGGTAGAAATAAAATACGTTCTAAGAGTTAATTGGACAAAATAGTTTTAAAAGACCTTGAATCCGTGTGTCTTGTGACTTTTGGTGCTTTCTGTTTGTATTCTAAGTCTGGTGTGCAGACAGCGTGCTGAACTGCTGATAAAAGAAAAAATTAACGACAACCTGAAGACTGAAAAAACCAAAAGTCCTGTTTGCCTCTCAATCCTGGCACAGAACATTTTAGGGGTCTCCCCCTCAGGGGATCCATGGTGGGGTTTTCACATCCAGCCATAAGGTGCTAAGCCTCACCACCACTTTTATTTCATTTCAAAACAGCAAATGAATGGAATGCAGACATGAAAAGGTAAAGGGTATTTATTGTCTGAAGTCAAAGAAGCAAACTGAACAATAACCCAGGCTGAAGATAAAAAACCTACTATACAAACACTGAAGAGGCGAGACCCCTTGGGCTAGAAAGCATAAAAGAAATTAATAAAAACACAAGTTAAACTAGAATATTCATAAGAGTTTGGTAGCATTATAAAAGTAGTAGTTTTTTTCAAAAGACTTTTTCAAAAGTGTTAATTGTATCTGCCATTGACCTCTGCAGTGTAGGCTTGGAAACTCTGTGTAGGATAGAAGATGTCACATGATGCGGCAAATTAAAAACTGTCCAGAGCTAAGCCTCTCATGAAGTTTGACCTTTTCCTTAAATAGCTTGTCTTTTAAAATTTTGATAGAAGTTGGTCTCTAGTCCCAGAAAATGCTCTGAATCAATAGAAATAGTGAAAACTGCACCACATTGATTATTTTGTGAGACTGGGTGCAGTATAAATTTGTCATTTAGGCCAAGATTGTAGAGGCCAGGGAAAGATTACTTTTCCATACAATACTCAATCCACTATGAGATGACAATTGCTCTTTGAGGAATAGATTCTATTTTTCCAGTGTTTATGATAGTGGGGTTCCATGATAATTTGATTCCTTCAAATAAATATATCAAACACTTGAGATGACATCCTGTGATGAAAAGGGATGGAATGCTAATTCTGTAGATACTTGATCTGCAGACAGCAACAGAAATCTTTAGAAATCACATAGCTTTAAGCAAACTTTCATTAGTGCCACTGATTTTCTAAAAGCATTAGAAAGATTTCATCTTGCTATTTTCATTAATTTTATGTCCCTATGTATGGAAAATTGTCTCTGGGGAGGTAGTGCAAGATGTAAAGAGAAGAATATATATTTTATATGAGAGAATTCACCTGAAATAAAACATCACTGACCTTTGCTTGTTTCATACAAAGTATTAAAGCACTGTCACACAGCAAGAAGTGACAGCACATTGCCATATTTGATAGTTAAAACAGACCTGTAATACTTCATCCTTGTTTCTTTTTTCTATCCTGTAAATTAATTGAAGTGCAATTGCATGTCTTCCATGACTCTGAAACAAAAAACTACCCTCCTCTGTCTCAGAGTGATTTTAATTCCTTTAATGCAGAAAAGCACTTGCTTGAATTTTAGTGACCTTGCTAACTATCATTTGTGGGGATTTTACACTGGGAGAGATATAGGAAAAAAGGTAATAAACCTCACAAAGAGCTTGTTATACTTCGTTGCAGAAAATCCTTTTCATACTGCTAGCTCACCATATAGAGAGATGCTTATAAGAGCTATTTTTAAATAAAAATCTTTCAGGACTTAGCAGTGCTTGCACTTCCCAAAAAATGAAAGTCACACATGTATCTATGCTCACAAAACTTGATGGGGAAGTTGTGCTCTTTCCACCAATAGCTTCTCAGCTGAAGTTAGGTCTGCTTTCCTTCTCTGTCTGCTTTTCATTACTTCTCAGAACCTTTGTGGGTTTCACAGGGGATCTCAGCTGCTCTACCAGCTATAAGAATGTCTCATTATAAACTGAAGTAAACAGAGGTAGTCCGTTTTGCTCGAGAGTTGTCATAGGGTAAGTATGGCTCTCTTTAAGGAAGTGTTATATTTCTGGCCATGGTGTGGCATAACTGAATCAGTCTGTCACTAAGCATGTGATAAATCATGTAGATTTAGTAGCACAAATAAGCTGGTTAAGTTCTCTTGTCTTGACAAGCATTTTCTAAAATTATAAGGAAAAGCTCCTCAAAGGTAGACAAAAAGGATGCTTGTTTGATGTCTTTCAAAGAAGCTCTGAATTTCATTTATTAAAGAAAGAAGGATGAAACTGAATTTTTTTAGGAAAACACACAATATGATTTAATTATGCTTTGTGTATCTGAGTTTGAAGACAGTCAGAAAAAAAAACACTATAGCATTTGTTCTTAAAATAACTTGCCAAAAAAGTTTTATTTAATACTATCAGCAATAATTGCTGGAAATTGTTGCTTTTCTCAGAAAGAAATTTGAATCAGTCCATTCTTCCCAGGATGTAGTTATTTGCCATGTAAATTTTGAGTGAGCTAATCAAAGCTTCCCAGGGTGATGAAAAATCCTTTTGATTCCTTGGGCATTTTTTACAAGTTTCTTGATTTTTCTGTTATTTTCTTTACCTGATTAAATTTTTAACATTTTCAGGGTATTTTTGTTCAATAATTTTTTTCAGTTATCTGCAGGAGTTCACAGTACCCTAAGGTGTCATGTGCTAGCATATTGATAAATGTTTGTCCAGGCTAACAGTCCTTGAAGGGATTTTAGCTTTGTTTTCTGCTTTCCTTTACTGGAGAGGAAATGTAACATGCATTTTAATTGGATCTGTTTCCCTTGCATCCCATGTTTACAATTTTCTACCTCATTCTTGCAGACTTAAGGAAGAAATCTCATCACTGGTGCTCACACAGTGCCATGGTAAGATTCACTCTGGAGTAGGAGAATAACTGAATGAGTCTACTCAAGAGCTGTTTGGCATCCTAGTTTACACAGCTGCAAGAGACTCCCTTCCTCATTGAAAAATCTGACATATGGCATGTGAGGATCCTTTGGTACCTTGTTTTTCCCTGTTTTAACTCTCAAAGGTTTCAAACAACCCTCTAGCTTGTCAATTAAACAGTTAGTTTCAACAAAATCTCTTCACTGTACAAAGACAGTTAAAATATTTCTCACACATTAAATAATTTCAGTCCAGCTTGAGAACTCTGGGGCTTTGTTTGCTCACTTCTCAAAGGGGCTATACCTTCACCTACAGTTCTATAGACTGCTCCTGAGCCCTTACCAATCTTTAACTCACATTTGGGATTTAGACTGCCGCCAGTCCCATCTTGTCTGTTGAAGTAAAACATCTTTTATTCCAGGTTGATTTCTCAGCCATCAAGGTGATTCAAGTGTTACTCTTCTGCCATGGCTATTTTCTCTCCCTTCTGTTCTTTTTTTTAACAACCATAAAGTGGGGAGTTTTGAGCACCATAAAGACACGAGCTACTCTATTTAACTTATTGCACTGCTCTCATATATACATTCAACTTTTCATTTTCATGAGAGTCTGTTTTAGCAGAAAGTCATCAGCCTCTGTCACAGAAAGCCATAAAATCTGTATCCAGTGAGTAGAGAGAAAAAATATTTATAGGGCATACGTTCTGCTGAAAAGTGGAAAAAGGAGACTCTTTCTGAGTTTACGAAAAATAACCCTTCAGTGAGGGCTAGATGTTCTTAGCAATGACCCAGATCAACTCTGCTATTCAAAAACTGGAATTGGTTCATGATCCCGAATTTTAGAAGACTTTCTACAAGAGCTTTGAAAACAAAATATTTCTACTTTCCATTGGGTCAGTTTCTTTATCAATATAATCTTGTAACTCAGACTTTTTAAAGTACTGGAGATCTTCAAAGGAGGAATAGCAGTTGTCACAAGAAGGGGGTATTCTTCTCACCATATGCTGATGATTGTTGTAAAGAGGTTATCAGGAAATCAAATCACTGTAGACACACTGCAACACTGCAAAAGTCTAGACATTTTGTACTTTCCCCTTCTGTGACCAGTTCTCAGAGAAAACAGTGACGATTTTGGATTGTGTGTCAGTAACGATGCACTTATCTCAGGGAATTACTCTCAGGGTTGTCCTTTCATCCTGACACTGCTGCTGGCTGACTCACTCACTTGTCACATCACTTGGTGTGTCTGCTTTATGTCTTACACCAGATTATGACTCTGGGATTTCTAGTTGCTTCAAAGAACTCCTATGGAGGAAAACAATTCGCAAGTAGCTTAAGCATTCCCTGCAGACTCTGTGACTCTGTCCAGGACTGCTTCAATATCTCTGCTAAGAAACAGAGTGCTTAGAGGAGCTAGTGAAATGAATGGAAACTATGAAAATACACTGTGCAGATATAGAATGTAGAATTTATATATATATATATATATATATGCGCCCAAGGTTTTGTGGAGAACATTCAGTAAGGGTTACAATAATCTGGTTTTTGGTAACAGTACGTATGTATGTATGTATTTATGTATGTATGTCCCTTCAGACATAAATTAGGCATCTTGAATAGTGCCTACTAAGTACACAACTCTTCCTTCCTGCAAAGCTACTAAAGAAATGATTACATGGTAATGTCTGACTTTTCCATTGGAATAAAAGCAATCACACTCAGAGATGAATGGACTGGAAGAAAAAACTCAAGCCAATTAGTAGCTTTCCATCTCACACTAACTTTTGGTTACACTGCCATTTAGACTTTTCTGAGAAACTGAAGTGATTTGACATAATATAAAACAGCTGCTTTTTTCCCAGAGCGCTATCCTGGGCTTTCTTTACGTGATGATCTGCCAATTCTTCTGCTGTGGCTCTCTACTTTTTATTCAACTATAATGAGACATATCATTTTTCATGGTTAGACAGCTGGACTGACTTGATTGTTTTTCGGCTAGAATGAAACGTTGCTGCATTTCTCTCACAGATAAAAACCAAGTATCATTATGACAGAAAAGTGAAGATGATAGACTAGAAAAGTGAAGATCTTTTTAAACTTCATAATATAAAATTATCTCATGATCTAAGGTGAGAGAAAGAATGGTAGTGCTGAGAATGGCCCTGTCAGGTGCATATAGGGAGTGAAGTGTATGTAGATGTTAGAAGTATTACTTCCACCATATTTATGGTTCAAAGGTCATGAACAAAGTAAAAGACCAGGTTAACAGCTTAATTTTAAAAATCGTAAATCATTTAAATAATGGCTTATTCATAAAAAAAAATAATCTGTGTTATTGTTTTTTGGTTTGATGATCTGGATTGATGGCAATATTTATTTCGTACTTAAACCCAGATGCTGCTGTATGTATTTTTGGGAGATATTTGGAGAGGGATATAAACATTGAGGAGATTGTGGAGTCACTTGGAAAAAGTGCTTCAGATGAGTCTGAACAGACAAGCACCTAAATCTACAAGCCAGGAAAAGAAAATTGATTATTTCTGAGATGGATGAGTGAGAAAAATCTAAAAGGATGGTGATGACTGCATTGACTGCAAATTAATAATATCTACCATCATAATGCTGATCACCTAAAATAGCAAGGAGATCAGATTTAAACTGCTTAGTATTTAAAGCTTCTGTGGTTCTCATACCATTTTAATGAAAAGCATTCCACTTCTGCACATTTATAACATTTTCAAGTAAGTGCAAACATATAATTTGCCAGAAAGATCAATATTTATGTGCTTTCAGTCTCCAGACTGACTAAGTAATTCTCCTATTCCTTGTAACTGAGGAAGAGAGGTAAGCTACTGAGAATCCTGCTCTCAACACTGAAATCTCTTGCTTTAAAATTCCTTTCACTTTAAAAGAGTAAGATTATGAGGCAATCAGTGACCCAAAAAAAGTGCTTGGTGTATTAGACCATAAATATATTAGACCAGTTTTCCAATGATCAGAGTTTTTATTTGCATATGGTCCCAAAAGACAGTGATCAAAATCCTGAACACTGGGAAACAACAGAGTTTAGAAATGCCTTTTTTTTTTTTTTAAATATCTCCATCACTAACAGGGATGTTAGTACAGAATGCATCACCCAGAGATTTTCAGTGTTGTAAGCTGACAGGTGAATGGGGACAGACTAAGGAATAGAGATTTGATCCAGAGGCATGTTGTGAGATCGAAAGAAAACTACTGATCCAAAAATATGAGCAAACAAGTGTCCCCGTATTGCTCAGAGGCTAATTTACTGAACTAGAAAGAATCAAAGAAATGCTTCTTCCAAAGATATCTGTGGATAGCAGGTAGAAGTACATTGCATTATTTTAATCATTTTTGGGATCTTGAGTGGAATTGGCCACTGCTACATAGATAGATTATGCAGACTAAAACCTCATAGAAGTTTCCAAAGTTTAACTGCCTGGGTGTTTTTTTTTTTTTTCATTTCAAAATCAGCATGCTAAAATACACTACAGTTTTTAATGCAGTTACAGACTTGAGTTTTTGAATGCACAGAAAATCTGGATCTGAGGACATATAGTCAAACTCCTCCATGAATTATGCTTGTGTATGTAAATGCAGCATCGCCCTTTGGACAGTACCAGCATAGTCACACAAAACCAAGGGACTAATTAAATGCTAATAATCTGCTTCTTTGGTTCCCCACTCCAGCCAGCTTCCCACAGCTGCTCCTCTATTTCCACTTACAGATGCAGAAGTGGTAAATATTATCTCTGTACTTGAGTAACATGGTCATGGGATTCAAAGAGATCTCACACGCTGTGCATTTGAGCAAGAAAGGGCCTGGGCAAACTCCCTCTACCTTTCTTTTTCTCCCACAGTGGACCCATACATGCCTCCACCTGTCTTCTTGAATCACTTTTGGGACTGCTTATTGATTTCAGTGAATGATTTTTTCTGACTTACAAATTCAGCTGGCAGAGGATAATTCGTCTCTCAAAAATATTGTGAGGTGGAGATGACTGTAACCCTGTCTGGAAAGAGGGTGTCAAAGAGTATCTGCAAACAGAGCATAGAACATGGGGGAGTTACATTAAAAGGGGAGGTTTTGCTCAAATCTTTGTTGATGCTTTCTTTCTCTTAAGAGCTGGAGCTATATTAGTATATCACTGTTATCAGTTTCTAGTTTTCTGCAACTGTGGCTGGTTTTCCAGGGTGCTGAAAAGCTTGCAAGCCACCACTTTTAAAAGAAATATTGTCTCAGCTTTAGTTCTTAAAATTTAAGAAATAATTTAGGTGATATCTGTTATGCAAGACTCCCATCATCTTTGAAATAGATAACTGAAATATTAACATGTCTGAAGACATGAGAGATCTAGGATACTTTGAACAATTTTATCATTATATGGTTTATTTCTTATTAAATAGGAGAATGAGACACACATCTATCTTTTACCATGGAAGTAATTAGATGTACATACATCTTCTCTCATTTTAAAAAACAGCCTGTTTTACCTTTTAGTTAGAGCAGGTTGATGGCACATCACCTCTTCAGTGTTTCAACTAAGTTGCTAAGATACCTTAAGTCTGCTGCTTCCAGTAATGAGACCCCATCCCACAAATATGAGTGGCAAGCACTAAAACAAATGTGCCCCAAGAGTGCAGAGCATAAGCAGAAATTTGGAGGGGAGGGACAGCTGTGGGTGAGAAAAAAAAAGAAAGTGGCTTTTCTTTCCATTGCTATAACAAATATTACATTTTTATGACACATTAAGCAAAAAATCAAAGATGGAGCATTATCTGGGTAGCTTCTGGGTGAAGAGAGCAAATGAAAACATAAATAGGAATGAGAATAGAGATAAAGTGCAGAGAAAGGGAGGGGCCAGGAGGCGAATAGACAGACAGATAACTGGATCAAACTCCCTGGAGGAAGCTTCTCTCTATTCTTGCCAGGCTCACCTGATCTAGATCGACCTAAGTAGGTGAAGGGAGAGAGAGATCTCTGTGTTGTGGGCACAGAAGAAGGGATGCTGAGTGGCTACTACCCTGGGATAACTTGCAGATTACATATTTCTGGATGCAGGTGTAGAAAAGATAGGTTATCTGGGGAGATGCTGTTCTCCCACATCAGTCTTTATGTAATTTTTCTGCAGTTCTGTTCTTTAATGGTTGGGTGTGCATATCCTGTCTATGTCAGGAGTTAGTGGATACTGTATAGTGGCCTGAGGATCAGTAACTAGATAAAAAAATCATTTTGAATTCTGGTTTGCATTATGTCTTGACAAGAAAGCAAATGTGACCCTTTCAGCAGCAAACTTGAAATAATTTCACGCATGCTGCTGGTAAATGATGCATTCCAAACTGATAAATGTGGGATTTCCTGTTCCACAAGTTATTTTGTTTGTGTTGGTGGCTTATGTTTCAATTTTATGAAGCAATCTATCTGAAGAAGGACCCAGAAAATATTGACTGAGGCTTTTCTTCTGATAAAGGTCTTCATAACCATAGGTCTACAGCAATCCAAATGTGAAAGTAAAATCACACTTCATCCTGATGCTGAGATGTTAAATACAGATAGTTGTGCTTCTACATGCATTCTGTCATCCTGTACCTCTTTATTAGCTGGTTCACTTTAAAACCAGCTAATGCACAGAAGATGAAAACATTTTGAGACATTATAGGAAATAGACTTTTGCATCAGGTACAGATCCTTCCAGAGCCTTACTGGTAGGCAACTGGAAATGTTCTTTGAAACAATTTCCTTGCAAACATTATTCTCAGGTGCAGTGACTGACTTTCCTGTGGCCTTTAAAATCCATTTGTGTTTTAGGTTTTGCTCAGCATACTTGTTTTTCAAACCTCAGTTGCAATGCTTGAAGATGTAACAGCAAAACAACCTTTGTCCTCTCTCTTCATGTTACTTTGGCAATTCTTTTCTTCTTTATTCTCAAGGGCTTTTCCTGACACACTGCACGCAAACTGACTTTCAGCTCATGCCCAGTAAGCCAGGGATATCCCTGTGCTTCTAGGACTCCTGGGCCATGTGGATTTCTAGGAGATTTCTTGATGCTTTTGTGCCATTGTCATTTTATGAGTTCTATTTCTTACATGTTCCAACTTTGTCTCCTTCAGATTTCCTTCATCTGTTCTAAATACTGAGTTTTCTTTTTCTGCCCAATATCTTAATTCTTGATGGTGGCTGAGCTTCTGCAATCAACTCCATCATCTTTTCCTTCTCAATAATAAGATTACTAAGAAGTCTATTACCTGGAAAAAACTACTTTGTTTAGGACCACTTATTGAGCCATTTGTGACTTTGGATCATGTTGGTTTTGGTCCTTATCTTGCCTCCATATCTTAAAAATTATAAGACTCTTACTAGAGAGTATAATTCAACCTTGCAACACATCCTGGAAATGGACAGCTAAGGCATAGAAAAGTAGCAAGGCAAAGGGGATCTAGGAGAGGGAACCAGAAGGAAATATATATTCTTTTGCTTTCCTTCCCTATTCTTATTTTGCCACACATACAAAGCAGAATAAGTTTATACCACAGAAGGAGCTAGAGTAAATCAGAATCTGAAAAATAAAATCTATCTCTTCAGCTGCAAGAATTCTGTAAGATTGCTAGTACAGTTCTGAAAGTTTTGCTAATTGAAAATCAGTATTGAAATATTATTCTGAGAAGCTAAAGAAGGGAAGCAAATCTCTGGTGGCTTGTCTGCTTTCCTGTAGGTACTGGTAACTTGTGCTGCATCTGATCCTGCTCTGCCGTGCTGTGAGATGTTTCACAGAGGCTCAGAATCAGCAGCCCCTCCACTTTCTGCAGCTCCTGAGTCCCATTGGCTGGAAAGAAAAGGAGAGGCGGAGAGTGCCCTGAATATTTTTTTCTCTTCCACACACGGTGATACAGGCAGCCAGCATGCACTGCCTGACAGTGAGACTGGTGCTTGCAGTTTGAAAATAGTTCCTGCTCCGCAGCAGTCACTTGGGCATTTTATGGTCGCATCTCTTTAATGGAAAGCACCAAAAAAGCCTTGCAGCATCCCAGTGAACTAAAGAGGAACTGACCATATGGGAGAATCTGATGCACACTAGAGACTGTTGGGACTCTGTGACATAGATCACCAAGGTAAATGTGATGATGATCAGAAACTGTGTCTGTAAGGGTGTAAACCAGTTCTTCTGAGTCTGAAATCTTATTTTTCACAGTAGTCAAAGTGTTCTGAACTGCTGCCTGCCTCAGTCCTAGCTTATTTTTCTTTTTTTTTTTTTTTCCAAGCTGAAAAGCCAAAGAAGATTTTCAAAGGAATGCAAAAGGAACGGGAGTTTTAAAAGCAGGAAGCCGAAAGGGATCTCCATAAGATGAATTTCACCCAGCATCGTGGGACACTCCAGCCTCTCCATTTCTGGAACCACAGCTACAGACTGCATGGAGGAGCCAGCGAGCCCAATGCGAAGGGCCACTCCTCAGGAGGCTGCTACGAGCAACTCTTTGTATCCCCTGAAGTGTTTGTGACTCTGGGCATTGTCAGCTTGCTGGAGAACGTCCTGGTCATTGTGGCCATAGCCAAGAACAAGAACCTCCATTCACCCATGTACTTCTTCATCTGTAGCTTGGCAGTGGCTGACATGCTAGTGAGTGTATCTAATGGATCAGAAACCATTGTCATCACGCTGCTAAACAACACAGACACAGATGCACAGAGCTTTACCATAAACATTGACAATGTCATCGACTCAGTCATTTGCAGTTCCTTGCTTGCATCAATTTGCAGTCTTCTCTCAATAGCAGTGGACAGGTACTTTACTATCTTTTACGCCCTCCAGTACCATAATATCATGACAGTGAAGCGTGTAGGGGTTATCATCACATGCATCTGGGCTGCTTGCACAGTCTCAGGCATTTTGTTCATCATTTACTCTGACAGCAGTGTTGTCATCATCTGCCTAATCAGCATGTTCTTCACTATGCTCATTCTCATGGCATCCCTCTATGTCCACATGTTTATGATGGCTCGTATGCACATAAAAAAGATTGCTGTTCTTCCAGGGACTGGCCCTGTTAGGCAAGGGGCCAACATGAAAGGGGCCATCACTCTCACCATCCTGATTGGAGTTTTTGTTGTGTGCTGGGCTCCATTTTTCCTACACCTGATTTTCTACATCTCCTGCCCCTACAACCCTTACTGTGTGTGCTTCATGTCCCACTTTAATTTCTACCTCATCCTCATCATGTGCAATTCCATCATCGATCCACTTATCTATGCATTCCGGAGTCAGGAGCTCAGGAAAACATTCAAGGAGATTATATGCTGCTGTAGCCTGAGAGGGCTTTGTGATTTCCCTGGCAAATATTAAACCGAATGGATGGATATGTTACTGTGTACACAACAGGCAGCACAGATTTCCAAGCCTTCAGATCCTTTTTCTCAGCAGAATTTGGTTTAAATCTTTAAGAGTGAGCACCTCTTTCTGTCTCCCCCCCCACTCCCTTGTGTTCCATTAGTGTGGAATTCATATTTCTGTATAATGTTCATGATGTCTGTGGTTTGTAATTTATTTGGCTGGAAAGAGCAGTAGTACTTCATACCAGTTTGTAAGTAAGCGCATAAAAGTAATGATGAATGTGAAATAGTAACAATCATGAGCAGCTACATATTCCAACTGCTGACAAAATAAATATCTTGCCTGACTTACAGTACATATTGGCTGATATTGTTTCTTATTCTGTAGAAGTAATTATAGCTATCCACTACATTATATTCAGCAAAGAATAGAGCATATGCGTCTACATTAGTGGAATAAAGGTTCTCTGGAATTAGAAAGCAGATTTTTCAGAAAGGCTAGTGAAGCAAACAAGTTGTATTTATACATTTTGAACTCTTCTTGTTTTGTTTCACAGCAGTAATTCCATTTTTTGTTGCAGTTATTGCCCACAAGAAACACTTGCTACACAGCCAGTTGAATGCTTGGGCTTTGGGCTGGGTTTGTTTTCAAGATGATTGCTGTATGTCTGAGAGTACCTTTTTTGCAAAATTTAAATTGCTCCCTGGAGCATCAAATAGTCCTGGATATAACTACTAGACTGGTATCCAGGCAGACTAGCTCCCTCCATTCGGCCGTGATACAGGTACAATATTAACTTTGACAGTGCCAGCAGTGCAAAAATTCACCGAGATTTACCTGGTGAAGATAGAGGGAAGTTCAACTGGAACATTCAGTCCTTGTTCTGAGGTGCTGTGGGGAATAAGGACTCTGTGCTCCAGATAAAAATACATCTTTGTTGAAAACAAGCTGCCTTCTATTATGAAATGTGGTGTTAGCAGATGGGATCCACTGCCAGGAACTTTACACAGGAGTCAAGGCAGGTGTTAATTTGGTCTGAGCACCTCAGCCCACGCTGTGGAGCACATGGGGGTTGGAGGGGCAATGCTGTCACATGGAATGAGTGCCTGCCGATGAGTCTGGCTACCCATGCTCAGCATCTGGCAGCTGCTTGAATACAATTCACCTTTGCAGGCATCTACTCTCTGCCTCAGTTTCACCTTAAAATTCCACTCTCTTCACAGGTTGTTTTAAAGACCTCGGGCCCCTGGTATAAACACCTTTTGGAGGTGTTTAAAGCATAAATGTGACTACAAAGGATTCTGTGAAGATGTCCCTTAGTATCTTGATATTTTGGTGATATCAGCTTCTATGTAAGGAGAAAAAAAAGAATCATTCATCTATTCCCAAAAAGTATAAAATGCAGTGAAACTTGTCGAAGGTCTGGAGAGTTCTGATTTAAAAACTCAAAATTAAAAGTAAAACACAGCTCAGGTTTTAATCCTGAATGCTTGCTTTTCACCAAGATGAGCAGTGAATGAATGAAAAACAGGATGATCAGTCCTATTTATTTTCTTGGAAACAGATTGTTCTATACAGTTGCTAGTTTCTTCATCAAAGAAAAACATAAAATGAAAAGCTATTCAAAGAGACCAATGGTTTCTATCTTGGATTCTCCAGACAGAAGCTGATATTTCAGTTGTGGGTAATTTTTCAGGATATTGTAAAACTACAATATTTGCTCTTCTTTTAAAGAGCATGAAGGACTTAAGATGAGTCTTAGTGTGTTTAACTTCAGCTATTTATTGGACAAGCAAGAAAATCATTTGACTTTGTGCATTGAAGTCCCTTGGTAGACCAACAACACCAACATCAGGTCTCCTACAGCCTACTCTTGTGCTTGGGCCAATCCATGGACCCTGCTGCTTGCAACACCACTATTGCCCTTTCTCACCTTTAACAAATGATATTTCCACACCATAACAGTCGCAGTGTGAAGGGTATTGAAATATATTTACTACATTAAGTCTACTATTTTCTTCTGGAAGAAACTATAAATGTTTCAATAATAACTGGTTCTACTGGGTATAGAATAAAAAATGCCAAAGAAGGAGAATTAAAGCCCAAGCAGAGAAAGAAATTAATGTATTTAAATTAGTATTCTGTCTAAAAATCCAGTGGGCTTTACTAAAGGCTTTTCCTTCCCCCACAAGTCACAATACAAAAATGTTCAGGTAGTAATGAAAGAAAATACTGATGCCAGTTTAAACAAGGCATAATTCCTGCTTGATCTTTGCTTTTCCTCTCTTTCTATAGCTGTTTTAGGACTGTAAATTATGACACTGGGGGCTCCAGCTTTTACTTTTGTAGTTCATGGGTGCAGAGAGGGCCCCGATGAAAGTGACCAAAGAGCAAGATACTACCTTAGGTGCTCTGAACATTACCTTGAAAACCTCTATTTCATCCCTTCAGATGTACAAGGAGCAGATACCTCTGAATTCTGAGAAGGCTGTGTTTCAAAAAAACCCAGTGTGTGTCTCTTTTATGCTTATTTGGACTAAGACTAGTCAAGACAGTTGTGACACCATTAGGCTCTGAATTTCATTTATAAATATAATTTTTAAAACTAGCTTATTCTAGAGCTTTAGCAGCTCTGAGCCTGTTTAGCAGCACTTCTGTCTTTATTTCATAACAATAAATGTATATACATATTTTTAAATAGAGTTTCTAATTAAAGAAACTCCATTAAAAGAAACTCCATCTAATTAAAGAGGACTTTTTCATTTCATGGCATAATTTTGGAGAGTGCAATTAATTTAAATTGTTGGAACACCTGCTACATGGATAATTTCCCTATTCCAAAATAACCTGTTTTTTCTGAGTAGCTGAATCAGTTTGCCAGAACCATAGGAATTATTGTTGCGAAAGATAAATAAATTAATCTAGCTTGTTGGAGAGTAGGAGGAGTGGAGGATTATTTTCCACAGTCAATTTTCTGGAGCTTTATCCTTCTATTTGAAAATATTCCAAGAAAATGTGATTTCTTTCTTTAAATTACTAGGACTGTAATTGCTTTAGCACTTAGCAGTTTGGTCATGTTAGGTAACTGTAGTGGGCTGACCCTGGCTGGATGCCAGACACCCACCAAAACTGCTCTCTCATTCTCCTCTGCAGCTGGACAGGGGAGAGAAAATACAATGAAGGATTCATGACTTGAGATAAAGACCAGGAGAGATTACTCATGAATGATTTGCTCATGAGCAAAACTGACTCGAATTAGAAATATTAATTGAATTTATTACTAACAAAATCAGAGCAGTATAATGACAAGTAAAATATGACCTTAAAAACACCTTCCCTCCCACCCCTCCCTTCCTTACTCCCTCCCAGCTCTACCTCCTCCCTCTCAGGGAGCACAAGGAGACAGGGAATGGAGCCTATGGCCAGTTCATCACACGTTGTTCCTTCACCCTGTCAAGGAGAGGAGTCCTTCCTCTGCTGCACCACAGGGTCCCTCCCACAGGAGACAGTTCTCCATGAACTTCTCCAGTGTGAGTCCATCCCACAGGCAGCAGTTCCTCACAAACTGCTCTGGTGTAGGTCATTATTCCACAGGGAGAAGTCCTTCAGGCACAGCCTGCTCCAGCATGGGTCCCCCATGGGATCACAAGTCCTACCAAGAAACCTGCTCCAGTGTGGGCTCCTCTCTCCACAGGTCTGCAAGTCCCAGCAGGAGCCTGCTCCAGCATGGGTTTCCCACAGGTTCAGAGCCCTCTTTTGGGCATCCCCCTCCTCTGATGTGGGTCTCTTCCATGGCTTGCAGGTGGGTCTTTGCACTCCCATGGACCTCCATGGGCTGTAGGGGAATCTGAGATGCTGTGCCTGGAGCACCGCCTGCCCTCCTTCTCCACTGACCTTGGTGTCTGCAGAGCTGTTCATCGCATGTGTTCTCACTCCTGTCTTCTCTGGCTGCAATTAGATCAACACAGTAACTTCTTTTCTTCTTCTTAAATATGTTATCTCAGAGCAGCTGCCATTGTTTCTAGCTCAGCCTTGGCCAGCTGCAGCTCTGTCCTGGAGCTGGCTGGCATTGGCTCTGCCAGACCTGCAGGAAGCTTCTGGCAGCTTCTACAGAAGCAGTTGATGCAAACGCAATACAGTAGCAATGGCATGTTCTTCTGAAGCAAGAAATGGTTTTGTCTCCATTTTACAGGTGTAAGTATTTACATTTTTACTTCTGCTGAAAAAGAGAGCCTAATGGATTTATTCATCCTCCTAGAGTGAAGCCTTTTCCTGAGCTAGAAATTGATGGTAGTGTTCTCCACATTTTCCCAATAAGTGACTTAAATTTTACACAAAAACTTTTGAAGGAAATGTCTTTCTTCTTCAAGAGAGACATTTCTTTAACTTTGATGTAGTTTTGGAACAAAGCAAAAGACTCCAAAAAGCACTTAGAGGATGTAGTTGGTCTCAGTACAGCAGATTTTGAATGATGACCTAAAGGTCTTTTCAGGTCTTTTACACCTGAAACATGCTGTTGACTGGAAGCAAGGATAAATGCTCTGATAGAGTCACATTATTAAACATGCAGCAATGCCTTCAGTTATGCCTTTAAGAGATGTGTGGTGTACACGTTATTAATGTAATCCTAAAATTACTCAGTTGCTGTTAAACTGATCCTGTTATACAGTGTGTTTATTGGCGCCTCCTCCATCCTCAAACCTAATTCTGGTGAAGAACTTTGATGTCATTTATAATACACTGTATTGCTTATAGGCTTGCATAAGAATTACAGTCTCAATCCCACTGGAAGGAATTCTCAGAAAATGTACCCTTGGGCATGAAATCTTAATTGTTTATGGAGAAATTACCTTAGATTTTAAGTTAATATTATCTCAAGTATCGTAAAGTTTTCCCTTTGCATAAAATATTTCTGTCACCAAAAAAATGACTCCACATGTCATAGGAACCCTCGACTACAACTACAGATGCTCATTGTCATATAAGCCAGGTTATGAATTAACCTTTCTTGGCTTTTTTCCCTTTTTTCCCAATGGTTCTCTTTTCCTAGATGTTTTCCATATTTTTCCTCATTTTGTGCTTTTACAAAGACATTTTCAGATCACCCCCTTCAACTTTTTAATGCAAAAGTATTAATTTTTCTGCTTTTACTGGTTTTGGTCCCTTGCAAACATTATTAATTTGTTTCAGTTATTAGCCATCATGCTTGGTCTATTTCTGAATTTGTGTACTTCTACACTGCCATCAATCTGAGTTTTCCAAGTCATGCCCTGTCTGTATGGTGGGGCTGACTTTGCTCAACAGCAAAACCTCATCCAGTTGCTTGCTTATGCCCCATTCCTGGGATGCGGGAAGAGAACAGGAAGAACAGGAATGACAAATCTCACGGTCTGGATGAAAACAGGATTATCACTTATCAATCACTATCACTGACAAAACAGACTTGATTTGGGAATAAAGAACTTAATTTATGAAAAATTAAAGTATTTGCTTAATGATTCAGCTAGTGGGAAAAAAATTGCAAACACTAAAATTACACCATTCTTCCTCAGTCCTCCTTCTCCGCTACAGTCTCACTCCTTCACTCCCACCTCCTCCACCTCCCCTCTGGAACAGTGCAGGGGGATGGAGAATGGGGGGGCTGCAGCCAGCCCACACAGCTCCTCTCTGCCACTTTCTCCCCCTGAGATGAACTAATCGGCACAAAATGCTCCTTTATTGGGCTCTTTCCTTCTGGAGAGCTGTCACCGTAGAGTTTCAAAATCTCGTACTAGCTTCTCAATTAATGTCTTTGAACACTGTACTGTTGAACCCTGTCTTATTTCTATTATCTCCATCCTCAAAACTATCCACCTTTCCTAACTGATGCTCATCCTTTATGTGGAAATGGCAGCCAGACTTGTACCACCAGGCTGTGTCCCTGGCACATCCCTCTGGACACAGCCCTGCAGGACTGGCAGATGAGGCTGCAGCCCCCCTGCAAGCAGGGGCTCCATTGTAAACCTTGCTTATGTTGTGCCACACATTGATGAAAACTGCTTCACATAGTCTTCCAGGTGGCCAAAAGAAAACTGAAAATCATGTAGGTGTGCAATTTGCTGTACTTAAATATATTTGAAACAAACATGCAACAGCTTACTAGAGCTTTATTCTTTGTAAAAATCAGTGGGTGAGTAAAGAAGCACAAGTCCAAATACATTTAGAGCTACTACCAGCAGAGCATAAACAAAAAACTTCAATCCTGAAATAATGTGCAGCAACCATTTTGAAGTGCAGAGGAATTAAAACATATTTTGAACATAATATATGCTATACAAATATCTTCTCTTGCCATAACATCTCTGTGAAACTCTGAGATTTCTGCTCATGCAAGATTAGGTCATGCACAGTTCAACAAGCAGCCTTCAAGTACATTATAAAAAACACTCAGTGAGGTTTCTAAAGCTGTATTCAGTACAGCCTGAAAGCTGATTTATGGGAAAAAAAAACCCCAAAAAACAAAAAGTCAAACTTTTTTTTTCTGCTGGAAGGGGTAAACAAAATAAGTTGTCTGAATTAAAAAAAAAATAAAACATTAAATTGCTACCATTGAGGTAATCACTTTTCATACTCTCCCAATTTAGCCTTTTCCAAGTGAGACTGAAAGTTTTCTGGAAAACAGGAACTATGCAGATATCTCTCCAGAGATTTTACTGCCTGTGCACTAACCTGCCAAGTTCTGATTGACTCGAGGGTTTTTACATTAAGGCATTGAAAGTCGTCTTACAATCTACACCATACACTGTCACTGATGCTTCAAATTATCTGAATACACAAGCAACCGCAGTAAGTCTGGAAAAAATCCTGTCTGTGCATGAAGACAAATGCAAATAATGCAGGTTGGACAAAAACAAAACATTTATTATGCTAAAGTTTTTACTGGGGAGATGAGGTGAATGTAATTGCTTTCCTATTGTTATTATCTTCAGCTTCACCCAAGGAAATACAGTGCCCAAAATAATACAGACAAACCTAATTACCCCTCTAAGACAAGGACTGTGCTTCTCTGTAAGAACTGTCTCCAGGTCGAATGGGATGTTTTTCTATGCAATATTAAAGGTGTTGCTGGTAGAAATTCTCCTTATTTGTATACAGTGTAGCAGTGTACAGCAGTACCACTCTGTTTGGGACTATTCATCACCAAATAACTGCCCAAGGCAAAGGACTGAGACAGTGAATCTTCTGAGGACTCAGCTGAAGCAAGAGATGACCCATTTTCATTTTTTTCAAACTTCATTCAGACTTGAAAATCTGTTGTCATATCAGGAATGTAATACCTAACATTTGGGCATTTCCAGGGAGATTAAACTATGGATTTGGATTGTAAATTCTGTTCTGGCCCCAGCATGGAGAATCCATATCTGTGAATCATTCCTTCAGGAAATCCCATGTTTCTCACTGCCTTAGAGGAATCAGGTGACCCCAGCTCTTCTTTTCCCTGAAAGCAAGGGATAGCACTTGTCTGGCTAAGGAGAATGGGGCATTGGTAAAAACTCAGAGGTAAAATCTAAGCAAACTAGTTTGATTTTAGTTCAGACTATTTTCTAAATAGGGTTTCATGCTCTTACAGACCTTGGAAGGGGTCATGTTTCACATATATCTTTGTAGCAACTTTAGAACTACTGTCCCAGTAAGAGCTTTGTCAGTAGTAAGATGTGTGCTGAAATGAAAGGAGTATGGAACTTCATACACCCTGTGCATATCACAAAATGCATGTTTTTTAGCTAGATATTACCTAAGATTTAAGAAGGCTTTACCTACATCTGAATACCAGCCATAGAGAGCTCTGATTTTGGATGCCACAAAGTTAAGATCCTTTGTGTATCCAAATACCCTGAAAGTTCAGATATCCTTTGAGTATTCAGATATTGTGGTCACTTTATGAAACCTCAGTCACTTCTGCCACATGCAGTGCCCTAGGTATCAAACAAAGAATTATAAACAGGGCACCATCTGATCCATTCCCAGCTTTTAAGTTTCTTTTGATCTTAACTGTTTTAGCTTTGAAAGAAATGTTGTGATGGTCTGCATAAATCCAAAATTATCATGATGATTTACATCACATAATTTGGCTGTACGTAGATATTGAAAAATACTGCCATGGACACTAATGGGTTGAAGAATTCATTTCTCCCTTCAAATAACTGTAATTTTTTTACTTGTCTATGGGAGTAAAATCAATGAAATGAATAAGGTTCTGTCTTGTTAAGTGAAATTTAGATAGAAAGAGGCTTTTTTGAGGCAGAGTGTAAGATGCTGTTTTACTTTTAATGAGGCAAAATAGGTTTTCTGATCAAAACCTAATGGAATCCTGGGCTGTATCAAAAGCAGCATGGCCAGGAGGTGATTCTAGCCCTCTACTCTGCTCTAGTGAGACCCCAATCTCCAGTGCTGCATTTTTTTTTAATAATATTTTCCCTTTTATTAGTTCAGATTCTTAAAAGGTTTTAAATATCCTGGAGACTTCTAATTAGAAGGGCAAAAACAGATCTGAGAGGGAAACAATTTTGTGGGCCAGGTAACTGTACTTTGAGATTCTTGAAATACTGAGTAGAAAAATCTTTCTACCTGATTAATCTTACCTTATAATTAATTTATCTATGTTTCACTCTCACTTTTTCAAAATGGAGCACTAATGTGAGTAACAGCAGTTCAGGGGTTAGAAGTAATTTAGAAATGCCAAATGTTTGAATGCTAGATGTCAACTGCAGCATAGGATGCACCCTCAGGACTGCTGAATGTAAAAAGCCCTGGTTACTGAAGAGTATCCAGGGAAGCAAGTTTAGTGCCTGACAAACAGGAGCAGAAAAACTGAGCTCTTTGACCTCAGGCCTATAAAGCTTCTTAACTTACAAATCCCTCCATCTAACTCTCCAACCATAACACCTACTAAGAGAAAATATAAACCAGACAAAACAAAAAAACAAACAAAATCAATCCTATCTGTCACATGTGTGCATTGAGATGGTAAGTTTTTGGCATGCATTTAAATATTTTAATTCCTGAGAGACAGCAAGCCAGAGGAGAGAAAGCATTCCTATATTCTGTGCTAGGTGAAGAACTTTACTCTGGTTGTATTAAACAGCTGCATTTCTAAAAGAATTCATTACAAAGCAGTATTTCTTTTGGCTGACATGCTTAGTTTCTTGGGTGACACCTCCTGATTCTTTCATCCTTTGACCTGTGTTGCCCTCTCCAAGTTCTACATCTGCCAGAAAAGGAAAGGTGGGCACATCTTCAGGAGGTAACACTGCAAAGACTGTGCTCTCTTGCTGCACATCCTCACTCAAAAGAGAAAATTTCTAAAGCATAACCCTTGGTGACTGAGGCAGCTGGAGACTGCTTTGTATGCCACAGACTCAGTATTAGTTTAATGAGTTTGCAGTTCAGGGCAACGGTCAATTCCTTTTTCAATTACATCTCTGCAATTCAAATGAAATAATGAGAACAAGCAACACTTTTAAGCAAAGAGGCTGATTTTTAAAATCAGTTTGAGAAAGAAAGTGTGTGAAGTTGTTTTCTTTTCTCACAGCCTTTGCATAGCTTGAGGAATAGTCTGGCTTTATAGCAACCCTGAAGGACCTGTGCACTCTCTCTCCAAAATGTGCTCATTTTGGCAGTCTTAGCTGGGATCTCTAAATGACTGAAAGGAATTGCAGTTTCAGGATCCAGGTGATGAATAATTTTCACAGCTTCGTGTCCTATGAAGTATAATACACAGAGCATTTGTCTGTGAAGCTGGGGACGTTTAGCAGCTCCTGAAGGACTTTTCAGTCATGCTTCCAGGCTATTACTGTGCTTCTGAGATCACATAACATTTTAACATTACCAGGCCAAATAGCATAAGATGAGCTTCTGAGCTTCCATTTATTGTTGCTTTATAAAGGAAACACAGAGAAATTTTAGTTCCAAGGTGAATCTTAAGATTAAATGGCCTGAAATTGGTAAGGATTTCAACTTCTGAAAGGACTGATACCTAAATAAATTGAACAATTTAGACAGTATGAGGAACTTGACTGCCGCTTCTCTTCCCCAGCTAGCTGATGTTGAGAGTGAGGGGCGGCAGTTTTCCCCCTGGAGCTCCTTGAATCCCAGTTGTCAGTTGTTTTGGCTCAGTATAAAACACAGGCAGCGCACACGGGTCCCAGGGAAACTTTATTTGATGGTGTTTCTTCCCCTCTTTCTTCCTGGGCGCGAATTAGGGGGCCAACAAAGACTTATATCTCAGGGGAAAGGCAGGGGCAGACCCAACTTCCAGCAAATCAGGAGGGTTGGGAGCAAAAACCCAGGCGGAGAACAACGGTACTGAACCAATAAACTTCCAAGGAAGAAAAACAGTCTTAGGAAAAATGGGTAAAATTTGGAGAAATAGAAACTAGAAACTAGCCGACGACATTTCTGGGAAAAGGGTGGAGACAAAAGAAAAACCAGCACCAAGGAAAACTACTAAATCACAAATCAAACCATAGACCTACTGATAAAACAAAAAGCACGATACAACACTTGACTGTAATCTTTTGGGCTAGAAACAGAGATTCAATTTAGAGAAATTTACTGAGTTTCCTGTTACAAAAGTACTGATATTTAACAGGTGCTAACTTTGATAGGCACAGACAATAGAACATTAGAAATAAGCAGAAAAGCATTCACTTTTTTATATACAGATAGTTTAATGATTGTTTCTACTGAGAACCTGGCTTCTAATTATACTAACAAATGTACTTTGCTGAAATCTGCTCTCAAAATCAAATTTAAAAGAAGGATTACAATATAAATTGATTCAGGAAATATTACCTATTTTTTTTTTTTTAGGGTTTCCTTTGCACTTCTTTTACTGGTTAATTCATTTAGGTGTCATTAGCACCCATGTTTTCTTTGCTACCATATCTGCAGCATTTTGGGATAGAGACATTACACTCATTTCAGGATAGAGACATTTTAGTTACATTCCCAAAATTTTCCTAGGTGCCAACTACAAGAATCTTAGACAAGATTCTTGCAAATTCTAGTGCAAAAGTAAGAAATTTATTTCAACTCTCCAGCAGTTTCTTTATTTCTTACATTTTTGGCCATAAGATCAGTGCAATTTAGAACTCTTGCTGCAATAGCCCAATAGGGTTGTAGTGTTGACTAGAACAAGTCTGCAGTAGATTATTTTAAGTATATTGCATGAATCCCAGATTGTCCCAAAATCCTTGTCAATTTAAATCTGTGCTCGTCTGTTTTGGGATATTGAAGTCTTCAACAATTTTCAAGCATAAGGGAGTTTGTTTCTGTTTAATAAAAACTCTTCATCTCTGCTCAACCCTAAGGGAGTGAGTGTTCTGCAAAACCTTCCTAGTGATACAACAGATTAGTTAAATGATCCCACAAAATTATGATGACCGCTTTCAAGTGATTTAGCACTCCTTGTGTGCTATTTTCTTAAACAAAATATAAAATAGATTAACTGCTCAGCATGTCTATTGAGCATTTTAAGGAAATGTGTGTTACATTAGCTCCTAAATCCTGCAACCACATTGGATCCCACTGTGCTTTACAAAAGCATGATAGACAATTGCCGTCTCAAAGACTATTTCTAGAGTAAATAATATCTAGATAATTTGCTGAAAGGGTGTACATATATATATGTGTGTGTATATATATATATATATATATAAAGTAGTTGTTATTATTACTGAAAGAATGGAAGCTGGATTTCTTTGATATGCCATATGTTATTGCAACAATTTCCCAGGAAATGAAAATAAATTCTCTAAAAGATATCTCCCTCTCACCACTCCCTCTCTGTCTTTCAGAAATCTCTGCAGCTTTTGGGGTGAGGGTGATTAAAGCACTGGCAGAGAAACCCCAAGAAAGTTTCTTTTTTTTCAGTGATGAGAATCAGAATGCTTCATCTTTTCACCCCAATGCATTGTGGAAACTGATGAGAATGCAATACAGTGGAAGGAGTAATAACAAAATGTATTTAGAGATTATAAACCTTGCGAAAATCTTCGGTCCAGTTCTGGTCTCTTTGTTGTGGTTAGGAAATCTGAGCTGACTTCAGTAAAGTATGGATTTCACCTCTGACATTTAAATATCACTGTTGTTCACAGGTACTGGGAACACAGAAGATGCAATACAAAATGAGAATAACCTTTGCACCAAGGTTTTCATCCCAACTGCAATATTCTCTGATGATATCTCATCATTTTTTCTGTCCTTGTTAATGTCAGAGTGACCACTTGAAAGACCCCAAAAGTCCAGGTGCTATTTGCACAAGTTTCTACACAATCATAAAAATTAGATTCTAAAAGCTCCTCAGAAACCTCTGCCTTAACCTCCCTTTATCTCTTTTTCTCTTCACATGATTGATTCTTCCCCAGTAAGTCAGACTGTATATTGTCTGCATACTATTCTTTCCTCAACAATTCTTCCTCTAATTTTTTCCCCATGTTTCTGTTCATCCCACCAGAGGTTTCCTTCCCTGGGAGGAGCTGAGCATGCTTAGCTATAAGGCATGTTTGTGTGGGCAGAAGAGCCACCCTGCAGCTGTGGAACACATGTTACAGCTCAGGTGTGATGGAGAGAGGGGCAGGATTTTGGCTGGGCGGAAGGGTTTCACTCCCTTTTCTTTAAGGTGCAGAGGGAGTACTGCAAACCATGCTGCAGCCAGGAAGGTACAGAAAAGTGGTGGTGAGAGCAAGTGTGGGGAAAAAGCAGGGGGTACTTTGTTGCCAATTTTTAAACTTTCTTTAATGCACCTTGTGCAGCAGAGCTGTGCCAAAAGGTCGTTGTTGTGACAAAGCACACTATGAGAGCATGACGAAGAACATGACTTTCAGAGACTTACAGCTTTTTCCAGCAGTTTAACATAAAGAAAGGTGCAGATAGCATCACTTCAAAGCTCTGGCTAGCTCTTCACACAATGCTGCCCACCACAGTCTGTTTTCAACTACATAAACCCAAGTATGGGGAAAAAACTTCACTCCTATGACTAACTTTTTATGGATCCTTGGGGTTTAGTTGAAAAAATAAATGTTTTTCTCTATCAAAGCCTACAAGTACATTAATGTTGTTCTGCTTTCACTGCTTCATCTGAGGTTTATCTGAAGTTTCTAGTGAAAGGATTTTCAGTGTTTGCCAGAAAAAATGAAAAAAGCATATTTTTCAAAGCAGCTTCCTGTGAGATTAGAAAACAAAACATTAAACATTGATTCAAAATTCAAAGCTGAAACATTAAGCAGCACCAACAAATATTACTTATCACAAATGCAGCTTCTCTTTGGTCAGCTGGAATGTCTTCTCACATAATTTCAATAGTATTTCTATTTCAAACAGGTGAATTGCTACATTTGTAATGCATTTGCTATTAAGGGAATCCTGTGTTATATGACCTTTCTATAAAATTTAGAACCACTTCTAAAAAAGCCTAGACCTAGATTCCTTATCAATGGGTTAAATTCCTGCTCGATTTGAATATGCTGAGTTTCTTATGTCAGTATCTCTGTACTGAAAAAAAAGTAGTTGCTTCTTTTTCTCTTGCAGTATTTATTAGATAACAGATAATCAATACTTAAGGAAAATAAATGTAATCTATCACATCTCCTATAAGAGCTTTATTTATTACTGTGACAACATGTAAATAAAGGTAATATTTAGAGGTTTTTTAGAGTGAGCAAAAGCCTCACAGTGAAAATCTAACAGCTGTTTAAGGGACTTTTCATTGTGCTTTTAATGCATAAGTACAAAAAACCATGAATTCGTTGGAAACAGGTAATTTTAGAGTATGTATAACAGTTAATAATGTCAAGTGTCAGCGAAATGTACTGCAAGAGAAAGCCTTCTGTGCTTTTTATTATGCTGCCTGGCTTTGCTAGCTAATTAATGATGACTCTCAGTGTAGCTTCTTAGGCTAGGCCATGGCAGAGGTGGAAATATCTGCCTATGCAGAGGTGACATGGCCTGGCTTAAGTGTAGCAAAATGGACTCCCAGATCTCCAGTTTTCAAAAGAAAGGTCTGCAGTACCACTAAACTGCCAGGAAAAGGTGATCCAGAACAACCCTTTGGCAGCAATACTGTGGAACAGCAAGCAACTTAAGGCCCAAACAAATGTCTCTTATAAGTAAATTTTTGCCCATTGCAAACTGAATAATCTGAGATCTTTAAATTAAAGTGACAATGAGGATTCAAAATCTTTAAATTGTACCCTGAAAGTGGATATAGTTCTAGGTAGGTGAAATACAGCCCCAAAGACTATTTCATTCTAATGACAACAAAAACTTTGTGTCACTCAGGTAGGAAAGCTCAGGTGTTTTTACTAGAGCTCAGGACTAGATACCAAAGTCTGTCTGCATGCAACTGGGATTTTTGAGACCTGCTTGTTTGGGCACTAATTAATTTTTTTAGCTTGCTACTGGTTCACTAACATGCTCCAGATATTTAGTATTTGCTTTATATTCGAAACAAAATTTACAAATAGAAGAACTGGATATTGTTCATATTACTTGCACAAGGAAAAAATCAAGATGGAGTAATGACATATGGAATGCTTTTGGAGGATTTTAAGTTGAAGACCATTTAGTCTTCCTGATCCAAATTCAGAATTTCATTGAAGCACTTTTAGTGGGGGTTTTTTCTCTCTTTTTGCTTTTTGCCTGGCAATCTCATCAGATCCTTCTACTCAGAGTTCATCCTACTTATTATTATCTTGATCCTCTTCTCTGATCAAAGTTTCCCTGTGAATGACTTAGAAAAGTCTTTGTAAGTTATCTTTTGAGTGAGTCTCACTGCTGGTTCTCAAATCTGCAGACTGCCTGGACAGCTGCTTTAAGTTTCATGCATGCTCTCTGAAGCTTCCCTGAATATGAAAAAGTTCTTCTTTCCACTCTAAGGAGATTTATTATTTCGTTTATTTCTGAAAAAAGAACAGCATGTAGCAAAGTGATTGACAATTGAAGACCGGGGTGTTAAGCAGAGGTCTGGTTGGAGAGACTGTGGGAGGAAGAGATGTTTGAAGAGAAAACTCTGAATCATCTCCAAAATACTGGAGAAAGGTTTTAAAAATCAAAAAATCTATGGGAAATTCATTAATATTGTGGTGGTTTGACCCTGAATGGACACCAGGTGCCTACCAGAACCACTCTATCACTCCCCTCCTTATCTGGACAGGGGAGAGAAAATATAAAGGAAGTCTCCTGAGCCAAGTGCAAGGAGAGATCACCCACCAATTACCATCATGTGCTAAACAGACTCGACTCAGGGGAATGAGTATAATTTGTTGCCAATCAAATACCAAATCTTAAAAACATCTCCACACCTTTGCTTCCTTCCCAGGCTTAACTTTACTCACAATTTCTCTACATCCTCCCCCACAGCGGTGCAAGGGATGAGGGAATGAGGTTTGTGGTCAGTTCCTTGAACATTGTCTCTACTGCTCATTCCTCCTTAGGGGGAGGACTCTCCACACCATTCCCCTGCTCCAAGGTGGCATTGTCCAGTAGATGGATATCTCATTGGATATCTGCATTGGATATCTGCATTGAATATCTGATCCACCATGGACCTCCATGGGCTGCAGGGGCACAGCTGACTAAAATTTCTAGGTAAAAAACTGAGACCAAGGCAAACCTTTTAATAAACTTTTGCTATCTTTATAATAATATTTCTTAAAAGTTTGTAGCAATACTTTGCATGAAAAGAAGCAGATTGGTCTACTGATTTTTGGAGTGTTTGCTTGTTTATATATAACAATCTTTTAACATGAAAAAGTAAACCAGAGGGCAGCTGCGCAGTATGCAAAGTTGATGACTATCTATGGATATTCAGTTGTCTTAACCCAAGCCTTTTAAAAGTTAGGTCTGTAGACTAAATTATTCATCTGCTATTCCCTCTTTGAACAGATAGGAAAAAGTGCCTCTGGAGGGTAGTTGATCCCATTTGCAGACAAATCATTGCAGATGTAATGTAGAACTGCTAGTCTGACTTCATTACCTTGTCTAAGACTCCCTCTATAGTCAATTCCCCTGAAAGTTCCTGACAGGTGTCCCTGGCATGTGCTGCAATGCCCTCTGTTTGTCTGAATTCAAAACGGATCTTCTGAAATGCAACTGTGTTCTAAAAAAGAGTCAGCCAGAGCCCTGGCCTCTGGCTATGTGATGAAACAGAAATAAATTCTGTCAGAGGGTTTGGTGAAGGAGACAGAATTCAGATATACTTGATGACTTGTCTGTATGAAAGTCTACATTCTTCTCTGCTAAACCTGAATGACATTTGGGGTGCTTTCTTACATGTGCTGTGTTTCCCAGTGAGCTGTGTATGGAGTAATAGAATGTGACCTTTGAGACTGGCATTTCACATTAGAGGCCAGGTACCTTAAAGAAAGCAGCATATAGTCCTCTACTCTGTTCATACCCTAAGGGTCTGCTGAAGCCTGAAAGCCAAGAAATGGAACTATCTGCTGAGCACAGCCTGAGCTTCCTCAGCTTTCAAATGAGCAAAATTTAATTGAGACTATTCCATATCCAGTGAAGGAGCAGAAGAATCAGGATGCAAACTCTGTACACAGTAAAACTTCCAAAAGTGAGAAATGGGAGTGAAATGATTCTGGGTTTTAGCTTGTTTTTTTTTTTTTCATTTGAACCAGAAAGAAAGTCTTTTCTGATTGTGTGGCCACCAGGGCAGTGACCATCCTTCTGTACTCAGCACTGGTGAGGCCACCCCTCAAATCCTGTGTTCAGTTTTGGACCCCTCCTAGCATGAGGGGCATTGAGGTCCTGGAGTGTGTCCAGAGAAGGGCAACAGAGCTGGTAAAGGGTCTGGAGCACAAGTTTGATGAGGAGCAGCTGATGAAGCTGGGGTTGACCAGTCTGGAGAAAAGGAGACTGAGGAGACACTTATTTGGCTGAGGGGACACATTTTACAACTACTTAAAAGGAGGGGACAGCAAGGCGATCAGCCTTTTCTCCCAAGAAGCAAGCTGTACCAGGAGAGGAAATGTCCTCTTCTTGCAGCAGAGGAACTTTAGATTGAATATTAAGAATAATTCCTTTATGGAAAGGGTTGTTAATTATTAAAACAGGCTGTCCAGAGTGGTGGAGTCACCACCTCTGGAGATATTTCAAAGATGGGCAGATATATCCCTTAGGGACATGGTTTAATGGTAGATTTGGCAGTGTTAGGCTAACAGACGGACTTGATGCTCATAGAGGTCTTTTCCAACCCAAATGAATCTATAATTCTATGTTGTCTTTCTGACCGTCACTGCTATTTGGCAAACAAATGTCTGTGTCACCAAAAAGTGTATCCCTGTTCTGCTGAATGTGCTAATGACCACCCCAAAAATGTGCGCTAAATGACAAACCAGAATATTTGTACCATTTCTCATCATTGACCTGGCTTTATACAGTATTTTGGCTGAGCTGGGAGGTGGGATTAGTTATTAACTGGTAGAAAAGTAATAACACTATTTTCTACACAGATATTATGTAGTTCACACACATGCTTTAGACCAGAGGGAAAAAGAATAAAAACAGGAGCAGCAAAGCATAATAGGCAAATATTAGAGCATCTCTGCATTCTGTGAATGGGACAATGTTGTTTGAAAATGTGGGCCACAACACACAAGCAGAGAGGTGGGTTTAAGGCTACTTCATATGGGGTTGAAATGATATATCTTGGAGTTTGATCATTTGGAAAAAAAAAAAACAAAAAAAAAAACCCAGTAGCTTGTTGGTCCCATGGGAAAGTTTTGCACTGGTACTTATTTGGAACCAGAGGTATTTGCTCTGAGACCCCCTGTGAGACATATGAGCTTCCTCAGAAGTCTGCCCTCCAGCTGTGACCAGGATTTTGGAGGCAGCAAGTCTTGGTTCCAACAGCCTGAAATAAGGATATATTCACTATAGAAGACAGCAGTTTCAGAGGAAATTTATCTAGACACCAGAACATCTTCAGTAAAAGATTAAGGCTAATATTTAAACGAAATACTTACACACTTACATGGTAAAGAAGATAATTTAATTTTCCTGTTTGCCTCTACACTCATGAAAAGAGACCAGTACATTAATCAAGCTTCATTTCCCACTGATCTGATGGCAAGAAAAACACCCAGAAGCTATGGCAAGACAGGGGGTTTTATGAACAGTAGTGTGTCTGAAATGCTACAGACCATGAGAGCGAAGTGAGAGGACTGGCAAATGACTATGGAGAGGCTCTGAAGGAAAAGGTTGAGCATACTTTGTGGAGATAGATGGGAATCATGAGTACCCTTAACAAATACCTCTTTCTGTTTGGATTTCTGGTGGAGTATTTTAGCTCTCTTTTACTTGAAATCACTACATTGAACTATTCACATAGGCTCTGGACTTCCAAAATAGCATATTTCTTTGAGACTGTGGACAGTGGGGGGTTAATTGGAGCTTTGGCTTCAGTTTCCATGTTGATGATTTGTGTATGCTTGTGCTTCCTGCTTTTCTCTAGTGCTGCAATTTCTCATTTTAAGTTCATTGATGGTACTTCTGCCACCACTGTGCATGTCTCTCTTCAATTTGTACGAGAAGTGAGTATTACATTAAAACCTTTTACAGCTCCACTCATGCATCTGCTGAAGCAAACATTGCCTCTTCTGCATCACCTCTCTCAGACAGATTCTTCGTGGGAAGTGGGGTAGGCTGGATGAGACAGCTTTTCTTGTCACAGGACTTCTAGGGCCATTCCTGTCCCACTTGCTAGGTTCTTTTTTCTGCCAGTAGTGCTCCTGCCTTTTGTTTTTCCACTGGAATGCTCCTTCCTTGTATCAGAGCAACAAGTTTGGTGCTTCTTTCTATCTATGAGTAGATGGTCTTCCTTAATGGAGCAGCTGCTGCTGTGTAAATGGTCTTCTAATATAGCACTTACTGTTTCTTTCAGAATTTTTTTCTATAAAACCTGTCCAGCTGCATGATTGTGGGTGAGCATATATAAAAGGGAAAAAAAAAAAAGAAGAAAAAGGGAAAGCCAAAAAGAAGTGTGGCACGGTGGCTCCCAGCACTATTTTGTATATTCTGTTACTGAATGTGCCAGCTCACCTGTGACCTGCGATGCAAAACTGGAATGGGAGAAAGAAACATCTTGGCAGAGGTCCAGAGCACCTCTCTCATCTAGATGAGAAGCAGGCATGAGATTGAGTCTGACATGTAAAGTCTTTATCATAGAATGATTAAGATTGGTAAAGACCTTCAAGATCATTGAGTCCAACTCTTATGATTAATGGCTAATAACCCTTGTCTTACAGTAAACAGTTTTGTGGCTGTAGAGTCAAGAATCTGTTCAGGAATAATTTTTGCCTCTAATTTATCAATAGATAAGTCTGTTATTATGTCCTGTGCTCTTTTTTATTTCTGCTGGTAAAAGGGTAGATAATCACCAACCCAGACTACTTTCTTGAGTATTTCCAAAAGGCAGTAGTGTCTTTGGGGGCCTGATAAAATGGCTTTATAGGCAGACTTCCAACATACCTACCAGCACTGCACAGGAGCAGTGAAGAGATGTGATCAGGATGCCCATGGTTTGTTTGATCCATTGAGATTTACTGCTAGGTAGCACTTCTGCATATTAGAGCCAATTAAGCAAAATATTAGGAACCAAAAATTTTTCTTTCAGCATCTCACTGATGGATATCTAATGTAGTTTTTCTATGCAAGCATTCTTGGCCAAAATGGTAAATTTTGTCCCTCCTCTTTTCAGCCCAGTCCAGCATCAGAAACATGTCTAGGATGGAAACTATCAAAACTAAATCCAGAAATAATCGAGTTGAGGAGATGACATATCACATCCAAGGCAAAACTGAAAATCCCACACCATGGATTAAACCTTTAGAAGTAAATATTTACTATAACATTAATATCAGCCACTGCCTCTCCCTAACTTGCTAATACTTCTGAGTTGAGAATAGGAATTATTAAAATACAAGGTGTTGAAGAAATATTCTGCTATGATCCACTGTGGAAGAACCACAAGCACAAGCAGATGTGACACAGAATGGCAATTGGCCTGGATTGGTTGGTGTAAATAAAAGCTAATGTATTTCAAAGTGCATGGCACCCTGACTTAGTTTGTAATGGAAAAAAACTGAGAGATTATTATTAAATTTTCTTCTGTTGCCATTCTCTGAATGATGCCTTTTGTTTGGCTGGTCCTGGATGCAATAAAGAAGAAGACAAAAAATCCTTCCTCTCTCCAGAGTTTCCACTTCCCCTGCATTATAGCTCTGAGTACATCACGTCCTTCTCACTATTTTTTTCTTGTAGATGAAGCTGCAGAGCTGCTGCTTTAAAATCTCCCTTTCCAGCCAATCTCTTACTTGTCACAATGTCCTGTCCCAGGGCACTGCTACTCTGACCCTCCATGCTGACTCCAAGGGTGGCTGTGTGCCCGCTGACTGCAAATCACTTCTCTGGACTCTGCCTGCAAGTCCAGGGCCCTGCTTGTCTCAGCCCTGCCTGACTGCAGAGATGCACCATTAAGTTTTCTTTTTTCAGACCTTATGGAGTGTGAAGTGTGATTTCAGCCACAGATGTTCATAAAACACAAAGTGGGAACCAACAATGCAGCAGCATGTTCCAGTGACTGTGTCCTCTGGCTGTCCTTGAATGTGCTAAATTGACTCTCAAGAGTCATGAGCTCTTTCCTCATGGCTCTTGGCCCTCTGTAGCATCCATTTGTGTGTATGTCCAAGCTTTTTAACCACACACAATTGGTTAAAAGGAAGTACAGGCTGCCTGTCTGCCTTTCTGGCAGCTAATCATCATGATGTGGTGAGGGTCTGGAAGTGGCACATTTGTTGATATGCATGGCTTATCCTCAGTGGGCAGGTAAAATCCAGCCTTGCTTTTGTCTTCATCTTTGCACAGTAGCTGAAACCACAGTCAGGCTTTTGCAGATACTTTAAGGCTGGTCTTGCCCTGTTATTAATGTCTTTTCAGGCATCTGTTGTATTTATTCTCTTAAATAGGATGGAAAGACTCCCTGCCAGGAACATGATGGATTACTGAAAGAGTAAAAATGATGGCTACAGAGACATTACATAGCTTCTTAAATATAAATAGGAAACTGGTGTCTCCATGCAAGTACATTTGAGATATTAATCAGCCTTTCTGTCTTATGAAAAGCATCATTTCATGCTAATATCTTGCTGTAACATCATTTCAAACAATGTAGCTTAATCCTAGCATATTACTAAGTTTCACAAGACTGTATGCAGAAAAAGAAAGATTAATTAAAATGAAAAAAAAATCCTGGAATCTTTTTTTCCTGCCTGTCAGTTAAAATCATAGCAATTTGTCATTTACACACTTAAACACCAATTTTTCCATAAAAATACATATTTAGATTCATGAAGTCTGTTGTTGGGAATTATGTAGGAAGGATCATTAGAGTTGATCAGAATGTATGGACTCTAGCCAGAGACAACAAAACAGTCTAGCCTATTACAAATTCTGTAATTCTGTACAAAAGAATTCTAGAATTTGACAGAAAACTTATTCAAAGCACCAATAATTTTAATATGTTATAAAAAAATCCAAGTTCTTAACATGTAAAAATGAGATGTGTGTGTTTCATGAGGAGATAGAACTCTAACCAGTTAATTGCCTCCTTTAACTAAATATGCATTATTTGTAAATTTGTAGAACTGCCTGTCATAGGCTTTAGTGGTTGGAATTTATGGCTCTTTACTCTATTTGGTTCATTCTGCTTCTGCATTCTCTCAGAGTAAGCTCTATATTCAAAAGCTCAGCTTAGCCTGCCAAATTAAAAAATCAGTACATAAATCTTTTTATTTTAGTTTACACAAAAAAGGACTTGTCTTTTTCATTGTAATGAGAACTCAAAACAAAGGATATTTACAAAGCATTTCCTTTTAGAGGTCTTCTTTTTTAATTTAAAGGAAATTAAGGTAAATTTTGTAACAGATTAGAAATCAATATAGTCCACAAAATCACCCGCTTCTTGCAGACCAGCACAGGTATGTAATTAATGCTTTGGGGTTCCTTGCACACAGTACTCTGCTTGAAGCCCTGCAAGGGCTGGCAGGTCAGGCTGGCTGGCCACGAGCACCACCAGGTACTTTCTGCATGCAGCCTAGACAGGCTATTGAATGTGGGTGAAGTATGAGGAAAGGCTGAGGGAATTGAGTTTGTTCAGCCTGGAGAAGAGATATCTTCATAGTGACCTAATTGCAGCCTTCCTGCACCTGGAGGAAGCCTTCAGGAAAGATGGAGAAGGGCTTTTTACAAGAAAAGGGGGAATAAAGAGGGCAGGTTTAGATTAGATATGAGGAAGAAATCCTTTACTATGAAGGTGGTGAAGCTCAGGAACAGGTTGCCCAGAGGAGATATGGATGTCCTTTCCCTGGAAATGTACAAGACCAGGTTGGACAAGGCCTTGAGCAACGTGGTCTAGTGGAGGGTGTCCCTGGCCATGGCAGGAGGGTTGGAACAAGGTGATCCTTGAGGTGCTTTCCAACCCAGGCCATTCTATGATTCTATGATTACTCGCTACTAACTTTTTATTTTTTTAAAGTTTGAACATTATATGTTGTTTCATATGATCATGATGTGGTCCCTTCAGCATAGAAACGTGCTGGTTTCTTCTAGTGTAAGGTCAGGATCTAACAGGGATTTCTGGTAAATGTTTTTTTGTCTGTGAAAGTAAGAGCACTGTTTGTTTTTCTCTCAGTTTGTTCCAATGAGTAGACCTTAATGCTATCTCATCTGTGGTCCTTCTATGCACTTCTATGCTTCCTTAGGCTTTTTTTCTCCCACAACACAAACCAAATTTCATATTGATTAGGTTTGACCTTGTGGAAAAATTACTCACAGTGTGTCTTTGTTTCTGTTTCATCACATTTTTCTATAATTTACTTTGAAGTGTAGAGTTAAACAGTTGTTTTCTTCATGCACATTAGTCAGCTTTTAGAATTAACTATAAATAAAAACCTTTTAAACAGTATCTTTTGTTTTCCATCTTGCCCATTTTATAGGCCTATGATACATCATCCTGTCATTAGTAAACAGGATGAATCCAGCTGCTTAATATCCAAAGTAATTGAACAGTCCTTTTCCCTGTGCAGCACACACAAAATGCAAACAAATGTTTTCTATTGTGGGTAGTGTTTTCTAAATTTCCTCCTAGGGGACTTTGTGAAGTGCAATTTCACCAATGGACAAGGGAAGAAGAAACCAGGACAGGACCTAGATAGTAAGATAGCCATATCAGCTTGTGTTTGCTGTGCAAAATTCTGTCATTTTGTTGCTCCAGTGGCCTTTAGGACATATAGGTCATCTTATTAAGAGCAGGGAGAGGTTCTGTTGGGAGACACAGATGTGACAAAGAGCATATAGTAGCAAATGTTTTCTTATTTTTGGTTAAGTCATTTTGAACTATTTATTTTGGGACAAGAAAGGTGGAATTAATTTGTATGTCCAACAAGGTTGTGGAAGATTTGAAAGTTTTTTGAAGAAATTTATTGTTGCAAAATCAAGCTGTCATTGACTTAAGTGAGATTGTGGGACCATGGAATTAAAGGAAAAAATAAAAAAAAAATCATTAAAAAGGTTCCTAGTTACTACTCAAATTTGTGTTTTAACATAAGAAATTGAAAGACAAAGCTAGCAGTAATGCCTCAAACCAACTAGCACCAATGGAAATGTACTTCATGTCTGCTATCACTGCTGAGGCAGAGACCAGCCCTGCTGGGAGCTGTGCTGCCCTAAGGAGCAGCTCTGCAGTCCCTCAGCCTGGGCTGCTCCCTGCCTTGGCTCTGCTGGCTGCCAAGGGGAGCCGTGAGCCTCTCCACAGTGCACCAGTGGGGTTTGAAGGTGTAGTGACCTCCAGATTTCTTGCAGGAACAACTAATAGTAAAAAATAGAGTTTCATAAAGTACATAAACCCAGAATGACAATCAGCCGGTCATTTCATGCCCTTGGGCTTTTCTTTCCCAGAACATTCTGATTGTGTTGTTAGTCTGAAACCTTGATGGGCAAAGTGGTTGATTCAGTTCTTATTTCCTTCATCTCTTCTTGACTTTTAGAAGGTGATGTCTTATTCTTCTGTAACATATATCTGCTTGGCTTAAAAATACTTCCTGCAGTACAAAACAAATGGATTTTATGTGTATGTTGGACTGGTTTGGACCTTATTTTTATTTTCATTTATATTTTCATTTTCATTTTTATTTTTATTTTTATTTAATTGCTCAGTTCAGTATCTCCCCCATGACTCCTCACCCCACACAGACATGCCAATATTAGTGGTTAGAAAATACTCAAATTACATTTTTTTGATTGCTTCTGGTTTTCAGATTTCAACTTCTTAAATTTTGTGTATCTTACTTTATTTGAATGTTCCCAAAGAGTTTCTGTTGCCATGCACAATTTTATGATGACCATCCTGTTTGACTGAACTTGATTCCAATCCTTAATACTTTTTGTCATAGTGGAGTTCTGCAATGAAGCAGAGAATAAGAGCTCTAATATTCTTTCAGCCCTCCTGTGTTCTGCTGGAGCTGCCAGGGGAGTTTCTGTCACTTGATAAATCTTGATACCATGATTTTATGCCACTCTCAGTACTTCAGTGAATGTTTCTTTCAGAGGTGAGGTTCGTGTAAAATCAAGAGTGGTCCCATTACTTTCAGCCGCCACATTTCCCTCAGACAGGCACACACCTTTCCCTGCAGCCTTAACATCTGCCAAGAATTTGTATTCTACTTGAGACACTACACATGCTACAATCATTGTAGCTTGATTAGTTTTTACTTGTGACTGAACCAATTGGGTTCATATTAATTGAAACTCCACATAGAGGCTGCACACTTCTAACAGCATTTCCAACTTCAACCTAGGCGCCTATTCAGGCATCACTGCCTAGCAGGTTTTTTTTTCCTCATCTTTTAGCTGACCCTGGTAAGAACTAAGCAAAATACTGGATTGTACATTCTATACAGAGGTCATAAAACCTTCTATGTTCCGTTATTTTTATCAAGGAAACTTTGCTATTCAGTTAATATCTGTACAATTGATCTCCTGTCAGAGGCACCTCACTCTGTATCACTCAGATGCGGTTTTGGTGTCAGATAGCAGAGTCATAGCAGATGTGCCTATATTATGGGAATTGCTACAGAATGCCATAAATTTAAGGGTATTTTTTTCAGACGTGTTTTTTAAAACCAAAGTCCAGTAACTACCAATAATATCCAGCTTCTCAGCTTGCACAGGCATTGAAGTTTCAGGCATTGTATGCTTCTGTAGTGAACCTTTAAGTGCCAGCTACACCATGTGACAAAAAAATACATTATTTCCCTTTGCAATCAGTTCCTATGAGAGACTAAACAAATCCAGGTTTATTCACTCTTGAAGTTGCTCTGCTTTTGAAACCACTAGCATCCTATATTTCTTCTCTGAACAGTACATTCCTGTTTCCTTTTGTTCTGAATTGGTTTTTCTGATCTCAAGTATTAGTTTTTTGTAAAGGGTATTTTCAACAAAACTCATCTTCCGTGTTCTCTGACACTTGGATACTTTTTGAAACACTGGTTGATGCAGCAGTACTTTTCCATGAGTTTTCAAAGTTTTACTTAATGTTAAACCTTTTCAGAAGCCTTACAGCCCATTTATAGAGCAAGAGATCCTATCTGCACTATCTCAGCACTGTTACTTCGCAATGTGGTATATGACAGCTGGAACACTCATGGACTCCAGTTTGTATTAGTTTACTTGGATAAAGGTTCTCAAGACTGCAAGCATTTTTTAATTAATACTGTGGTTGTTTGCACTGCTATCTCTGTACAAAACTTTCTGGAGTGTCTCACTGGAAAGACCTGTTCATCATGGTACCCTGGGCTGATTGAGACATCTCTACAGAAGTAAAAGAAAGGATTTTTTCTGTGTCAGATTTGAGGAACTTCTTTGCAGACTAATACTGTTTTGTAACAAAGGGTTTATTACAGTCTCTGTATTGTAATAAGCTGCAACAGAAATATCATTTTATAAATAAACCCAAAGGCTATTGCACAATGCAGTTGAACATACCCACAATCAAATCAAGTGTCATTACATAGCATGAGTTGGCCCTTGGAAATCTGTGATGAAATTCGAAAAGGGTAATCTTGAGCCACTACCTACCTACTGGAATTTTATTTACATCCTGTGCCAGAGTGACTGAGAAAGTGAATTGGATGTGTGCTGATCAGGAATCCTGAAAACATATTGCACCCAAACATCTTCTGAACTAGGAATGGACAAACCAGAGAATTATTTGTAAATTATTACATCTTCTCTCCCTTCCCTCCAACAGGTAAAGCAGCTTTTAAAATGCAGAAAATTTTTAAAAAATCCTCACCTCTTTTATTTTTTTTAAACTACACAAGTCCAGTTAAGGCTAAACATATAAGAAAAAGTAAGTTTGGGGTATTTTCAGGATCAGGAAGGGGAGGGGAGAGAAAATTGGTTTACTAGCCAAGATTCACCTTTTTGATTGTCTGCAGGGTGACAAATCTCAAGTGTCTACTTCTTTTCTTCTCCTTCTCTTTCCCCTACAGTATAAAACAGGACAGATTCCTTACAGATACTGAGAACCCCATGCAGGGTTTGTTGCTTTTTGTTTCACTGTCCTTCAGTAGATCCAGCAGTGTCCAGTGACTCCTTCTTCATTCATTAGCTCTACAAGCATTTTAATTTGGGGATTTGTTTGAACAAATGACAGAAACCATTTTCCATTGGTTTTGTTTCACAGCTTAGTGGGCTGCGAAACCAGTACTAGGATTTGTTTTTCTCATGTGTGTGGTGACATGGGGTGGTTTAATACAATCTATTGATTTGACTTTTTTATCACAGTATCAGAGGTGACATATCTGTGACTCATGCCCACAAAACTGTGACTGATGGGTGCATGCTGCAGTGTTGGACCTTTTTTATATTTTTATATATTTAGAATGCATTTGATGTGGAGGGTCCCCAGACCAGCAGAAATCATAAAGAAGAGAAGAAAAATTGCTGATATTTCTGATTAGTGGCTGAAAGTAAAATTAAATATGTTTCTGAGCATGCACTGACACTTGAAGTCCAGAGAGATCATGTGTTCTTGACATCCCTACCTTGAACCTCCTGAAATGCACTTCTGCCCTTCTGCCACTCTTTTTGTTGGTATATTTTCCATGCTTCATTCTCTTTGCAGAGATGATGTCCCTTTCCTCCACAGATCTTCTCAGAAAATTTCTAACCATCTCTGACAAAGTACCTGTCAGTAGAGTTGTCCTGTCAAGGACTGACCAGTTAAGGACTTTGCTGAAGGTGTCTGCATGTCTAGCCCTGCCATTTAAGAGTAAATTATCATCCAGTTTTCAGTAGACAATCTAATCACCATGAATTTATTTTCACAGGTAGACTACAAGAGTCCCATTTAAAGTAGGAGAGCTAAAATAAAGTAGAAGAGGGTAGAACAGAGCAACAAAACTTCTGTTTGGCATTAGTACACAGAAAGTTTAAAATTATGCAAATGAAGACACAATCATAGATTTGCCAGACTTTTTTTAAAAAAATTCACAGTCCTAGTGATAGTTCCACATCTGATTAGGATATAGATGTGATCAGAGAGATAGAATTCCAAATCAATTTTTGACAGAAATCAAGGGAAGAGACAAAAAATAGAGGAATCTGGACTACTGAGTAAAGAGCTCATCTCTGTTTTTTAGAGAGAGTATGAATCAGTTTCTTTCAAGCACACAGCGTAAAGGATGCATATAGCTCTGGTCCAAAGTGCTGATGCCAAAGAAGTATGGTCTATGTGAGAGTGCCGAGGTAGAGATTAGGAACGAGTGGATTGGGCTGAAAATTGGCTCAGACCAGAAGTACACAAACAGAAGGTTAAATGTTTGTGAATGAAACCTCCTTATAAACTGTAAAGAGCTCAGCTACAAGCACCTGAATTGGAAAATATCTGGGTGTATGGCCTTCACAACACATTGGCCAAATAGCACAAACATGAAAAATGCCAGTATAATCCTAAAGCACGTGACAAGAAGTATTTCTGGTAGAAGAGGGGTAATTGACATCAAAACAAATAGCTTTGCTCTCGCCTCACTTGTAAATAACCTTTTTATTCAACTGTGAGGAGAATTTGAGAAACAATGAGCCCATTTTTTAGGGGAAGCTAGTGTGCTTTGGCTTAGATAGTATATTGAGAGCTAAAAGGGCATATTATTGTGAAAATAAATGAGATTTTTGTCAGTTTATAAGTAAACTGAAGGACAATGTCACCATAGGAAAAAATTACTATGAAAAGTCCATCGATAGGTTAAGACTGGAAAACAGAAGCATCGTGGTTTTAAACAATCTGTTTGGGACAGAAAAAAACCCTAAACTCACAAAACCACACTATTAAACTCGCAATGTAGCTTGCTTAGCTGATGAAAAGGAGTACATAAAGCGGAGCAAAGATGTTACAGGATATCGTTCAGTGGCTCAGGACTCGTTCAGTTCCTCTGCTCCTAAACATAACAAAAGACATTTTTACCTGATGATAATGAACACTAGACTGAACTCATATTGCTGAAAGCTGTCAAATTGTGAGGATATGAGGAGCTGCTCCCAACAACCTGGACAAAACACAGAGTGGGTAAAAGTTAACTGTGCAGGTCCTGGTCCCGGGTGACCCCCCAGTTCTGGGAAGGTCTCAGAGCTGGTGGGATCTTTGTGACTGTAGCAAATCCTGGCTTACAGGACCCTGCTGTGTATTCAGAGGCTGAGGCAGAGGCACAGGTGCTGCACTGTCTGTTCCTTTTGTTCCCAGCCCTGTGTGCAGGGAGGAGAGAGTGAGCAGCACATGGCTTGGAGAGTCTCTGTGGGAGCACTAAATTGAGCAGTGCTGTTCCTAGACTATAACTTTTCAGTGAACAACATGAGTCTCATTTCTATTTTCTCTTTTTCTCTCTCATCCTTGTTGCTCTAGAAAAGCAATTTACTTATACAAGTGGAATGGGGAGGGGGATTTGTTGTTTGTCTGGGAGGTTTTTTTCTCATTTTGGGGAAAGATTTTTGTTTTCTGCATATCTCCTCTTGCCTCTGCCATTCTTAGGTTGCGAACAGATAATTTGTTCTTTCCTCCTCTTTTGTATGTAAGTGGTGGAGGAGGGATGTTTATTTCCTTATTCCTCATCTACCTTTGGATGTCTGGCCCAGATTAAAATATCTTCAATTCTTGTGAGCCTGCAATTAGACTTCGCAGCCCCACTGTTTTTCAATAGGTACAGTTCCCTGCCCTAATGTTTAACCTCAGCAATAACTGCAGGAACTTCACTTAATGGCTTTGTTCTGCCTGCAGTGACTAATTGCAGGGGACATAATCTGCAGCTAACCACCTCTTTTATATACTTCTGCACTAATATCATGCCTGTCTTTTCTGTAGAATGAATGTTCCCAGTTTTATCAACTTTGATCTCATTGGAATCGATTTTCTGCTTTCTCTTTCATTTAGGTGCAAATGGCACTCAGAATAAATACCCTTTCCAACATGAGGTTGGACCATGGAGCACATGGCAAAACATTTCCAGTTGCAAGAGCTGTTTACATATCTAGAATTTCTACCCCAATATTGTTTTCAGCATCTTCACTGGCTTTCATTTTCCCCAAACTGAGATGGAAAAAATTAAAATACTGGATTGGTCAGAGGAATGGAAACATCTAGAAAACGTTATGAGTCAGAGCTAACTCTGCAATGTCTGATTTGGATTTACTGAGTCCAAAAGAGACTCTCTTTTGTGTCTGGGTTTTGAAATGGACTGTACATGCCTAGATTAATAAAATAAGTAATTCGGGGACTTTAGGACAATTTCTCATTTCTACCAGCCAGACTACACTTGCACTGACTAAAAACTCTTGGTGAGTTTTAACAACACAATAATATTGAAAAAGGCACAGATATTGCCAGAAAATAATGTATGACTATAAATAGCTCTGTCTTTGCTTCACTGCAGGCAGGACCAGCAATAAAAAACATGTTCTACTGGGCAGTGAACCCTGCTCTCCCACCTTCCACAGCCAGAGGAAATAACAAACATATTTGGGCTGACCCACATCATTAAGGAAAATTATTCACACAGTAGATCTGGGGGGCAAAACCAACCAGAAACTGGAATGGGATGGTGGGGATGTTCCCCACACTTGAGATTTAGCTTTAGCTCATTGCTTTCTTTTTCTCATTAGAACTGTAACAGAGCATCTGTGAAAGTATTAGCATCATGCATTCAAATTTTTTTGAGGAGGAACTTAGATATCTGGCTAGAGAAGGTAGTTTCTGACACCTAGGATGTCCTCATTTTTGTCATTCATAAAAATTCATGTAAATTCATAAAGATTCACATTAATTGGTGGCTATAACAAATAAAAAAAAAGTGTGTAAATATAAAGACAGTTCATTTATTGAGTTTTCATCATCTTGCTGAAATCAATATAGACATGAATGCAAAAAATCATAGGAACCATAGCTACATATGACCATACAGCTTCACATAACCTTAGCTAATGGAGACCCTTCTCCGACTTTCAGGAAAATTCTTTTGAATTTTTTTTTAATTTTCTTCTCAGAAAAAGAAACCCTCTGTGTTGTAGGAATTTTTAATCTAAAGTAATTTTATGATAAATTTAACAGGATACTTCTGTTCTTCTCCAACCTGTTACATCCCCGGTGGTAAAAGCCCAGAGTAAGACAAGAAATAAAACTTCCTAGGGGCCAGCAGCTGGAGGATACATTTAATTTCTTCTAAATAAAGTAGGTACTGTTGCCAGGTCCATATCAGTCTGAGTATTAATTTAAATTTGAAATGGACTATGAGCTCAAAGTTAACCTTAGTGTGGAACCCGGAAGTTTGAACACTGGGAAGACTAATTGCCATCTGACTCCTTTGCTCTGTATGAATGAATGGTATGTTTATATTTAAGTACTTAGACTTGATTACCTGGTCTGTCCCTTTGGTTCCACAGATGGGAAGTTACCCTCAAAGAATAGGCTGGAGCTCGCTGTAGCTGGAAAAATCTCAGCATGTTTCTGACAGACACAAACACTCTCTTGTGTAAGAGAGAAAATCTTATCTCTCAGCTGCTTGTTAAGAGCCAGGACACAGGAACCTGCTTAGTTCAGTATGCATCCTCATAACTGGGTCACACAAGAAGAAATAAAATCAGTCGAGTCTGAGCTGTCTGGTTTGTGGGTTCATTTCATACAAAAAGCTACAATAGGTACTACCCTCCTAGGTATTTTGGGTCCTAACTGTAATTTACTCAGCAAAACAACTTGTTTAGCTAAATGGCTTCCAAAAAAGCCATATCATCTGATGTGGATATACAAAGAGATTACAGATCTGCTGCTCTTGCTATTACACTGTTTGATTAGTCCTTTAATAAATTATTCATCAGCTTCACTGAAAATTCATTTTAGTAAATTTCATAAAAATCTATTCCTTGTACTTCTTCTACATGACACTACTTACAATTTTTAGTATTCTAAATTCTTTTGCATTTTCTTACTGTAGAATTAGATAATAAGTACTTAAAATTGCTTTTTGGTTTCTCTTTGGCAAACTTTAGGAGAACAATCTGTTAAGCTTTCTCTGCAAGAATTCTTTGCCAGCAGTTAGATCACTTTATCCATATTTTCTCCACCTTTCTCTGTTGCCTAGTGAAAATGACAGTGAGAAAATACATAATAAGGAAATTGCATTTCCACCAAATTTTTAAAGACTTTTGAAGAGAAATACAGTTAAAACACCAAAAGAATGCTTGTTTTACACTTTGTGGTGACGTGAATGGTCTAGTACAAAGCAGTTAAATCTCAGGCTGTATGCAGTTTTTCTATTGATGCATTTCTTTGTTTCTGCAAGCAATTAGTCTTGCTTCTTATGTGTGTTTAGAGGTAAGTGGCAAAAATTCTGCGAATACTGTGAATTCTTATCTCAATCAAAACTACCTCTTCAAATACTTAGGAAAAATGGCATGACAATGCCTTGGTTTTAACAGTGTAGAATCCAATGAAAATTCTTTAAAAGTCTGTACTATTCTATCCATTATATGAAAGTAATAGAGGCTTTTGTAACATTTCCAAAGAACAGAAACGGGCACCCTTTTCCATTCATATGAAGACTGTAGTGTATGTTTCATGTCAGATACAAAAAAAAAGTTATTATTTGTCACATAGTGCTCTAATGAAATGTACTTGACAGCACAGCTATATAGACTTAGAGACTGACAGCCAGAGACAGAGGTTGGCACATTCTATGCTCTCCTTCTCCACTCGCTTCCACTTGAAAGAAGCCAGACCTGCAGCCATGGGGACCTGGGGTGTGGGACCCTCTGCTGATGAACAAACACCCTTTCAGACAGAAGCTGTGACTGCAGCTGCAGCTCCTGTGGCAAACAGAAAATCAGCAGGTCACATCCCGAGCTATAATGTACATCATCAAAGCATCCTGCACCTTTGCAGTGGCCTGGGGGGCAGCCCTGTGGTGAAATCACGTCTACACGGAGGAATGAGGCAATCCTGGTGACCTGTGACTAAGGAAAGCCCATTCCCCCTGCCTCTCTGACCTCACTGGATCCTTTGAAACTGCAAGGAATACTTGCCAATACTTAGTGGTGTAGAAGAATTCTTGGCAGAACAAGAGCATGCTGTACTCTTAAAAGAATTGGACATCCCTGGCCTGCAGATTACACAGTTACTTTGAAGACTATGTGCCGTCTTCGGAATAAGATGGACCCTGTACCATCCTCGAATAGATACAACAAGGAAGAATAAGCATTATGCAAGGACGAAGCCAGATGCCAAACACCATATGGGAATTGCTAATTTAGCACACCTTAGCTAAAAATGCTTACAGCAAGACAACCAATCAACAAATAACATGAATGCATGAATACAGCCACTTAACCAATGAGCATTAAGCAGCAGTGGCGTGAAACAGTGTATAGAGAAGCATAAATATGTCAAAGTAGTTTAATAAATGAGAAAGACTTGTATATATTGGTGTGATTGTTGTTACTCGGCTGACTCTCCGTGGGACCCTCTTCATAGTGGCAAATTTCATTTCACAAAGACCATGTGAGTTAATTCTGCTGTAAATATTTCTCCACCACGTTGAAAAGATGTCATGAGCATTTGATAATATACATGAATTGCATATACATCCCCTGCTCCTACCTGATCATTAAAAACACAGTTTTGCACTTCACACCCTACCGGGTGCCGACATTGTTACAACCCGATGCCCTTTCTGCTTGAGGAGTATGGTAGCTTGAGATCTAACTAGCCTGTGCCACTGGAAATCTAATTATACTTACGCTTTTTCTTGCCAGAGCTGACAGCAAGTTGAAACCTTTGCCAGGTGTTTCATTTCCATAACTACCTGTGCACTGCTCTGTGTCTCCTACTGTGAGCCCACACAGTGCCTGCATGTCTGATGACTGCAATGAGAGGAGCTCACTGAGGGGCCTTCCCTGCCTCCTGTGATCACTGCTGAAGAAATAAATAGCCTCATATATGGCATGATCACTTTCTGCTTGTTTGTGGATATAAGCATAGTAAGGGTTCTCTTGCAGATAGGAAGTAAAATTTGTCATGCTAGAACATAACTTCTCTAGTGCCAGAGCTGACAGAGTAGAAAAAAAGAGAATGCTTTTCGCTGCACAGATATACTTTAAAGTATAACTGGATTGAATTAGATGGGATTTCTTAGCATTATTTGTCAGGAAGGGTCAGACTTACAGAGAGAATGATGTGAAGAGCATTTGTTGGGGAAGATTTTTAGCTGCTCATTCTAGCACACATGACAGTACTGTAAATAGGAAAGTGAACTGTTTACAACAGAAAAACTGCAGCATGACATTTGATATTATATTTCTGGGTTTCCTTGACCATTTCCTTGACCATTCCATTTCCTTGACCATGAGGTGGGGGGGGGGGGGGGAGGGGGGAGAGGGAAGGAAGAAGGATGACAACACAGGGTGCTGAATTTTCTCAGAAAATGGTGTTTACATTGTTTGCATTAAAAGGCCTGACAGTCATAAAGACTGTGTGACTTAAAATATGTTGTGTGTTCTCTCATCAACAATTGTAGTGTTTACCTGTTTGTTTCCTCTGTTTCTTTCTGGGAGAAGCAAGGGCAACTCAAGAATAGTGCAGGTGTGGAAACAAACAGGCAGGCAAATTTCCTAAAAACTCAAGCTTGCTCTGCAAATGTGGCACAATGACAGCCTATTTACACATTTAACAGATTCAGCCAATTTACCAATTACCAGGCAATGCCAAGAGCAGTACTTAGGGCTGCTTGGTAGCTGCTGTTTCACTTGTCATTTGAAAAGCAGTGGTAAGTGCTGCCCTGATACAAATGTGTGGAGAAAGAGCAGCTGAAAGCACCATGGGGTTTGTTAGCCTTCTTGGGCCTTCCTCTTCCTCCTCAGTAGAATCTGCTTCAGGGCTGAGACAAGCACATGGGCCTTGGGTGGTGACCGTGGCTGCAGAAGCTCCCACCAAGTTGTTTCTTCCCCCAGGTAAGGAGCCCACCTGGGTTTCTGCCACCATCTGTGTGTCCATCCAGGCTCACAGAGAGCTGGCTGTTCAGTAAAGCTCTATCAGGACACCACAAGCACAATAACCTTCCTGATATCCCCTCTCCCCAGCAAACCACCCCTTCCCACACTGAATTGCTAGGAAGAAAGATGAGGACTTCTGAGTGACAGAACCATCCTCACATCAGCTGGCATCTGCTGCTGGTGATATTAAGCTGTTGATATCAGTTTTGAAGCCAGGACTGTCTTTTTTTCTCTTTTTTTTTTTTTTTTTTTCTATGATTGGATTGCAGGCTCTCCTCTTATCCTTGATTTCCTGTGCTTTTTTTCCTGTGATATTTCTCCTCTCTTTCTTTTATCCAAACCAGCTTCTACACCCAGAATAAAAATTACTGGATGGTTTAACCTGGGGAATTATGTTTACTTTGCTTGCCTGCTCGGGTGAGTTTATAGAGTTAAGGAATACTTATAGCTGCTGGAAGGCAATTAACACAGGGGATTATCTCCAGGTACCTGTGCTGAGCTGCCCTTCAGTGATGGGAAACAAAAGTATCTCATTTTACAACTGCTACAATTCTGTGCTAAATCAAGGAACGCCTCTGGGTTTGCTGGTGTATGAAATGCATACACTGTGGCAAGTTAACTGCAATTCTTGGAAGAAGCAGTAGCAGTCATAGCCCTCTGTACTGGGAATCAATCTATTCCTGTGGGGTCTGATGTGCTCCCTCAGCACAAGCTCGTGGTGATGTTATCTCAGAGAAAAATAGATCCTCTCTGTGCTTCTTCCCTTCTGCAAATGAGTAGGAAGTTTGTTGGGTTTGTTTTTTTTTTTTTTCTGTTTTCTTTCTTTGTTGTTGTTTTTGTTTGCTTGGTTTAGGTTTGGTTTTTGGTTTTTTTTGGTTGCTTGTTTGTTTTTTAAATAACATGTTCTCTTGCATTTTGTTAGAGCACTAATCTCAAACTCTTCTATTGCTGCAGGGGGGAAGGGCTGAGAAAACAGTCTGCTATTTATAAGCAGGCATAGTGAGTTCTTTCCTTTATAGTTGGTAGCTTTTATAAAATGTTTCAGAAAATTTGACTGCTAATAATAAACCTTAAAAATCTCCTATCTTTATAGGGCCAGTGTAAAATACTCCTCTGTTTTGGGCTAATTACCTTGCCACTATGCTAAGGTAAACCCTATGTCTTACAAAGCCACTCTCTTTAAATAAAAGGATTTCAAGTAATGGTGAAGCTCATGCCACAACCTGTTCTCATGCTTATCCACCCTAATTTTTGGAAATTCCTCTATTTTGCCACAGCAAATATTCTAGCTTCAGCAATGTGGCAATTGTTTTGTGTGCTATGTGAATGTCCTCTGAAGTGCAGTGGGTCTCCTTTTGTGTTTAAGTCATTAATTCACATTTTTCCTTATTCTTGAAATCTAGTGATTAAATATGACCTCCCATTTCAATTTCACAAACTATTATTGAAGCGTTTCTTTGAGTTACTGGAATTGTTTGGTCAGAAGCACTGTATAATACATTTCAAAGAGCTGGGAAGACAAGCAGAAGATGGGAAGATGTGCTTGAAATTAGGCCTGTTTTTGTTACCATAGCAATGTAATAACACAGCAAAACTCTCCACAGATATTATTCCAAATATCCTACCTTTGCAGTTTCTCAAGGACATAGAAAGACCAGCTACCATTCTTTTCCTTGTCAAATCCCAGAATGTGGGAGTCAGGGAGTAGGGAAATCCTCTTTTAGTGTTTCTTCTTTGTAGGTTTCTATTAGCAATTTCAAATATCTTATCACAGGTGATAGTTATTCATGGTTTTATTTAATCCCACAATTATAGCTGGCATAAACATGCAAAATTTTATTGAAATTAAGTAAAAGACAATAGAACCATGAAAGGAAACTGACTATATCTCAACTACAAATGACAGGGAACTGGGATATGGTTGCAGGCTATGTGCAATGCAGGTAGATCAGTCAGAAGGCACTAAAGAAATTCAATGGAATGTTGAAGTACTGGCAAGGTCTACCACTTCAAACAAAACAGGACATGAGGCACATCAGTGAAAACCTGATTATTCACCAAAGCCAGGATCAAAAGGCAATGATCAGACAAAAGGTTAGGGAGAGACTGACAGTCTGGGAGACTTCTTGAAATGGGAACAGAATGTCAAGCAAGGCTCGCTGTTGTGCCTGCTCAGATGGTAAAAGCAGACCTCTCTTGCCATAGAGTTAGACACAAGCTGATGATGTGGTTCAGCTCACTGAGTCTCCAGCACAGGTCAGACTGGGCTCCAAAAGAGTATTCCACTTGGACTGACTTGCTCTCAGACAATTGTCTGTAGTAAAGTTATGTATTGGTGAAAAGAGATGATTAGAAATGGAGGTACTTGGGGTCTACAGCTCTGTCACAAGAATACTTGCAGGATAACAGCGCTGCCATGATTCAAAGCCTTTGGCTGAACTTTAGAGCACCTTTTATTAGCCCGGCCCTTGTTTTCTGATTTAGTTTAGATGAGAATGCATCATGCTAGTGAGTCAGCTTTTTGTAATTAAAGAACCTGTAAGCTTGTAAATGCTCATCTCAGTGTGTTGAACTGCTGTTCTCCAGTTACAAATGATTACTGAGTTGTCATCTGTACAGCCATTTGGGTTCTTTTATTTTACTTAAAATTGGTCCTTTCCCTTGATGAACAAACCTCAGTTTTCAGATCTTGCAGCTCATGATTTCAGCTGACCCCATATAAACTAATAACCAACTAGTTCTTTGGAGCTGAGTCATCTTTAGCTTTCCTTAATTCCCAGCAACCAGACTTCAAAATGCATACTTCAAAATCTCATGACAGAAATTGCTGTCTGTCTGACTCCAGTGGTGAAGTTGGATTTGCCATACATTTTCTTTGCTTTTTTTTTCACCACATGCTGGCCCAATTAAACAATCAAGGTTCTAATGCTTTCAGAATTTGATTTTGGGTTTTGACATCGTAATTGTGCCATTTTAGGCTCTGTATGTATATTTTGACTATGCTGGTACTGAATCCACTGAACTGAATCTCTTGTATTAACTCTTTTTTTTTGCAGTGCATTTGAAAAGGATTTCTGTCATCATTGAGACATGTGATACAAGGGGATGGACACTCAAACAGGTGAAGTTCATGTCCCGCAGAGCTTGTGATCTAAATTTGTGGTAGGAAAGCTCTGTTCATGTTTCCTTTCAGAAAACGTGACAACAATGGCTCCCCAGGGACTGCCATAGCTGATGTACTTGTATCAATTTTTCTTTCCATGGGTCAGTCAAGGGTCTCCATTGTTCCTTTATATCCACACCAATACAGAAAAGAATATAAAACTGCAGTTTAAAAAGTGATTTTGTTCTGTCTTTCATATAGCATTTATTTAACTTTAACAAAAAATCAATCAGCCAACCAAACCCAAACAACAACAAAACAACCAACCAAACAAATGAAACCAAACTATAATGCACAAATGCAGATCTTCCTGGCAAAATCTTTACCAAGGGGGCAAACAACCATAGCCCAGTGGGGTGACAATTTATCCAGCCATAATATTCTCAGTGCTCTCACCATTGCACTACGAGCTCTTGAGAGAAGAGCTGTGAGCATTATAGCGCAGAGTCCTCACCTCTTTTGAACTCATGTATGTGCTGCAAATGTGCAACACAAAACTAGGATCAGGTAAAATTTGTAAAACATCATAAAGACAACACAAGCTTTCATTGCTCAGGAGATGTCAACATATTTTTTTTCTTTGGGGAGATAAAGAGATTGTTTATATGTGAGACAGAATCTTTTGCTATTTAAGAAAAAGAAATTAAATCCATTAATAACATGAAGTTTGATTTTCAATCCTGGCAGTCTAGTGTTCAGACAGCACCTGTTCCTACCTGTCTGTCATAAAGCCAACACAAAAATAATTAAGAGTGGGAGTAGCAAAGGATGCATTTTCAAATGAGGTTTTGATTCTCTACCCAGTTTTTAGCCTTTAAGATATACCAGCTGTATATTTCAAATCCTTCTTCACAACCACGTTACTTGGGCAGGAGATAGAGAAGCAAGGGGAGCCTACTACTTCCCTCTTCTCCCCTGCCTTGAAGAAAAAAGTTTCCAAAACTGGAGGCTTCTGAATATTGCACAGGTGCTTGGACTTTTTAAGCCATCTTTAACCTACAGTGTGCAGAAAGAGAGAAGTCTTTTGCTCACAGAGGCTGATTAATTCACTTTTTATCTTTTTGCTCAGATACTGATAGTGAAGGAATATATCAGAAACCTGAGCAAGACAGCCTAAAAGTAATAATGTGCCTGTTGAAATCCTGAAGTTAAAATTAGACTCTGTACATTCAAAATATATGCCATATAAATTGACAAATACTTTAAAAGTGTTTCCTTCTTTTAAGTCACCTATCTATTAAACTGACACCTTTCTCTGCTTTGAGGGAAATATTAATAGCACTGACTTCTGCAAGAGAAGTGGAAAATGACAAATTTGTTCTTGATGCTTCATGGTTAAAAAAAGACCAAAAAAAAGAGACTCTGTTAGACTCTGACAAGATGAGTTGATCTTATAATTCTTATTATGCTTGAAACTTACAGGTGGTATCAGGCACTGAAATTAATGTTTTCCTTGCAGGCTTATAAACTAGAAAATGGATTACTACTAAACCATGAAGATGCCATCTTCACTTTTAAAAGAACAAAAGTGAAGTTTCTTGGTTTTTGTTTGGTTTTTTTTTTAATGAAGTGATTTTTAGTAGTATTTTTTAATATTATTTAGTAGTAAATGACAGTAAATATCCGGAGTTTTAGCTCTAAGAGCCAGTAAAAAGACAATGCGTGGTTTCAGAGCTGCACAAAGATCACTGCCGGATGTTCAGTGCAACAGCACCCTCTATGTCTGATGACTTCTAAATGCATCCCTCACTCCGAGGTGCGCTGTGCCAGGTGACAGTGTCATTTCTGGTCATCTGCGGGCCTCTTAATCTCACCTTAATAGTCCACGAAGATTAAAAGCAAATTATAAACATAAGAGTAATTAAAGATATAAAGAACAGAGTAAAAAAGAGCAGGAGTTCGGCACAACTCTTTGCATACTATCCTTCTGTTGTTTAGTAAAAAACCCCTATTTTGCTGGCAAAGGAACTGAGACGATGCAATTCATACTGCCTTTAGTAAAGGATTTGGTGTTGCATGTCATGAGAAGTTACTAATTTACAGAAAATAGAAAGCAGTGCAGCACTTGGACAAAGGAGACACAAGAGTGTATTTTACTGAAATAAAAACAAATGCTGGAAGACAGTTACTTGAGGAATTAACTGTGAACTGTAATTTGCAAAACAGGAGTCAAGGAAAATGTAGTTCTAGGCTATGAAAGACATACCATTTCTGCAAAGATAAAGAGTATTGAAGTATACTGTCCTTTTACAAAACATTGCTAAAATCCTCCCTAGCATATAATATGCAATTATGGTCACTTATCTTTTTTAAAATAACAGTGCAAAATCAGACTGGAACACTGAAATAAAATGTATAAAGGAAAAAAGAGGGAAAATAGCAGACTTGTATTTTAAGAGAGAAACAAAAGTATCCTTGTCTCAGGTTTGGGTGTTTTTGGTGTGTTTTTCCTTAATAAGAATCTTCAAAGTTTGCTGGCACATGAATGTGGGAAAATCAAATTAATTTTTGTTCGTTCTTAGTGAAGTCAGTGTTTCACTTACTCTGTTGTGATTTTTGGTGAGGAGAGTAATGAGTAAAACCTCCTGGCCATAAAAAGGTCACAGAAGGTATGGAAGTTTTCCATTCATATTTTTGGCCCACTAATTTTCTTACAGGTAATACCCTTCAAATAGAACAGCTGGAGCTGTTGCCAGTGTTTTCTTCCCTGGTGATACCTTTACCATAAGTGGAATTTTTATTGCAGAGTGAAGGCTTCCTCTTCTGCAAAAACATTTTGGTTATGGCACCCTCTGTTTGTGTGTGAGGGATGCATTGGCTGTACATTTGAATTTTATTGTCTCAGGTGTATTTGCTCTTGGATTGAAGTAGCAAAAGCTGTCAGAAAGGTTTTATCATTTTATTCAGAGCTGGTTGTAGATGCTGTCAGTGACTCTACTGCTGTAGGGTTGTCCCATTCCCTGGAGGGCAGAAGTACAGAAGTTTCAAAGATCTGGCTATTGTTTAGAAGAACTAATGGCATATACTGTGGTGAAGGACTTTGGTAACACAGTATTTGTTTGCCTATTCAATATACTTACAGGTAACTTTTCCAAGGTTTATTAATTCCTCTATTATTTCTGTACTACTTGAATATCTTTTTACTGTTTTAAAAATATGCTTTCATTTGGAATATGCATTCTCAATCCAACCTTCAAAACCTTCACTCATTTTCCTAGTCATGCCCTAAGTTTGTGCTGCCAACTGTAACAGACCCTTTAAGAGTGTTTTCCAGGGAAGTTCACAAGGTGGTGCCGATTCCCATGGTCCCACTTCTCAAGCTTGTCCAGGTCCCTCTGGATGGTGTCCTGTCTCTTAGGTGTGCCAGCAGCACCACTCAGTTTGGTGTCATCTGCAAACTTGCTGAGGGTGCCCTCAATCCCTTTGTCCATGTGACTGAGGAAGATATTAAACTCTGCTCATCCCAGTATTGACTCCTGAGGGATGCTCCTTGTTACTGATGTCCAACAGAACTCTGAGCCATTGACAACTACCCTCCTACCTATTTCTTATTCATCTAGCAGTCCACCCATCAAATCCATGTCTCTCCAATTTAGATGAAAGGATGTTGTGAGGGACTGTGTCAATGGCTTTACAAAATCCACAAAAATTACTTTTAGAGCCTTTCCCTTGTCCACTGATGTGATCATTCCATGACAGAAGGCCACAGAAATGTGCCTGCAGAACATTTGTTATTTCTAACTGGTTCTCCAGCGTTGTTGCACTTACCTTCACCTGTGGGTCTTGTGTTACTGTCTCTTGCCATGAGGACAATGCAAGCTTCAATTCCAAGAACTCTTTTTCTGAGAACTGGCATCCTCCAAAAATGGAGGGCAGAAAAAAGCCTTTAGGCTTTCAAAGATTTTTTTTTTTATTACTATTCTTATAATGGTTTAAAATGCATCTTGAAGATTTTGGTGGTGATTAAAAAGGAGTTACAAAATAGCAAGTCATTATGGCGTTGTTTTCAGCTTTCTTTCTCCACTGCCTTTTATTTTTTAACCTTGTATATTATTTCTTGATAAGGTTTTTCTGAACAAGGCATTTGTTCCCTCAGTCTTCCCCAGAGACAGAACTCAGCAAGGAAAACAAGAAGAGGAATAAAGCAGAGGCAAGACCATGGTAAATCAGCTTGCAGTCTCTTCTTGGGGCATTGCAGGTCTGTGCCAATGTCTATTTGGACCAGTACCCAAATACTTCACGTTGTTTTGAATTACAGAAAAAAAGTCATCTTTGCTTTGAGCTACAGAAATAACTGTTAACCTAATTTTGTTGCTAAACAAAACAAAAGACCACAAAGGAATCTTTCGGACTCAATAAAAGTTCGGAAGAAATATCCTTTTAAAAATGAATACTCTCTGAGCAAACTACAGGTTATACTTGCAAAATGATATCTGGAGTGCTTTTTTGAAGTCAATATCATGTAGAGGAGTACTGACAGGCTAAAACATTATATAAACCACTTTTTAAGCACCAAATATGTCCTAATATTGACTAAGTATGTTTTCTTTAAACAACCTTGCAAAGGTATCTTTAGGCACATTTTGGTAAGAAGAATCAAGGTAATCGCTAGAATCTTTGACAGGACTGTTTTAAAATTAAGACACGTGAGAAATTGGTACAGTTTTTTTGTTTTTGTTGGGTTTTTGTTGTTGTTGTTGTTGTTTTTTTTTTTAATATGAGGGAGCAAAAATTAACGTAAGCTTTTAGAAATGCCAAAAGATAAATTTCTTTTTAATTTACTTTGTCATTAGAAATTGAACATGACTGTAAGAAAATGTATTTCAACCATGACATGACTGAAATTGATTAAAATAATAATATAATTTCAGTTAATTGTCCTAAATAAGGGTTAATTTTAAAAATCTTATAACTTTTTTATTCTGATTTCTAATATAATTTTTCTGCTATATTTGTCTTATAATTTCCAGAATAGGAAAAAATGTTTACACTCAAAGTGCAATCTTCTGAATTTCAATCACAGTCTTTTAGATAAGAAATTGTCTCCGTTAAAAAAAAAAAAAAAACAAAACAAAAAAGTTAGGGAAATTAACATGTTTCCACCTTTTACATGAAAAGTTAAATGCCAACAAAACAATAAAGCCCACTATTTAAAAGCCAGCACAAAATAACGTAAATACTTTTAATTTTAGAATTTACTAAAAATATTTATCTATTGTTTTTCTTTTGGAACCACATCTCTTCATTATTCAAAGTAATTGCCACCTTACACAACTTGAGAAACTCATTATTCTGTGATTAGTGTGAGCTGCCTGATTCTATTTTAGTTAAGTCTGTTTCAAAGCATATTTTACACAGAAGCCTTATGGTTACTGCTGTATTATGGAAAGTGGTTTAACTGCATGTCTTAGTGGGATTTAGTAGGGAATATTTCTGGAACATGCAACATGTTGTTGCATTTTTACTAGAAGCGTGAATAATCCTTCCCAATGTCACTTGGGTTTTACTTTTAAAAAAAACTACATTTGAAACTGTAGCTGTATCATCCCAATTATTAGAATAAAAAGTGTTAAACTATTGTAGTTATAAGAACTTGTGGGCATAAAGGACTGTTTTAAAATGTATAAATTTTCCTGAATGTCTGAGTACTATGAGCACCACAGCAAAATGCTCAGTTTTTCCCTTGCAGAAATGCTTTATTTAGTAGTTGTTCAATATTCTTGGTATTACTGATAAGTCTGTGTCATTCTAAAGCATATTTTTTTTTAAATTTCCCTTCTGTTAATGTGCTGTTAGAAGTTTTGATTTGTTATTTTCAGTGCTGGTATGTGTATGTGCTGATTGAACTGGCTTCATTCATACAGCAAGGAGAAAAATGCTGTGTACTGATGTCTGATGTGCAGACCACTTGTAAGCAGTAGCAATTTTCCACATTGCTGCATTTCTTGGTCTCTCTGTCACACCTAGCTCAATTACAGGCAGATTACTGATTTACATCATTTAAAACTCCAGAAATGTGTGAATTGATAGTTTAGTGCGTCAGTGAGAGTGCAGCCCTGCAGTGTTTTCACTTCTCTGCACGATTCATAGCATCAGCTAGGAAGCTGAATCAAGGAGATTCAGGCTATGATCCAGGAGCACCCTGGGGACTGGGAAGATGTAACCCAGGGAAGAAGTGTCCTTAGAGCCCCATTCTCTGATGCCAGCTGCAGAGAGTCAGGACAGCTGCTTTCCCTTTGGAGACGTGCACACAGAATTAATAGCAGACAGGAAAGTCCCTGGGGTGTAAGACTTGTCTGTAGAAGCTAGGATAGCTTTTGGTTCCTAGTCTTCAAGCCATAATTATTTAACTTAATAACTCTTTTGTAGTCAAATCTTGTTATTAATAACTCACTGGTGCTTTGAAATGTCTAACATTCCTGTAACCCTAGATGTGATCCTCCTGTATTTATAAAATTGAGTTTTCTTTTTTTCTTCTGTACACCCTGCTCTTCTACTGTTCAAATCTGCACACTGCTTTGTGTCTTGCCTGTTGTTGTTCACTTAGCTAACCAAATTTCTATTTTACGCTTTGGTTATTTGGATGTAGAACTTCGTCCCTTCCACTCTTTTCATCCCTTCTACCTCCCCTCCTCTTACACCTCATTTGAAAAAATATATTATGTTTCTGTAGCATTTCCCCAGTGCTTATAACAAAAGCTTTATAATTTCTGGGTGAGGCAAGTAGTTATTAGCACTTATCTGTCACACAAACAGGACAAATGTTTAGCATCAGTGAATGATGTCAAGAAGAGTTCAGGACTCTCTGAAGACTTATTGGGGATGGTTTGGGGCATTGACTTAGAGTTGTATGCTGAGGGCACCAGTAGTTCTAGCTTCCTTTCTTTTATTTTCCATATTTCAGCCTTGCAGTTGATACTTGTTGTTTGCTTTGGGTTGGTTTTGAGCTAGCTTGTTGTAATGCAGAAAAAAGGACAGCTTCCTTTTGGTGATTTATTGAAATAGCATTTCCAGTATCATTTCAAAATTGCCTCACATGGGTTTTCATCACAGACATAATTGTGTGAAGAGGTTAGATTACCTCATCAAAGGTAGAGGGTCGTACTTAGTAAACAAAAGAGTCTTTTATAGCCTCTTTTTGCAATCTATTGTTAATGTCACACTTTTCTGCATACTTTCATCAAAGTACATTGAGATATCTTGTATAGGCTTGATCCAAAGGTGTGAATCACAACTGCACCTCTATATATGTGTCACTTACATGACTTACTAAACATTTTAACTTTCTCTGCATTGTAGATTGCAAATTTAAAGTCAGAGACTCCTTTTTTTTTGATTCTGCAAGTAGGTGTCGAATATTGAATTATTTTTATCTGGATGCCCTAGCCCCAGATTAGATACAAAGAACAGTAAAGTTTCTAAAGGGCTATCAGTTAAGACAAAGAATGTGGTATAGTGTATTATGTCTGAGTGCTGGTATTTATTTATGTGAGCATTGTTTACACAACATGGCAAATGCAACAAGTGATGTTTCTGCAAGTGTCATGACACTTGTCCAAATGTGAGAAATGTGACTTGTTATGCAAATGTGATGGATAATAGTTATTAAAATGTGATAGTTTAGAAGATGAAAGCAGACAAGCTAATCCCAGGTTTGAGGATTCAGATGAATGTGGATGCTGACATGGAGAAAAAGTGGAAGAGTTTGCCAAGGCTGGCTGTCAAACTGCCTCTGTGGTGCCTTAGTGCTGAGGAAGCTATAGGCATGTGGGCCTCCACCCACACTGAAGACTAAATGAATGCTCTTTAGTGGGTTTTTAGGCCTTAATTTTGAGCAGGGTTGAGTTTCCCATTGTCCCTAATAACCTGTGCCCTAGGCTGTGCTAAGTTGTGCTGCCATCACCACAAAGGCAAACCACACAGCTGTGAAATATGTCACTTCAACCATAACCTTGTTTGGTGTTTCTGTGCATGTGTGGCACATTCATCTTATACACAAGTTTTAAAAGGTCTCAGGCCATGGTCACTTTAAACATGCAACATGGTTGCATGGTCAGTTTAAAGTAATACAAGTTGCAGCTAGAGCTGAGGAAGCAACCTCATTTATGTCAGATCTCCCTCCAAACCTGCTTACAATGCTGTAACATCCCTGTCAGCAATAGGAACAGAGGGAGAAGGGGCAGGATTTGAGGAGTAACTTAGATCAAGCACCTGATATGGCCTTCTGCAGAGAGTCCTATGGCAGTGGTGCCATGAGAGAAGCAGGTGGATGCTGTGGGTGTTGCAGGGCAGGTGAGACTGCACTTTCCAGATGAAGAATGGTGTGGATGGGCATTGGATTAGGAGGCAAAGCAGCCAGTTTGCACTATGGGTACAGTTTGACCTTGTCCAAGGGAGAAGTGAAGATCTGGTAGGGCAAAACACTCTGAACCACTGCAGGCATGAAGCAGTGCCTAGTAGAAAGGCAGTGTAGATGTAATTATAATAAGGAGATACCTAAGCAAGAATGACCCTCCTGTGGTCAAGTAGGTCAATACCAGGTCCTTATAGGATATCGCAGGTAGATAATTTTTTCTCTTGAGCTTCCATTTTAGATTAACTTCTGTAAAATAACTGTTTGGCAAAAGAGAAGAGCCAATGCCTTCAAAAACCCTCCTTAGTCCATTTATTTTATCAAAGGGCTAAGAACATAAAAATAACATATCTACTGATTTTCAAGCTTTTGGTGGGCTGTGTATTGCTAGTGAGTCAGTAATTACCCTCTTACTGTCCTTGATCTATGTAAAGAGGGAACAGGGACAAGCATTTCAGAAGCTGTAAAAGCTTTGTCGTTCAATTACCGTTGTTGAGAACATGGAGTGCTCAAAGGAGCTGTTTGAAAGGAAAACGTAGCTTTTACAGCTTCCAAAATTATTGTGACAGGCTTTATTGTGGTCCTTGTCTTATCTTCTTCTGAGGAAATTGAAAGTGAGCAGCCACTTTAAAAGCTTCTTTTGTGTCCTTCTCCCAGCCTCCTTCCAACATGTTAAATGGGATGTAAGTTTGTGCCTCAAGAGCGATGTCTAATCTGATGAATTTTTTGAGCTAAGTGCTTTCCTCTTAACTTTGCCAGCTCCCTCTGTACAAATGAATTCAGAGAGCAGAGAACTTCTTGATGTTGTTTTTCATTTATCTTTCACTCATGCAGGTAGGCTAGTTATTCCAGTTTTAAGGAGAGCAAGGTCTCCTAAGCCATGAAGAAAAGGCTTTATGTTGGATGTGAATGAAAGAGGCTTCCTATGACCTTAAGATGGTGCCCTGAGACCAAGAATATATTTTGGTTTATGTCTGTTTTTCTTGTTCTTTATCTGTGTTAGAGAGATCAGCCATGCTAATTTTGAAGTATTCTTGTGCTCAGGAGAATTCAAGACATCTGTTTGCTCGATGTTTTTCTGGGATGGGTAAAGAAAGGGTTGTGTAGCACCCGCTACAGCAGTGTATTACTGACTGTGCTGTCACATCTCCAGGCTGCTAAAGATACTGGCTGAGAGAAGTGATGCAAATATAATATAAATTAATTTTACAAAAGAAAATTATGTCAATCTTTTGGGAGATTCTGGTCTGGGCTCTTGAAATTTTGCAATAATAATATCCAAAATTATATAGCATACTCAGAAAGAATTAATTGCATTCCTGATGGTGTGACATATAATTTCAAATGCTGGTGATCTATACAAGTATAAACCTATAATTGTTAAACTTGAAGTCAAATATTTTATAATCTAGGCATAAAAATCTTGACATTTAATACTTCGAGGACTATTTCCACTACTGCTTTAAACTCATATTAGCCATGTTTAAAATAAAAATTTTTAATGCAATATTACTTGATGAAGTGTAGTTGGCTTCTCACATACCTTTTCCAAGGGAAGAATAATTAAAATAAATGTGAAGTTCAGAAAGAATTGGTTTATTATAATATACATTTTATAATTGAAAGAATAGCTGAGCAAACTTAATGAAAGCCAAGGCCAATAGTGAAAGTTTAGTAAATTGTAATGGTTTTCATGTTAGACAGTCACTGAAGGCAAACATTTCATCAGTAGATGTGTATATACATTTTCTGCTAAAAGTAATGGAAATTAGGTAGAGCTAACTGAGGGATGAAACTTTAAAAAGAAAACTCTGAAACCTACATGTGTGGAATCCATGGGCTTGAAAATGCATGGGCAACTTCTGCCAGACATCAGTTTTTCACTTCACATGCAACAGGGGCCAGGTAGGTTACTGCACATGTGTATGGAGGTAGCAATTGATGCCAACAGATAACATGAAGATGTTCACCTCATTTCTCTGTGTATAGCAGTGGAAGTCTTCTTTCTTACTGCAATAAAACTCTGACAAAAAACACTGTACCAACTTGCCATTAGCTAACGAAAAATGTAATGTTTCATTTCCATTTTACCAATTTATTTTTGGAAAATAAGCCTAAATCTTGAATGGAGCCTATCAGGAAGACCTACCCCACAAATGTTCTAAAGCAAATTGTACTAGTGCTCCTGTCACTCAAGCTGGATCCCAACACTTCCTTTTTCCACCCAGGGTTTGGTAAGACAAGGGAAAATTGACTTGAAAGGTTTCTTCTAAAGATCCAGATCTCTTACATTCAGATTATTGTGCCTCCCTTAAACTGTACTTCATTCACCACCCTTGTTTCCCTGAATCCCTCTGTAGGACAGGCGCTGCTCATGCAGTTCTTCTGCTGCAGACAAAGAAAGATGACACAGGAGTTATCTCTTGCAAGAACTGGAGCTTCGACAGGCAGCCTGCTCAAGGAGGGAAGGGAGAGTTTTAGCCAACTATGAGATACTTCAGAAAAATATATTGTTTGAGGTTCTAGCAAAAATTTTAAGTGACATTGTTGCTCTGAAATTTTGGTAGAAAAATCTCTACTATTCAAATCAACTGTAGTCCTCAATTACAATGTAAAAGAGAGCAAGACAAAACTGCATGTGAGAGTCAGTTCATTAGTATCTTCCATTCAAAAACACAAACATACCTAATGATCACTATGGTACTAGCATAAAAATATCTCAACAAGATAGAAAATGTTTACAGAAGAAACATTTAGGACCTGAAAGCTGCTATTTCTGTGGGCACATTACAAGTTCAGGGTAGAAGTCACAAAGTTTCCTCTCTGCAGTGAGTTTAAAAAACCAACAAACTTAAGTGAAAGACATTTGACAAATCAATGGGAAAGTAAATAAAACATCTATAAAAATATAGAAACCAGTGAAATGTAATATTTTCCATTTTTCACTGATAATTATGGCTCATTGAGAGAGGTGGAAGTGAAAGGAAGGACACCAAAACCATTCAAGTTTTCTCTATTCTCCTTTTTATACATAAGGACTGAAGAAGTGCTAAGTGAATCCATATAACCCTTATTTTGAATTGTGGAGTGTTAATCATACTCCTCAAGAGAAAGTGGCATATGTTTCTTTTGATAGCATGTTATTGATTCCTTGCCTCATTAAAGTCTAAAATGCAGGTGAGGTCTTTCTTCAAAAAACAAAAAACAGTACTTGCTGCAAAAGGTGCTTTTAATAATTTCTTTGTTAGTAACTGACATTTTCTTTCTATGGTTTAGTGATAAATACACTTCAATTAATACTTACTTGATAATGGATCTACTGATGTTGTCGGTAAATTAAAATTTCACACTTTGAGGAAATTATTTCTCATTATATATAAAACTAGCTAGTAGGAAGTTTAGAAAAGTTGCAGGATTCATCAGATACATAAAGACTGAAAGAATTTTAAGGGTTTCAGGTTTCATCTTTGGTGCTTATGGAATCACTTCATTTAGTCTTTAGTGTTTTTGTCATTATACAATCAAGAAAGGCTGGTCTCTTGTCTACATAGATCTGCACATGAAGGGAGCTATTTCAGATGCCTCACTCTGTTTTCAGCTTCTCTAATCTGTTTTTTCAGCATCAGTACTATGTGAGATCAAAAGGTTACTTTCATAGCCAGGTACCAGATCCTATCTTCAGCTAAATTGGGTAGAGACCCTATCTTATAGGCATGGATGTTTTTAAGCACCTAATAATGCTTTTTCTTATTCTTCTCCCTCTTCCTTCATCCTTATCCTGATGTTATTTCTGCAGACGAAGACATTAATTTTAAGCCTAGAGAAGCAAGTAAAACACACATCTACAGTCTCCAGCAAGAGGAAAGAGGGACTTGCACCAAGAGCTTGAAATAATTTTTCAAATACCTATGCATTAGGTAAGCGTAAACAAACAAAAACCTAGTGATTACTACATTTTAAATGTTACTTAGAACACATCCTTTTCCCCTGCTCTCTTGGGAAAATCTCACAGGGCCTCAGTAGGTTGCTGTGGAGCTAATATAGACGGTAGTATAGCAGGGTCCTTAGGGGTCACCACCACAAGCGAGAGGGGAAAGTGAAGAATTTAAGGACTCTGTGTGAAGATCGCCTTTCTCCAAACTCTGTTTCTGTGCATTATCATTCTTCACAATACTCTCAGTCTCTTTTCATAATTTTTATATCTTCTTCCCCTTCAAAACTTACCTAGAAATTAATTTTTTTTATGCTCATCAGGGCAAGCCTGAGAGAAGAGTATTTGTTGAGGTTGTTGCCTTAGTCAGAGAAGTTGAAAGTTGGTGATGATGTGGATTCCCAAAACAGCTGTGCAGAGCATTGAAGGAGACTAGCCATGCCATGGAAGTCTTTTCCCATAGGTGGAGACCCATGCCTGCCTCTCCCCCTGTAAATATGAAGAAACGTGTTTTCAGAACCTCATTGAGGAAAGAGAAATGTTCGCCTTCTGTGCTCTCCACTTCTTTCTGTGGAAGTACAGTGGTCATTCTGGCAGCCACCTCTGGAGCAATGGGAAAATTTATGGATAAAATCTCCCTTTCTTGCTGAGAGGCATGCTTTATCATTGCTGCTGGCAGGTGGAAATAAAGAGCAGAAAACCACTGTGTCCTGGGAATGACTGCAAAGCAAGCTACTGCTTCACTTCTCACCCTTCCTCAACTTTCCTTGGGCAGACAGTCACTAAGCAAACGACAAGTCACCCACAAGTCAGGTGTGTACTCTGCGGCACTTCGGCTGTCAAAGTAAGAAGTACAGCATAATTAAAAATGTTGCAAATACATCCATGGCCCTCTGTTCCTACCTATGTTTTTTGCCTTTCTTTATTGTTTTGTTACATCTCCGTTGTTGTTTTATTGCCTGTGAAATGGATATATGGGGAGAAACTCAACAGGATATTCATAGCCACGGAAATGGTCTCTGACCAGCCTGGCTGAGCTGTTAAAGCTTAACACTGATTTGCATGCTCCTATTTTTGCACAGGCTTTTTACCTGTTAAAAATGCTGAAGGTTTCACAAAACAGATTTTGAGGTGGCAGAGAGTCTCTTGCATTACATTATGAGGATTTCTGATGGAGAAAATAAAGTCTTGGAGTTTCACCACCTTCATAAGGTTATGGAAAGCTTGAAAGGGTTCAGCCTGGAGCTGTCTGACCAGCCAGAGCCCCTGGGATTACTACTTGATGAATATAGGGACACCTTAAAATATGGAGTTAAAAAAGGTAAAGTAGCAAAACCATACATGCCTAATTTTTCACATTGTTTTGTGGATGCTTGAAATATTGATTCATGCATTGGGCTAGATTTGCATGAAAAGCTGAAGTTTATCAAATGTGTAGTATACATTTTGTAGTAATTCTCCATTTCCAGCAGTGTTCACAATGCTGCAAAAAGGTTTTGTTATTACAGGAGACATTTGAAAAGAGATGTATTATTCTGGGACCAGTTAACAAATCAGAAGAGTAATTTGTCCTGTCACATGCAGAGGTCTCTGCATGGTCAGTGAAAAAAAAGTATGCTCCCAGATTTGATACAAGAAGTATTACTTCCTTACTCAGATACTTGAGTTTGATATGTTCCTATAAATGCAGGAGGAAAATGCCACCTTTACTCCATCATTAATGTTAACATTACCTGAAACAGTAATGCTTTTGCAGGTCTGGCTTGGGTTTTACATTTTTCCATTTTCACTCTCTTTCTCTTAATTATGGCATTGCTTATTACCTGCTTGACTGACTTCCCATGTCCTTTCTCCTCCCTCTTTTTTCGGCTAACTTCTTCCCTGTATTTACAAAGGCATTAAGCAGAACACAGTCCTTAATTCAGTACAATCCAGGAAGTAACAGAGTGATGTAAAAGTGTTTGAATTTTTTCAGAAAATCAAGGCCATATGAAGGTCTAGCCCTAAAAAATAAGGATGCTTCTGAACACCTGCCAAAATAAATAATTTCAACAAATATGTATGTGTCATCCTAATGTAGATATTAAATTTAGTTGATTATCTTCTTTAGTAGTGCCTAATGCTGTACAGCTTCTATCATATCTTTTGCTGAGGAATGTCTTTTCCAACATTAGTGTGAAATGTCTTGTATTCCATATTGATTTTCTTTTAACTACTTACTTTACAAAAGATAGTAGAGCTTGTGCTGAGAAAACTATTTGTTACACAGAATATGTTTAATTTGTTTATCATCTTAGTGCATCCTCACTACTTTAATCAATTTTTAGTGGCCATGACACCATTGGTTTAGCTGGGGAATGGCTCACAGCTACAGTGAATGCGAACATAGATGTGTTCTAAATGCCAGTCTTTTGTAGTAAATGAAGTTATAATAATTTATCCTGTATCTTAGCCAATTAGGGCAGCTAAACTGAAGGTGTGGTCATACATTTCTTTTTTTTCAACAGTGGTGGACAGCATCTGTGTAAAGAATCCTTTTCCTGACTCTATTCCCAGTCCTCCCCTGCTCCGCACGGGGTATGACAAACATTCTGTACAGGGCAGACCTCAGCTCTGCCAGCACAGGGCAGCCAGCCTGGCTGAGAGCCTGAGAGCTACTGCTTGTGTTTGGATATGGAACTGAAAAGGTCTCATTCACCTCTGAAAGGCTGTAGTATAATTTTCAGGGGTAAAAAGGGACTGGTATCATAAAATGTTGTCATATAAACCACTATTTTTCATTCCTGATGTTCGCAATCAAGTTAAGCATTCATTCAGCTTCACTGGTGATAACAAAGCCATTGTTTACAACTAATTTAATCATTATGAAAATCTGGCATGCAAACAAAACTTACTGCCTATTGGCCTACATTTCTGTGCTCCAAGCAGACTTGACCGTATGGAAAAAAAATTACATGTAGAAGGGCAAAAAGCCACCTGGTATCCTGCCTGAATTTCATGGTTTTCCTTCCTTGATTTAAAACTCAACTTCTTACCTGTTATTTCCTCCTCATGCCATTTTTTATTTAATGGCTGAGGCTACCCTGGTCTGGTTTTTACTTTACCTGTTGGTGTGATATAATAATCTGAGCTGCTTAGATTATAGTTGCTCTGATGTTCTAAGCTAAATGTATAGAACTGTAGTGTTACAGACTTTGATTTAACTAGAAAAGAGCAATGCTTCAATGTCATGTCTAGTAAGTCTGCATTGAATAAATGCCTTTTTATCAGCTTGGTTGTAGCCATCTACTTTATAGGACAGCAAGTTTACAGGAAAGTACAGTTAAAGGAAGGACAGAAAACATTCCTTTGGGCTCTAGTACTAGGCTACAGCACCTGACTATGCCTTATCATCACCCTTTAGAAATCTGTTTTCACATAAAAATCTTTATGGGTTTGTAATCTAATAGAGCAATAGAAAACAAGCAAAAATTATTTCAGTTGCAAGTCATTAAATAATTTAGTATTTTTTTGCATGTAACCTACTTTGCATGTTACGTACTTTAGCCAAAACCTGTGTGTTCTTCTCTGCATTACAGGTGACAGAAAACACTCTGCAAGCCTTTTCCCACTGTAAATGTTTGTTGCTGGCTGGAATTTTCAGCTGCCTTCAGGCTTGTTAGGAGTTGGATGATCAAGTGGGCTGGTGTTGGCCAGTAATGTGTTTTACTAAGTAGTATTGGTTTCCTGACTGCCTTACAGGTCAATTTTGGTTAAATTTTTAACTCCCTCTACAACACATGTCAGGTAGCTCTCAAATCCTCCTGCTCCACAGAGCATAAGTTAAAAAGATTGTAATTTCACCTTAAACCAGCCATCAATTATTTGAGTTTATTGTAGTCTCACAGAGAAAGTCTCAAATGTGATGGTATAGCACAAAGATTCTGCTGCACAATCCAGCGTTAATTGTCAGCAAAAATACCTGAAGTCATGACTGTGAAATGCTGGAATATTTCAGTCCATTGAGCTATAGCTCACAGCTTACACATAAATGCAGTTAGTTTTGTAGCAAATTCTGAATTTGAACTACAGTCTACAGAATCAGTAGGCACAATTACAGTGTCCAATGACCTCTTAACTGTCTCTGTATCAAAAATGCAGCAACTTTCTCCTCTGCAGAAAGGCAAATATTAGTGTGCTCTGGTCTTGCTAAACCAAACCCTTCATTCAATGACATTTCTCATGCATTGTGAAGTGCTCTTAAAACAGGCTGCTATTTTTAGGGTAAAAAAATATCTATCTGACTTCACATAGGAAATGGCTCCTATGTTCACTATCATGAATCATATTATTATGAAGAAAATACACTAAATGATATGATGCAGGGAATTTTTAGCAGATGGCAAGATTTTTTCCACCTAAGAGTAAGGCAGTAACCATGTCTATTGGTTGTGTCTGTCTATGAAGTCTTGTAGCCTCACTGGTTTAAGAGAGGTTTCCCACTTAGATCAGGCTCTAGAGGAGGATGAATTTTTTGAAAGGCAAAAAGAGCTTGCCACAAGGCAGGTAGTAACTTCTACTTTCATTTTTAATCTAGAAGCAAACAGCAGTGAAAAATTTTTGGAGGAAGATAACTTTGGGTATATATTTTTAAATATTATTTATAATTTCAATATACAAATTGTTACAATTGAAAAGTACTAAATGTGGTAAGAATATTTTTTCAGACAAAAAAAATTTCAGAGAGAAACACCTCCAGATTTGGAGGTACTGGAGTTTTTTTTTCAGTTAGATGACAGAAGTCAGCCTCAATTAAAAACCAAACAAAACTAAAACAAAATACTTAAAAAATCCCCACAACTTTTTAAAAAAGAAATTTACTTGTGGGCAGTTAATTCCTCCTCCTTGATGCTTTGGTGTTCTATGAAACCCAGGACTTGACAGGTCAAGCAAAGCGGTCAAATGGACCTAAAAATATAACTGCACGAATAGTGCTGTAATGCCCATGCCAGAGCACACAGCTTGAGACTTCTAAAAATTCCAAATGTTTCATAGTGTGTGTGTGAAAGCACTCTTAGTGATTTAGGAACCTTTGGTCCTAGACTTGAGCTCGTGATGCTATGGGCTTCTGAGTCTCAAGGTTTGTGGTGTTTCCTGTAAGCGTCTGCATCCTCCAGGTGTTTGAACCTTAGGTGAACCTTGAATCATGTGAAGGTCTGCATAAGAACATTGCCTAGAAATCACTGTTACCTGAAGGCAGACCCCTGAATTGAGCATCTTTTCCTGCTTGCTACTTCAGAGAAGGAGCTGTTATATCCTGCTGACTTGTATCAGCAAATTAGCCTCAAAAGCACATGTTGATATCTTTTTTCTCTTTTTTTTTTTACCTAGTCATTGTAATTTTGACAGTTTAAAAGAATTAAGAAAAGAGTCAATCATCAGCCCAAACCAAGTATGTATTTTCCTTACAAAGAAGGAAAATTCTTATAAAGAATACAAAATAGTCTCTTGTTTAAATTAAACATTTCATTTCAATTTAAAAAATGACTGCTAATATTGAATTTGATTTTTTTTTTAACAGTGTAGAGTTAGACATTTCAAAAGTAAACTCATCTTCAGCTGAAAGAACTCCATATGTGATATGAACATCAGAATTAAGCATAGGAATGTTTTTTTGGGGGGATTTTTTTTTTCCTATATGTAAAAAGCATCTGTCAAAACAGTGAGATAGTAATGAACTCTGTGGTATCACTAAGTTGCTGGGTATTTTTTATTTGTCCTTTTTAATTTCAAAAAATAGGATTTGTTGTAATTTTTAGCAAGAGAATATCTCAATCCTTGTTATGGAGACACAGAGAGAGCATAGCTCTCTCTATTTCATGGACAAAGATGGGAGACTGTGTGACCAGGCTGCTCCCACTCATAGTTCTGTGGCACAAAGTGCCAGTGATGCATGCAGAGGGCAGCTGGGTGACATTGTCCTGCCCTGCAGCCACTCTGGCCGAGCCACTGCGCGCTTGTCATGTCTCGGTGCTGCAACAGACTGTAAGAGAGCTCTGATGTGCACTGAAAGCTTTCTGAGGTTTGATCCCAAGCCAAGGAGATCGGGTGGCTTGTGTGCCAAGTTGATGGGCTTGGCACAGAGTTCTTTGGCCCTGACCTTGGCTAGAGGTCGGGGAGTGCAGGGATTTGTGGAAGAAAGCAAGTAACACACTCTGGGTGGTTAAAAGCTGACACTAGAGTCTCAACAGCATTGGCAAAACTGAGCATTGTTTTCCCAAGCCTGCTAGAGAATCTGCCTGCTAGGGTGACTCACAGTCAGCTGGACAGCCAAGCTGTGCTCCCTTTTCCTCCTTCCCCTTCCTGCTCCCAGCCTTTTCTCGGGGACTCTCAGAACACCCTGGTGCCACTTGGTGCTGTGGCTGCACACTTGTGACTATTATTCAACTGCTACTCAGATTTTGACTGAAGTAGCTCAAGCTAAGGCATGATGTATGTAAGAGCAGTGCCATTAGGTGGCCAGGAAGAGCTAAAGGGTCATTATACAGCCATTATCTTTCACAAATTGCTGTCTATCATCTCTGCCTGGCAGTTTTGTCAGAATCTGCTGTCCTCTGGAAATGGTAGAGATCAAATTTCCAAGCTGGAATACCAAAAATATCAGCTTTCCCAAAAAAAAATTTAAGTGATTCCAACAGCAACACAATTGCTGAGGCCTTCATGCTTCCAGTTGTGGCACAGGGTACACCCACACTGTATTGTAGGTGGAAGGATGGGCACACTCACCACAGGCTAGGTATTTTTTTTCCTTATAGATGCACAAATTTAATTAAGTGTTATAAGTCATTTACCTTGTGAACTGCAAGGTAAAGGACTGAATTCATGTGATAGGTTAGTCTGGTGAAAGCGGATTGAGCTCCTGTTTTTCATGATTGCTTGTTGTAGTTTTTAATGAGCTCAGGAAATAAAGTTTAAATCAGAGTATACTGTCCTGGAAATCCAAGATATTCAAATGGACCATGACAGCCCTCTGATGAGTGGCTGCTTCCCTGCAAGTGTTTGGACAGGAACAATATGTCCTTGTAGATGCAGGATGGGCTTGCCCTGATGCTGCTGCCTCAGCTGTGTTTTGGGGATGTTGTTGCAAGGGCAATACTCCCTACTTGCCTGCTTTTTGTTTTGTCAAAGTGAAGGCACATGATGAAAGTTAGCATAGTAAAATGGTTTTTGTTTTCCACTTTAAAGTCAAGGATACTACTACTCAAACAAATGCAACGGAGAATAGTTCAGATAAATTTATCCCTATATTTATTTCTTTATGCAGATCCCTTAATGTTTGAGTTGATAAATTATATTAATTATACATCTCAGTGCCTTTACCTATGGCTTTATGACTGTCTGTACTGTAACTTATTAAGTTGTATCATAAATACTTACTGAATATTCATGATACAAACATCAAGTTACTACTGTATTTTAAATGGTTATATGGTAATTTTAATTATAATAATGCCATCATATTCTAAAAGGAACATTGCAAATTTTCTTGAAATTCTGAAATTTTTTAGTAAACTGCTGAGTATCATCCTTATGTTAATAATCTACGAGTAAACATTTATATATATATATATATTTGCACACTATGGAAGACAGAACTGCTTTTTCTGAATGATGTGTTGCTGATCCTGATGAAGACAAAACACAGCAGAACACTGATGATCTTTAAGGGGAGCTCCTCTTTAATGTCTTAATTTCAACATAATGGAATCATGCACAGTGTATTTCTTTGGGATGAAAAGAATGACAAGGAACATACACCATATGTGCATATATGCCCACGTAATTTATATTTCATGTATGTGTGAACATGCTTAAAGCTCCCTCAATCTCATTGCTCTTTGACAGTAATTCGCTGAAAAAAGCAGCAGCAGTTCTTGGAATCAGGGCAGATAATGTAATTACAGTGCAGCGCAGTAAAAGTTAAGACATACCACATCTATCAGGAATATTTGGTTGTGCTTAACTATTTCTGCCTTCGGTTCTGTTTCCCAGCAGGAATCCCATTTTATAAAATGAGCTCTGACTGTCTTGAACAGCGTTCATTCTTCATAAAAACAGGGTTCAGTTTTGCAAGTTGCTTTTTGTATGTCTTTATTCAGAACATTTGCCATGTTCAGCCAAGGCAAAGAGTGGCTGCTGTGCTTGAGGAAAAAAGGGGAGTAAGACATATTGGACTCTTGTGGATATATTCCACAATCTCATTGAGTTTTTGCCTCTAGGAGATGGTGCCTTTGCTCCCTGCTGCCTCCTCCCTGGTTGAATCTTTTGAGTCTCTGTATCTATACTGCCAAGTATGGCAAGCAAGTCAGAAGCCTGGCACATTCCCAGACTACAGACTTTGGTAGTTTCTGGATGAAAAAATGCTGAGGAAGATGAACATAGGAGCTGGTTCTTCCTCTAGTGTTGGGTTTTATTTTTCTCAACAAAAATGAATTTTAAACACGGTGATGACATGAATTTTAACATAGCTGGTAAAATTTTCAGAGGATACAAACTTGATAGCATGGTAAATAATAAGGAACAAATAGTACTATAAACAGTCCTACAAGTAGAACATGGTACCAGATTTCCTGTATATTTCAAGGCTAATCAGAAGAATAAATGACATTATTCTCCTTGGTCTTTTTCCTCTTGATATTTGACACTGGGGAAATTATTCCATCTGATTTGGAAGCTGAAATACTCAAAAGTGACATGTTGTTGTTTTCACTCTGATTTTTAATGTTAATGTGGAGTTGAGTCTGACAATGCTTTCTGAAATCTGGCAGCATTAACTCACATGGAGTTGTCATTGATACTGATTGTAAATGACAAAGCAGGATATATTCCCCCTCCCTGCAAGATATAAAATAACTGAAAACTCTATTTTTGAAGAGAATGAGAACCGACTACTAATTTTTGTCAAATTCTGGCTTGTTTTTTCAGCCAGTTTTCCCCAGAGAGAGGAAAATTTGAAATGTTTCACCTTGATACCTTATTAAACATTGAATCTGTGTTGGATCACAGATTAACTATTTTTAAAAGTTACTTAAAATTATTGTGGCACACAATATATAAATATTTCATTTCATATTGATCTGAAATGGGGGCTTTTGTTATTATTCAATTGCTTTTCACATTGCTGAAACTATGGGTTTGGGGGGAAGAGCCAAGAAAGCTCAGAAAATGTTCTTCGGCATCATTACTATTACAGCAATGATGGTACCTACATTTGCAAAAGCACTTAAGACACTGTGGTGTCTTTGGATAGCTTCTGATCAAAAATAACGAAATTTTTCTGATTGACAATACTTGGGTAATTTTTGTGATAAATACATATGGTTATTTCACACTCAAATAGAAGCAGTTATGTATATAAAGTACCATTGTAATTTGGTCAGTGATGGTTTTTGGTTTCTTTTATTTTCCTTCTTTTCTAATTCACCCTGAAACAGAATAGGAAGAGTTGGGATAGTAAAGAGGAACGTTCTTCAATATAAATTATAGACACAAGTTCTGCATGTACTCATGCAGTAGTCTAACACATCCGATTGGTTTTTCATGCATTAGCTAAGATAATTCCAAAAATTAAACACACTATGTGTGCAACTTTTGAACTCCTGAATTAATGTATGTCTTCAAACTTGTCGTTCAGTTTATTCTCCTGAGTGAGGATACCTGGCTTTTAACAGAGTAAGTTTGATTATGCATCCTGAACAAAATTCTTAGCTCTGGTGCAACTATATGGATGTAGGGGGAAAGTTGCCAATTTTCTTTTGGGGGTATTGCTGTGGTTGTGAAATTGTGTGAATTATTATGGCTTGTATTTTTAGCCAATTTTAGTATTGTCTTTACTAAAGAGTCCAAATTTTTAAAATCTAGAAGTTCATAGCAGCTCTAGTCCATTAACCTCATCTGAGAATTTCTTGATAGGTTTTATAAATAGACTTCCATTCCTCATACTGGAAAACCATTTTAATGAAATATTGCCTGTTGCACGTAAAAGCAGTTCAGTGTTGAGGGGCATAGTATAGATTTCTTCCATGGATTACTCCTTTTTGGGGGAAGTTGACTGAAATCCGGGAGTGGGTTCCAGGATCTTGTAAGGTTGTGTAAAACAGTCTTATCTTTATGCATTAAAAAGACGTAAAATTGAAGCACAGAATTATTATCAGGTCTGCATGGTACAGTATTTGATTTCTGATTTTTCCAATAAACACAGACTTTGTTTCCTAAGCTGTTGAAAATATTTTGAAAGTACAATGGATCAAAATATTTGAAAGGCTGTCTATCAGGTCTGAGGACCAGTTGCTATTGTCTCTTTGTATGAATCAGAAAAGCACACTACTCACTCATCTTGCTTTTTCATTAAAATTCCTGTGGAAGCTGACACTCTTTCAAGAGCAAAGCTTGCTTTCCAAAGTAACGCCTGGCAAACAGAATATAGAATAGTAAAAGTTAATAATTTGTACTGCTATTTACCTTAGTACAGTATACGAGTTCAGTGTGTCTGGGAGTTTTATTTGCAAGAGAAACCAGCATTCAGCAAGGAAAGGTATAAATTTATAACATGTTGGTTACTTCTATTTCCTTATGCAAATAGTTCTCTGAATACTCAGCATGGGATAGCTTTCAAAACGCAGCAACCGATCTCTCACGGAGATGCTTGGAGCTGACATTGGGAATGTAGCATTATTTTATTGCCTAGCTAAGAGCCCACTAAGTTCCTCATGTAGACAATCCACAGGATAATGTTGCACTGGGTGCATTAATTATCTGTAGAGGTTTGTAGGCTTTAACCTTGGTATTTTATGGCAAAGACACTCAACTATGCGATACTATTATGAGAGGTTAACAGTGTTGGTGATTTGATGGTTAGGTTTGCCAACATCTGTGCTGTCCTTCTAAGCCACAGGAGCAACAGCAAACATTGTCTTGGATGTAAAATTAAATGCCTAAAAAACACAGTTGGGAGAATGATTACTTTTAACATAACATGGTGCTTTCTCATGTGTTTGACAGGCTATTAATTTTTATAGGTTTAAGCTAGGAAGATCCTCTTAATACTTCATTAAGTTTTATTTCTCTTCAGTTAATGGAGGTGTGGCTCTGAGCAAAGAGAGATTTTTAGTCTTGTTTATTTGCCTTTAAACTCTAGTTAGAAAGAAAAACCTGAATTCTCCTGAAGACTTATTTGCACATATGTCATTACAAAGTGACCATCATATGGTTTCACTAGGATTTTCTACAATGGTGTAACTAGCTGCCCACAGGCTCTGTGCAAATAAATAGTATGATACATCTTTTGTCATAGGGGACAAGAAAATTCAGTGTGGCCAATATGTTGCTGTCTTTGTCCTTTGGTTGATGTTGAAAGAAAAGTTATGAAAAAACTCTGAGCATATAGGTTTATTCCAGAAATCTTACATGTTCCTTTCCCTGTCTCAGGGGAATCCTGAATCCCTGTTAAATGTCTGAAAATAAAGACAAAAGTAAACTTTAAACTGGATTTCAGCAGGAAATAGAATCATAGAATATTTGAGCTTGAAGGGACTGTAAAGCTCATCTAGTTCCCACCTCCCTGCCACAGCTGGGGGCACCTCTCACTAAACAAACTTTCTCAGAGCTCCATCCAACCTGCCCTTGAACACCTTCATGGATGCAGCATCCACAGCTCCTCTGGGCAGCCTTTTTCAGAGTCTCACCACTCCCACAGTAATGAATTTGCTCCTAATACCTCATCTAAACCTACTCTCAGTTTAAAGCCATCACTCCTTGTCCTGTCACTACCTGCTCTTTTAAAAGCCTCTGTCTTTTGTTGTAGGCTTCCTCCAAGTAGTGGAAGGCTGCAATTAGGACACCCAGAAGCATTTTCTTTTCTGGACTAGACAAACCCAATTCTCTCAGATTTTCCTCGTAGGAGAGAACTTCATCATTCAAATAATCTTGTGCCTCCTCTGAGCTCACTCCAACAGGCTGATATCCTTCCTGTGCTGAGGATCCCAGAGCTGGATGCAGCTCTGTGATCTTCCCAGGCACAGAAGTGAGAATAAGAAACCTGAGGACTCAACATTTTACACGGAAAACTTCTCAATCCGTGTGGATCTCTATAGAAAGCAAACCCAATGAAGAGGGTAACAAGTAGCATTGAGTTGCAGTAATTATCAGTCTTGTTGAGGAAAATAGTTCCCTAAATAAAGGGTAGAATACCTGAAAAATGTGACTGACTTGGAGTACAAGTCATGTGGGAACTGCTAAATATATTTCAAGTTCTCAGACCTAAGAGTAGGAGAGGTTTCTGTTGTGATTTGAGTTTTCTTAAGCAGAGAAATAAACTTATCTTGTTTTTCAAGGCTGAACTCACCCATGTGTGCTGCTAGAACATCTCATGGAGGTGACCAGAATGGGATAAATTACATCAGGTAATTTTTCTAACATTATCCAGTGAATCTGGAGAATATTAAGGCACTGAGAAATAATTCTCAGTAGTCTGATCTCTTATGTTTGGCTGAGTGTAACCTGGATTCAAACATCAACATTCAACTGATGTACAAAGAACAAGTGTCAGAAGTAGAACTGGACTAATCATAGAATTATTAGAATTATTTAGTTGGAAAGGGCCTCTAGGATCATCAAGTCCAACTGTTAATCCAGCACTCACATATATATCATCCAAAGAAAATAATAAAATATTGTTTGAAGTGTTTGAGTTCATGGAGAGGTTTGAATTATTACCACAGGAGTAACTCAATTCTGAATTTATGTTATGCCATCATTAATGAAATTGTAATACATTAATGCAATACATTCCTCTCTGAACTTAGTCCTATGTTAAAGACTGAATGCCCCAGCCTTGCTAAGTCTTTATCATTATCCTTATTTCCAGAGTGGTCATAAATGAGTTTGAATGAGATTTTCCCCCCTGCAGTGGGCTGCAAGTGATGGACTAAAGGAAAATTATGATCACTTTCTCAGTTGATTTGGTAGAGTCAGGAGGAGTGGAAGTACATAGCTTCTCTATCCATGGGATCAGAAGGAAGCTGCAAGACCTGGCAGAAAAGTAGGGAAAGAAGGATTTTACTGGAGTAGGTGATTTCTTACTCCAGTTGGGTAGGATAGCAGCCTGGTGTCTGTGGTGTCTCCCTTGTTTGTTTGGCCATAATGAAAACTTCTTGGAGTTTAGACCTGTCTGGCAAGAAAATATACGGTAATCTAACTAATAGAAGAGCTATAATAAAGTATGAAATAAAGTATGACTACTGAAAATATTGCTCACATCAAATACTCATCAGATAGTCCCCAGAATGAAACACTTGCATTAATCCTTTATCAAATGATTTTAAATCCAGGGGCTTACTCTCCTTGTTTTGAACTTCCTACCCTTGTTGCTTCAGACAGAATTCTTTCTGGCTTCAGTAAAGGCCATATGACTCTGGAAAATATGCAATAAAAATGATGCATTCTTCTTTTTCTTCTGACAAATTCATTCTTCAGTTGGAGACATCCTTGCTTTGATCTGGGTTGAACAGCATGTGAGCTTATATTTCAAAGCCAGGTATAGAGAAGAGAGGGGAAAACAGCTTTGGTCTTTTCCATTTTCTTTTCTCTTTTTGTTTGTTCAGAAGGACTCTTAACCACACTGTTTCTCATCTTGTACGCAGATTGCTCCCAAGATCAAACAACAGATGACAGAAGGACTGACAATGGTTACCTACCAACCACAAGATGAAAAAACCAAATTTTCAGAATAGTTTTCTCCAACCCAGCTTCCAGAAAACCTGATGTTTACTTTCTCCTTGAAGAAATTGAAAGACATAGCCAAGATTTGTGCCAATGAGGTAGTTACACACAGGAGAATTTTCCTGATTGTTATTAACTGAACATGGTATTAATTATTCTAAGGGTAGAATAAAGTGTTATCATTGGTATGCACTAGGAGAAGTATAGATGTTTTCACACCACTCAGCTACTAAATTATTTTTTAAAATTTCATCACAAAGCCTGAAATTTGTTGTGTGATGCTTACTTGACTGAAGTGTTCTTTTTCACTATATTAAGAGGATACCTGAACCAACTTTAATTCTTGTGAATTGGTGTGAATCCTACCCTCTCTTCGGGGCTGATATTTTCTTTCTGTCTTGATTTGAGTCTTGCAGCAGGAACTGACTGCTATAAAAACAGCATTCTCTCTCCCATCAGCAAAATGAGTAGAATAGAAAGCTTGACAGACCTTGAATTGCATCTGTCTTCCCTACAGTCAAGTTGAGATTTTGAAGCTGTGTTTGGCCGTCTCATTGTTTTAGAATGCTCTTTGTTGCTTTCTGCTGCACTGCATCACTTTTTCATGGAAATGTTCCATCTAAGTTTGAACATGTCAGTTCTACTGTGTGCTGTGGTGCACTCAGTCTGTGTTTTGCTTTCATCTGCAATTTACATCTGCAACGTTGGCTGCATCTTTTAACTTGTCTTGTGTGTCTGTGTTGCAGCAAAAGAATGCTTAAACTTCCCTCCATAATAATTCAAATTAAGATTTTTTTTTATTCCAGTAGTTGGTGCCTACTCTCTCTACTATGTAGTTGAAAAAACATATGCCAGTTTAAAGCTACTAAGGGCAAGAAAGGACTTACTGCACAGGGATAAAAGAGATTACCTTTCTCTTTAGATAGCATTAGAAATGCCTCAGAGCTTCATGTTAAGTTTTATATCCCATGGTGGATATTTCCTTTCAAGAAAGATGTGGGCTACCTGGAGGGAAAACTGAAGGTCTGAGAATGGTTAGAAATCCTGAATATATGGCATACCAGAAAACATTGAAATAATTTAAATTCTTTAGGGAAAATTGGAGGATGATCTTGAAATAAATAAAAAGCTTCAGCAAAAATGAAGTAGAGTATATTCCCTTCATATTCATAGTTGATAGGATTAAAAAAAAAAGAACAGTCAATGAGGTTTATGGGAATTAAGAGGTACCTTCCTGATGGTAGGCACAATCAAGTACTAGAACAGCTTAATTTACAAAAAGGAATTATAACCATTTTCCATTTGAGGTTTTTAAAACCAGATTAACTAATATTTTCCAGTAATTATGTAGATATAATTGATCTTGCCCAGGGCTGAGAAGGCACAGCAGATGTTGTCTTGAGGTTTCTCTGGTCTTATGTTGCATATGCATTTACCAGCATCAAGTCATGAAAAGAAAGGAGGTGGGACCAGGTTGCTGGAGCTGCAGGAGAGCTTTCCTGACTGGACCATGGTTACTACCAAAGTCCTGGATTTTCTTTGTGTCTTAACTCCCACACAAGTCAGAGCAGAGCATTGTGCAAACCTTGAAGCAAGCTGGAAATTGTATGTAAAAATGAAAATGCCCTCACCCACTGTACGTATAAAGTGGTGATTAGATCAGTTCTGCTCAGTTTGTATCCTTTGGCAATTATTAGAGTAATTGCTATCAAATATACTATAGAAGGATATCTTGCAGTTCTTCAATATGCAGACTAATTGACCTAAAAATGAGTGTTATATTTTATAATTTTTATTAAGATGCAACACTGGAAGTAAATTGAGTCTAATATAGCGTACAAGGCAATAAGATTGAATTAGTTATTTTTTAAGGGATTTTTTCCCTCTCCTTTTTAAGTACTTCCTTATTCTAATGCTTTAATGTCCATAGGGTTCGCAGAACACCTACATAAATTTGATTATACTAAATTACTCTATTTTCTCTGAGCCTGGAGCATTTCATGTACACATAAACAAAAGGAATCTAATGATAAAGTGCATCACAAAAATCACATCTATATCTGAAATCTTTGTGTATGCCAGTTTTACACTTTAGTTCTTTAAACAAAATAATGCAAAGACAATGTACAGTGGCAGGGTGTTTTATAGCATGTGCTATCGGCTGCAAATTTGCTGGGGCAAAATGGAAAATGGAGTAGAAAAACTGTCAGCGTGAGTGCTGAAAGAGACTACTGCAACAAATGGTGACAATTAGCTTCTCATTTTCCCAGCATCATTGAAGAAGAAGAGATTAATCCTTTTCTGGTAAATTCAGAAACTGTAGCAGTTGTGAGAGTTAATACCTTTCAACTCAAGGACCACCTCCAGGAATGGGAGTGCTGAATGATTTCCTTCTCTTAACAGGAGGCAGCTCTCAGTTCCACCTCTGTTCCTGTCTCTTCTTCACAATCTGCTGGATGGGAGACTCCAGTCACTGTGACTGACACCTCAGGAATGAGGCAGTTCCAAAGCTTGCTATGTTCCAATTAGTTCAATTAGCAAAATTTTTAAAATAATCTTATGCCCAAGTGCAAAATGTGTTACCTGTTCAGTAATTCAGATAGTTATTGTCAGACATTCAGGTCTCTGCTTCTCCGACTTGAGAAAACTGTGTATGCTGTTGTGTTTCAGGATCAAAAAGCAGACGAAATAAGAACATGATGGTGTTTTTTTAAAAAATTACTAATCAAGTGTAAAATAAATATCCAAGGAAGAGAAATGTCAGAATGAGAGTAGTGGAATTTGTGTCTGCTTACTGCTGCCTTAGGTGGCTTTGAGTTATGAATAGAAGTCTAGCAATAAACTAGATTTCTTATTGGTTTTTATTATGTTTCTCTTGCCATGTTTTTGGTCTCAAATGGATGTCAACAAGCCTTGTGGTCATTTGCTGGTGACTGATTTCCTCGCAGCAAAGTGGAAAAAAAAAGTTCCTTCTACAGAAATTTAAGTTCAAGAAGAACATCCTCCTCGTCTTCACTGAGTCCCAGGGAGATCTGAGACCTGAGACTTGAGTAGCTCACTCTGAGAAGATTGTGGCAGGAGGAAACTGGGAGGTATTCTGACCCTTAAACTGAGTCAAAATCTAAACTAAATGTGAAAAGATGGCAGGTAACCATTTCCTTTTTTGTCTTCTTGGCTTCTCTCCTGTTCAATAATGGGAACCACAAACATATTTCAAGACAATGAATTTACAGGGCTGCCCATGTTCATTCAGAACTAGCCCAAGGCTTCCCAGCAGTGTGGTCAAAATCAGACTTTGATGATTCAATACTGACAACAAAATAGTGGAGATTTTTGGGGACTGAGGTGTGCTTTTCCTTTCTATTTTCAACAGGGCAAAAGTCATTATGATGGCAGGAGCAGTAGCAGCTGCAGGAAGGGAAACAGTAAAAAGGTGTATGTTGCTAAATTTAGTAGTCCAGAGTAGAACCATATACAGCTGATACATAGCTGTAATTTCATTCTTGGTTTTCTAATTATTTTCCAGGATAACTGTGATGCCAGTGCTTTGCTGCCCTTCAGAGTCCAATCTCCTTCAGGTGCACTCCACGTTCATTTCTAACCTCTCTTCAAAATACCTTCTGCAACACAAAGTTAACTACCAGAAAAAACTTTATTTCCCCTCTTTCTCTTTAAAGAGAGGGGATCCACATATTTCTTCTCAAGTCCACATTTCGCTGCTGCACATTCATCTGAGGAGAATGCAGCAGCAGCCCTGTAGTGTAGCGTGTGTATTTCCAATATTGCCCGACCAAAGAGTTGCAAAGCATTGTCATTTCCCAGGACATCTGGCAGAAGGGTGTTTGAGTACAGCTCTCTATTGTAGAATGATATGGCTGTTGGACTGCTTCATTAAGCCTCCTTTAATTGTTAAAATTACTAGGGCTGCCATTTTTTCTCTATGGACTGTTACTATTCATGAATGTCATTCGAGATGAGATACATGCATGATATCCAGCGTGCAGGCACAGTTTAAGTTTAAAAAATGGTATTGCAAGCAGAAAAGAGCAGAACAAAATTATAGAAATTAACAGAATTATGACCTGGAATGACCTATTTCATGTCCTAAGCACTATTGTGACTATATTCTTCAAATAAACTTTCAAGGCTCTTTTTAATTTATTTCGTCACTACAGTTTCAATTACATCCTTTGGACACAATACCAGCATGTCACAGTTTTCATCCCTTAGGTGCTTTAATCCTGATCTTCCGATGATTGGTACAACTTCCAGTACTGTCTCTACCTTCTTTTTCCTAACCTAGTTACTTGTGCTTTAACAGCAAAAGAGCAAATGCCATTTACAGGAATAGACATAGAAAACAATCCTTGTGTTTTAGAAGCTAATTTAACCTAGGTTCTTAATAGAGGATGCCTGAAAGATCAAGGGGACAGATAACCCAGAGCCTGGAAAAAACTTACCACATCTCTTACAGGCCTACAGACATTATATAATTTTAAAACTGGTTTCTAAGTAAAGTTTTGGGGGAGGTGGGGGGGGGCGGTTTATGCTGTTAGGCCCATGATTCTCTTAACTTGGATAGATTTCCCAGCAAAATGCTGGTTTTTGTTAAACTGGCAAAGGTCTTTAAGGGGCCATTTCAATTTCTGCAGGACCACTTGCTGGGCAATATGTGCATTTAGAATACGTTGGAAAATACGGTTTGTATGATGTGGGTTATCAGCAGTGATGAAAGACCAGTGGGGTTCTTTTAAAACTGCTGACTCTTTTGTAAGAATATGTAATGATTTATGAAAATTGTATCATGGGGTATTATTGAGCAAAGTCTTTCCAGGAGACTCTCATTTGTCATTCTTAGGCACCAGTGAAAATCTTGCTTAGTATCATTTCAATCTGAATGTCCACCTGCCTTTTTAAGGACATTGATGTAGATGGTGCTGGTCCTGCTCTGAAGCCTGCAGGCTATGCCTCTCTCTCACAGTGAAGTTGTTCAAATTGAAGTAGTGAGCAGCAGAAGGGAAAGAAGAGAGACTTTACAGCTCTGTGACAGTTTAAATACAGCTTGATTAGAGAGTTGTATTGGCTGTGAGTGTCAATTGTATCTTGGCCCAGTGTTGTATCGTGCTTTTTGTTTTATCAGTAGGTCTATGGTTTGATTTGTGATTTAGTAGTTTTCCTTGGTGCTGCTTTTCTTTTGTCTCCACTCTTTTCCTAGAGATGTCGTCAGCTAGTCTCTAGTTTCTATTTCTCCAAACTTTACCCATTTCCTAAAACTGTTTTTCTTCCTTAGAAGTTTATTGGTTCACTACTGTTATTCCCCGCCTAGGTTTTTACTCCCAACTCTCCTGATTTGCTGGAAGTTGGGTCTGCCCCTGACTTTCCCCTGAGATATAAGTCTTTGTTGGCCCCCTAATCGGGGCCCAGGAAGAGAAAGGGGAAATCTGTCATCACGTAAAGTTTCCCTGGGACCCGTGTGCGCTGCCTGTGTTTTATACTGCGCTGAAACAACTGACAACTGGGATTCCACGGAGCCCGAGGGGGAAAAACTGGCGCCCCCCCCACTCTTAACATCAGCTAGCCAGGGAAAGAGAAGCGGCAGCCCAGCTTCATCTCTACCAATTTCCCTTCTCTTTCAGAAGTTTGCATTTTCCCCTCAGCATCACTGTTTCCAGCTCTCTGTCTCCAGTTTTTGTGCTTCCTTTCCCACCTTTCCTATCTAATGCTTGTGTCCCTGCTTCATTTAAACCCCTGGACCCCTCTCTTTGCCTCGAAAAAAGGCATATCCAGGCTACCCAGTAACGTGTTCAAGTGAAGAAAAAATCTCTCATTTCACTTGCAGCTTTGGCAATGTGTCTTCATTATTCTTGAGGGGATTGCCATATTGAAGGTTTGGGGTTTTTTTGCTGTGTTCTTGTGCAGCAATGTGAAAAGGATGTAGTGAGAACCACCCAAAATTCTGTAGGAAATTACAGAGGTGCATAGGCATGGTAGGAGAGATCACTCCCGGAGCAGTAGCTGTAGGAGCCTGAACCTTGTCTGATTACCCTGTGTGTTCACACTCTTTCCCAGATCTTGTAGATGCTGGACCACCAACACTTGTGGGATAGCTGTGCATAGCACATAAATAAGGTGGTCAGCAGGACCAAGGCAGTGATCGAGCCCTGTTCTCAGCACTGCTGAGGACACTCCTCGAATACTGTGCTTGGTTTTGGACTCCTTCAAGAAAGATGCTGGGGTGCTAGGGCATCTTTCCTGAGAAGGGCAACAGAGCTGGTGAAGGGTCTAGAGACTAAGTCATACAAAGAGCAGCTGAGGGAGCTGGAGGTGTTTTTCCTGGAGAAAAGGAGGCCCAGGGGGCACAAAACCTAATTGCTCTTTACAACTGCCTAAAGGGAGGAGATTGCAGCCAGATGGATTACGGCCTCTTCTTCCAGGCAACAAGTGACAGGACAAGAGGAAAAGGCCTCCAGGTCCACACACAAAAGGGGTGTGTTTGGAGTTTTTTCACAAATGGGATGGGACTGCTGGGATTCCTTGAGCTTTTATTGCAGCATCAGCATCATTACATAGTTGAGACAATAGAAAGACGGCAAAACTCACATACAACCAGCAGCAGCCAAAGATTTATTTGTTACAGAGCATTTAAAAAACTTTCTAGCCAATAGCATATTGCTAAAGCGTACAGACAATTGTTCTAAACAATTACTAAAAGTACATGTACACCTGCTTCACACAATGTTTGCTGTATGCTTTCTATTAACAATACACTATACACCATTATTAAGCTTAAAACCTTCTACTATCTTGCTAAGCATATTTTTCTGTAATCTTAAGGTCTATCTTAGCCAAGCCTGAAACTCAAGCTGTTGTTTCATGTCCTTGCTTGCTGTACTATTGTAACTTTTTCTATTTTCAGACTTTGCAGCTGCAGGTAGTTCTGAGTTTTCTGTTCCTTCTGTTTCTAAGGCCTGCTTTTACAGCTTTCTGGAAATCATCTTACCTTTACTTTTTCCCACAAGAGGACGTTCATGTTGGATTTCAGGAAGAATTTTTTCACTGAAAGGTGGAGAGGAAGTCCAGTGGTGGAGTCATCATCCCTGGATGTGTTCAAGAAAAGACTGGACATGACACTTCATGCTATGGTTAATCGACATGGTGGTCTTTGGTTAAAGGTTGGACTTGACAATCTTGGAAGTCTTTGCCAACCTTGGTGAATCTGTGATCCTGAGTGGGGCCATGTGCCTTAAGTGAACATATTCAACGTGAAATTTGTAAAATCACTGTGGAGTGTGTGGAAAGAAAGGGTGCTAAGAATGTCTGTAAAATTCAGAAATTTCTTCAGGATGCCTGATTTCTGGTTTAGAAAAAACATTTCTTATTTAGAACTTGTTTATTAGTGATTCTTTTTGCCCTTTGCTTAGTTACTTCACATTAGGCTGAATACTAACTTTCAGTCTTTTCTGATATGCAATGGGTTGAAGTATTAAAGAGGTGTTTATTTGCTACTTCTGCTTTTCCTTTTGTTTGGTTTTGTTGGGGTTTTATAATCTGATTTTTTTTTTTTTTTTTTTTTTTTTTTTTTTTTTTGCGTTCAGTCATCATTTATAGTCTATCTCTGCAAAGCTTTTCAATGCAGTTAAGCCCTTCATAAATTCTAGGACTGAGACTCTTCTGAACAATTTTAGTCACCAGTGTTTGTACCCTGGAATACACAAGACAAAATTAGTCATTCAAAAAACTGCCCAGTGAACCCTGTCATCATCATAGTGGATTTTATAAGAGTATAACATTAAGATGTGAGAAAAGCTGGCAAGCCATTATATTATTACTTGAATTAGATTTCATTTGCTCCTAAGTGCCAATTGTAAAACTACAAGTGGAGTCCTTCTTCCTGCTCTCTGCCTGTAGCTAGGCTCATAATCTCAGCAGGGTGGGCCTAAGGAAGGGGCTGTTCCAAGGAATCATACATGCTGTCAAAAACAGGTGAAACATGGTTTGGTCTACCCTCTAGGAGACTTAAAGTTTTAATTCCTTTTTTGGGCTATTTATGAGAAATTTTACAATGCTACTTCTGAGCAAACTAATTCAGCTCTTCTGTAATTCAGTGCAATAAATCCAAATTGTGGTTTGTTTGGTTGTATTCTTTTTTCAAAACCTGCATTTTCTTTAGTATCATAAATTTACAATATGATTTTCTGCTCTGTTAAATTATTCCAGCAATAAAATTCTGAACATCTGACTTAATAGGCACATTTCAATTTAAATAAAATGCGCCATGAATTAAGCTATTAGCAGAGTGCATGCTATGACTCAGATGAACAGAGATACTTTTGTATTCAAACACCAAAAGTGGTCACAAAATTAGATTTCAGCTGAGCTTTCAAAAATGAGTGATAGCCTTTGGAAGTGTTGGAAGCTTGGGCCCTTATAATCAATAAGGTTTAAGAATCTTACTTGCAAAATAGTTCCGAAAATACCACCTATTGTCACTGGTCAAAAAAACTAAACCACCAACCAAACAGAAAGCCATCTTATAGAAATGGATAGTGAGGATTACTAGGAGTTTTAATCTAGAAAAACAATTTCCACTGGTATTGCAGAAGTATTTAAAGAACAATTTCCAGTGAGTGGTTTAATTTTTCTGGCTTGTTCATGAATAACAGAGCTCAGTGCTTTCACACTGTTGATCTAATCATCAGATAGTAATTAAACTGCTCTACATAGCAATCTCTAAGATGTTATGATGCTATTCTCAGAGGCTGAAACAAGGCAGTTCTGTAATAAAATTATAACTCTGACATAAAACATTAATGGAGGCAGAGAGCTTTTCTCTCATGTTTCTCATACATCTCCAGAAAGACCTTGAATTACCAAATGAAATTAAGTTGTTAGTGAGCTTGTTTAATTTTCATTGAGTGAATTTTAGTAGATGTGTTGTTTAAATAATAATAAAAAAAAATGTGATTAGATTCCCAAGGATTAAACCTCTTCTATGTTATTTCATTCTCACTAGAATTGTCTTAGAAAGAGAATACATAGGGCCCTGAACTCCCAAATCTATTTCTGTAGGTGCAGATGTCATTTTACTGCCCTTATTTAGCAATTGCTACTTCTGCCAGAGTCCTACCCTATTCCAGCCATTTCTAGACCAGCAGCGTTTGTGTCAACCCTCATTTCTTCCACAAACCTCATATTTGAGAGATCACATGTGATATGTCATGTCTCCTCCTACATTTCAGGACAATGCAGGAGGGATGAAGAATCCTCTCCTCTTCTTTATCTCCACTCCCCTTGGTGCACAAGGGAATAAAAAACCAGCGTCCATTCCCAGAAAAATCCAGAGCAAAGGTGGGATAAAACGAAGATAACCATCAGCAGATAATAAGGTACGTGTGTTTGCAAGTTTGCCATGATATTTTCCACCCTTCTGTCCCTTCATGACTCTCCTACAGGGGCTGGCTGGGTGGGACACAGGGTGCATTTGGGGTGAGCAAAGGGTCGGAGGTACTCCTGGCTAGGTGCATGTGCCCCGCCCTCGGATGTGGGGAAGACTGTGCCTGAAGCAGAGATGGTCTCTGAAGCTTTGCCAGAAAAGGATGGCAGGGGGGAGTTCTTTAGGTTCTTTCCTTGCCCAGTGCCAGGCCTTTCACTACTGTTTTAGCAATATAAACTGAGACTGAGTACTCTTACATCCCAACAGTGCCAGCATGGCAAAGTGGGCGCTGGAAACATGTACAGACTAGAGATAGGGAGGGGCCTGTGTCCTGAATAGCATGGGCAGAACCAGACCCAGTCTCAACAGGGACAAAGCAGTAGCAACACTTTCATGGAGTGTTGTCTTGGGCCATGGGAGCAAAACTTCATGTAGAGAAGGCCTAAGGACCCTTTTGCCCTCTGCTGTAGAAAAATAAAAAGGATTAAAGAGATGGTAGATTCCTGTCATGCTATGGGCAAATCACTTCTAAGTGCCTTGTGTAAGCATATTGAGACATGACACTGAGCCTGACTTGGTTTACTCAACTCCATACATGTCCATACTGGGGGGTTATCTTGGCTTTGTGTGGCATAAAAAACCCCAGTTAATACAAAATCAGCATCAACCTTTGGCTGACCAAGGAATAAAACTGGGTCTTCCTGTATGCTAATTCAGTGCACGAGACATCAGAGCTCCTTATGCCTCAAAGGACACATAATGCTGTTGTTGCTGAAGCACCTGTGGCTCAACTTCCCAGGACACTGACTGACTTGGGCAGCCTAAGTTCCTAATGTAGAATGTGTAGGATCTCAGTCATTCAGCAAGTCCAGTTTTCTCTGTGAGGTTCTTGCAGCCATCAACTGCCACAGCTGACCTTTTCTCTACATCATGGGAAAAACAGGAACGTTTGATGCCAGTTTTCCTGTTTCATTTTTAGTTATGGTCTCTATGTCTGTGTGTTCCTCACCAGATATCCTCAAATGCTACACAGAAGAAGATAAGTCAGGGCATAAAGGTTAGCCAGATAAAGATGGAGCACTGCATAAGATGTCAGACTTAAAGGAAGGTTAAGGCTATTATTTAAATGTCATTCAAGTAAGATATAATGGTAGGCACAATGTAGAGATACTTGTGTACCTCTGAACTTTTGTAAAATACACATAATTTATAAAAGGAGAGGGAGCTTATCATTTCAATGATAATCAGATTAAAATTCACAGGGCCTCATTTGTCCAAGATCTGGATACAAGTGGATCAAAAGATCTGCCCTCAGACGATGCTGGAAAACTTCAGGACAGTAACAATGCCCCTCATTCTACCCTCACTTTTCTTCTGCAGGACCAGGCCAGGAATTGAAGGCTTCATCTCTATCAGGTAATATCATCAATAGTCCTTAACCCATCAAAAGTCCTTAACCTTCCTTGGTACAGCTAACTGTTCTACTGTTAGATATTACAATGACAGTTCTTTCTACGGGGAACTAAGAAGATCTTAGAATCCAGTTTCCCTTTGTCATGAGTATAAAGAGCAGTGTATATAAATATGTAGTTATTTATACATGAACACATTTGTATGTACTCATATATACATACATGAGTATAATGAACTAGGAGCAATAATTAACTACTAGTTTTTTCTATTTTTTAGGTAATTGCATTAGTCTTCATGAAGGCCTTGAGATCTTCTGTGTTTTGTTGTAAGGAGTAAAAACAATCTGCATTTTGAATGATCTAGAAGAGGAAAAAGAGAGAGGAGGAGAATCAGCAATGATAATACTAATATGGACACTTCTCCCCTCTATTGCCACTTCTTTTCCAACTAGTTCCACTACTGAGTATGTGTGATGAGCAGAAACCTTTCTGATAGCTTTGCCAAACACATGGAGATGAAATATTTTTGGAAGTCTGTTAATTACAAAATCTCTCTTTTTAAATTATGTGTTAGCCTCACTCAGGTAAGTTTCATGTCTACAGTGATGCCTACAACAGAAGTCACTGAAAGAGTTCACAGAATATTCAGTGCCACGATTGTATTTTCCTTTTTTTAATTTTCATGAATATTCTAGTCCATATAAAATAATCTGGGTTCTTTACTGTCTGCACTTTATTTCTGTAACTCTTACTACATCTAGTCTTTAAAAGGTTTAAAAACATATTCTCGTGGTCCTGGGATTGCCTGCAACTGCCTGTATCAAAACACAATTTCCCAGGAACTAAACAGCTTTTAACTGATGAATTTGAGCACTGTCTACTGACAGTTCTGCCTTTGCCATTTAAAATTATGTGTATTTTATTGGAAAAATATTCTCCTTGCTGTTCATCAGTCCACAGTGATTTATGAAGGATGAGGATCTCTGTGACACATTCACAGCTTCAGATTACTACTGCCACAAAGTTTGCACTTGCTCAAATTCAGGAGTTTTGGGAGTTTGGTGGTAGTTTGTGGAGGTTTTTTGGACTATTTGTTCTTTTTTTACTCAAATCCATTGAGAAATGAAACAGAAAAGATTAATCATCTTTTACGGAGTGTCGTTAAGACTCGGTGCAGGATGCCGGTTGCTTGTTCCAGGACACTCGCACTTCCCACAAACTCCCACAGGGTGGCAGAGGCAGCTCACGCTGACAAACTACTTAATCCGGCTGCAGGGGGAGAAAATCCTGGTAATGTTACATCTGGAACCATTCTGCTAACTAGCTGTGAGGTTGTGGAAAGCCTGCAGGGGCTCTACCTTTGAATACTCTCCTCTCTGTGCCCTCTGGACACTCCAACATCTCCTTGCAGGTACATAATGCCCACATTACCCCAGCTGTCTGGGGGTAAATTTGGTGTCCAAAATGAAATGTTTGAATTGTTTTCTATACAGCATCAAATATTCCTTTCTCCTTAAAGTTTTTTAACTTCACTCTTTCCTTACAATTTGCTTTGTCGCTCTGTGAAAAAATGTCTACAAGTGACTTGGAAAAGGAGTGATAAAGGAAACTTCTTTAAGTTTCTAGCAGAGGAAAAGCAAATTTAAAACAGATGCTCTAAAGGTTAGGATATAAGGAATGCATGAAGGCATTGAATACAGTCTCAACAGATCTCACATCAACAGGAGTTATTATTGCTGTGTATTGATATTGCAGCACAAAGGAAACTTTGCATGTTGTGAATCTGTACATTAAGTGCATGTCTGTGTGTGCTCATCCCTCAATGGTGAAGATCTTAAGGCTTGAGAATATATAAATTCACTTTCTGTGTCTTTTCTAACAGCAGGAAAAGAAGACTTGACATACAGAAAGAGAAAAAGATATGCGCTTGGAAGGGAAATTGGAGCTCCTGAGAGACTGTCTTTAAGACTTCATAATCTTGATCCACAGGCCTGGCTACCACCAAGTGCCTATAAGGACAGTTTGAGAATAAATAGTGAAACTTATTACACTATCTTGTGCTACTAAAAACAGACTGATAATTTCTGCATTTCTCCTCTGTCTGGGAAATGCCGCATCCTTTTTCAGCATTTCCCCTTCTCTCTGCAGTCCTTATCTTAAGAAAATAAGCAGTGATCTGTATTGTGCCCAGGAAGGTCTTCTTTGCTCTCTGCTACTTTGGAAGGAAGGTCTGATTCTCTTCGGTTCTTCTCTACACCTGTGAAGTCACGAAGAGCAGAATCTGGACCTGGCCTTGATTTTTTTACCAGCTTTGTTCTGTTGTCTCCCACTCCATCTCTCCTTCAGGAGAAAGATGTGTTCATGTTCCTATCTCCTTGTTCCTGCCACTTGGCCCTCCATCAGGAAGGTGAGGACAAGTTTTCCTCTATCCTATAGAGCCCACTGCCCTTGGAAAGATCATCCTTTTTCCATAAGGTGACAATGACAGAGGAAAAAGACTGAAGAGAACAGGAATGGTAAAAGGGTAAAGGAAAAAGATCAAATACTTGAGCAAAAATTGAATACAAACCAGCAGAGAACAAAATTAAAAAAAAAAAAAAAAACCAAAAAAAAACACCACCATCAAAATGATACAGAGACTCAACAGAGATTTTTGATCTTGCTGGATTTGCATGCTTTGTGTAGTTTCCTTTCACATTAAATATTTATGTGCCTAATAATGTGACTTATTGATAGAAAAAAAGTTATTTTTATTTCCATAAGCATATTTTAAGAGTTAAGAACTTGAAAATATTTCTAATTTAGTAATAAAAAAAGGTTGACTCAATCACAGAATCACAGAATAAGAGTATGCTGAGTTAGAAGGGACCCACAAGGACCTTTGGGTCCAGTTCTTAGCCCTGTACAGGCCATGCCCAAGAATCACACCTTGTGCCTGAAAGCATTTTCCAAATGCTTTTTGACCTCTGTCAGGCTTGGTGCTGTGACCATTTCCCTGAGGAGCTTGTTCCAGTGCCCAACCACCCTCTGGGTGAAGAACTTTTTTCTAATAGCCAACCCAAACCTCCCCTGACAACTTCAGATCATTCCCTCAGGTCCTGTCACTGGTCCCCAAGAGAAGAGAACAGTGTCTGCTACTGCTCTTCCCCTTATGAGAAAATTATAGGCTGCAATAAGGTCTCCTCTCAGTCTCCTCTTCTTCAGTCTGAACAGATCAAGTGACCTCAGCTCCTCCTCATACGGCTTCCACTCCAGGACCTTCACCATCTTCTTGGCCCTTCTTTGAATGTTCTCTAATACTTTAATGTTTTTCTCATATTGCAGCATCTGAAACTACCCCCAGCACCTGAGGTGAGGCCACCCTTGTGCAGAGCAGAGCAGGACAATCCCCTCCCTTGCCCGCTGGCCATGCTGTGCCTGATGCCCCCCAGGACACACTTGGCCCTCCTGGCTGCCAGGGCACTGCTGGCTCATGTTCAACTTCCCATTGACCAGGACCCCCAGGTCTAGCATCTCATTCCCCAGTCTCTGTGTACATCTAGGGTTGCCCCATCCCATCCCATCCCATCCCATCCCATCCCATCCCATCCCATCCCATCCCATCCCGGCACTTTCCCTGGTTGAACTTTATGTGGTTGTTGAGTGCCCAGTCTTTGATTTATCAAGCACTCTCTGCAGGACCCTCCTGCTTTAAAGGGAGTCAGCAGCTCCTTCCACTTTTGTATCATCTGCAAACTTACTTAATATCCCTTTCCAGTCCTGTGTCCAAGTAATTTATGAAGATGTTGAAGAGCACAAGGCCGAGGATGGAGCCCTCTAGAGCCCCACCAGGGACAGATCACCAGTTTGATTTTACCCCATTCACTATAGCCCTTTGTACCTGACCCGTCACCTCTCCATGATGTGTTTATACAGCTGTGTTCTGAACATTTTGTCCAGAAAGATCCTGTAAGGGACATTATCAAAATATTTAAAGATTTATTGAAATCCAAAATGATTACATCAACTGGCTTCCCTTGATCAGCTGGGTGGGTTACCTTGTCATAAAAGGAAATCAGATTTGATAAGTGGGACTTTTCTCTCATGAAGTTGTGCTGGCTGTGACCAATGACTCTGTTGTCTTTTGGGTGTTTTTCAATACCATCCAGAAAAATTTTCTCCATAACTTTCCCAGGCACTGAAGCGAGACTGGCAGACCTTTAGTTCCTCTGGTCTTCTTCCTTGCCTTTCTTGAAAATTGCCAGTTTCAGGCCAGCTGGGACGTCTCCAGATTCCCAAGATCATTCAAAAATCATCAAGAAAGATTTTGCAGTGACATAAGCTAGAGGTAAGGATTCTTGGATGAATCTCACCAGGCCACATAGATTTGTAGGGATCCGGCTGGAGCAACAGATCCTGGACAGGGTAAATTTCAGAGTCAGCTGGGAGTTGATAATTTTCACAGTCACGATCCTCCAGCTCAGGGTGCTGAGACCCCCTTGATCCATCATCCGTGTTGAAGACAGAGGTAAAGAATGCATTAAACAGCTCTGCATTGTTCTGTCCTTGTTTGTGAGGTGATCATTCTCATCCTGTAACAGGACAATGTTATTTTTACACTGCCTATTGCCGTTAATATATTTGAAAAAACTCCTTTTATTTTCCCCCACAGTTCTGGTCAGTTTCAACTCCAGTTGAGCTTTGGCTGCACACATTTTCTCCCTACAGTATCAAGCAGGACCTCTGGATGATTCCCACATCACCTGACCATGCATCCACTGAACACCTCTTTTTTGCCTTATTTTGAAAGCAAATACCTGGCCAGCTCTACTTAATTAACCCCATGAGACAGTTTAAGATTCCCTTGCATTCCTGATGCCCATAACACTTTAACCAGCACAGTTATTTCTGGCACCTCTCTGAGTGGGATGTGTGGCATCTCTAGAGTACCCTATTCTGCTGAACATCTTTCTGCAAAGAAAGAATCACAACTCACTTGGACCTGTATGCCAGGTTTTGTTTGCTTGGCTGACAGGCTGATGGGTGATATCTCTTCACCTACAGTATGTTTGCTTTATAGAGACATATTTGTACTTGATAAATGTGGAAGCCCCTGGACTCAGATACAGAGAGCAGCTGACAACAGGGGAGGTGTGTTTTAACTCCTGTGATTTAATGGACATTGGGCACTTGAGGAGCTAGATGGGATCAGGTAAATATTTTATATTAATCGTTATTCTGAACTTCTTGCATTCAGCTAAGAATATGCAGCTGATCATTATATCCTCTTTTTAGGTTCAAATTTTATCATCCCAAAGAATGTCTGAAAATAACAAAGATCACATTGTCTCTCTGTGCCCAGTTGAGGTATCTAGGATTCAATGGGGAGATTGAGGCACTTCCCCACTTTGCTCAGTCTAAAGCTCAACTAACATCTTACACTATGGACTCTCACTGGGGGCAGGTTTGCCTCAAAAGTAGGAGTGAGGCAAAAAACCTTGTGAATTTCTGCACTGGACAGAATGCTCTAAGATTAAAACTATAGACAAATCTCTGCAACTTTTAAGACTTGATTTATGAAGAGAACACAACAGCAATTTTCTCCTAAACTTAGGTACCCAGGACTCTGGCTGTGTGCTCTAACAGGGATCTGATGCCACACCAGAATGAGAGCTGAGTGATCTCCAAAATACCACCCCCATGGGAGGGAAGGCCAGGTATGTGGGCCAGGACAGGTCCACAGTGATTTACACTCAGGTGCCTGACCTAAATGACTGGCAGATCAATAGCCAGTTTTCATACTGCAATTTTCCTTGATGTGTCACTGTGACTGACACCTAAATATTATCACTGGGACAAGTCAGTAGAAGTTGTCTATAATCTGATTTTATATTGTTTGATACTGATTCATTTTATACTGATTCAAGGCTGCAGATAGATTTTTTTCAATGAAATGTATGTACCAACTTACAGTGATGCCCAGGAAGCCAATGCAACACCCAGCACTGGCACTACACTAGCACTACAGCTCGATGGTGTTTGGGGCTATTAAAAGAGGAAAATACTTGAAAAGTCTTTTTTCATATTCAAAAAGAAATTTGGGATGTATATGTGAAGAGGCAGAAGAGGGGAAAGATGGGAAAACACATTATAAGACAGCTAAACCCTTTTATTTACAGTGAAATTCAATGGTTCACTTGATTTGAACGTTCAGCAGGTGGATGGGAAGGTGGAGATATAAGTATTTAGCTGATAAGAAATCTCCTTTTCATGCATGAGTGGCTGGGAATGCTGGTCAGGGAGCTGAGAATTCTCTTGTGCTTCTTCAGCTTTAGCTATTGTGGGTGATGGAAATGATGAGGTACAAGGGACTTTGCATATATGTACAGGCTTTCACATGCATTTTACAATATCTACAGTCATTTAACTGAAGCAAGAAACAGCAAATATTAAGGAGGATCAATATAAACTTTGATTTTTTTTTAAATTCAGGTAACTACAAAGATAGACAGTAAAGATTTTGTTTACGTCTCTAAGCAAAGACTTATATCTAACCTAACAGGTTCATGCTAAGAAGTTAAAGGGTTTAGATCTCATAAGCAATATAGGTTTTTGCAAAACCTGTCACCTTCCTGCTTTAGGAGAAATATTTACAAATTGTCAAGCATTAAAATGTTAATTTGAAAGCAGAAATTACTGCTTGTGCAGGAAAAAGTTTTTTGAGACTGCTGTGTGCTATGTTCCTTTCAGAAACAAATAAAACTACTAATAAAGTCAGTTCAAATTTGACTTCTAGTTCCATGAAAAAGAAAAGTGAAAAATATTTGGAAAATCTGAATTTTTGATTGTAAACTGAGCTGAATCGTCAAGCTCAGCTAAATTTAACACAGAAAATATTACAGCAGAAAAATATTTTGTCTTGTTACATTCAATTTAAGTGATAGTAACCAGGTTTATGGTTTAGTAAAAATTCAATCCATTTTGAAAGGAAAGGGGGATGTGAACTAGTTACTAGAAATCACCTTTTTTTTTTAAGACACTGAAATTAAACTAATTTAATGATAGGGCCACTAGAAGGACAATTGATGCAGGGGCTTAATTCAGAGGGGAAAGAAAAGAAGCTAAAAGCTTTCAAAGAGAGAGATGAGGGGAGAATAAAAGGATTAAAGAGAAATACTTAACTGATAAACTTCTTATTTTTCACATTAACTAGGATTTTACATGTCTCATACTGCTTCTTATGCAGATATTTTCTTATTATAAGGAATTTTTCTGTGCCTTAGAGATACCAACTTTTTGTACAGTGAACGAAAAAGTGACTAAAACCAGGAGGGAACATAATGTGAGTGTAAAAGTCTTGTCCAGCATAAGGAATAGGAGTTTGGGAGCATGAACTGCCGGGTTATTGTCAGGTAGTATGTGGATACCACCTAGATGCAGGCTTATCCAAGTGCTTGCATATTTCAGATGATTGGTTTGAAGAGAGACTAAGATTTAGCACCTGCCATTATCTGTGTGGTCTCATGTGTAGGCATAGAACTGAGATTACTATTCTGAAAGCCTGGTTTATCTGGATCATCTAGGAACCTGTGGTTTGAGATAGATATAGATACATGAAGATATACATAATCAAACCTCTTATTCTGTAATAAAGTTATTTTTAAATAGAATAAAAAGAAAATAACAATCTTACTATTCTGATATAAAGCTAATCACCTAAGCAGTTTAAGGACTGGCAGAAGTTTTTATTCATAACAGGAAAATAGAGAAAATAATAGGTCGATATAATGTAAAATACCTGGTTCCTGATGGTTTGGAATTGCTAACTCAAAAAAGAGAAGTAAAACTGTATCTATTATATGTATTTATAGCACTGTGCAGTCTTTTATGCTCACCACTGGACCCATACAGTTCTATGTTTGATTTCAGAAAATTAACACTTATTATTACAATGCAGCTCTTCTCTAACTGAATGGGAATGTTAGTCATTCCACTCAATAACTGGTTTCATGGTACAGCTGGAATATTAATGCCAGGTATTTCATGAAATACCTGAATAATTTAGGTTTTTTCTTGAAATGACCATGTAGAGCAGTGAAATGGCATAATAAAATACTTGTGCCAGTCATTGTGGTGAGTGATTGAAACTCAGTCATTTCACAGAACAGGTCACACATGATAAGACACATATTTTGGCTCACTTCTTTGCAGTTTTCATCTCAGGATGCATCCAATACAGCTAATGGTTGCTCTAGGCCATGCTGCTAGCCCTACTTCAGTTTCCTTTTTCTATTCCCAGCCTCCCAACATTTTAAAGACCACACTATGAGAGCTGTGCCATTTGCATCTTACTCCTTTCTTCCTTACTCTTTAAGTGGTTAGTTTTCAGCTGGATTAACTCCCTCATCCAGCTCAGCCATACAAGTCTACATGCCAGGCAGAGTGGTGGGGAATGGTAATAAGTGGAAAGGGATGCAGCATTTCAGATAGTGTCAGGTTATCAGGATTCTGTGCTTTTGCTTCATTCCAAAAGGAAGCTTCAAATGTCTTACAAAACAATGCTGTCTGAATTAAATATCCAGGCATCAGTGGACCTCTATAGCTTGGCCACCTGTCTGAAAAAAAAAATAAACCAACAGTCCAGACCATCTGGGCTCTTACACAAATTGTCCAAACCACTTGTCCATGTTTGTTTGCAGTGTTAAGTGCTGAATTTGTTCTTGCAGCAAGAATATAGTAGAAATAATATCTGGGACAGAAGATGCTTGTGAAAAAAAGATATATATTTTTTTAATGGCTTAGGTGGGTTTTTTTACTCATTTCAGCATCAAATAACCAACAAAAGCCACCAACTACTTTATTATTTTCCACCATATCTTAATTATATAAAAACATCAGCACTTTATTTAGTCTTTAATTAACATAATCCAAGTACGAAGTTCACCCTCAGCAAGGACACAAGGATATTGATTATCTGTCCTTTCCAACAGAGTCAAAAATCACTTCTGTGCTGTGTTTATTAATATATGTTCATAGCCATGGCATTGAAATCTATCAGTGTGATCGACCTTTATTTTCAGGCAGTCAATAGCCATTGACCCATGCAGATAAATTACCATAGTGAATTTTGCTTCAGAGTCAGCTTTGCAAGAGTCTGCTTGCTCAGACTCTTACATCAATAATTGACCTACTGAATGCTTATTCTTTTTTTCCCTTCGCTTTTACCTATCAAACATATAAAAACAATTCACACAGATTCAAACTAATGTATAAATAAAGAGCAGGTTGCAAATAATTTCACTGTTCCCTGTGCTTGCATGGGGACACATGGTACCTTTCTTATTTCTACCTTTTGGTGTCAGCAAAACACCCATTTTGCTGGGGAAAAGGGAAGAGCAGGAATTGTGTTTCAAATAGATGGTAGTTCACAAAAAGAATATGTTGTCCTGTGGCTACAAAAGTTGTCTCACAGGTTTTGTTGATCTCAGTAAAATATTTCTGAATGGTCATTATATGGACTGCAACATTTTGGTCTTGATTTGTATCTAAACACGTCAATATTTCGTATTGTAATATTAGACTGTTTCCTCTGTCCTCTCAGAAACCTAGAAATCTCTTCAAAATATGAGAGATTAATCTGGCCTTTCCCATAGATTTTGAGAGTTCAGAAACAAAATCTTACTTAGACCCAGTTCTAATAATTTAAATAGCTTCTGATTTAAAATATCAAATAGTTTCTTAGACTAAATTCCCATTTTGTTTCTTGTCACATAAAAGACTATTAAATTGCCAAGGAAGAAATTAATATCAAAAAAATATATGTCAGTTTGTTTGTGTCCTTTGTGTATTTGATTTGAAAAGGGAATGATTTTTAGGCAGCTTCAAAACTGGGTTCTGTTGTTGTGTCCGGAGTCAAAGAGGGAGTCTTAGCACTCAGGTGGCCTGTTTCTTACTGTGAGGAGCAACACGTAACTTCAGGGATGCACTTCCAATGCATGTCTTGTGCCACTGAGCTGGAAAATCTCTGACATTCAGTTTTAACCTCTTCTCCCTAAAGTTACTGTTTGGAGGCAGAAGGTGTGTTTGATAGAAAAATGTTATGCTTTTTGTGTCCAATGGGATTATTATTAAATGACATCATTCTACAGAGGCAGCTTTGAGTTATTCACATCTTTCCTCTTCCTTTTTTCTCCAGTCCCATATAAATGTAATTGATTAAGTCTAGGAGGATATATATGTGTATATGTATATATGTGTATGTGTATATATTCCCATAGTGGCTGTATTTACATTAGAGGGTTTTTAAAAAGCAGTATTATGGTTTCGAAGCTAAGCCTCTGTTGGTCAGGGCCCCAAGGGTATTAATTGACTGCAATGGCCCTGATAATCCCCTCCTGAGACCTCCCCCCACCCTACACCTGAGTCCTACTTCATTTAAACCAAGAGCCAGCAGTCCTGGCTAAAATACAGTGTAGGTATGCCTGTCTTGCTTCCTGAATCAAATTTGGACTTGTATTGTGGCCTTGATGTCTGTCCTGTCTTCAGCCTTATCTCCTGCCAATACTTCCAAAAGAATTTTGTACAGAGTTTCTCCAGAGGCAGAGGACTTGGTGGGGGAACCCCAAGTCTGTTAGTCTGTTAATCTTGTGATTGTGCAAGAAGCCTGATGAGCAATGGCAAGAGCTCAAGAAGTAAGGGCCATGCTTCTGAGACCTGGAGCAGCTGCTCTTTGCATGGGACTCAGTGCATGGGCCTTGGTGTAGAGATCCACAACAGACCTTGGGAGGGAAATGTACCACCAAGCCAGCCAGCTTGTACTCCTTGGATCTAGGACTGTTCTGTTGGAGGAGGGCATGTACTGGTGCATTTCTAAGCTCTTCAGGCTGGGACCTGGCAAAGGAACCCAATACACATATATCCAGAGACAATCCTTCAGTGTGTTCCCTTTCCCACCCAACACTGGGAGCCTCCTCTGGAAATGCTCTATGCTGCCATCCCGGTATGTGCTTTATGTTCTTTAAATGCTTTCATGGGTGAAAGGAAGGAGGTGAGCAAGGCTTTTTGTGGCATCAAGGTGCTCAACTCAGGGAAAAATAAGCACTGCTGATCTGCTGACTTCAAGGTCTGTTATATTTTCTAAAGTTATTCCTCCAGTACTTTGAGAGTGGTCTCTTTGTGTGGAGACTAACCAAGTGAAAATCTGCCCATTCAATTTCCACTCCTTAGTCCTGCTGCAAAGTCAGCTTCAGTTGAAATCTTGCCCTGGGAGGAGGGCCCCCCTAGGATTTTCTGACACAATTCTGCTGTGCATCCCTTCCTCCCTTCTGTGCATGCAGTAGCTAATGAGCTGATGGAGTGATCATCACGTTCCACAAAGCAGTGCTGCAGATCCCATCTCTGGCCATCACACAATAAAAGTGAGAAGACAGAGGGATGCAAGGCAGACTGTGACTGTGAAGGTTTCCTGAGTGGTAGAGTCAGGAGATACAGAGTTGCACAAGACAGTCGTCATTCACCTAAAATGTAGGAGCTCCTGAAATTTCATAGCAAAATGTCAAAGACAAGGATCTTCCACAGCCAACTGTGGGTGCCAAATTTAGGGCGTCCCAAGGACCCCAGACCAGTTTTGTCTTCTGGACCCTTTTTCTGATACATAACACCCCATCAACAAAGACTTCAGGAAGGTCACACTCTTTGTTCTTTTTCTTCAAGAAAAGGAGGCATTGAAAATTGGGCGATGTGTCATTCAATGTGTCCTGCAGTAGTTGCTGCAGCCATAGGATTAAAGTTACCCTGCTGCATCTACCTTGTAGTCAACATGGTGTCAACTCAGAGTGAGCAGGTGGGAATGTTTCCATAATGAAGAGATCTTCAGTAGTGTTGTAGCTCTGAAGTGGGTGTTCTTTCTTCTAAAAAATTAACAGTAGAGTAGAGGACTCCAAACCCTGTCATCTTTGGTCCTATACAAAAGGTAGAGAAGAAATAAACAGTCCTGATATACACATATTCTACCTCATCTTTGCTGAAATTATTCCTCAATTTGAAAGTAGGATATTTAATAGAGAGTAGCTATCTGGAAATCTACTCACTTACTGTACAAAAAGAGTAAAATTAGAAAAGAAAAAAAGTTTAAAGTGAAGCGTTGATTCAGTGTTATTTTTTAAAAATTTTCCCGTGCAGAGCCAGGAGCTGCATTCAATGATTGTTGTGGTTCCCTTCCAACTCAGGGTATTTCGTGTTTCTACGATTCAAGCAATTCTGATAAGACAAAGACTAATACATCAAAAAGAATAATTTAGTAATTGTAGTCATGTTTATTATTGCACAATAATATATTACAGTGGTATATAACTATAAAGGTGAAAAGTAATGTTTTTTTTTTTTAAATTTGTGCTTGTCAGTGGGACTGTGAAGGACATAATTTTACTTGCAGGAGCCAAGGCAATTAATAGTAACAAATTGTCTTACTTCTTTAGGATTTTTTTAATGGTACAATTTATGGTCTTTTAGCACTTATTTTGCAAAAATCAATGGAAATTTGCACATTGAACTTTAATAGACTCAGTTATGTCTTTGGAGGATAAAACCCTCTGCTTGTTTCCTTGTTTTCCTTATCTGCAGTCACCTATCTCTCTCATCTCCCACAATCAGTGTTAGAGGCTTTTATGTCAGCAGCTTAAATCCTTCTCCTTTGAAATAAGCATGAACTAGCATAGTGTGTTTGGGTGTTTGTCATGCAAAATATCTTAGTGAATTACTCTTGTTGTATGGATGGCCTGTAAATCACACACCTGTGCAAGCCACGGTTTATGATGTACTAATCTATTAAATTAATCGTGAAATGCTGTTATTCTATTTTAAGTAGCTTATGGAGTTAAGTAACGCAGCCTTTTAGGAAGTTTGCATAATAAAGGCTTTTCCCTCTTTGGCAAAACACAAGTGAAAATTGCCCTTTCACTGGGTAATAGTGCTAGGAAATAACCACTTTTATATGAAGTAAATGTGATATGGTCATGGGCACAGTACAAGTCACAATTTGTTTTATACTTCACTCAAATATTTGTGAAGGAAATAGGTCTGCTATTTGCTTAGCCCAGTAGCTGAGTAAACCTGGTGGGAGGGATATCAGCAAACACTGCTGTCCTTTCAGATGAACTGTGCCATCTCAAGAGATTGCAAGTGATCAGGTCCTCCATTTGTGCTTCCTCTGAAAAACTGTGTGCAAGATATTTACTCAAAGCAGGTCTGAAAGGCAGAGCAAAAGAGAATCAATTTAGATGAGAGAGAATTTCTTACAGGTTCACCACTGGGCCAATTGCTTTTGTCTGTACTAGACTTCCTTTGGAGATTTCCTGTGAAATAAACAAAATTCGTTCTCACCACTAACTTAATATAATTCAAGACGTACTTTATACTCTTTGCAGTAGAAACAATTGGGTGTTCTAATCATTGTAAGTACTGTATAATTAGTCTTCCAAATGAATGTTTCTACTCATCAGGATGACTAAATAACCTGTTGAGTAAAATTCTTAATTTACATAACTAAAAGCCAATAACAGTTTCATCTCCCTTTATCTGATTATATTCTGATTTTATATCCACATTTCATTGGCCAGCTGCCAGTCTCTAAAGGATAAAAGGTAATTAGAACCAGTGACAGTGTACTATTGTTATACTTTTTACAGCACAGATGCAGTTGGGTGTTATTATCATATCTGGTATAATTTTGTGGATAATATCATTGTGTCTCTGCTGACCATAAATTTAATTGGAAATGTGAATCAATTGAAAATGCATTTTAATCTCTGAATAGTAATACATTTTGTTTAACATAATGGTACTTCAAAGTTCTAAGAGAATATTTTACTCCATGTGCAGACAGCAAAATCACTGTTTCCTCTGTCCTGTATACACATACATTTGTACAGTACTTTTTTCTCTCTTTTCATATATATCCACTACACAAAATATCATTTAAAGTATATCAAGGTAGTGAAAATAAATATGAAGTACTAATTATTACTATTCTGACTCTTATATTGCATTTCACATGGATTAGGTGTCCATAGAGCACCATAATAAAAAATAAATTAGCTCAAGTAATAAAATTGTTTACATGTAACCATTTCCTAAAAATGACTGTTGGACAACCTTATTTAAGTGTTGGGTTTCAATGTAGTACCAAGGGGGTTTGAGGTTTATGCTTTTTAGTTTTTTTCTTAATTCTTCTACTACAAATAAAACACATAATGAACATTGAAATAAAGCAGATTGTTCTGTAGAAAGAAGTGTAAGTGTGCATTAGAAAAGACGTGGAGAAAATAAAGAACTTATTTGAATAATAGCTAGTCCCAGGCACAATTTCCTTGATATGTTTCTTGATATGGAGATAATCTCCAATGTAGCAGAGTCAAACATTCCATCACCTCCCCTGATGATGAATCTGATCTGCATCCTGGATTCTGAAGTAATAAAAGCATTTTGTAAAAATTCATGCCATTTCCTAAAATGTCATTTTGGAATCAATTTCTTAAATAAAGTTTCTGACAAGTCCAAATTGACCAAAATGGCTAATTGTCCCCATCTCTTAATAAATTCTTTCTTACTACAAATATTCTATTATCTTAGTTGTATTGGGTTACTTATAAGTTAAGCTTTTTAAATTTTTAATAACTTTGGAGTTGGTTTGTCCTGAAGCTCTACTTCTTCTCTGGTTTGAGAGAATCACATCTCCCTTTTTCCCTAAAAAAAATCACATCTCCCTTCTTCCCTAAAAGAAAGTCCTAAGCTTCATGTGAAATTTCTGTCCTTGGTCACTTCCATCACTTTAAATCAGTCCATGGCTTTGCTCTCTTGAACTGCAGAATACAATATAGCAATAATGGTCAATAACTAGGACTATCTTCACCTGTTTTCTGGATTTTTATTGTTTTTGCCTCTCTCTGTATCCGTCTCTTTTAAAGTTCTGTTCACTATTGCTGCATACATTCTAATTTTAGATTTCCTGTTCCCACTTTTCATATCTTTGAACATGTAGAAGGACTGTCCACACTGGATCACAGCAGACATTGGTGGGACTCCCTTCTTGCTGAATTCACTTTTTGTGTCTTGTTCTGCCTTTCTTAAAGAGCTGACAAAATGCACTTTGATAATAAAGATTACAAAGTTGGTGTTAACTGTGTTTCCAAAACATATTCTACTTTCTTTAACCATTTTGGTGTTCACAGTGGAAGGTAAAAACACCTTTAAAATTTTCAGCTCCTGGGACAGAAGTAGGTCAGTTGTCAGTTCACATCCATGTTACAAAATAGCACACATTTGATCATTTTGTGTGGAGTAAAAGCTGAAATTGCTTGAGCTCTGGCAAAGAACCAAAATCAGGACTATAATTTCCTAATCTCACTTCAGAGTGCAGAGATGTGTCTATTCCTACTGTAAGGAAAAATGGAGCTGTGAACTTTACACTGCGACTAAGAAAAACCATAATGAGTGAGGTAAAAACTTCTTACTTTAAAAATTATTTCAAAAAAAGAGAGAGGAGGCTAGAATTGTTGCTATAATCAGTTTTCTGTCACATATTTGGTATGTTATGGGGAAAAAGGTATTTTATGTCATTTAATCAGATTTGGGAGGTCAAAGGACCAGTATTTGCTCTAGGTGTAGCACAAAGCTTATATAGGATTGAGTTTTTACTAGCAGAACTAACATGCAAGAGAAAACTTGAGGAAAATCTGCCTGGAGTAAGGCTCAGAAAGACACATTGGCAAGTGTGAGAATGGAAGGTTGTGAATGTAGAAAGGAGATAGAAGTGTAGTGATTGTGAAGATCTTACATGGAAGTTACGCCACTGTGTTAGAAAAGAAGTACATAAATACTAGTAGCTCCTTGAGGTAGATTATTTATTTGATACAATTATTTGAACTGTGATAAATTGCTGTTGATGGCTTGGTAATTCAATTGACCACAGTAAATCAGCTTTTGGAAAAGAGTAAAAGAGAAAGTACAGGAAAGGAAAAGGAAAAGGATGAGGAAAAGGAAAAGGAAAAGGAAAAGGAAAAAAAAAGGAAAAAAACCCAAACAAAACAACAAAACCCAAAACCCAAACTGCCAAATATCAATCTGATTTTCATGATCAGAAAGATATATTAATGAACAATAATCTGTATTACTTCAAAAGACATTTCTGCAACGTATCCTGCAGAAGTATTTTCTGTAACTAATTGTGATCAGATGCCAATTTAAATAACAATAAATAAACAAACAGTACATTTTAATTTTTAATGAGTTGACAGTTTGTCTTACCAAAAAAAGACCTTTTTTTTCTGGTTGATCTTTCACAGGGGTGCAATTAACACATCTTTACTTGACTGTACTTGGGAAATGTTAAACAAAGCTGGAATGGATTTTCCATCATTCTTCCACATTGGAGGGACACTTTCTCATGTAGTTTGTTCATTTGTTGGTCTGGTTGAACAACTTGTTTAGAGAGAAACATAGTCAAGGAATTATTATTTCCCTTTATTATGCAGAGGCTTTGTAGCAGGGGAGACTTGTATATTTTGTTCTCCTTTCTTTGCTTACCTTAGATAAATACACCTAGCCAACTTCTATACAACCCCTTAAATTCCTTCTGTTAATAACCTGACTTCTCTTTGAAGATGTCTTAGGACTTTTCATTATGGTTAATCACATTGGTAACTCTCTGTTCCTATTTTATGTTATTTTCTTTGCCTGAGTATGTAATTTTGCTTTTCTTTTACTTCACAATTAAGTCTGTCTCATTTTCTTCTCTTTCTAGATAAGCTTTTTCCTATTATCATCCCTTTACATTTTTATGGTCCATATCAAAATCAAGATATATTATAGCCCCTCACATCAGTGTTCACATACATAGCATTCTTTATTGATGCATGCTCTTCTTTTAGACACTTCTGTTGATATATTTTGTCTTGCAGAATTCTAGCATAAAGAAGCTTTTCTAATCTCTTCCCATAACTGCAGCTGAAGTATTCCCCTAAATTTTTATCCCTTCTTTACCCATAGGCTATGACTTTATGTTTGATCTTCATTCTTTTAGCATTTAAACTGTTTGCACTTAAATTTGGGTTTTTTCCAGCTGATCACTTTGGTCCTTTTTTTTCACCTCATCCAGTAATCATGTGTGATCTGTTATTTATCATTCCCAAGCGTCTAATTAACCTCCCTTTTACAGATTTATGCCTCCTTATGGCTGCATTTTCTGCTGCTGATGCTGTCCATATGCATGCATGTGGCTCTCACACTCAGGTTTTTGAAGTTTAGGTGTGCAACACATTCCTGACTTGTAATTGCCACCCTTGGTTTTGCATATGAATGAGCTTATTCAAAACCAATTATATGCTAGAACAATTTGTAGATAACACTTCTCAGTTTGTTTCAGCTAATATGAGTATTCAGGCTAAGGGCAGCAACCGCATGAAGTTTTCCGTCCCTCCCCAAAGGTAAAGTGCAAATCTTATTGGTAACTCATATATCTGGGTAGACAAAGATTTTTATATTGCCTTTCTATTATGTAGAGAAAGTCCTCACGTTATACAGAGCTGCTGTAGTGACATAGCCCAAATCTTTTATTCTGCCTTTGGAAAAGAGAACGTTTCAAAGAAAGGGTCTTAATGATGATTTTCTTGCAAAATTTGAATTTTCTGTTAGAAATTGCTCTTTGGTAACAAATTCAATTGGGCACAGGCAGGACTTTCTAATGGCTTGGCAATTTTGAAATTGGGAGATTATAAAGGCTCTTTAACAGTAGTCACTCCTCTGAACCTTTGTGTGAGAGTACAAATAATAGATGGGATTTTTAGGTGCCTAAAGCTTCTCATCAGCTTGCAAAGGAATTTGATCTTCTTGATGGTGAGAGCTGTTCTCTTGTCTATAGCAAAATGAAGTATCTGACTCTTTCAACCACTGCCCATTTGTGTATTACAGGTTACTTATCCACTTTTTTGGGGTGGGGTGTTTGTTTGTTTTCCTGAAGTCCCCATCCCTGTAGCTTCTTTCTATGAATTATGGTTCAGGTTTGAAGACCTATGGTGAGTGGTTCATTGTGATATTCTTTTTAATGTCACTTTCAGTTTAGTGGGAGTGAAAGCACTTGCAAACTTTTCTCTGCCATTGTGCTGATGCACAGAGACTTCTGAAAGAAGTAATTTGCTTATGCTGATTGTGCCATTGTAGCCAAGAATTCTGGTGTAAACCCTGTATATTAGACTTAGAAAATATTTAGAGCCCATATGTCTCTTCTCACCTCCATTTTTTGAAACTGGTTTACAAATCCTTGTTCTTTCATGGAGAGGTCAGGAAATTGCTACCCAGACACTGTCTTTATTGCATATAGGCTGATCTAGTTTAACTTTCTCCATCCATACTTGTCAAGCCATGGTTAATTTGGCTTTTTAGACCCCTATTGCAATCAGTGACATTGCATATTTTCTCAGTGGTTTAAACAGACCATGCGAAGATTGAAGAAACCTCCTATATTAAGAAATCAGCTAGAGGGTAGAAAAGGGGCCAATGGTTCAAGGAGGCTTCCTGAAAAAGAAAGCTGTATGCCTGTAATATGTTTCTGTGCTAACTGCTAGTTTTAGGTGAATCTGGTGGCAGAACTTTCACTAAATCTTCTTGTGTGATGAGAGCTGAATTTAAATATGATGTGGAACCTGCTTAGATATAAGCTTCCTATCAGTTGATTATCATATTGCACAATGGCTTTAACAAACAAATGAGGTATTCTCAGTGATTCTCTTCAAGGTACCCTGCTAAATCAGGGAAAAGAACAACAAATTGTGGTGATTAACCCTATTGCTGACATGTCTGTTCTCTGAGGATGACTTTAAATGGCACATTTCAAAAGAATACCCCAAAATTGTCTTCATTCTCTTGAGTTATTCTGCTAAATAACGTGTCACACTCTCCTTACATGGGGTGAATGCTTAAAAGAGGTGCTGAACCTGCTTATGCTTTCTAAAGACAAGCAGCAGTATTCCTTGCTGTCTCAAGTGGCAATCTGCTGATGCTTTCAACTATGGTGTGAAAATATTTTGCTTGTAAACCTTTGTGTGGCATTAATGAGAACACCTAATTATTAAGTCCCTCTTAACATCCTCACAGCATACTCCTGCTGAAAGGATTTTGCAACTAAATACAAGTTAGGAAAAGGATTAAAAAAAAAAAATTGCAAATGCAATTCAAGTTTCTTAACTTGCAATTACTGTTATTGTAAAAGAAAGAAACTTGTTTGGGTATTTGAGGGGGGATTTGTTTGCTTGTTTTTGTTTTGTTTTTTAAGTTTTTATTAGCAATCTCATGAAAAAAATCTTTGCTCCCATTTTCACTCAAATCTCAGTCCTGTTGAAGACCTTCTCTTATGACATGATAGTAGTTCTATCAAATTATTCTTACTGCCTGTTTGTCACAGATTTCTTACTTCTGTTTTACCTTCTTGGTGAGAAAAGGCACCAGTACTAAAACTTCTACTGAAATTTCATTGTTCAGTGTAACACTTTTCATGGTTTCACTCCTCTTTATTAAAACAGTTGCATTGTGACATTACATTTAAACTGAAGAATTTGTAACATATACCAGAAGTCTGAGTCATAAAAGTTGAGATTGTTGTCCCTAAAGTAAATATATTTTTCATCCTGCCATGAGTGAGACTGAAAAATCTAAAAATCACACGTTGAAGATGAAGTGTTATAAAGAAAGCTATCATAGCTTTAATAGTGGGATACTTCTCTTTGATGTAAATATTTAATATGTATGAAGAGCCTTGGCCTTCTCCCAGCAGTGCACATGAATAGGAGTGTTCCTAGCAATTTACCCCACAGAGCTTTGGAGAAGATTGACTGCACTGTCCACATAACAATTTGTGTATTCCTGTTCTCCCTGGGCGGTACAAGCAAAAATTATCTCTTGTTTATCTTAGGCTACCATTTAATCTTAGGCAAGATTAAAATTAAAATATGTGTCAGTGGAAAGGGGATTGATAGTTTTGGTGTGCTCAGGATTGATTCATTTCCTGCAGACCACGTATAGTTGCCATTCTTTCTACTGCGTAGATTGGGACTCTTCATAGCTGCCCAAGGGGCTTGGAGAATTGAATAAAGTCAGTGGTAGTTAGGTCTCCAAATGCTTCAGGACAAATGGAAAATGGGAAAAAAAAAAAAAAAAAAAAAAGATCAGCAGTTTTCCTCCAGTGGAATATGCAGAAGATGCTCAGGTAATGTAGGGCAGTTGTGCAAGGATAGAAATCACCTATTGGAGCAATAGCTGAGTGAAATAACTCTTTTTGGAGATCCTTTTTTTTATCTTCACATAGCAAATCTTATAGGGAAGGAACTATCCCATCTGAAGTCTGATGGCACACAAGGCAATAGCAAAACAGTCCTCTGTTATGAGTACTGAGAAGGAAGCAGTTATTTCTCCTATGTTCTAATGTTTCAAGGTGCTTTCAGGTTTTAGGTTAATAGTAAGATAGTACCATATAAGGAAAAAAATATTGCAAAGAGAATAAGTGCTTATATTGTATTATTATTAAGCCAGAGATAAAGTGCAGGGTTTTGTAATTCATTCTTTTAACTTATGCATTCTCTTTGATTATAGAGGCATAATTAAGATGGGTAATTACAAACCCTGTGTTTCCTAGTAATATATTCATGCAGTAGTAGCTATAGTGTTATACAATACCAAGCTCATATGTAAAGCAAATTATCTATTTAGTTGGAATGATATCATTAGAGCCAAATTAAATTCTCTGATAAGTACAACTATTCATTAGTTGGCTACACATTATCTAAGAGCCACTTGCATCTCAGCAACAAAGTTGGGATATCATCCTACCCTACATACATTTGCTCTCAAAAGCATAATACACAAGTTTAACTAGATCAGTTGAGACCATTTTGGTTTTCGATTTCCTAATTAACTTGAATTAAATTGCTGCTGACACATCTGTCTTAAAGTTGGTTTCACTGAGTTTCTGATCTGCTGCAAAGTCTCTTTCTTAGGGAAAGGTTCATTTCTGAAATGCAAAAAAGAAAAGGAGTTTTCAATAGGCAGCTGGGTGAGCTCCTCTTGAATAAATTGATTTGTGCTGTTTAATTTTAAAATATACTTCTAACAGTATATTAGGTGCTGAACATGCTGGAGATGTGTCTTCAGGTATTTAAATCAAAATAAATAAAATATTGACTAAGCTGAACTCAGTAGTTCACTTTATTAAACCAAAGAGCCACATGCCAATTTCAAACATTGCATTTGTAGGGACTTACTTCAGTTCAAATTAATGTTTAAAATTCTCTATATTCAATTGATTTGGTGCAAATTTTTTGTGCAAGGACGAAATCTGAGAGGTGCTGTTACACTAGTCTAAAACCTGCAGGATGATTTTTCTTTCGCACAGTGATTTTCTCTGTTATCTTCCAGGTTCATGGTATTCAATGCAGTTTTTTCATGGGCCAGTTTCAGGGGAAAAGTAAGACAGTAAGATACTGCTTCTCTCTCCATTGTACAGTAGAAGAAAGATGCTTCTCTCATTCTCTTATTTTATTCATAAATTCACGGTAGGATCCTGCCCACCTGCACCTGTGCTGGGTAATAACTTTGGCATGGAAATTTTAAAAGAGCTATAAAAATAATGGAGGAATACTTCCTTTTTGTAGTTTCAGTGTTTCATACCAATGCTCTGTGCTACACCCAGATGCAGAATTCCAGATGAATAAGACAGTACAGGAGTTGAGGAATCTCCTGTCAATCTGAGTAGGAAGGTTCATCCAGAAGATTCCAGTTTCCACTGATTTACTGAGTAAGAAAAGCCACCAGGAGGGCTGAGGGCAGAGAGTTGTGGTGAATGCAGTTAAACCCAGCTGTCAGCTGGTCACAAGTGGTGCTCCCCAGGGCTTAGTACTGGGGCCAGTCCTGTCTAATATCCTTATCAACAATCTGGACAAGAGGGTGAGTGCACCCTCAGCTGCAGATCACGCCAAGCTGGGTGGGAGTGTTGATTTGCTGGGTGGGTAGAAAAGCTCTCCAGAGGGATCTGGACAGGTTGGATCAATAGGCCAAGGTTAAACCAGGTGAAATGTCTGGTCCTGCACTTGGGCCACAACAAGCCCATGTAGCACACAAGAGTGGCTGGAAAGCCTGGTGGGAAAAGACCTGAGGGTGCTGGTTGACAGCAGCTGAACATGAGCCAGTGTGTGCCCAGCTGACCAAAAAGGCCAAGGGCATCCTGGCTTCTTGTGGCCAGCAGGAGCAGGGCAGGGATTGTCCCCCTGTACTGGACACCGGTGAGGCCGCACCTCAAATCCTGTGTCCAGTTCTGGGCCCCTCACAGCAAGAAGGACATTGAGGGGCTGGAGCACATCCAGAGAAGGGCAACAGAGCTGGCAAAGGATCTGGAGCACAGGTCTGAGGATAAGTGACTAAGACAGTTTGGGTTATTCAGTCTGGAGAAAGGGATGCTGAGAGGAGATCTCATTGCTCTCTACAACTACCTGAAAGGAGGCAGGGATCAGTGTCCTCACGATAAGAGGAAATGACCTCAAGTTATGCCAGGGAAGGTTTAGATTGGATATTAGGCAAAATATCACCATGGAAAGTGTTTTTACATGTATATGTAGTTTTATCATCATTTGGCATTCTTGTCATTTATGCATTGTGAAGATGTTTATAGACTGCTTTTCATATTGGTTAAGTCTGCTGATTTGAATATTAGTATTACTTTGTTTCAGTGAGAACCAGTGTATATAAGTGATTTGAGGCAAAGACTTCGACTTTTTCTGGCTTTAATTTTATATAATAAAATTTTATTCTGTTTCTGGCTTTGTCTGATTTAAAGATATTTAATGTCTACAGTGGCAAAAGCATCATAATTAATTGTTATTCTTATCCATTAACATATACCTGAAGATAATATGTATTGATACAGTAAATATGCTCCATTTCTGAGAAAATGTTAGAATTCAGGGCCAAGTAGAAAAAAGGGTGGTTTTTTTTTCCTTTAATTAGGTTGAGCTCCTGTTTTAGAATAGTTTGCAATAAAGCAAATTCACTGTAAATGAAAGACATTTTCACAGTAATAAGCAGAACAGAAGTATCTGTCTACAGCAGTTCAGATTTGTTTGGCATAAATAGCACTGGCCTATAGTTATTTCTTTTAAAGAAAAAAGTGTCACTGCTATGATCCTCCAGGAACCTGTACCTTTGAGCCAGACTTCCTACACCTTTTAAAAAGTGAGATTTCTAGTCGTTGAGATCAAATATAAACTAGAAAAGCAAACTTCTTAAAGGGTAGTAAAAATACAAAGTGAGTTGGAAATAAAATAGGCTTATAAGCCTGTATCTTTCTCCAGTTCTGGGTTCTTTCAGAGTGAATCCTTTTCTTTAGTCTTACTTTCAACCCAGTAAATTGGGGCCTTTCTAAATCACAGCAATTGGTATACAATCTAACTTAGGTCCCTAGGAGAAGCCCTATTTTCTTTCCCTCTGAAGTCTGACTCTGCATGCTCACTGTTAAATGATGAATATTCTGGCCACTGCTGGGTGAAGACTCCCTGCCAGCTCTCTCCCATATTATAATATTCTTTCCCCTTCTGCCAGCATCCATATTTTTTTCTTGAGCAACTACTTAGGGAGCAAAATTTTTAAACCTTTTTGAGATCCAGATCTACTGCATGCCTTTACCTCTTTAAATCTGAACTTTTGTCCTGTGTACTAAACATCTGAATTCTGTTGTCAAATACTGGAGTTTTTATCCCCTATGCAAAGGATCCACCTACCCTTAAATCTTTTATTTTCTGACAGCATGCCAGCCAGGCCAGAGTAAAATGAACCACTGATGTGTCTGATACCAGGAACACAGATAATATTATGACTACAGATGACTACACGAGAGTAAAAATTGTGCTGAGTTTTTGTAAGGAAGGTAAAATGCTCAAGCAGCCTTTGCCTCCCTGTTCTATTGATGCATTGTGTGCTGGCTAGAGAGTTGCCTGTGAACTAGCATAAGACTAGAAAATGCAAGATCATAAGAACAGAATCTTATACAATAGAAATTCCTGAGAAGAAGGACCAGAATTGTCCACAGCCAGAATTTTCAGAGCCCTCACCTGAGACCTGGAAGGCCAAGATTAAAGTCTGCTCCAACATGTCAGTCACAACCTTCCCATCAGAAAAAAAAAAAGAAATAAATAATGCTGTGTGGTCTTCATCTTCCCTGAAGTCCTTACCAGAACTGTTCTTTAACTTTTTAGTTCTTTTCCTCCTCCTGACTTACATATTAGTCTGAGGTTACAGTAAGTAACTTATGTGTGGTAGGCCACAAGGAGAATGTTTTTACTTGATCACTGTGGTCATCAATATATACTCCAAATATTTCCCAGCGTTGGAGGGCATGGAATAAAAGCCAAGTCCCTATTTCAATGTTTTAGTGTAGTAAGCTTTTTTTGCCTCTTGTTTGAAATCAGCAAGGACAACAGCAACAAGTGCTGTGCCCAAAAGAAGCAGCTTCCTTCCTTAATAATACTTTCTTTCTCTTTAAAACTGAATCTTGCAACTACAAATACAAATCAATGCCATAACAGTAGTATAATCTGCAGGTTAGGCTGCCCGATAGCATTTTATGGTTGGGGTGGAGGTAGAGGTTATAAATCATTAAATATTTAGGGCTATGCATTTCAATTACCAAAAAAAGTCAGTTCCATTCCTACTGCAGTAATTGTTACCAAATGTGGGAATACACATAGCAATCATCAAATGTTTGGAGTTTCCTTGGTCCAAATATATGGCATTTGCACCTTACATGTGTAGTGAGAAATGATGCTCATAAGAGGATAAGAATGTATTAAACACAAGTTACATGTATCTTAAAGTGGCAGATAACATATAATTGAAAGACAGTTTGAAGTAGAATGAAATGAGTGAAATACCAGAAATAGACTGAGTTTGTTTCCCTCACTCCAGATCACGCTTTTTAACCACATTTGCAAATATGGACTATTTAGCATAGGTGCTTGCCCATGTCAAAGTTGTCCAACTGAAGAAAGGCCAAGATCCAAAAAAAATCCTGTATGAATGTTTCACTCCACTCATTCTTAGAGTTTAAGCTTGAAAACTGTGTTTCTCTATGAACTGTGAGTTGTACCTGTGTGTGTTGGCCCCTACCCCAGTGTGCTGCATAGCTACAGCACATAGTATTTTATGGATACTTTTGATGTTGTACACTCATGCTAGAGTGAGGAGAGGATGCTTCTATCAGGGATCAAAAATATGACTGCATGTGCTTAAATTTAGGTAGGTAACCTTGACATTTTGTCTAGGTTTTTACCAAAGTTAATTTACATAATAAGAAAGCATTCCTATTTAACTAAATCAACTTAATACTTATGTTAATATCACACATTTAAGTGTTATTTGCTACAACTCTTTCCATGTCAAGTATTATACATTAATAAAATTTATTAGTAGGTAGTAAACAATTTCCATCACTGGCTTGAATAAAGAAAAAAAATATATATATGTCCAGTGCAGAGGATAATTTCAAGGGCAAAGATAAAAAAGGTTGGAGTCTGGAAGACTCAATTTAGCCTACATTTCCACACTTGATAATTTCCCCAGATACTTGTTTGCAGAGTACATAAGAGATAAAGTATTGTCCCAGTGTCTGAGTACCTCACCACAGGAGGGTTTTTTCTGGTCAGTCAGCTGAAGCACCAGTCACCAAAGAGACCAAAGGTGAAGCTGATCTTTTAATCTGAGCATTAACTTGTCTGAGTCTCTGTGTACAGAGACAATAGACCCAGTGAAAGCAGGGAGAAACCTCTCCTCTTGTGCTGAGGCACGTTCATATCCCAGGAAGCAGTAGAAGAAAAAGAACCTGCTTTGTTGATAGAGGTTCTCTGTCCTACTGTGCTAAGCTCAGATTTCAGATGAGAAAGAAGAAAGATGAAAACAGAAGGTGATCCAATCCAGACAAGGATTTTGGAGAGGTCATATCTCCTTAGAGTTGCCATGGTACCTATTCAGTAAGGATACATCTGAATTGTGGTAATAAAATGCAACAGATTTCTTGAAGACCAGTAAGTTCATAGAAACACTTTTCTGGTTGCACATTGATTACATTTTAGATTTTTCTACTGTTTACAAGACCTCACCAAATAGTCTGCTCAAACAGAGCAGGCTGTTTTCAATGTGATAATTTTCTTTAGTTTGTTTTTTCTGACTGCTGGCTTTTCTTTGCATCCAGTGTTTATTGTTGGTTCAGCTTGGATGTCTGAAACTTGTAAAGCAAAACAGTCAGTGGTGGACAATATGAGCAGCAAATATCCTTGTTCCCATGTGAGCAGGGGCAAATGTGTATACACATAAAACTTTCTTAAAATAAATCTCTCTTCTCTTTATAATGTTATTTTTGAAATAGATAGTCATGTACAGAGCTTTAAAAGTCTGCACATTTATAGAATACTTTATGAACTGGTATTGGGGCTGTCCCAGTTTTAGGACTGGGGAGTCTCCTGGGTTTGATATAAGAATTCTCAGAATGGTGACTCTGAATATGTCTTGTTTGTGCTGTCTAGCCACACTTTTAAATCTTACCACTTCACTCAGGCAAAATCAGAGGTGATTTGCTCTATAATATTCTTTTGGGAGAGGGATGAGAGAAAGCTCACACATTCTGAAAGAATCTGAGCTAAAATGATTAGCATGTGAAACAAAAAGGATGTCTGTGAGTTTTTCCTCTAGTTATATATTCCTCCTCACAAAAATGGAGTGCACACTATGGAGATTTATATGCTTTTGTATTATTAGTTTTACTTGTGTATGCAACCATATCCCTATGGGTAGCTTCTATAAATATTCTTTAGTTTTTCTACACGTCTCCAATTATTTAATCTGAAAGCACTGGCTTTACTCAATTTATGATAAAGTATGTCATCTGAGGATTTGGCTGTACTACCTCATTGTGGTTAAGGAGGCTAGATTAATTAAACTGAAACATTATATTGTCCATTAAACTATTCCAAAGATATAAAAACTTGAAGCTTCACTTTGTCTTTCTAGATGCAAACCAAATCTTAGCTTATGCCTGTAACAAAACAAAAAGGAAACAAAAAAAAGTAACTCATAAGCATATATTATGCCAATTAAAGGCTGCTACTTTAAAAATTGCATTCAGTTCTGAATTATGCACTCCAAATATATAGAAGCAGAGCTCCTGCTTATCTTTTTATGTTTTCATGGCAATACTAACTCATGGAAAGAATGCAGGCATACGGGTGATGTAGCTGGCAATGGTAGGTACTAGACATGTTTGTGAAGAGGAAAGTGTGTTTTGGAGAAGCTTTCTTTTTCCTTTCCTGGTGAGATGAAGGAGAGGGAAGAAATAAAGCCCTCCAGGTTAGGAGTCCCAGGCACAAAGGCAGAAGTAAAAGGAAAAGCCTCTGAGAAGTACACGACACTTTCATGCCTGAATCTGCATATCAGCCTACCTAAATCTCTCATTTGCACCTGGTGGTTTTGACGGACAGGGAACTACATGGAATGAATGAATGAATAATGAAAAAACATAATTGCCTGGGATATAGATGCTGATATAAACTTGAGATCAGATTATTTCAAGGCTTTTAAGGAAGGATGGTTCTTGGCAGATACTCAGGTGGAAAGTCATCTCACGTTTGTCCTACTTCTCATAATTTTTTTCCCCAAAGGCTTTCTAACAGCCTTTGTTGGAGACTTGCTAGTAGGCTAAATGGGTTTGTAATAAAAAATCCCAGGGGCATCACCTGATCAATTGTGACTCTAATATAGATCCTTGTACTGAGAAAGATAGGGGATTTTACAGATCTTTGGTTTTATTTATTTTTAACCTTGATGAAAATCTTTTTGAAGGCTATAGGAAGTATTCCTTGATTTTAGTGCATCTACTTGCTTCAGTTCTGTGAACTAACATGGCAGAATGTCACCAGCCTTCAGAAAAGAACATGTAGAAAAAAAAGACAGACACCTTCTGTTGATTCAATTTCCCTTTTATATTCATGACTTCTGTTCACATATGTTAGGACATATTGGTTCAGTCACTTGCAGAGCAGCTCTACCTTGGAGTTGCTCTTTACAGGTCCTTCCAACCTCCATCACTCTGCCTGTTTCCTGCTCTGTGTCAGAACCACATGGCCTTTTTTTGGACAGTTGAATGTTTTTGGGGAAGATCAGTGCACTTGTCTCAACACTTTAAAACAATGGGAAAGTAAAGCTTCTTTAACTGTCTTAATTCTTCTTTCCTTAATTCTCTGCTGAGGGACACTAAAATTTGACCCAAAACTACACAAAGTTCTTTTCTTGTGCCTTGTTACCCTCTACCAACCCCTCTGGGGTCACACAGTGTTGGGGAACATCTTCCCATAAAGATGTTTAGTTGTATGAATGCCTCTCATGTCCTGGGTGGGTTCAGTGCTGGTGAAAATGTCTTTTCCCACACTTACTGAATTTCATAATGAGAAAAAAATTGACCTAGTTATGATGAGTTATCCTTTTCTTTTAAAATGGAGAAATCTCAAGCACAATTTATTAGAATCAATTGTTTATTGAACAGTGGAAATTATACCTTGTATATAAACGAAATATAATTGCTACAGTTGGATTTCTCATTTAAAATTTTATAACAAAAACAAATTGAGATATTTGTGGATCCCAGATTTTGGTGTGATAGTTACAGCAACAGATGAACTATGTTTTGTGACTTTTACTTCTTTAAGAGTGGGACACGCTTGAACCTCATGTCAGTTCTCTGTAAGTAGCTGTGGGCTTTGCTGTACCAAGTGCTTTCAACATTGAAAGTTACTGGGTTTAGCCAAGGCAGAAAAACTGATATTGTATATAGATTTGGTTATAGAATTTTGTAAGATGTTTCTGACATAGCCTGTAAAAGAGGCTGCCATTTCAGACAGTTAAATTTTGTGTTCAATGTAGTCCATATTAAAAAGTGATTAATAAGGGGATTGTCAACCAAATACTTATCTATTAGAAATTTTATTAGGGGACTTTTATAATGACTTTAAAGGGGAACATGTATTCAGTGAAAAACTGGATAGATGTTTAATGCTTGGAAATCAGATGTACCAAATGCTCTTGGTAAAATTTGCCCATGTCTTAAAATATGAAGTAGTAAATGACAAGTACTCACATGAACCCATCCAGAGCAACTGGACAAATGGTCTATATTGAAGAGAATGAATTTTGACTCTGCCAAAATGTTTGCAATTGAGGGAAAGTACACTGTTCAAATGTGAGATTTGGTAATATTATCCTGGCCTTTGCTACAGTTGAAAATCTTCAGGGACATGATGAGATGAATGGAAAAAACCCTACAACATAAGAGATCAGTGAGAAGCTATTCCAAAACAGGCCAACAAGGATACATAACAGAAACACTAAGTATGCCTTAGTGAGAATAATAGCTTGTGTTGTGAAAAAAAAATACTCCAGAAAGATTTTGATTCTCCATCCCCTGGATATTCTAAATCTTTCTAGAAGAGAGGCTGTTATTCAAGAAGGAATTTTGGCATAGGCTTGATGCAGAAATAACTGCATAGGGCTTTGTTATGGAGCATGTCAGTCAAAATATCCACACTGCTGTCTTTTGTCTTCCAAATCTATTCAAGCCCTAAGTCTTACCTCTCTGAAGGATTTTTCTTGAAAAATAATATTTGTATGGAAGTCATAAAAAACCAAATCAAGTAAAAACAGTAATTCTGCAGAAGCATTAGTCAAGGATTTATAAATTCACTGGCATTCCAAATTGGAATGAAATCTGTAAGACTGGGGTCAAGTGTACCAATCAGCTGTTCGCTTTGTTTTGTTTTATTTTACAGCTTTTAAATAAAGCAAATTCAGACTAAATCATCTCATTCTTCAAGTGGTAGAGCAGTCATTATGGCTTTATGAGAGTTATTTACAAAGTTTTTCCCAAAATAAGTTTTCAATAAATTCAACCTGATTTTATTTTTACACCGTCTTGAGGTCGTATATTTCCATGACTCATACATCCATAACTCTTGAGTCTTGCTCCACAACTTTTTACTTTCTTAAGGAGAAAATGTAGCACTAGCATTCTACTTAAGTGCAATTGAACTATATTTGCATTTTGTTCTCTATTTGTATTACTGCTTTTAGTGTTGACTTAGGTTCTCACAATTTGTTCTCATGTATAAGATGTATAATGGTCTGAATTTAACAATTAAGGTACCAAATTACCTTGAAAGACAGTATCAGTGAGTCAAGCTGAAGCTGTATGTGTTTGGATCAAGTTGCCAGTGAAATTCTACAGGATGAAAACAATAAGCCACGGAATAATTCCTTCCATTCATTACACAACTTCATGTAAATGAAAACCTGTTAACATTTTTAGACTTCCTCTTAGTTTACACCAGCACAGATTGAAGGAAAATCAGATCCCATGCACTCTTTGGAAAAGAAGAAAAATCAAACCTATCTGCCTCCACTGTGGAGATTAAACAAAGGCACTGAATCATTAATTTTCTGCATCAAATGTGCAATCTCTGACATCACCTGCAGAGTACTACATTTATGGCCACATAACGTAGTGGACATAAGCACTGAAGAAATATTGGTTCACCAAAGTGATTTATGTGCCTGAAGGTGTGTAATATAGCTCCAGAAGGTGGTGTAAGGACCAGACAGCCTGTGCATTCTTTCCTGCTATTACACTTAAGATGTTCTGGAAGGACCAAAGAACATCAATGTCAAAAAAATACCCAAAAAACCCAGCAGCTTTTTAGAGACTTCAGAAAAGTTCAAAACACTGCATATTCTTGGAACTGTCATGCTTTCACCCATAGATTATTTAATAAAACTGTTGAAGACATCCCTCTTTTTGCAAGTGTAAACCAGGGATTTTGACATACAGGTGCATATCTTCTCGTATAGTGGATGGATGCACTGCAGACAGGTTGAGGTTTGTGGCTATGGACAGAGAAAAGTTTTTATTCATGATCTGCTTTAAACTCCATGGCTTTCACTGCCAGCTACATAATGAGCAGGAGTACTACACCACATTTGGAGATACAAAGACTTCTAGCATGTCCCAGAAGCCATAAATTTTTCTATATACAGAAAAACACAGGTCAGGATGGTAAAAGTAAGGAGTGATTAAAATCCATGATAAAACTAATGTGTTCCAATTCTTGCATGTATAGCAAATGCATCTGATCTTTTTGTAATGGCACAGTGAAATTAATTTTCTTTAGCATCAGAATGAGATCTGATTATACAATCTGTACATTAGCAGAACTTTTGCCATAAAACTTGTGATGCTTAGATTTAATTGCCATGAAAGTGATCAAAGGACTATACACCTCTCTTATGAGGAAAGACTGAGAGAGCTGGGGCTGTACAGACTGGAGAAGAGAAGGCTCTGAGCTGTCAGTGTACAAGGTAGGTTTTGTTTATTGATGAAAAGAATAAGATACAACAGCTTTACACTGAAAGATGATAGGTTTAGATTGGACAAAAGGAAGACATTTTTTATTATGAAGATGGTGAGGCACAGGCATGGGAAAGAGACATGAGACAGAGACAAGTCCAGAGACAATGCCAGATGCTCAATCAGTGGAACTGTACACAGTCAGGTTGAACGGGGCTTTGAGCAACATGATCTAGTGAAAAATGTCGCAGTCGTGCCACAGATGGACTTAGATGATCTTTAAAGATTGCTTCAAAAACATTTTATGATTGTGATTTATACTTATGAAAGAATTTTTCATCTTTTTTGGTATTAAAATTTGTTAAAAAAATCAGTATGTACAAAAAAGACTTTCTTGTGGAATGTTATTGAATCACATCATCTCAGTAATGGTTTTGTTCCTGAAATATGAAAATACTGGATAGAGGACTCTAATTTGATCCTATTTCCTTCAAAAGACAACAAAAATAAATGAGAGGAGAAGTTCTTAAGTAAAAGGGAATTTTTTTCCTTGAAATCACTGGAAAAAAGTTTAACCTTTGGGAGTAGAGGAAGTGATCTGACATACAAAAATGTTGGGATTGCTGGTTACCATCAGTAGGAAAACATGATTTTTAATCCACCTTGTGATGTGTATTTGCTACAAAGCTTTGAGCAACTCGTTGGAAAGCTGTCCCACAGAAAAGGACCTGGGGGTGCTGTTTGACAGATGGCTAAATATGAGCCAACATTGTGCCCAGGTGGCCAAAAAAGCCAACATATCAACAATTATGTAACCAGCAAGACTAGAGTATGGATTGTCTCCCGGTACTCGGCACTGGTGAGGCTGCACCTTGAATCCTGTGTCCAGTTCTGGGCCCCCCACAGCAGAAAAGACATTGAGGGGCTGGAACCTGTCCAGAGGAGGGTAACAGAGCTGGAGAAAGGTCTGCAGCACAAGTCTGATGAGAAGTACCTGAGGGAGCTGGGGCTGTTTAGCCAAGAGAAAAGAAGGCTCAGGGGCACCTTATCACTCTCTACAACTGCCTGAAAGGAAGGTGTAGCCAGGTGGGAGATGGCCTCTTCCAAGCAACAAGTGATAGGATGAGAGGAAGCAGGCTCAAGTAGTGCCAAGGCACATTTAGATTCGCTATTAGGAAAAATTTCTTCATGGAAAGTGTGGCCAGGCATTGGAACCAGCTGCCCAGAGGAGTGGTGGAATCTCCATCCCTGAAGGAATTTTAAAGATGTGTAGATATGGCACCTGGGGACATGGTTTAGTGGAGGGCTTGGCAGTGATGGGTTAATGGTTGGACTCAATGATTCAAAGGTCTTTTTCAATCTTAAAAATTCTATTATTCTGTCATTTAATATAACCAAAATAGATTGGGAGAAAAACAAGATCATACAGAGTATATAACAAAATCCTGCTCATGTGGCAATTTTGAAAAACTTGCAAACAGCACCAAATTCTGTGAGCTTAGAGTCTCAGCATTTCCTAGTTTGTGTCCCTTGTTTTACAGAGTTTAAATTAGGTTGGGATTTCACACAGGAAATGTCATATGTATTAGATTTTATTTGTTAGTAATTGTCATTTATTTGCAAATGCTTTTCTTAAATCAAATTAAATTTTTATAATAAATTATGCATTGGAGCTCTATGAAGTTCTTTCCTTTTCTCTTGCATAAGAATTTTGGGAACTAGAAGTAGCAGAGGTTTATTTGGAAGTAGGTGCATGACATATGGGATTACTCTTGCTAGCCTCTGAACTGAACAGTTATTGGGCAAAAGTTGCACAAAAAACCACAGGTGTTAATTGCTGTCTAGACAAGAGCTGATGGCTTGCTGTATTTTTAGCCTGTCTATGGTATTTTTGTCACCAAAACAAACTAGCATATCTTGGTTTTAATTAGAGGCTGGAAGTTCATCATAGCCTCCAAAAGGGCCTGACCTTGCAGCAAAGTACATGGCTCCAATTTTCCTTCTATCTTCCTACTTTTGTTAGTGCTTTTGTGTTAAGAGTTAAGATGGTGGGTTTTCATTGTGATACAAAGCTTCACTTGTAAATGATGCTTCAGAGCCCATGGCTGACCCTATGGCATCAGAGCTTATTAGAACACCATGTGCAGCTTAATTAAAACACAGGGACAAAAAAAATTCTTGCCCTGAAGAATATTGTGCAAGGCTGCTCATATTCCTGCTGATGTGTTAAATTCATCACTACAGGTATACACAGGGCTGCAAAATAGTTTCAGTGACCAATCTGAACGGGTGTCTCTCCTGGTGAGTGCATTCCCTCAGAGAGAGAGACCGCAGTAGAGAGAAAGCTTTCAGGTTTGTACAGACACAGAAGGCTGCACAGCCTCTCAGGGCTCTCAGAATACAGACCCTTGTGCTGCAGGGTAGCTCTAATGCAGTGTGGCTATATTGCTGTAAAGAATTGTGTGAGAACAGGCTGGGAGGTGTCTTTGTCCAAGCCCCTCTCTTACCCAGGGGTTTTGGTTTTGCTCAGCCTCTTGCCCCTGGTCCTTTGTTTGACTGCTTTGCAGCTGTGCCTGTGGCTGTTCATGGACTTTGCTAATCCTGACCTGATCTGACATATTGCCTTCCTGGCTTGATTTCAGGCCTGCTGCATCCCTCTGGGCTGGCTCAGTGATCTGGATTCTTGCCTGAGCCTGCTTAGTGTCACTGGTCAGAGCACCTCTGCTCTCCATGCTCAGCATCCTGCAGTACTTGTCAGTGAGGACAGTGCCCATGCCTGCCTTGTGTCATCCTCAGCCCCTGGCTTGTTTCTCTGTAAAGAGCAGCCCACTTGTGGTTCCCTGAAGCAATGGAAGCGCGATTATGCTGGCTTATTGCTGTTGCTCCATTTGTTAGTGATTCACATACAGCCAGAAGAAAGTTGTCTGTCCTGCTACAGCTCTAGTTTGCTCTTTTTTCAAATTGTTTCTGAGAACAAGAAGACAGAGTGAATATGGATTCTGACCACGCGTCTTCTTACACAGGGACTAAGACATGGCTGTGTGTATTAGACAAGGCTCATCCTATTCCTGATTAAATATTCATAATAGTAATTACTTGTTCACATTACAATACCTCCTGCATCTCCCAGCTAAGAGTAATGCTTCATTCTGCTGGGTAGTAAACAAATAAAAGCAATCCAGGGGGAATAAATACTCATCAGAGAGGACAGGCAGGATACAAGGAAATAAATAGAGCTGATCAGGGAACAAAATTTTCTGTGTTAGAAAAAAACAAAACCAAACCAAGATTTTGTTGAGAACAAAAACATTCCAGTATTATCAAAAAATGGTTGCAATTTATTTATTTATTTATTTGTGTAGGAAAACCATTTGAGTGCTCCTGGTTGCTTAGCCTTTAGGAAGGACATTTCTGTCACTGCAATAGTTAGCTGTCTGGTTCTCCGAAGTTCATTGCTGCCCCTATTTCTCAGCTGTTGGGCTGCCTGCCAAGGCAGGATGCTGTGTGACCCAGGGAGATGTACAGACCCTGTGCTGGTAGCTGGGGAGCTCAGGGTGGCAAACTAGCATTTGCTGTTGTAAAATTGACCCATTGTAGTTAGCTGTGGTAAGTCTGTTTCACAAGACTTTAGGGAAGCATGGTGGTAGAGGCAAAAAGATGAGTATCAAAAATACAGATTATCCCAAGGTCCATCTTCATCAAGAAGCCAAAGAAAGCCAAAGAAAGAGGACAGAAGGTTCTTTCCCAATGTTGTGTGTATCTGCATCCCACTGCAAATGGATTTTGGACTCTTGTGAGACACAAGTGCCTACCAGCCTTCAGTGGGTATTATGGATGACTACAGGGACCAAAAATCCCCACCACTGCATATGGGAACGGCCACCACCAGTCAGTGGAGCTGAGAACAACATCAGGATATAGTTGCCTTTGGTGCTCTATGTGAAACTAAAAAAAAATGCCCTGTAAACCTGCAGCTGTTTCTAAATCCATGTTGTTTTTTTTTATTTCTCTCAGGCTAAAAACGCCTGAGAATATGAATCATTGCAAATGTAATGTAATAACTAAAAATAGTTCAGCTTTTTCTGAGATACCTGCTCATGGGGGTTACCTAGCCCTGATATTTTGAAGAACAACTTACTCATCACTGATCATGGAATAGAGTAACTTATGAGGCTACACTGTGCAGAACTGATGATAAATCATGAATGTATTTATAATGATTTATCTTCCTCACCTGTCCCATGAAAATGTGACGCTTCATAAACAGGATGGAAATTAAACCACCTGTAAGGAAATGCATTAGGGATCCTGAATTTTTCCGGATCCCACTAAGAGGTGCTGAATCCACAGAGGAAATAAGATCCTATTCAAAACCTGCACAATGTATGCTGAAACTTAACTAAACTTCTTGAGAAGTTACTTATGCACAAAACACAAAGAAAGCCATGGCTGTATCTTTCTCTCCTGTTTAATCTGTTGTCGGCAGTTTAGTTTTCAGCTATGTATTTTTTTTATTTTTTTTACAAAAGGCTTTCCATGTTTCATGACAGACTTCATTCTCATTATGCATGTAGCTGAAGCTCAAAATCATCTCAAATGGTCTTTTGATGTAAATTGCAGAACTCCACTAAAGTCAATGGAGTGCTGTCCATTTACACAGGCGAAATATTCTTCAAGCAATTTGTTTCTCTGATGTGTGAATACTGAAAAGAATAGTAATGTGAATAACTTGTATCTACAGTAGGTTCCACTTTGTTACAGGCATATTCATACAATAGTGTCATGTTGTTGTAAGACATTTAGAATGGGAGGGATTCTGTCACAGAAATTGCCTTTTAAACTATTTCTGTTCTCTAAGTTTCTCCACAGGACTGAAAATTTGACCAGTTGTGCAATCACACATTTACAAAAACAGTTCAGAGTTTGTGGCCTGTTGATAAAGTAAATCTAGCTTAGAGCTCATTGATATCAGTTAAAAATGTTGCAAACAACTCAGCCATATGACCCAAAACACTGAATTGGTGATAATGCAAATTATTAAGTAAAATTAGTTCTTTTTTTTTTCTTTAGGTGAATATGTAGTATAGATTTGTATCAGGCCAAGTACAGCCTACCTTTCCATAAGTTTCATAAATCTAGACTAAAAATAGAAAGTTGTCCTAAGCTGTATCATGTTCCCATTATTTCAACAGAATTGCATTCATATTTGATCTAGATCTAATGCCTAGTGTACTTCATCACTAATAACTTAAGGTTGAAAACAAGGCAGAAACTTTCTAGTGGCATTTTCCTTTGGATTTTTTTGCTCCAAACCTTAAAGGCAAGGAAGGTTTCACTTGAACTCAGATCTGAACCACATTTTTTCTTTGAAATGCAGCAAGATCAGACTGATGTGGAAAATCAGAACCATCACATTGTTTGCTTGCTTTTTGACTGCTAGCAATGGAGAACTTAAAATGCAGTGATTGTAAAGCCTTTTTCAATTGTAGGTTGCTGGAGACTGAAAAAGGTGAATTATGTTGTGTTGCACTGATTTGGGAGGATTAGTGAGAATAGCACAAGAATGTTTTTAGGTTAGTCTAGATGAAAACAAACAAGTCTTGGTATACGACCAATAGAAATTTGAGTGCTTAATTGCTAGGGTTTTTCTGAGAGCACTTTCAAAATCTTTAATTCTTCAGAAAGGATAGAATTGCCTACCAGGGACATTTGAATGGATTGGAGCTTTCAGAGAACTAAAATCACAATAGATTAGAACTGGAAATTCAGTTTTTCCTTTCAGTAGAAAAATGTGATACAAAAATAATAAGATTTATTAGAATAATCAGTGGTGGGAACATTCTGAAGTGTTTTGCTGTCAAACTCTCCAAGTGACTTAGTTCAAGTAATACCTAAAGCACGCTGAGAGATGAGAATTACCTACAAAATGCACTTGTGTTTACAGCTTGCTTCTAAAATGGATTTCATTGGGAAAGAACAAATGGCAGATCATCTCGCAAAAGAGCTTAGTGCTTACATTGGTGTGTTAATGCATGGATGATGTTCAGTTTCTCACTGTGAAGTGGTTCAAGCCCAGTTTCCTCCAATAATGAGAAGTGAGAAAGCCAAGTTTTGGAGTGAGGGCACTGTCTAATCCAGGTAACAGGGAGCTCTTTTTCTCAGAGGTATCCCATGGAGGAGACAGAAAGACAATTTTGAGCCTAAAGAATGGTGTAAACATCCTTTTAGGAAGGAGAACTTTTGGACTCTAAACCTCTTCAAACTAAATCTAAATCTGAAATCTAAGATCTCTCCCTAACAAATTCCTTACCAGTGCCTGGCACTGGATCCTTGTAGGATGTGTACTTTCTCTTGCATGTAGGGAAGGGTGCTCTCCTTCCACAGGGGCCAGAAAGCAATCCCCAAAGTCTTTCATTAAGACTGTTCTAATTATTTGGCTGGAGTGGTCCTTCTGCAACATTCTCCAAGATAACCAAGAAAATCCAGGCAGCAACTTCCTACTCTCTACTTCCCTTGAAACTTCCCTTGAAGCTTAGTCTCTCACAAATTAAACTTGTACAGAAGGGGAGTGCTCTGTCTTTCCACACCTCTGCATGATGTAATTCCAAATCCCTATCTCTTCAGGTAGAAAAGTTGTCAGAGACCAGTGAGATATGTTGTTGTTGGGGTTTTTTCTCCTCCTAACAGCCTGAATGAATCTTCTACTGTTTCTTTCACTTACTGACAATTTACGCCTGTATTTTAACAACTGTCTCTGTAACAACTGGTAACTAAGCATAAAAATTGATTTTCATTGGTATCCCTCTCCCTTTTGCAAGTTTTGTTCATTAGAATCTTAAGGGCTGCTCTATACCATAACTTTCCTGCTTGAAAACAATCTACAAAATCATATGTGAAATTCAGTGCTTATGAAGGACTGTAACTGCTGCTGTAGTATCACTCAGAGGATAATGTCTGATCATTTTGGATAGCTGCGGTCTTTGTGGAAGCACAGGTTGAGTAGATTGGCTTTGGTTTTAAGGTCATAGTAGAGACAGATTTTTTTCTTTCCTCTTTTCTATATTCTTTTTCCCTGTTTTAAAGACTTTTTTCAGCAAGTATAAGAGGACATTACCAGAGCAGGTAGCATACCAGAAATGGCCATGACTCCAGCTCCTCGAGGTGTCAATTGCAAGAGAACCTTTATATTAATAATTCTAAATGCAGCTCATCACTGTCCTCCAGCCTTTCTTAACTCATTTATCCTTACGTTTTCCAACTATACTTCTACATGACAACCGGCCCATTAAATCTGCAGTCTTAATATGTGTGTGGTGCTGGGTTGTTCGAGAAATCTCCCTTCTGCCTGCCACCTGATAAGTACTTTCTGTCTTTGTGTGGAGTTTTACTTGGCTTGTGTTGTTTCTCACACACTTGCACAGCCTGTGGCATCTGTCTTTTCCAATTCCCAATGGAGCTGAATCTCAGAAAAACCTTGAGTCAGGTACTAAAGCTCTGTTTGTATTAATGAGGATAAAGCACACAGATGGTAGCTGAGTCTACAGGAGTGGCATGTTGGTGCTGTTGGCAGCCTTGCATATCTGCAAGTCAGGTGGTCTCTTTTCTGTCTCAGTCTCTCGGAGGGGTTTTTTTGGTGACCTCTTTCAAATAAGTTGCCTTTGTAGTGCTTTGTCTATAAAATGGGTGGGAATATTTACCTGCCCATTGTAGGAAGTAAGCATGGGACGGAAAGAGTAGAAATCCAAGGCCAAACAAGCTTTGCTATTATTTTGATAATATCTGAGTAATATCTGGAAATCCCAGTCAAGCCTGCAACCTTGTGCTGTAAGGTATTATACAAACATTTAGTGGAAGAAAGAAGTTTCAAATCAAACTAGGGAAAACAAAAATGGAGGCCATAAAGAGGCAGGAAGATTTGAAGGTGATGCTGTTACATTAGGAGGTGTTACTGAGTTGGAAAATATTATTTATCCCTTAAGATTATTAGCAGACAATGGTATAATGCAAGAGATGGTTTTTTCCAAAATATTTTGGTGTAAAATCTATAAAATAAAAATGACTTTAACTTTTTTTGAGAAAAATCTATACTTTCTCTTTTAATAGTAATGTGGTGCACCACAAATTTTCAATCCCCTCCAAGAAAAAAAAATTGCTAAAACCCTAATCAGTGTTTCTTATCTGAATTACCATACCTCTGTAAGAAAATACTTGCAAGTTATTACTGAGTAGCTAGAACTGTAATTAGAATAAGCTGCATCTTTTCCTGGTTTGCTGACAAGTTCTGTGGTTTTGTTGTTATAGTAATTATAGGCTGTCTTAATTCAGATTTTGCTATCTGCCAATATGTCCCAATTAATTAAAAAATATACAATTAATGACTAACGAGCTTATGACTGTGTGAGCTTAGAGACATTGAAACAGGAGATTTCTCTACGAAGAAGATATCATATTCTCAAAAAAAGGACTAGGTTTTGGATTTTGTGATACTGAAAACAGACTATCTCAACATGTGAATATTAAGGTGTTTGAGGCTGATTTCAGATGATGTACTCAACATGAAAAAAGATCTATGTTTTGTCAGTCACCTAAAGCACAGGTGATAATGCCACTACAGGTTTCTCTCTCCCAGCAGAGCTTATCATTCATTTTAGCAAATTCAGTAGAAGCGCTGAGGAAAATGCATCCTACTTCTACCAAGGCAAAAGTTCAGAAACCACTCCCATAAATTAATGTCTAAAGGGTCAAGCCATGGTTTGCTGCCTGCAGCATGCACTTTGGATGCTATAATAGACACACTAGAAGAATCACATGAAATCATGAAAGGTTTGTTAGTGTGTCTGATGTTGAAAGATAAAAGATCCTCATTATACTATGGGAAATTCAGCATTTTAATGTTTCCTGACCTGCTTGGTTATGTAATGCTCTTCAATATGCTGCTGTCTTCCCATGCCACAGACACAGCTTGAGGAAGAAGGGTGTGTTTATCATCCCCTTTTGCTGCAAGGCTTGGACAGGACAATGCTGTGGTCAGCAGAGCTCAGATTGTGGCCTGTGCTCCCACAGCTGAGTCAGAGCTGTGGATAGACCAAGTTGACTCGGCACTGATTTTCCAGTGAGAGCGGAAGCTCAGTGTAGGACACAATTTCTGCTCCCAGTTTTGCATTTGTGGCCTGTTGGAGGGGGGAGTGGTGTATTTGAAATTTGTGAGCAGCAGTGTTAATAAGGAAAGCTTCCTTTTTTTTTACTTAAAAAAGCATGACTGTATCATGGAGTGTGCCTTAGCCCTTTCAGTAAGGTTTTAGATCAATTTTGTTCTTAAGCAATTCCGAAGCTTCCTCATAGGCACCCTGAGCAGTTCATAAATTTCTGCTGCTCCTGGGTAGCAGGATTTTAAAGGTCTGCAATCACAGGTAGAACAAAAGTGAGCAGTTTCTGTGAAACACCTGAAATACTCTACAGTGCTAAAAAGAAGGGAATTTTCATATTCTTCACAGCAACATACAGACCATTACAGATTTTATATGGAATATGTTAATGTACTTATGAACCCTGGAGAAACTTGCCTGTTCCTGTATTATGGTGACCCTATTAACATAATCTTTATGCACAAAAGGCTGTAAAAACAGACATACTGATATGTTTTGTCTTATTTCAGAGAATGTAACTAATCTAAACGAATGCTTCTGAATTGGGCTAGCAAATTTAATCTATAGATAAGAATTTTGAAAATTGATGTACAATATTCCTGGAAATAGCATTTGCTTTGTGACATGATAGAAATATGTCAAAAAGAGAAATTCTCTATATAGAAGAAAAAAATAAATTAGTATCTAAGCAAGAAAAATGTAGTATATGTCTCTGATTTAGTTGTCTGCAGGCTGATTACTGGAAATGTCAGCAAGGTAAACATGTATCTGCAATAGTCTATAGTTTGCACCCTCATCAGTTTTTCTTCCAGCAGAAATTCTATCCTTAAAATGATCCTTGTGTGATTAAGTTCTATTTCTTTTTCAGGCTAAAGTGATGTACTTGATATCCACTGATAGCAATGTGTTCCTGCACACCTCATATCTTCATGGACTCATGAGGTGTATCTGTAGGTGTCTGTCTATGCTCCTGAACGTGGTCTACTCACAGGTCACCTCAGAGCTTTAGGGGCTTAACCTTTGGTGTCACCTCTCTGCTGCCCTGTCTCTGTGGAAGCAATCACAAGATGCCTGACAAATGCTTAATCAGTAGAGGTTCAGTATACATAATTTTTACAGTATCAGATCTGCTTACTGCTTCAATCCACTCCTTTCTTCACCAGCCTTTTAGTCCTGAAAATTAGAATGTCTTTTAAAAATAAAAATAAAAAAAAAAACCAAAAAAAACCCAAACAAACAAAAACCAAATCAACAAACAAAAAAAACCTTTATTACCTTTGAACAAGAAGATAAAATGCACCAGACAAATTTGCCAGGATTCATAAATCCCTGAAAGGTAAAATGGCTTTAAAGTCTCTACACGGCCAGACTTCTGGAATTTTTCAAAGTAGTTTTGGAAAAAAAACAGGTTTAAAAACCCCAAAAAAAACCCAAACCACAAGCCAACCAATAAACCAAGCAAAAAACTCATAAACAAAACAAAACAAAACAAAACAAACAACAAAACAAAACAAAAAAACAACCAAATAAAAAACACCCGTGCCCTCCCACCTCCCTAGAATAACATAAGGAGAAGAGAATAAAGCTTAAATAAAGAAATGTGTTTTATCACAGTGATAATGGTGTGTAGCTGAGCTAATTTGACTTTTATTTATTTATTTTATTTATCTCTGAGATTTGTTTTCAGCAAATAGTGCATGGCTTGTTGTTTTGCTTGGGCTTGTGCATGCTGGCAAGACCAAAACACAATTCAGCCCTTTTCTAGGCCTAGCTTTTGACTGTGCTGTGGCACGGCACAAGAACTCGCATAAGGTTGCAAGGCTTTTATTTACAAGACTGAAACTTCCTATAAAATGGGATCCCTTGAGTGTCTAATCCAATCACTGGAAACAGACACAGATGTTGCTTGTTCCACAGGAGTTAAATATTTGTTTTCTTTTTGTAGAATTCATGACCTTGTCACTTACAGGTAGTTTTAACCTTTGCCTGGCTTTGGGGATATGCTGCCTCTCCTGTCATTCCCAGATCTGATGGATATTTGGGAGGGTTCTTAATAAAGCTGGCATCTCATATTCTGAGGACAAACTCTGTTACATTTGCCAGTAATGTTCCTTCCAGTTCCTCCAAGTGTTTGTACTTAAACAGAACATTGGTACAGTTATTGTTTTAAAGCTGATTTTGAGAATCTTTTTCCCACTCTAAAAGGAGTTTGAGAAGTGCTCTTTTACCCACAGAGTAAAGAAGGAATAAAAAGAGTGGTGCTCATACCACTTTGTCTATTGAAATGCATCCTTTTCTTCTAGGAATAGGATCTTAATTCTCCTGGTTTTTTTAAGTGTTGATCCATGGTTGGGGTTTGCAGGCAGCAAAATGAAGGTGGAAAAACTTAACAATTTATCATAAATCAGGCTTTTTTCAGGAGCATCTGAATTCACAATGAATAAATAAAGTCGAGGTCATATAGTTTAGCTTTGATAACAAAAGTCCATTTTTAAATGCTAATTAAGCCCCCCAAGTGTAAGTTTCTTTAAAAAATTAAAATCTCTAATCATTTCACTTTGAAGTTGCATTTTCTATTAAAGAAAAAAAATAAAGGAAAATATGCAGCCTTTACATTTGTCTGGAAGGGATCAAACAGCTGATTAAAAGAATGAACCCTATGCGTAAAAGAAAAATTTAATGACATCTCATGAACAATTAAAAAGACCATTTGCATTCTTCTAAGTCTATTAAAAAAAAAAAAAGAGGGGGTTTGACTGTAATCACATGCTGTGAAGGGATAGAAAAAGGAACATTAAATGGTTTTCATGATTCCTCCTGAACCTTCTGATAGCACAACAGGATACTTATTAGCATGCACATTGCTATGACCTGGTTTACTACAGCTTTGCATTTAGGCAGGTGTTTTAAAACAGGTGTACAAATTTGTATTTTCTTTTTTTTCTGTCTCAGAACTCTGATTCAAATATAGACAAGTTTTGCAGCCTGTATGTCTATTCTTTCCATAGGGATTTTCTGGCCTCTTGGATACAGCAGATTACTTTAGATCTTGCTCAAATGTATAAGCCCTTTGAAAGCTAGCAGAAAAGTGAGTTGTCAGTCTCCAAGGGAAATTAATTTCCTTTTTCAGTGGGTGAATGTGCATTCTGAATGTGCATGGGAATTTGGTGTGTCTCTCAAACCCCACAGTTTATCAAGCATCAATTGATGCTGTGTTGTAGCCCCAGTAAGAGCTGTGGCACAACTGAGAATTCCATACTAATATCGATCTCTCTGACTGTCTCCATCTGCAACAACAGTGTTGTCTCATGTGAAAAGGGCTTGGAGGGGAAGAAACAGCCCATGAAACTCATGTCACAGCTGTGGAAGCCAAAGCTGGGAACATCTATGAGTATCTGAATGAGATATGAATGTGTTGCACCCATAACTCATAAAACTGAAAAAAAATCTAATATTTCTACAGTAATCTCTTAGGTGCCTGTAAGTCTAATTGTTCTGATCTAAAACAGGTGGAGAGGCATAAGAGAACTCAGAGCCTTGGGAAGTTCTGGGAATCTTGTTTTTCCCTGCATGCTCACTCTCACCGTTCACTGACCATCTCTCAGTGGCTCTTTTTTTTTGGGAACAGCTTGTTCGGAAGAGTCAGACCCTCCCTGTGAGACCCTGGCCCTCCACTTTTTAGTCACTTACCAAATAAACCAGCAGAATCAGCTACGAGAAAAACTGCAGAAAGGCCATGTTTGACATTGCATAGAGTGTTGCTTCTGACCAGATACAATTCAGATTCAGGGCGATTTGAGAGTGTAAACTTCTTCACTACCTCCAGAACAATTTCTATATATTTCATGGGGAAACCTTTCTTTGTCTTTCTTTTTCTTCCTTTCTCTGTGTGGTTTGGTTTTTTTTCTTTAAATAGGAAAATGATTGCTCAAGCTGAAAAGCAACCTGTAATTGTTATGCAAGCATGCAGGGAAGGCACAAGAGCAGCCTTCAAGGGATTAGAAATGTTGAACTGTGCAACTCTAAACGGTGCTCATCTAATTGATGCTTTACTTAGCAGGGGAGGAGAAAACTCTAGCAAATAGTTAGTGGTTATTTTGCTTTCAGAAAGAATACTGTCACAGACGCCTTCCTACAATGCCACATCAGTTGCTAACAAGTTGTTCTGGGAGAGCCTTCTTGCTGATTTATGTGCTGCCACACAATTCTTTTCCAGACACTGTGAATGTGCTGTATTTCCTTTAATTTATTATGAAAGATTGCCTTGAACATGGACAAGAGAGCTCCCTTTTAGATCCAGGGAGCACAGGAAATTAATTTCATGTCTTGCAGATGAAACAATGGGAAAATAGGTTATTTACTGCCTCAGTTGTAGGGTTGCTAATAGCTGCCTATTATGCATGGAGTTGGAAGAGCACGTTGCTTTTAATCCACATACAATTTAAATTTAGTACCAAGCATGTCCCTCTACTTTTATGAAGAAAGAAGGGTGTCTGTAGGCAAGGCACTAAATTGGGAGTCAGGGGACACAGGTTCAGCTCCTAGCTCTCTTACAGAACTTTTTTGATGTTAAGCAAATCACTTTTCTGCCTCACTGTGGTGCTCTGAGATAAAACAGATGTTTGGGAGGGGAGTTGGTAATGTATAGGGAGTGGGAGCTGATGAACAGATAAACAGGTTCCCTATTCCCACTCTTGTCTTTTGGTTTGGGTTTTTTTTTTTTCACTTGCGCGTTGGTTTTGTTGGGTTTTTTTTACTTGTGGGGGGTCTAGAAGGAGTTGAAAATTATGTATTAAGAAAGCTGACACCAGCTGCAGAACTGGTCAAGAACACCTGCCACATGCAGATAGATGTTTTCATAGAAGACAAGGGGCTTATGGGGCTGTCTACTGTGAACAGCCTCTGAGATGATTCAGGACATTTTAGAAGAGCGAGAATAATTCACATCTCGTTCCAGGGCAGGCAAAGATGGCTCATAATTGTTGGTCGTGACACTGTATAACTAGGTATACCCAGCATTGGCCCATTGTACTTCTGATTCATCACTGCACATGGCGAGCAGGCTCTTCAGCCAAGCACAGACATGTCCCACAGACCAGCAGTGCCACCACTGGACTTGGTGTTAGGAAGGAGTAGCAGCAAAGCTTGAAACTTTTGTGATTCGGAATGACAACGTCTAATTTTATGTCCTGATTTTTCTTTCCACTGAGAAATGAGAGTTTTCCTTTTTTTGGGAATAAATGGGTTTTTTAGCAGAGGAAAGCTAAGGGATCTCTAGCCAAGATATGTAGTCAGTACAGAATGTCATTAATAATAAATAACAAGGAAAGCTGTTCCTTGTTTAACCCATTCAGTCCACTGAAATGTTCAAGTAATTCTTGTGATATAAAAATCACAGATATTCATGAAGCAAGCAAGGTTTTTTTTCACCTCCTCTAATATTGCATGAGCATTTAAATTTGTGCTTCTGGTGGCTTTGTTACATGATTTCTTGAAGGAGGATTCCTGCTGCTATGTAGATGTCACCTTTTACAAGTGACAGGAAGATTAAGTAAAATGCTGTACAGGGTAATTATAACAAGGCTATTGGCAGCCTGTAACACAGTGTAAATGACACAACTAATTCTGGTGTTCAGACATAATGTACGTGGCAAGTTTTACCTGTAGCTGTACTTTCTACAAGTTATATTATCTCCAGAGGCATGTGTTGCATATCACTTTGACCACGAGTCAACCATAAACTCAGCATAGCCCTTCTGCACAACATCTTTAAGAGTGTGATGATATGCCCTGTGACATCTATTTCAATTACAATTAATTGTGTCACTTCTTGGAGATCTTGTCTCATTGCTAGATTTTTTTTTTCTAATTCATATTGGATGTTTTTATCTGATCCTCTCCTGTGAATTTTCTCTGCTAAGAAAAATAATGAAATTTTATACTATGTCTCATGGTCTGGTGAGAAATTTTGACAGTTTTTATGTACTTACCCCTGTGAGATTGACCAGATTCTGATTATGCATATGTTCACTGACTCCATCTTGATATGCCCTTGACTTTCTCATAAGTGATAATGCAGTCATTCTGGTTCGAAAAACAAAACAGCACCAGAAAAGCATAATAATGGAATTCAAATCTCCACTGTGAGTGCTTTGCTTGCCCTGTTCTGTTCTTCCATACATAAACTCTTTCAGAGTAATTAACTGCCATAGAGTCAAAGCAGCTAATGAAGCTTTCTTCACCAGCCTTGTCCCATTGACTAGAGACTCAAGAGCCCACATGCAGTGTCAAGGATGAGCTGAGTTATAGAGAAGCATGCAGTGTGCATCCTTCATGCAAAGATAAACCTCTTCAACTTGTTTGCTTATATTAATAGAATCTAGAGTCAAGGAATTTTGTAGATGGCTTTTAATAGCCTACAGAGCTTTCTTAATTTTGAAAAAGCAAATTATTTATTTTAAAATGCAAGCAGATTACACATCTGGAATAACAGGTTTTTTAGGTATTGCTTTTTTTCTCTTTACTTTGAATTGCATGGAAAAGGATTTTTTTCACTTCAAGCCCAGAGAGCATCATCTCGGTTGTTCAAAATTAATTAATTTTGAACATGGAGTAGCCATTTATATCTGTGCAAATTGGCTTTAAAATGTTGCTGTTGTAGTTTTCCAGTGTTTCATATCTGCCAGAAGGACTGCAACAGGAGAAAGAAGACAAAGTGAAGATTCTTTCAGTTAAATCCAGACTTGCCCTTGATAGGAGAGACCTAGATTTGCAGGGGTTGGTATTTCTGGAGGATTGGGATAGTTCTTGCTTCCACATCAACTCACTAGAGAAGACAGTATTTCTATATTCAAAGCTGGCATGACTAGAGATTGAGCCTGTTGAACACTTGTTGTTATTTCATTGGCCTAATTGAGGAAAATCGGCCATATTTCTCTTAGTAACCATGACCACATTTTGGCATTTAGTTAGGCTAGGCAGCATAATTAATATTAGAGTGATCTTGTCGGGGTCATACCCAGTGATTGATGTTTTGTTCCAAGGAGACTCTTAAGATAGGATCCTGATGGATATTCTCCTGGGGCATATCCTGGCCGATGCCTATGAGGTGCTTTTAGAAGGGGTAATGAAGAGAGAATGCTGCAGTGTCTGCGTTACACAGCTTGGAGTTTTACCCTCTGCATAATGGAGGCGACAGCTTGGATGAGGGATGCCTACTGAAATTCAAGCTGATTGATGCTAGGTTTATGGGCTGGGAGAAGACACTACAGAGGTGTTCATATCCATTCAGTTGAAGAGATATACCCTATCGTCTACTGTTCAAGCCAATACTGTGTCCCTGTAGGCCAAGGAAATTAATACTTGCCATTTCACTTTCTCTTAAGCAAAAGCCTATGGTCTTTTACGTCAGAGGTGGAGGTCTCCACTGAGATCTATGACACCTCTTTTTAAGAAGAAGATTAGTATTTGTCTAGGCATCTCCTACAACTCTTTAACAAGGTGGTACAGCTATATAAGTTATGCCTGAAGTCATGTTTGAAAATATTTGTTTCCCCTTTGGTGATTTTGCTAAGAGAGAAAAATAGCCTTCTGCATCTACCAGACTGCCGTATCATTCCTTTCTCTCACAGGTACAGAAGTGTTGGTCTGTCTCTTAGCCAGTGCTCAGGTCTGTTTCTGTGGCATTGTACATGTGTATAATTTGTCTTGGCTGTTACATGTGGCTCTCTCTCACTTATTTCTCCATTTCCAGCCTCCCCAAAGTAAGCTGTAGTGTTCATGTTGGACCTGCAAAGCCATGATATCCTGTGGAGGTTTAAAACAAGGTGCTCTCTCTGATTATTATGACTGAAATTTTTGAAACATCCATTACTTCTCTTAGGGATCCTGGCTCCAACTTCAGGTTTCAACAAAAACTCCAAAACAAGCCAAAGTTGTATCTTCATCTCATATAGTGAAGGTGAGCTATTTTCACTCAGAGAGGATGCCAAAATTGTAACAGATTGAAAGATTACAATGAATTTTTAAGTAGCTTTTAATGCATCTCTCATTCCTTTCATAGCTGAATTAATATAACTCTAGCACTATTTTGTATTATACTTGTTTTATGTGTAATTACAGCATTAGGTCATCTCACTGCATTTTCTTAGAAGAAAATTACTTATTTTATTAAATCTGGAAAACTGAACCATTTTAAGTTGTTAAAATAATTGAAGAATTTAAAGTTAATTGCTATTCTGTGAATAAAAGAAAGGTCAAACATATGTCAATTTACATAAGTGGAATTAAATCGCAACATACAATTCATTTCTTTGCCATTCCATTCTGTGTTGTGAATGTCTATTTTTTCATTGAAGTGAAAGAGAGCAAGCAAGAGAGAGAGGAAGACCAATCCCTGTGTCCGACTGCGAGACATTGTACTTGACTTTAATGCATTTCTTCATCACAGCAGTTTGGGATTTTTTTATAAATTAGGTAATTCTGGGCTGGGTAAAATTTTACCTTAAATTGCATCTAAACTACTCCATAAAATGTTTACTGACAAACCAGTACAAGAAAACTGAGACCAAGGAAAACAGCACACTGAAATCCCAGTGTCGTGTAAAAAGTAAGTAAAACCAAAAGAGCTCTTGGAAGGTTTAGGTCCCCCAGACTTGGACATCTTGTAATTTTATTATGTGGGCTGTTTGTCCAACCTTTAGCAAAGGTCTCATGGAATAGGACCATAGGAATAGGAATAGGAATGAGTTAGAAGAAAAAGGAAATCAAGGACAGACAGTTGATTTTATGGGAAAACCAACCAGTAGGGGGAGAAGTGACAGCTGAGAGCTTAAGAATTACCTGTGAAAACACCAGAAAGACCTATTGAGCAGATCATCCCAGAGAGGACTCAGAAAACATCCACCAAGGGGATTTCTGCTGCTTTAGTGCACTTGTGTTACTGAGCTGTACCTTTGACTTCAGTTCAGAGCAAGCTGGCAGTGGTAGTCTTTGTGCTCATGTTCACTCACAGGACAGGTTCACTTATCTTCGTATGCTGTATTTCTGATCACCAGTCATTCAGACTTGGACACCAGCTAGTATGTGTCATGATTTCCTGTGAAAGATCATACATATGAATTTCATTTTGATGTGTCAGGACTCACTCGGTGACAGTCAATGAATTTCAATTACCTTGCTATGTAAGCACAGTCAATGTTTTCAAAACCACAGCCCATAACAAAACACAAAAACAAAACCGACCAAACAAAAAATATTCCTCGCTACTTGTATTTTAAGTAGTCAGGCTACTGGACCTCCAGCAAGAGCATAGTTTGGTTTTATTTCAGATATACCATGATAGATGCAGAGCAGATTACTTATGGAAAAGTAATACCTATTTCCATATGTACCTTTCTACAGAAGTGGGATGAAAGTCTGTCTGGATGTTGTTTCAAAAAAGAAAATACCTTTTTATACATGGAAAAAATACCAGTAACCAAGTCAGTATTTTTGGATCATAAAGGTATTAACGACAGCAAAGTAAGAAGGACAAACAAACATAATGAGCAACACAAACCAGAAATCTGAACTACAGCTGTCAAAGCAAATAGCAAACAAAGGAAACTGTCAGAGTTCAGCCTTCTACACTTCAAATAATTTCTTGTCAACTTTTCCTCTGTAAGCTGTGGTAAAAGCTTATTTAAATCATCCCTGCTGTCATCAATCCTGTTTTCAACGCTGCAACTGGAAAGATGTACTACCAGTAATCAATTAGGCAACACTACTGCTTTTATAGTGCCATGGCCCATGAAACAATAGTGCCATATCAAGACTACCTTCTCCTTCTTAGTGTCCTTGGTACCAAAAATGACCCCTAAGAGGAACAAAACCATCAGTAACCTTCTGCCTGTGCCTCTTTTTCTTTTTATGACAATTGAATTAACATCGTTCTGAAAATTTAAAGGAAGCAGAAGAAAATGAATGGCTGCCTTTCTCTGTGACTCACTTAAGTGTATGTAACTAACTGGAAAATCTGTTTCACCCTTTTCAGTTGGCTGAAGAGCAGCTTCTAATTAGCAATTTATCTAGTAAGTTAAATAAAGAGAATCCTTATAGTATACATTGTAGGAAAGGCAGAAGACAGGGGAAAAACTACTACTAGGCATTGCTTCAATGCATTAGTTGTCTATGGTTTACCTAATAAGTGCTGATTTTTATTCAGAATATGTTTTGTCACCACTGCTTTTCAGGGTACTCAGTGTAAAGAGGACTGAGGACTCACTGAGGACTCTTACTACGATGCAACACACATTGCCCAGCTCAAATTTCATGAGAATGTATCCTGGGGCCTGGAGAGAATTGCATAAATTTAAGTATGATTCATGCTGCTTATTAACTAAATGCTTCAAGTGTTGCCAGTTGAAGTGGCCATGTTTCAGTCAGCAAGTTTATATATCAGGCTCTAGTGAACTATAATTGACCTGCATCGTGGATGCACATTCACAGATGTGACAGTCTAAAGCAAGATTATTGCAGATGGCACAGGTCGCAAAGTCTGCAGTGCCCATGGAAAAAAGCAAACTTTTAACACTACGATTTTATCAAACTGTAACTATTAGGTTGTGAGGGTTTTTTTCACGCTGTCTGAACAGTTCCATTGTTGGGCTTTTGGTTTGCTTTTGACAGTAATATTAGCATAACTCATCATATCCATGATGTGCTGTCACACCTACTTCTCTGAAAAGCTTTAATACATACATGAATTTCACAATCAAATTTTGCATGCTTATCAAGGTGTTCATTTGTTCCTGTCATAGTTTGCTTAGGTGCTGCTGAATTATAGTTTGCTGAAAAACTCTTTGCTTAGTAGACTCAGAATTTTTTTTTTTTTTTTTGTATTGCCACCACTGAGCATGCTCCCTCACCTACCACTTGCTGGGGATATTCTAGCCTCATCCTGTGAGGCCTGAGGCCAAGAATTCAAAACAGAACAGAATTTCCCATGCAGGTAGAAGTAGAGCAAACCAGCGCTGTGATTTGGCAAGGTTTTCTATATAATTTATGTTTGTACAGTTTGCTTTTACTGCAAGTTTCTATAGTGATGCTATTTAAACGACAGTTAAAATGCTTTTGCCAGCATATGTTCCTGGCCTTTCCATACATATTTTAGACTATGGCAGTGCTACTGCGCTTGGTTTTAATGAAAACACTTTGATCAGCAATAAATCATGTAAGGAGATCACAGAAAGTAGAGAGGTGAGGTTTCCTGTCTTTCAGATGAAAGAGAGAAGAAAGGAGTAAGGAGAGTCCCTAGGAAAAAAAAAAATACAGACAGGACCTTGGAGTCTAGACTGCAATATGATAAAAAAAGTGCAGGTAGGTGTGCAAGGTGCTGTGCTTCAGAAGAAATTTTTGTCAAAGGACTCTTCAGAACAAACACTGAGCTGAAAGATGGTCACAAAGAAAATAAATGTAGAAGAGAGGTCCCGAATCAACACAAATTAATTGAATCCACCTTGAGAAGCCTGGTTTTTTGCTGAGTAAACCGAAATGAAATTTCTATATACAAAATAAATTAGGGGAATCATTCTGTTTAGATAAATCTGTGTTTCTTACCTTCATCCATGAATGTCTGACAGAAGGGGAGGTAATTTTAAGCAATGAGAGTTTACCTAATCATCTCTAATATCTAGCTTTTTCCTTAGGGAGAAATTCTGTTCAGAAATGGTTGCCTCTCTACGCCTATATGAATCTTTTCCTCTCAAATATTAAGAAAAGTTGAAAATAAACAGCATATATTTGCAGAAGGGGAAAGGACTTCGGTGATTGTAGGATCATGTCTCGATGGGCTGTTTGGGTCCTCTCTGGCTAACTATTGACACTAGCCCACACAATCTTACATGGATGGAAGCAAAAGAAGAGAAGCGCTCTTCTCCACGTGGGGACAAATGTCCTCTGCTTATTGACTTGAGAACCACCAGACGGAAAAACCCACATGGGGAGAGCCCCCCATGGCTCATGGTGGGAGACCTTTATACCCAGGGGAATGGGGGCTGGAGGAGGAGGTCCACAGCCAATGGGATATCAGTGAGGAGGGGCAAGGGGAGAGGCTGACCAGGGAATAGTCCGCCAGGCAGAGCAGTCGGTGAGGGAGAAACCATGTGATGGGAGAGGGGAATAACAAACCTTGTGATATAACATAAACTATTCAATGCAATACAAAAACTACTCAGTGCAGATCCTTAATCACCCATTGCAAAACAACACTAAATAAACTGTTTAGAGCAATACAACAGGTAATGTGCAAGGGGGAAACAGGTTGCTTTCCCCAATGTCCAATCCTGTTTTTAAGAAACAGGATTGGACATTGGGGAAAGCAATCTGCAGGAGATTACATGGACTTGGGAGCAGGAAGCTCATATGAGCAATCCAAATGCAAAAGAAGCTCTCAGATTAAAAGGCAGGGCTTGTTCTTTGCTTAAATTGTAGGCCTAAACACTGTTGGCTCCATCAAGGGCATCATCTGGATACCTTCTCACTTCCAGCAAAGATCTGATGGCTGGCAGAGAAGATACATGGCCAAATCACAATCAGATTCAGAAGGGACAATTTGTAATGCAGGGAATACAGAATGGAAGAAAGAAGCCAACTGGAATTCACATAGGTAGGAAGCACAAGGGGAGGGAAACATCAGGCTCAACAGCTTTGGAAAGGACGTGGCTCTGGGCAAAGTCTGTGTGGAAAGAACTGAGAAACAAAGCTTAGAAAGGAATGGGAAAGAAAAACCAAGGTCCCTGACAGTCACCCTATAAAAGTGGGATGAAACCCACAGCTGCATATTTGACAAAATGGCTCTGAACCAGAAAAGAATGGCAAGATGACAAAACGGTGTCTATTCCTCCAGAGATTGCTCCAGCTGTGGATGCTAAACTTCTCAAAGAATTGCACCATTTGCACAAGGTACATTTGCAAGAGAGATTTGTGTAGCAGATGAAAGGGTTTCCACCCTGCCTTCCGAGTCTTTTACAAATGGATTAGGGAGCACAGGGTGTAGTTTCTGGTCTTTGACATTTGGGTAGCTTTTAAAATTTGTGGATATTCTATAAAAACCTCATATATTTAAGAGTAATTTGAGAAAGCAGTCAATTAGCACTTCATCTTCCATAAATGTGTGCTTTCAAGTACAACCTGTGAGAGAATGGATAAAGATGTACGTGGAATTTGCTGTATGTTAAACTATGTGTAGGGACACACTTTAAAATGTTTAAATTACAGTATTTAACAGTTCTGCTTATTCAGTGAAAATCATTTGAGAAAACCTGACTTCATAAGATTAACACATTTTTTCTCTTATTCATTTCTTCTTTCTTCTTTTTCCTTTTTTTTTTTTCCTGGAAGCAATGAAATTGGCAGTCTGTAATTTGGAAATAATATATGCACGATTTCAGCTCTCACAAATCACTTTTTTTTAATGCTTTTGCGATAGTGAATAATGATCTGTGGAGTTCTGCCTGAAAGTTTGGCAAAGTAGATTTTCTCTGCAACTAGTTGTTTAAGGATTTATTCCAGTGACTTTAAAATGGATATACTTGGCTATATTAATTATTGTACTTGGAGTACTTCTTACTTCTTGGGATGTTGTTTTCTCATAATTATATTGGATAGTAAAATGTATAATTCATATTAATTTTAATTTATTATTTTAAAGGCAAAATGAAAATTGTAATATATAATTGTTTTGTGCTTCTGTGTATGACCTCTAGAGGGAAGTAGTCTTTCAGAGCTATAGAAAATGGAGACTTCTTTCACTTCTCTGTCAAAGCATGCGCCTCATAATAATCATAATTATCCACTGGCAATGCAGAGGGATGCTAGAACTCATTGTGTCATTCAATCAATAAAATGCTGTGCTCAAAATTTTCAAGCCAGTTTGCTCTTAAAAGTGTCACACAAGCATTTCTATTTGTGTTTCATTATGGTATAAACTGTCTAACTGGACCATATGTTCAGCTAAAAGTAGGATTTCTTCTGAAATTCTCCCTACTATCCTAGAAATAAGCAACAATAGAATATTTTTTTTTTATTTCCTTGGTGATTATGAGATTTCATAGGTCTTAGAACTTTACAAATCTGAGGAGATCTTCAGTCTTTCAAACCACTTGTTTTATTTTACTTCAGTGTAGCTCATGAAAGGATATGTTATGTATAATTGCAACATGAATGCCATTTGTGTTCATACTGCAGTACTCCTGGCAGCCATCTCCAAAGATGTGTAGGTAGAAAGACCAGGCTACCTTGGATCCCAAGGTTTAAACCTTTTAGTCAAGAAGAGAATTGGTCCAGTAGATACAAATTTAGTGTGAATTGATTAACAGTCAAAAGTTTAGAGTTCTAGTTCCAGCAACATCTGTAAGGAAAAAGAGGGAAAACTCCATTCCAGTCCTATCCATATCTTCCCTATTACTTGACACAGTCATTGATTAAATTACTGCTCTTCAGAGCATAAATTTCAGCCACAAACCTTCCTTTCCAGATGACGATTCTAATCAATAATCTGCTTTGTCAAGCTGTTTCTTATACTGTCTGTAGCACAAGATACTATGAATTCTCTTCTGTTTGTAAGAAATTCCTCAGGAGGATGGATTGTGCTCCATCAACAGATATAGCCACCAGATAGTGCAGCCAAGCTAATGGACCTTGAAAGAAGTATGTGTCTTTGCAAACTGGAAAAATTCATTTCAGGTCCTACTTCTCCAAAGAAGTTCTAATCACAGGCCTTTTGCATAAAATAACTTTTGTTTTCCTTAGAGTTCTCACTTGCCTAGGTTGTTTTTTTTTAAGTGGTGGCAATTACTGGCTTATCTGCAGAAGTGTGATCCAGAAGGCATGTTTTGAGAATGAGTCTTCCTTCAGAACATCTAGGAATAGGAAGATAAAATTTCTTCTGTCTGATAAAGGATAAAAGCATGAGATGAATAACAAATTTTGCCATGTATTCAAGGCCAGACACAGATGGAAGTATAGATTTAAACACCTGCCTGCAGAATCTGAAAAACAAAATTCAAGACTCCTATGGGATCTATATCAAGAAGTCATAATTTATAATAGCTGAATTCTGATTAATCCTGACCAGAATTTGTTAGTAGATTGAAAACACACTTCCAAGATTTTTCTAAATATACTCAATTAGGTGCAGCCAAAATGAAAATCTGGAGTTTGATCTGAAGGACAGCAATTTAAAACATTTTATTTGTGCAGAACATGACATTTGTTGCTGCTTTGGGAAAAATAACAAATTAATAGCAAAGTAGTATGAGGAACAGGCCTAATTTCTTTCAATAATTATCAGTTTAAATTTAAAGAGTCTGAAATATTTGGAGCTGGATAAATATTCTTGACTAATGTGCAGTGTTGTTGGCAAAAACTTTACTATCATCTTTTCCATAGAGACTCCGTTTTACTATTAAAACTAGACCTTGTTTTTCTTTCATAGCAGCTTGTGTAGAAGCTCTTCAAAACGCAGACAGATTTGATGATGATGCACTGTTATGAGCTACCCACCACAATTGCACTTCCACTTATCAAAACTATCACGACTTCCATTCCTGCAAGAGGAGGGAGACTTACACAAGTCCTGCATACTGGCAGTAAGTTCTTTGGATGCCTGCCCTATCCATGCATTACTTACCTACTGAGCCAATGAAGTCACTTCATTTGTTCACATGATAATACAATTGTTCGTGGAGAGCAATGGGATTATCTATCCACGTTCCTGAGGTCTTTAGTGCTTTTCCAGACCTACTGCACAATTCTCATCTGCTTGTTAATTGGGATGTATTGTCCACTGCCACTGATGTCTGACGAGCACAGCCTGGGGGCTGTGCTGCAAGGGCAGCACTGGGAGTCTTGCAGTGAGAGCAGCAGACCCCTTCTAGTCTGCTTGCCAGAGCTTCCTGTTTCTGATCTGAAGGATGATGAATTCACAGATGTTTAAGGCCGGAAGTTATAATACCACTAGGAGTTGTGTAAAAGAAAGGCAAGGATTTATTCACTCAGCATAAGAGTAAATAGTAGGAGAAAAATTTGTCTATATCTGTTCACCCATGTGAATTAACTGGGTGGATGTGTGTGGGATTTGCTACTTTGCCTGCGGGTTAACTGTTCCATTGTAAGTCCCTAGAGGGAGCAGAAGGAGGGATGGAGCGGAGTAGAAATCCCAACACAGATGGCACTGAATCTGTTGGAGAGACCTTGTGGTGCTGGTGGATGTGCCCTGAAGGAACAGAGGGGAAGGTCTATCATGGACTGACCATAAACTCCATTCCTCGTTTCCCTGCACTGCCCAAGGAGAAGAGATAAAGAGCTGGGTGTGAAGAAGTGATAATGACCCTGAAAGCAAATGGCTGGATGGCGGGAAGGTGTTTCATTTCTTCTCTTTGTTTCTGACCACCCGAATCTATTTAACTGACAATAAACTAACTTTCCTCAGGTTGAGTCTGTTTTGGTAAGGGATCTCCCTGTCTTTGTTTTGATCTACAAACTTTTACATCTAATTTTCTCCCTCTTTCTTGTTGAGGAAGGAAAGCGAGTGAACAGCGGGGTGGGCACCAGGCAGACAGCCAAGGCCAGCCCACAGCAACGTCTGCATTTGTGCAGCATCAGCGCTGACACCCAGTTTTGTATGCTCACTCTTACCACTGAAAATTTTGAGCTTTCAGGCATCATCTTAAGGCAATTTCAGGTAATGCTACTGTTTAGCAGTTCACTATGTGGCACAATTTAGTATACTCAGTTATGTTAGTGGCATGGTAAAAAGTATGCCCAGTTTTTTATGCATTTCATAGTAACAAACATTGCCCTTATGATTCCCCCTCACTCCTCAAAAAACATGTTACAAGGAAAATATGAAATTTAGTAATCCATTCCAATTTACAAGCTGCTAGCAGTAGTTAAGTTTCATGTTTGGAACTATAAATTACCACGCATTGATGGTAGCTAGTAATTTTATTTATTTTCCCTGTGAAGCTTCCTGTTGTGTTTAAACTGTTGTAATCTTTAGAAGTAGAAGTGCACACAGGGTCTGTCTTACTATAAAATTGCAAGACACACTGAGCCATCATCAGATGTAGGAAAAGCAACTTTCTACTTTTTCTGCTTCAAATAGTAATTAAACTACACATGTGGGGGGTTTTGTGGAGGGGTTTGGTTTATGCTTTTTGTCTAGAAGAACAACAGCAGTTATCATTGTCTCCAACAGTGCTATGTGAGGAGTTCAAGAGAAAAAAATGAGCTGAGCAACATGCTCTCCAAATAGAGATGTACTAAAGGGATTGTGATATGTTCAAATGAAATGTAACAGTTTTGTAGGCCCTTAGGAAATGCTAATATGGAAGCAACCATACAAGAGAAAAAACCTATAGTTGGTCTGGAGACTAGGGACTAGGCTGAGCACCCTGAAAAAGCAGCTCATATGATTGAAGTTAGCAGAATATGGGGTGTTTCCTTCTGTTCTCAATTTGATTTGACTCAAATGCTTTCTAATTACTGCATTTAAAGTTGAAAGACTTGCCTGTGGAAGAGCCTGGGCTTTTTCCAGTCATTTCTTTCTTCAAAGTCATGCTCAGCGTGAGCCAGGCTAGCTGGTGTCTGGTCTGGAACTTCTACCCTGACTATAATGAGAATCAGGCTCAGGACTTTCATGTCATTGGAAAGAGAACAAGCCCAGAGTGTTCATTTCCAAAGGTGATGCAGTGTTGTCCAGAAAGCTCAAATGATTTTTTTGTTTCAAGACTTCAGTTAAATAAGACCATTCCTTATTATGTTAATCAGTATATTTGCACTGTGTGCATACAATCCTCCTGATGAAAATTTGATCTCTTTGTTGTACTGTATAGGTACAAGAGAGTCTGTTAGAACAAACAGAGACATCTGCGGCAGCATGGGGTTCAACAGCTCTTTATTTAATTAAAGATGTACATAATAAATAAAATCCTTTTCTCCTGTCATGTTACTTCTGAATTTGTTTTTTATATCTCTAGTAATATCCCTATAAATTTCTGGATAGTGCTCTAAGAAAAGGAATGTCTGGATTAAAGGAAATTCAGTGTAAATGACAGTGTTCATCTGCAGGACCTTCACTGACAGAGATTAGAAATTTGTGTCAAATTTGTCAGCTCTACCAGGGCCAGTGGCATGAATTGCCCCTTCTAACGGAAAAGTATGTAACCCTTTGGGTCAAACAGTTAAAAGAGGCATTACTGGTGCTTTATTTCTCTACACTTGTCCAGCTTTCTTCTTTCTTCTGTTTTAAGGAAAATGAAATTAATAAATTGAACACAAAATGTGAACGACTTTACCGCTGATGTTCACCTTCTGAATCGATGTTTCTGAATGTTTCAGCTGAAGTGTAGGTAAAAAATTCTTTACTTAAATGCAAGTCTGAGTTAGTTTTAAGAGCAGAATTTATGGGAATAGAAAACAAATTAAGAAATAAGGCAAATATTTGTTTGATTTTTAAAAGGAGGATTTTCCTCAACTATACCACAGCATAGGTTTAATATGAAACACAGATGACTGGAGCATTTCCTGTGTGAAGTCCCCTCACCCTATGAAGAAAGTGAACTGGGAAGATAATGAGTCCCCCCCCATGACAGTATTGTTTCTTTCCTTCTAATCCTGCTCAGAGAGGCATTGGCTAGTGGAGTGGGGCTGTAAACATGTAGGATGGATAGGAAAACACAAGATGAGTCAGCAGCTTGGGGAGCCACCAGCATTCACAGAAGGAAGTGTTCGACAGTAGTCCTGTAAAGTGCAGTCCTGATGTTGCCTCTGGGAATTTGATGAATTGTTTCCTGCAGCCTGATACATGAGTGTCAAGGAGATGTATGCAGGGACTGACAGACACAGGTAAATTCTCTTAAAGTGAGTCCTGTAGGATTATGTCACTGGGAGAGTGTTAGGGAGGGAATCATTACAAATGTGAGCTCACAGCCTTAATGTAGCTTTTCTTGGCTTCCTACAAGTCAGCCATCCCCACTGAAGTTCTATTTGTAGCTCCTGATGTATTGCTGACCTTACCCTCATAGTTTAAATGGCTAATAGTTTTTCTAATCCTTCCTCTAGATATTATTATGAGAAAGTATTTCAAAAGCACCAAATTAAACATTACAAAGCGCAAGAGAGGGAATTGTCACCCTGGATGCCAAAATAATTTCTTTAATGATACTTCTTCTACTGTTTTAGAGTAAGATTCTTTCTTCAAAAACAAACCCAAGTATTTGTCTCAGACTTGCATTCCTCTGATCACTGTTCAAGGCAGATTTTATCTTCCTGCCTTTGACAAAAAGTGGTGAGTACTTGCTTTTTGTATTGTCAGCTGACCTCAGAACTACAGTAAGCACTCATAAATTTCAAAAATTATTGAAAGACATTATGCTATTTTTTGACAGTTTTTCAGTATGCTCAATCCAGTTCACCCAATTCAAGGCACAGTACATGCAGAATTTACAGAAGGAATCTTTGACCTTGAGGAAAAAAGCACAGAAAGAGTACAGAAGTCCCTTGGTTACAGCTGATACAAAATGAGGATTCAAATGATGTAGACTGCGTTGTTATCTTCAGATATCACATCTTTTATTTTCCTTGAGAATCATCATTTAATTGGCCACATTGCTTTGAGAAGGTGAATGAAGGCAAGCTGGTATAACAAATAATGTTTGTATCAGGAAGTGGTGAGATGTGACACAAGAAATTAATGGGTGTAAGAGAAAGGAAGATGAAGCAGAAGGATAAGGTACATGATTTTTTTTTTTTTCAGTGGTTTTGCAGGTATTTTTGGGGTTGGAAAACCTGGAATAATAACTCAGACAAATCTGCACATGCTAGCTTCCAGAAAACATGACCAATGTTTGCTTCTTTTTTTTTTTCTTAATATCTGATATATAAAAACAAGCAGCTGCAGAGACAAATCTATACACTGTTCTAGATGAGATTTTCTTTTATTCTCTCTCCTGTTTTATTTTTAATTTCCTTCTGCTACAATAGCTATTCCTATTCAATGTGTGACTGATAGCTACTAATAATTAACTTCAGTTTTGGCCAAAAAGGAAAATGGAAACCAAACAAGATCATAGAATCATAGAACGGTTTGGATTGAAAGGGACCTTAAAGACCACCTAATCCCAACCTCCTTACCATGGGCAGGGATATTTCCCACTTGACCACATTACTCAAGGCCTTGTCCAACCTGGCCTTGAACACTTCCAGGAATGGATCATCCACAACTTCCATCAGCAACCTGTTCCTGTGTATCACCACTCTCACAGCCAAGATTTTCTTCTTCTTATCTAACCTGAATTTCCCCTCCTTCAATTTGCACCCATTACTCCTTGTCCTGTCACTACAGTTCCTGATGAAGGGTCCCTCTCCAGTTTCCCTGTAAGCCCCCTTCAGGTACTGGAAGTTTGCTATGAGATCTCCATGCAGCCTTCTCTTCTCCAGGCTGAGCACCCCTAACTCAGACTGTCTTCACAGGGGAGGGACTCCAGTTCTCTTACCAGCTTTGTGTCGGTCCCAAAGTCCCATGTCCTTTCATGCTGAGGACCCCAGAGCTGGGTGCAGCACTCCAGGTGGGGTCTCACCAGAGCAGAGCCGAGGGGGAGAATCACCTCCTTTGTCCTGCTGGCCACACTCCTTTGGATGCAGCCCAGGGCTCCACTGGCTGTCTGGGCTGGGAGCACACACTGCTGGCTCATGTTGAATTTTTCCTCAGCCATCGCCCCCAGGTCCTTCTCCTCAGGGCTGCTCCCAATCACCTCTCTGCCCAGCCTGTGGGTGTTCCTGGGATTGCCCTGACCCATGTGCAGGACCCTGCACTTGGCTTTGTTAAACCTCAGGAGGTTTGCTCAGGCCCAGCTCTCCGGCCTGTCCAGTCCCTCTGGATGCCATCCCTTCCCTCTGGAACACCGACCTCCCCACACAGCTCGGTGTGGTCACTGAACTTGCTGAGGGTGCCCTCAATCCCACTGTCTGTGTCACCAAGAGGATGCTGAACAGTATCAGCCCCAGGGCTGGCCCCTGAGGGACACCTCTGTCATTGGTCTCCCTGTGGACAAGGAGCCAATGACCACAACTCTTTGTGGCAGCCATCCAGCTGCACCATCCAGCCATCCAGTTCTTTATCCCCAAGTGGTCCATCCGTCAAATCCACATCTCCAGCTTGGACACAAGGACAACATGCAGGACAGTGTCAAACGCTTTTTCTTAAGTCCAGGTAGACAATGTCAGTTCCTCTGCCTCATCCACCAACACTGTGGCCCCATAACAGAAGGTCACCAAATTTATCAGGCATGATTTCCCTTTGTGAAGCCATGTTGGCTGTGACCAACCACCTCTTTATTTTCCATGTGCCTCAGTCTAGTTTCCAGGAGAATCTGCTCCATGATCTTGCCTAGCACAGAGGTGAGACTGACCAGTCTGTAGTTACTCATGTCTTCTGCTTTCCTGTGTTTAAAAATGGGAGTTCTGTTTTTCCTTCTCTGGTCATTGGGGGCTTTAGCTGACTGCCACATTTTTTCAGAAATGATAGACAGTGGTTTAGCAATTTTGTCTGCCAGTTCCCTCAGGACCTGCAGATGAATCTCATCAGGTCCCATGGACTTGTGCACATTCGGGTTCCTTAGATGGTCTCAAACCTCTCCTACAGTGGTCTTAGGGTCTTCATTCTCCCAGTCCCTGCACTTGCCTATCCTAACTGGGCTGGAGTGGCTAGAGCACTTGCCATGGAAGACTGAAGTGTAGAAGTCATTGAGAACCTCTTTGTATCTTTTGGGACATTTTTGCCCCATTTTCTCCTGGTTGGAATGCATTGCTTCCCAAGATACCCAAATGGGACTGTAGGAGGATATTAAGGACAAGAGACAGATTGGCGCTGAGAGTATCCTGAACAGGCAAGTTTGCCCAAATAACAGTTATTCCTTTTTCCTAACAATTTTGATGTAAGTACAGTTTACTGTGTGACAATAATTCACTCAGCTTTTCCTGTCTTATGGTAACATCTGTCTCTACTCTCTTCTGTTGGCCACAGAAGAAAGGAGAAAAAAGCATATTCTGCTTTCCAGAGTCCACAAAGTAAATGATAGCAGAATGTTTTGTGGCTATGTTCTTTAAGGGAGGATTTAGAAGAGCAATTCATACTAGTATTATATTTGCTTATTAGCTCTTAGATATTTTTTAATATTTCTGGCCAGTTTGTTCATCTGTGATACTATACAAGAGTTTTGTCATAAATATCATCAGAGTTTTGGTATTCTTACCAAGAAGATTCTGTTCTAATCAGAGCTAAGTAGCTCTGGAAAGCTTCAGAATTTTGCCAGAAAAGTTTCAAAGTGGGGATGTGTGCTTGAAACATTCCATCTCTTTAAACATTGTTGACCCCGTTGTTGGTTATTCCATCTGACATTTTTTTTCCCATTAGACAATGCCAATTCTATGAAATCTGAGATTTTACATAAGGCCAGGAGTGTGGAAGGAGCAAAGGGCTCTGATCACAGCTGGCCTGCATCTTCTGAGGCTTTATTATCCTCCTGAACTAAACAAAAAAGTAACTGCTCTTAGAAAAATGAAAGATAAACCATGCTAAAGGGAATGTGCATGTCTAATTCTTCTCATCTTTACCAAGTGGTACATAAGTTGAGAGAGTTCAGAGTTCCCCTCCAGAATAAAAATGATGCATTTCTAGTCATCTGACTGCAAGTCAATGATGAGTGCTTACAATAAAAGGACAAAATCTCTCTTAAACAAAAGGATGATAGCTGGTAGTTATGCAAAATGAAGAGTCACAGCAATCTAGTAGTAATTCCTTTTTTAATTTCAAAGACTAAAATAATTAGACACATCTTGCCCTCATTTGTACCTGTCCAAATCCTGTTATTTCCAGCAAGGCTTTACAAAGAAGACAAAACTTATCCCTTGAAAATTAAGAAATGAAGACATAATGAGAAAGAAATTGGTTGCCTTCTATTTCCCAGGGTATTCATTTTTCACTGATGAAGGTTTTCTGCAGTCTTGTATTTTCTGTCTATCCAGAATTAGAATCTGGACCACAGGCTGTAGCTACACTGTTGCAGCAAACACAGTCCATTTGGTTATATTTAGGTGTTTGATTTGGTACTAGTTTCTTACTGTCCTGGAAGCTGAGGAGCATGCTAATGTCCTTAACGTGAAGGAGGTGTCCAAGCTGATATTTTGGTTTCCATTCTTTGCTGAAATATGAAGATAACTGCATACATAGGTATTGTTCCTAGGAGAATCTGGGACAGTATTTGAGACTGGGACTGTGAAAACTGAACATCCTAGTTTCAGTTTTGGCATCCAGTTTCAGCAGGATGCTGTGGGACTCCTGTTATTTTAAAGTACAGCCAGCTGTGACCAGCCAAAAGATTAGCTGGATCTCATAAGTACACTGAAGCTCTGAATGGACTATTGAACATCTCCCCCAGCTCCAATGAAGGGAATAGAAATTACAGGTGCACAGGTTCTTATGGATAAGACCCTACTGGGCAATTTGTGCACTCACTTATGCTAGTGTGGACTCCCTAAAGAAAATTTAATGCTCTGAATTCACATTACACTGATCAAAGGAGCTGATTAAAAGCACACAAAAGGGCAGTGCTTCAGATGCTGATTTAAGGGATCAAAGCATCACACACCACAAACCCAAAAAAACAAAACAAAAAAAACCAAACAAACAAACAAAAGAAAAGCGGTGAGACAGTTGTGCTTTTTCAAATCATGGAAACATTGAATGTGACTTTATGGTATTTTTTCAAATTGTAATTGCACCTTCACTCTTATTACAGCCCTACAAAAGGGATGATGGTCTGCTATCTCTAAAAAATATTCTCTCGAAATAGCAATTACTTCTTTGCATTGAATCCTTAACACTCATATAATAATTGTGTCATATAATTGCTGAAAGAGACTGAAAAGTTTTAACATATTTGTAAGCAAATATAATACAACTGTCTTTTGAAGCAAAATGTATTTCACTAATATTAGTAATTGCATGTTTATTACAGTTTCTTCTGCCAAGATAAGGAGGAAAATTGTACACAGCCTAGTTTTAAATTACCTAATGCTGAACAGTCTTTTTTTTTCTGTCTGTCATAATTTTGCCTAAAATTAGAGAGCAATTTACAGTTTCATTCTTCCATCTGCATTGTTTTGCTATCAAGTGAAATTCCAAATATTCTATGGTATAGTTTTTTTATTTCTTATTTATTTTTTTTTCTTGCTTTTGTGTTGTGTTATTGACATTTTTAATATAAAATTACAAAAAGAGCAAAGCAAAGACTTTACTGTGGAGAGTAGTATAGCTCATCCACATGAACCATAAACTGACAGCCTCATTGTAGTCATGTAGATGTTGAGAAAATGTTGACCTTGAGATAATAATATTGTTTTTCTCTAAATGTAGAGCTTAAAAGTAAAATAGAATGTACCACAGTGCTTATTGTATCTGCTGCACAAATCCATGATAAGAGACTAGTATAATTGACTTCTGAAGTTTCAGTGCAAATAAAAGTTCTCAGACAGGTTTTCTGCAGTGTTTTGACTGCATTTTGAAGGTGTTTTTTTCTATACCAGAATCGTCAGTTACAGGTTAGTTTGCTTTTCATTCACATATTTTATATTTTTCTTTAATGGAAAGTGTGTTATTTGTGGTATTTTAAAACAGATTTCATTTGCAGGAAATTAGGAAGTGGTGGTGTTTTCTTATGTAATTGATTTACTTCAGACCTTTTCTCCTGTGCAGGTCTACAGACCTGAAATACTCTTGTTATAAAAAGTTTCAGTCTATGTACCCACGCTTCTGGAGCACAGGCCTTCATTTTGTCTAATGCTTGCTAATACAATGGGCCTCTGTGGCACTCAAGAATCTGATAAAGTTGAGAAGGAGAGGATTTGAATTGGGAATGTAGCCTCAAAGTCACTTATAACCCATTTCTGTCCAACAAATTAATTCTTCCATATTTATAATAGTATTTATCTGAAGTATTTGACACAAGTACTCTCTTTATCTACCCAGAGCCCTTTGTGGAGATTTTCAAGGAAACGTTTTTTCCTATAAAAATTTTGGAAAACAAGGTAAACATTTAGCAGAAAATAACATACTGTTGTACTTTACTATAACTGGGTATTTATAATGATGATAATAAAAAGGATGTAAAACCACCTAAAGACAATACAAAACCCACCAGAACTTTCACTTTGAAATGGCATCACAATGTATATATTTTTTTTTATGGAACATGAAAGACTATTATAAGCATGCTATATTATCCAAACTGCTTAAATAATTTTAGAGTGCATCTGTAATAGAAGGTTGCACTTAAAGACCATTATTATTACATTATTGAAAGGTTATTTATATCCAAGTGTTCAAAATATTTCTGTATGAGCAACATGTATCTCAGATGTTGAGCAAGTGATTTGATTAGCAGCTGTATATTGATAAGTAGTCCCTGAGGTAATTTGATATCCTGGGGAATAAATGCACAGTGAGACAGACTAAATCAGATTAGGGAATCATTTGCCTGCCAACCATTAACACAGAGCAGTTTCTGAAGCTGTGATCTGCAGTTAGCTTGGTGTAAATCAGTTTATTAACTTGTACAAATGTTTAGAGACTGTTTTAACACAGTTTCTGTATGTTTCCTCTCACAATGGTGAATTCTGATGTCTCACTCCTAAGTCTTTATTGTATCAGTTTAGCTAGGAAAGAACTGGTGGTGACCAATTAAAGAACCTGCAACAGAGATGATGAGGTATGTGTATACTGAGTGCTGCAGTTGTGATTTAAGCACGGTGTATTTATTACTTGACCATATGTGCACAGATATGCAATATAATGCTGGGTTTTTTTTAAATTTTTCATCACTTCACTAGACATGTCTGGATTGTCACCCTACTAATTTTTCAGCATCTCGTAGCCTTGAATGACTTGTAAAGACACAGAAAAAACGTGGCGGAAGATACAAGTTTAAAAACTATGGGGAATTACACAAAAATTTATAACTTTGGTATGAAAAACCTTCACAGTTTGTTGATTATTTAAAGTAGGAAGATAATTTCTCATTTGTTTTACTTAGAGTTATCAACATAATTATTAGTGCAGATTTTTAGTGTAATTACTTTTTTCTGTAGTTCCTAGATGGTGTCTGTCTTTTCCATGAAAAGATTCTATTTAAATTGTGCAAAATGTAGAATTCAAACAGATTCAACAAGCCATTAACAAAACACTATGTGGGAGGCACAGAAAAACATTTTTTATTCATTTTGAAAATTTACAGGGCTATTATGTGTCTCTAAACCCTTCAGCTATTTTGTACCTTTCTCTGAAATTATATTTTCCTGTAGTTGGTGCACTAAAATTGTGCCTTTGAAGGGTCCTTGGGTCTTAATCTGCTTATTTTGCAAATTACTTATTCTTTGAGGAGATGAGAGCATGCCACTCATTTCTCCTGTTGGTTGTGTAAAGTCACAAATTCACAGCAGAGGAAACTTTGCATTGCTTGCAGGATCCAGAACATATTTTACACTCTGATATGAGATTTTTTACACTCTATTATGAGATCTGCTGTGGCAGTATGGCTGATGCACTAAGGGGAAGATGCATACATATTACACAGTGGAATTGAACCAAGGGATTGCAATGACCCAGACCCTAGCAAAGACTACAGAACTTAGAATATTCATTATAGCTGACATCTGACCCCATTGTCTTTTCTGATGAGCAGATTTTAAACTCATTTTTTCTGCTAACCTTCTTTAATCTTAAGAATTTAGGTAACCTATGATTCTGTTTTTGAGGTCTGAAAAATAAGGCCCATGTATTTTCTTTTTACCCCTAAGCATGAAGACCAGAATTCTGAGGGGACAACATTGTATTTTCCTGCCCATAGAAAAGGCCTTGGATTATTGTTAGGAGGGGGAGGGGAAAAAAGGTAATTTAAGTACAGCGAAAAATTGTAACTTCTGAATATATTGTAGGAAAACAGAATATTAAAATGCAACTGAGATACATGGCCTTAATAGCAAATTAATTAAAGTTACTTACTCGGTGAACAAGCCCTGAAACAAACATGTTTATGCCATGTTAAGAGATTTCAGCAGACTGTTCAGGGATGAACCTGCTTGAAATAAGGAGAACTTTAGAGGCCTGAGTTCTCACTGTCCTCACTAAACTAACATCCACTGTCAGAAACAGCATTTTCTACAGAAAATTGATTTTGTAGGACAAAATGCTCATCCAGATATACAATTTTCTGGTACAGTTATGTTGGGAGAGTTCAAGTAATGATCTAAGGGGTCCTTTTGTTTTGAGATGGGATTTTTTTCTCTCTAAAATAGAAATGCACTTGACTTTGGGATCTTTAGTCTAAAGTAACAACAAGATTTCAATAGTATTTGGTTTTTTAGTCATATTTTGCAATTGATCCAATGCTCAATTTTTTCAGTTTGAGACGTCTGCAGTAGTTTTTTGGCCAAAAAGGCAGGAGGAAGACTTTCTTTTTTCCTATCTTGTGTTTTGGCTTACATTCCTTTTTTTTTTATTATTTTTTTTTTAATTTATAAATTGCTTTCACACAATATAAATGAGCAAATGCAAAGTAATTCTGTATCCTGAGTTGTGACATTTGAATGAACTGTCATCATGCAGGAATGAGAGTTGGTCAGAGCTCAAAGACAGTCATGGAAAGCACACAGATTACTTTCAACAAGTAAAGGAGCAGCGAGCAGAACTTAAAGCAGTACACAGCTGAACAAATAACGATGTTTCTAGAACACAACATGGCATTCTTGCTACCCCACCTGGAAAAGGAGCTAATAGAATAAAAAAGACAAGATAAGAGCAGAAGAGATGGTCAGAGGTGTGAGACAAATTGAGTAGATTATTTCACTTCACAGCAGAAAAGAGGAGTACACTGGAAGCTGATACTCTGCCACGTAAGGAATGGTTATTCATAGACTTTCCCAATAAAAGAGGTTAGGTTAGCAAATGAAGCTATCAGGCTTGACATTGTCATCTTAAAAAAAAAAAAAAAAAAAAAAACAAACAACAACAAACCAGGGCTCAGTGTATAAGGCAAGCTGAAAAGTATGACTAGTATGAAAATGAAATGTCTACCTTAAAGGTGAATAGAAATGATTGGCTGGAATAAAACCAAATGGTCTCATTACAGCCTATGGCTTCATGAGTCCCTGTACTATTGCAGGTTTGGGAGTGACATATTTTAGACAGATTTTAAAGGAGCTTTTGTTCTGTCTCAATGAGGAAGAAACAGCTTCTGTTTCTGTAGGTCTTTATCCCTTCAGGAATTGCCTTCTTGTGCCCTTAGATCAAACTTCATTTACTGTCAGCTGCTGTCCTTCAGATTGATAATAGGACTGTGATCACAGCCTTCATTACTCTCTGCATTCTTGGCCACAGCTCTGATAATTGTCATTTGTGTTTTATCTGAGATTGGACAGTTGGTGGTTGATGTGAACATGTTTCTGTTTCCTCAGACTGACGTGCATTTAATTTAGTTCTGGACTTTGTTCAGCTGTTTTGTTTTGTTGAAATGCCCTGGAGGGTGAGCCTACAGCCACAAATCTTTCCAGGTTTGCTTTCAGTTTGCAAATCCTATATTTGTAGCTGAAAAAAAGCACTCTCTTTTCTCAGTGGGAGTGTTTGTCAAACCTTTTTTGGCAACAGCAATAAGTAGTTTATGGTCAATTTCATCTAACACTGGCCTCCCATAAATAAAGATGGGGAAATTTTTACACCAGTAGGCTCGGGCCAAAGAGGTGTTTCTTTCTCTACACACCAACACTTGCGGATTTCAGACACTAAAGGTAAAGAATATTGGTCTCCAGTTCTGTTAAAAGCAATTCTTAGAATCTGAGAAACTGACTGAGACCTTAACTCATCATTGTCTCTATCACTGAAAAGGGAGGTTAACACTCAGTTCATACTGGTTTATCTAAATGAGATGCTAAAGTTACAAAACTGAATTTACACTCAAAGGAATCACTTCATTGCTTCCTTATAACTGCTCTTATTTGGAAGCAAATGATTAGCACTGGCTTTCAAATACTGTGCATTTTTTTGAGTTCTCTTTTCTCCCTGTTATATTCTTCTATTACAGGTAATTAATTAGTTTTTCCCCTTTTTTCATTCTTCTGCCCCTTACATTTTTATCTTACTATATTTTTTTCTCCTTGTTGTCCATTTTCATTTCTCCCTGTTTGAGCTACCAAAAATGCTTGATTGTGTTCTTCTCTTACTCCTTCAAATTAAAATCTCATTCAGGTAATATCCCTTTATACTGTCCATAAGGGATTGTTTTCTATAAAACTTTTTCTGAACAGAGAATTAACTGCAATGTGAGGAAATTAAGATTTCCAAGCCACTGGAATGCTTATTATTATTTGAGTATGTATTTAACTTTTGTCTTTTTTTAATAGTAGGCCTTTGTAATGTCATCAAGGAATGGACAATAATTTCTTGGCTATTTCTCCTGTAGTATCCCATCTCAGTAGCAGGAAGAAAATATCTTATGCTCTTCCCCCTTTATTTTGGATGCATGTATGTGTTCTTGCCTTATACAGTGAAAAGGGAATGAGCCTTCATTTCTCAGTCTGAGAGCAACTTGAATAATTTAACAAGTTTCCACTGAGGAAGCCAATATTGATGTCGAAGATTTATATAATATATACATATATATTATATAATTTGGTAGCTATCTTATTTTTCTTAAAAACATCTTTAGACATGTTTCCCATATTTTTCCATCCTCCATTTTCTGCTGAGTTTATACTTCGCATGAAACGATGGACAAGAATCTATTCTTAACCCTATATCTGGCATTTTCTACTTCAGTGCAAATTTTCTCCCCCATTTGTTGTCCTACATATTTTCCCCGAAGTTTAACTCCCTGTGCCTGCCCATTCATCCTTGGGAACACTCAAATAGAACCTGGTTACTCTGACACTCGAAGCAACCTTGTGCCTTCCATAGTTTGCTCTCCAAAGTAATTTCTCGAGAACTCCAGTTTTGATGTCTATTCCATGGGTCTCTTCTTAACTGTTTGATTGTTTGTGTCATCAGATGACTGGAAAGGTTAAGTTTATCTTCTTATTCTATATCAATCCTGATAGGTGCTTGCCTGTTTTGCCTTCAAATGTTTCCTAATGATTGATACTCCATAGTTTCCGCAGGCAGCCTCTTGTATTTTATCATTCTTACGTCTGCAAAGTCTTATCTGCAGACCAAAACTTCCATAGACAACTTCAATTTTGTTATTTCCACTTATAACAATTGTGAGCATGATGAACATATTGTAAAGATGAAGACCAAAATATCTTTTTTAATATTTTAACAGCACTATTTAACCACTTGTTCAACCTGGCTTTTTTTCCCCCTGAATAGAATAAAAAAACACTAGTTTCTTTAACCTGCATTTGAATTTTTATTCTTGAATTCTTATACATTTGAGTTTCCTTGCTAACCTCCTGACCTTTCCAATTGGTCATACCTTTCATTGAAGTATTTTATAGACAGAATTCCTCGAGACCATTCCAAGGGTGGATAAGACTAAAGTGATATATTCTGTGTCTGACAGGCTCCATGCCTGTTAATGCCTTCCAGTACATGAGGCCTGTACCCAGTGTTGCAATAGCATGACACTGTTGATGGGTAGGCAATTTATAATTTTTATAATTCTGCTGTAATAATCTTTCTATAATTCTGTTACAATTTATTTTTGCTTGCTTTTTGAATTGTAGTCTTGCTTCACCCTAAAAATCAGATATCCAATTTTCCAGGATCCTTTTAAGTTTGGTATTTTCACTGTATATTTTGTCCCTCCCATTCTGGTGCCATAAAGAGGGTTTAATAAGCATATGCTGTGTTCCTTCATCAAGTTTTTATTGATTGCATATATTGATACTATAGCTAAGGAGGAGTCCTGAAATGATGCCCTCAGTTTTAGCACTAAGTTGTTGATAGCTAGTTTGAGAAAAATTGTCTGAACACCTGGGCAGCCTCTCTAGACCTTTTAGGAATTCCTGAGTCAGCCAACAAAAATGGCATTTGAGATAAATCCTCTACTAAAGCTAAGATGTGTAAAAGACCACTTCATATATCCACAAAATTATTTCTTTAACAGAGAAGGAAAATAAGTTAGTTTGATCTAATCTGCTTATGTATGCACAGCATGTCATTCATATCTCCATTTTTTTCCCAGGTGTTTTTAAATCATGTGAGTATTTGAATGGAAATTGGCATCAAGACTGAGTCATCCTTTTTTTTTTTTTTTTTGCTGTTAAAGGATGTTTACCAGATTTTCTATCACCTAGCCTTTCTGCACTTTACCCACTCTCCAGAGCTGAACAATATATTCCACAGGTCATCATTAATTATGTGACCAAGACAAAAAAAAAGCCTGTCTCCTAGGACAACCTGTTCCAGTAATTACTAGTGTCATGGTGGAATAGTTTTTGCTGTTTTTCAATCTGAACCTTCCAAGTTGCAATTTATGGCTGTTGTCCCTTGTTGTGCTGTCTGCCCGTACTGAGTTATTGTTTGTTTATTTAGAGAATGTTTTTTTTCTGCTCAGAAGATCTTTATGGATGGAGTTTCTCTGTCTGCCTATGTTTCAGGCTCATAAGCAGAATTTTTTTCTTGGCTTTCATTGGAAAGCTCATTGTAGCCATGATATTATGAAAAATCCTCTGTTGGGATTTTTCCTCTCCTGAGAAGCTGAGGAGCCTCAGGAGAGAAAGGTAAACAATTACTATCTGCTGCTGGGGAATGCAACAGGTGCATCTGTGATTGGTCCATGTGGATTGTTTTCCATTGATGACCAATCACAGCCACCTGTGCCAAGGCTGTGAGCAGTCATAGGATTTTGTTATTCTATTCGGTTCTGTTCTTGTTGGATGTTGCGATTCGTTTTGAGGTGGGGCACCCCGGGGATGTCCCCGGAGGGCCCCCTAGGCTGTGAGTTGGCTGGCAGCAGCAGGCAGGCAAGGAGACTCCACACGGCTTCTGAGGGTGCTGATCAGATGAAGGTTTATTTGGGGTCCCAACCCCGGGAACAGCATGGCTACTGAGGGAAAAGGGGGGAAGGGGGAAGGAGGGGGAGCCCAGGGGAGGGAAGGGGCAAGAGGAGGGGAAGAGGCTCAGAGAGACCAAGGGCTAAGAACCTGACTGATTTTATAGCACAGCTTAAGAGGGGAATTGAAGTGGGCGCGGAATCACATTGGGCCAATGGGATGACAGAGACATGATGGTTCAGGGCAGGACCACAGGCTTAGAATATACCATACATTTCGGAGGGGTGAGACAGGGCATACCATTTAAACAAAATGGAATACAACAGTTGGAGCCTTCTGATCTCTCTGTTCTTTAGTATAGTTTTAATGTAGTATTTTAATATAATATTTAACATAATAAATCAGCCTTCTGAATTGGAGTCAAGCCTTGTGTCTCCACACGCAGAGAGTCCTCGACAACTCATGTTAAGTGGAAAATACCAATAATGCCTTCTAATACAAAAAGCCGTATACTAACCAGTTTGATTTTGTCAATAATACCTATAGCAAGTGTTACTTGCATTACCAGAGGCATAAGGAGTGTGTTTAATAAAAGTCATGAGTTTTTGTAAGCTATTATATTATGAAAAGTGAGACTGGATTTATGCAGAACTTATTAATTTCAGAAGACTGGTTACTGTTCCTGTGGTGTTTCTTTTCTCTGCCTTAATTTCTTTTAGCCGGGACATTTATCCATAGATAACTGATTTTTAAGTTGATTTGGTATTGGTTTAGTTTTTCACAGAGGCTCCACAAATTCCAATAAACTGAATTCTTGTTCTAGGGCTGTAATTCTAAGTTTACCAGGCAGAACCACCTGATGTGATGTTACCCAACAGGTGAGAAGACAATAGAAAAATACCTTCCCCCTTAATCATGACCATATTAGTGCTGCCTGATTCTATGCTGGAATTTTAAAGTACTAAATCCCTGATTTAGTGAAGTCTTTAAAGCCATGTATAGCTTTAATCATTTGAGTAATTGCAATGATGCTCAACACGAGGTGAAATTGAATTCTTGTCCTGAGAGATTTGTCTAATGTATACACTACAGTTTGTTGTATTCAAACAGAACTAAAATATCAACTAAAGAGAATCAGTGTTTTGCCTGAATTGCAGCTTCCCTCTATTATTAAATGAAAAACAAATGAAAAACTAGATCATAGATTTGAGTTTCTTAAATGCTAAGTTTAGTGCTAAGTTTAGTGCCAAAAGTGTTTTTAAAAAACTGAGATGCCTGGTTTTAAATTAAAGGGAATATTTTTCACAGCTTTATCTATTACAATATAAGCAGGTCTTATTTCATGCAACACTAACTTGAAGATGCTTTCCTAGGAGAACTGATTGCAGTATTTGTTTTCTTGTAGACAGTCAGTGTCTTTAGTAAGTCACACGTAAAATTTATTAAGACCTATTAATTTTCTCTTGCTTTTAAGAGTCACAGATGCATGTATGTACTCTTGATGATTTGTAATTTTTTTTCTGAGAAGTCTGATATGAAAAGTATGAAGAAATACTTAGATGTCATGAAAGTTTTGACTCTTATGAACTGACTTAATAGATAAATTATAAATAATTATTATAGGGCTTAAACAATTTTTACCTTTTCTAGGCTATTTTAACACTGACTGCACAAGTCTTGGAAAATTTGTGGGCAGGAAGGAGATTCAATGCCTGTGGAGAAGCCTGTAGTCCATATATGATACTATTTCTGTAGCTCATGTGCCTCCTATTTCTAAGCCAATTCTGTTTGCACTTTGCAGTGGTGCAAGTCAGAGGAGAAATAGACATATAAACGGCATGATACTAACTTTAAAGATGGTGTAAGTTCGGGTGATTCTGTCTTCAGATAATCTATTTTTTATAACTAATTCCTGATTTAACTGCAAGTGAAAGCAAGAGTACTGAAGGCCTTAGTGGAAAAGTAGTCTTCTCTCAGTAAATTTTCAGATCCAGCAGTCATGGGAAGTTTTTGATGTATTATAAAAACACCGTATTTGTCAGTCAAAAAAACCCCACGTGGCTGAATTGTAACTTTTAATTGCTGTGGTAGTGGTTATGGCATTGTATGCAGGGATATAGCTGCTGTTTCTTTTCTTTAATGTCCCAGTAGTGAAATTTAGGTGTTCATGATATGGCACAGACAAAACTAGGCCAAAACTCCACAAAAAGGGGGACTAATACAAATTTTCTCCAAAGTCTTTTTTTTTTTCAGTAACACTGTCCAGAAGTGACATTGTCACATCCTAGATACATCAAACAGTAAAATGAAAAACAGTTTACCTAAAACCTGTGTGAAAACAATAAAACAAACTTATCAAAATCAAGCTCTTCTGAAACACAACTGAAAAGCAAAGGTTTCTCTTCTCTTCTGTCTGAAAAATGAAAAATTTCTATCAAATTTGCATTTGAAAAACAACAGTGAAATAGTAACAGGGTTTGAATATCTCTCCCTAAGAAATGAAAATACAGGTACAGATCCTGGGGCTTCCACATGGAAATGCACTGCATCTTGAAAAACATTTTCCTTTGTTGTCATCCTCTGAAGGCTCTCTGCTATTTCTGTTTCAGTGGGAAAAGTAGCTCTAACAGGTGTTCAGCAAACATAAGATTTCTGTCAAGGACTAAGGGAGAGGAAGTGAAGAAGATTGCAGATGTAGATGTAGATCTGGTCTGTCTACAACAACTGTGACGTCATTTAGATACTTGGTATCTGATAAGTGTTTGATGAGGGAAGGCATGCTAAGCAATTAGCTCTAGTCAGAAGAATTAAAATTAGACATATTCATACATGAATGAATTACAGTCTAAAGAGAATTGGCAAGACCTTCAGCTGTGGCACATCAGATAAGATACTAGACTGTATCTAACTTTTTGCAAAGCTCTGATTTTGTGAAAGAGTAAGATGCATGTTTAAGCTATTTTCAAAAACTGGAATGATACTTACCCAAAATTCAAGTGGACTCAACAAGTTGTGCTGTATTTAGCACACTCAAAAGCCTGCATATAGTAATGAATGGTTTTCTCTTCACTAATATAAACGTAGTGCACTCACTGTATGCATAAAAGTGTATTTTTTATAAATATATATATATATATTATTATATAAACACCATAGATGCTATTCCATATATATGTATACATGTGTATTACAAAGCCTTTTTTTTTGCAGCCTGTGGGAAGGGCCCATGTTGGAGATACTTATAGAGGAGTGTCTCTGGGAGGGACCCCAAGGTGGATCAGGGGAAGAGGGAGATTAATCACCCCCTTGAGGAGAAAGAAGCATCAGAAGCAATATGTGATGAACCAACCACATCCCACTTTTCCTGTCCCTCTGTGTCACTGGTGGTGGGGAGGTAGAGGAAATTGGAGTGAAGTTCGGCCCAAGCAGAAGTGAGGGATGGAAGTTTCAAGTCTTGTTTTTTAATTTTCATTACTCAACTCTGATTTGATTGGCAATAAATTTTAAAAATTTCCCTGATTTTTCCACAACACTAATCAGCGAATGATCTCTACTTGCCCCTATCTCAGCCCAGGAGCCTGTCATTATATGTTCTTTCCTCTGTTCAGCTGTGGAGGGGAGAGATAGAGAGGTTTTGGGCACTTGGTATCCTGCCACAGTCAAACCACAACAACTAATTTTAATATTTTGGCATAATAGCAACATTGATCACACAAGGCATGTAGAAGTAATTTTTTTTTTTTTTTTGTATGCTTAGAGGTTTCTTTGTAACACAACTACTGAGCTTTGCTGGGAAAGGGAAAAGTCCTTTTTATCATTTTTGCAGTTCATTTTATTTTTCATGTTTTACAAATGCCTTATATAAATGCTGATAGCTACAATTAATAACAAATATGTTCAAGTATCAAAAAGGTCCTTGTATATCGTTAAGGTTTGTTCTTGGTTTTTTTCTGCCCTCTCTATATATCAGGGCCAATGAGGCCCTTTTAATACATGTAATTAACCTAATATATGATAGTCTTACTTTGGGTCTCCAGTTTCTGAAGGACTGGGAATCATGATCTCACATTCTTTCTTCCATTGATAACTTTTACCACTGGAAGGCTTAAAAGATTCTGTGTAAGGGGTGTAAACAGGGAAGAGAAGAGCAGTGGAGGGTTGTTTCCTATTGTCTTTGCTCATGAGACTCAGAGCTTTTTAGCTAGAGAAAATAAAAAAAGGTTTATTTTAAAGTATTAAAAGGCTTTTCACATGTAGAAAGATTGGTATGAGCTTAGTCATTTCTGCAATTCAACTGGACAGTATGAAATGACTAAGACTTCACTTTAATGTTGGGAGTCTGGATTTGAATGCCATGTCACTCTGATCATTTACATTTTATTTTACCTTCATTCTAATCAAAGTCCTCTGTTTGAAAACTTTGGAAGTGATTAATTCTTACTAGATGCTAAAAGTTTTTTTTCTGTAAACATGTGTGTTTTGTCAGTGTATGTCTGTACACATAAAATCTAAACTAATTCCCTGTAAAGGTGAACTCAGTAAACTTACCTTCAATGTTTCCCCTTCCTCTGGCTCATATGCAGCTAGGCATGGATGGGATCTTTGAAGGACTTTATTCCCTTGGTAAACTTAGCAAAATTATTCAATTTACCTCAGTATTATTTAGGACCTGCCTCCATCCTTTTCAAGTACCCATTATCTCTATGATCTGCCAGCCCTGATGTTCTTCTCTGGGGATGAGCTGCACAAAATCCTGCACACAGCATATCACATGGGTGTTGCTGATTGTCTCTTGGCTGGCAGGGTTGGAGGGGAAGACGGGAAAAGGATAAACAAGAAGAGTCTTTAAAACTCCTGCTATCTATTTACATATTTACTCAATGTTGGTATCCACAAAGAGCTTGGAGAGGCCTTCACTTCAGAGAGCTGATGTTCCTGGAGGTACAGAAGTCAACAGTAGATTTTTGATGACATAGAAATTTAAGTGCCACTTCTTGCTGCACTTAACCTTGGGTTGTCCACAGGGAGGCTGATAAAATTCATTCTAAGCTCTGAATGTTGATGTTATTAAACACTTTTATTACAACCAAAGCTACTATGCACTATCTTCACAGCATCAGCCTGTCTTCTATAGAGATTGAGGTCAAGAGACTCAGACCAAGGATCTTGGAGGGAGCTGCAGCCCAGTACTTTGTCAGCCTTTTGCCTTCCCCATCCCTGTCACCCTCTGCCACACTGGCACAAAGCCCAAGCTAATACCCTCAGTGGATTTTTCAGTCTAGTCATGCTCTCTGCTCTGATAGTAAGACACACTTCATTAGCTGAGAACCAACACATTTTCTACAAGTTTGATTTCCTGAATACTGCTGGCCTTTAAACTTTCAATCAGTTAACCCAATAACTACTTGGGGTTTAAAACAATTTGTCTTAGTTAAAGCTTGTCTTTTGAAAGAGCACCCATTTTTGATACAGAGTTAAGAGATGGAGAATCCAGGTCATCTTTCTCTACTTTTTAATACAATAATTTTTTTCTCTTTTCATTTAATTTTATTTTATTTCAATTTGGTTTTAAATTCCAGCTCTTGGCTTTGATTTTGCCTTTCCTCCTAGATTAGACAGCTTCATCCAACCCATTTTCCCCCTGATTTTAAACGTTTGTACATTATAATCAAATTCGCTTACAATCTTCTTTCTGGCAAGCCAAGGAAACTGATACCTTCATGTTTCTCAGTGTAAGGCACTTTCTCCAAACCTAAACTAAACTGGCTTTACACAAGTCCTTCAATTTGTCAACAACTTTATGAAATAAGAATGCCAGGGTGATTTGGAGCATTTTTGTACAGGTTTTGCAAAAGTAAAATTATTTTCTGGGTCCTACCCTCTAATCCCCTTTTTCCCAAGAGACCAACAAGTTAGAACTCATTTCTACAGTTTTACATCATTACACTTAAAATGGTTGAATTTTATTTATTTAAAATGTTGTTTCAAGATGTTAAAAGCTCTGTGAGCTCCCATCATATTCCTCAAATACATTCAACCCAAATGAGTGAATTTTTTAGGAAAACATCTTTCATTCTGTGTATTTTTTAACTAAAAATTTTGTTTCTTATTGTAAAACTGACCTGGGTTTTAAATGAAGAAAGAATTTTGAAAATTTTCTGATGTGACTCATTCTTCCTTTTTTAATGATGCTCCCAATTTTTTTCAGCAAACACTAACACCAAACCAAAACAATCTGCAGCTGTTCCAGCTTAAATTAAGTAGGTGACATGGTTATAGACTGCACACAGGGACCATTAACAATTTTAATGCTTCATGAAAGGACTAAATAAAAAATTGAGCTAAATTCGTGTTGGGGCACTTGTAAGCAAAAAATATAAATAAATATAATATTCTGGCAAATATTACAACTTTATACAAGGACTAAACAGCAAAATACACTCCAAGCACCATTAAATAAAGCATAGCAAAACTATTCCAGAGGCAATCCAACTGTTAGATTTTGGCTATCTATTTCTCTCTCTTGTGGAGATGAGAGGCTAAAAAATGAGCAGGTCAAATCCCTACTTGCATTCACTTTAGTAGAAGGAGAGTAGACCAGGTATTCACACTCTTAGGGGTATGGAATGTAACAGCAGCATTGTCATTGCAGGCAGTGGAGGAAATAAGATCTTGCATAATGAAGGCTGTATTTCTTTGCTTTGGCAAAACGAGAGCAATCATTAAGTAGGTGATTAGCAGACCAAATAAGCACTTTGAATTTTATTACAGATCTTTATCTGCCATTCTATCATACTGTTAGTAGAATATTGTAGGCAAAATGGCGGAAGAAAAAGACACCTTCAAATTCTTAACTTCTTATCCTACCCTGCTCTGTGCCACCTTCTTTCAGCTTGCAGGAATTCTTTCCCTTTTCACTGTAGGTCATGTTGGATGGTGGTTAGCTTTCAGGACTAGGATAGGCTTGCATGGAGGTAAAATGTTTGGTATATAAAAAAGCTTTTAGTTAGTCTTTTTTTGCAAATGACTTTTTTCCCACTACAAACCTTTACATGTGTGAACAGACTGCTTGCTTTATTAATGTCAGCCAAACTGAGCCCAAGCTGTAAAAGATGTTTTGCCACCATGTGACTGCACTGAACACCATGCTCCTCTTGACTGATGCAAAGCCGGGGAAAATCAGCCATTAATTTTAGACAAGTTAGGATTACCCTTTTCCAATGGAGTTTTTATGTGCCAATAGACACCCTGGGACATGCAGCTGTGGGACAGCCTGCAGCATAACTCACTGGATGCAGGTGATGCTCTGCTTTCTAGCTCTGAGGAGGGAGTCGACTCAGCAGAGTCGAGGAGTCAAGCAACTCTCACAGGTAATGAGGAACCGTCAACAGATGAGCAGTTTGTACTGGTTCAATCTAAGGGGAATTTCTGCTCTTGAGTTTCAATCCCTTTGCTCGGATCTAATGTTCTTTTGATTTGTTTGACTGTGTCTTTAAATTCAGTGGCAAAACCTGTAGGCCCAGAATCTACAGCTTTCCACTATTTAAGTCAAACACATTCTGTTTATTGAAACAATAAATATACTGAGATATGTTTTCTATCTACTCTATAATCAGTAAAGAATTTCAGAGCATAGATTAAAACCTCCTGAAGAAATGTAGCCTCTGACCTCGCAAGGCAAGCATTCTGGGAAGATCCCCCCAAATGCTAGAACAAATGTAAGATTATAGGACATTAAAAGATAAGGTCAACAGTACAGATAAAGGTTATTATTTAAGCTTAACAAGCAAATTCAACACGATGTTAACTGATTAACAGTAATATAATGATGAATTCAGTAAGATGTGTAGTAATATGCTATTTAAAATGAAAATGATCCAAGTCTATTATAAGCTAATTTATTATATTCATAGAGAAACTGTTCTAAAAATTAATGTTGTGTCGTGCTCTAATATTATCATCAAGGAGTATTAGATTTATTGAACGTAGATAATGAAAGAAAGGGGGGAGAAAATACAATAATTAAGCCACCTAGTTTTGAAATTCATCACTTTTTTAGCGTTCTGTGAATGAATAAATCAGTGGTAGCATTGATGACTGCACTGCTGTGTGAGCTAAAGTCACAACAAAAATGAAGGCTGGATTAAGAAATTTTGCAAACTCCTTCTGAAGCCTCAGAGAGTCACGTGCCAGAAAAGGCAGATTAGCAGAGCTACCTGCATCTTCCCGGACTTCACCCTTCATGAAGTAACTGGCAGGTGGAATTTGCCCAGAAGGAGGATCTCAGCTAAAGCAGGAGCCTGTGCTGCTGGAGACCAGCCTTCACCACAAAAGTGCAGTACTCTGAGCTCTTATCAATCAAACATATCAAACAGGTGGGTGCAGCCACTCCTCTGCGCAGGCACCACTGTCTAACACACAGCTATCCAGAACCATCCTGCAGAAAAACTGTGAACTTTAGAGGCAGAAGGATCCAGCACACTCCTTTTGACTTCTGGAGGCATCTTTGGATTTTCTGGGCCTAAGTTATATAATAAATATCACAAAGAAAAACCTGAGGTAGATCAAAGAACAGAAATCCAGCTCTACAGTTAGACTTCAAAGGTAATTAGTTTTTCTTTTTTTCCTCAACGAAGAAAAGCACAAAAAGGAACGCAGCAAAGCATCCCCATGCAATTCCTATATTAAGGGATAATAAATTGTTCCCTTCCTCACCCCAGCAGAATTTTCTATTGGTAAACCTGACATCTGGAATGCTGTATATAGCCAAAAGACAACTCAGAGGTAAGACAATGCTTTCATCTCAAATCAAGGTGTGTGAATGTTGTTAGGCCTAATTATAAACACTTTTATCTCATGCTCCAATCAACTAACAGTTGTTACTTGGTAGCTGTAAATGTCATGAAGCAATGCAGTTGTTAGCTACACTCAGCTGTACTTAGTACACCAAGGGCTGATTTCCCTCAAATTATCCTTTTCTGGATGTGCCATGTTATTTCTGTCCTGAAGAAGTGATTCAAATCCTTTGCTTGATAAAGCAATACAGCTTTCCTGAAGTTAATGGAGCTATGCAGAGCCACAGCAGTCGGATAGGTGGCCAGCAGGAAATTTATTATTTCAGAGCTCAGTAGAAGAAAAAGACAAGCTGGAGAAGAACATTCAGGAAATGAGTGTTTGAAAAGAATAGTTTTAATAATTTGGTTTTATGATCACCTTATTTAAAAAAACATAGGTATCTCTCAAGTAAATCTTTTCTTTTTCTCCAGTAACCTTATTGCCGCCTGATCAAATGTGTCTTAAGTTCCTCAGTGAACAGAAGTTGCACTCTTTGAAACTCACTTCTTAATGCAAATCAGCTTGCTTGTTTTCAGCTTCATAATCTTTTCCACAGCAACAGCCTATCCGGATGTCACAGATAGAAAATGATGACTTTTGATGAGTAAAAAGCAGCAGGGGCAAATGAATCCTTCAAAAAGGAGAGTGAAAAAAAAATCCTCTTTAGATTAGACCCAGAAAAAAGAACTGAATTCACCAAGCATGTAATTTAAACCCAGTGATGATATTTGCAAAGTTTATTTGGTCTTAAACTTCCTTTAAGTACTCTCTGTGCATGATGCAGCATAACTTGCTGGTCTGCTGGGTCCCCATCAGCGCAGCAGCAGAAAGAGCCCTAGAATTTGTCCCAAAAGAACATGAAAGTCTGGCAAAACATTCTTGATTAATGAAACCAATAAAACAAAAAAGAAACATTTTCAGTGGGGGAATTGGGTGGAGTTTAATGTCCGTGCACCATGCTGAAGATTTTTACATGGCAGTGCCTATGTATAGCAAGCTTTTGTCTCTCCTGTCAGAACTGTCTGCCACCTACTGCTTATTCAGAGGGTGTTTTCATAGTTAATAGCAGCATAACTAACAACTAAAGGATATTTCTGGCTGCAGGGATTTTGCATCGCTGGGAGAATATTTGAGTGACTTAGAGATATGTTTTGCTCTTGGTTAGGGCTTATATATTTTTAAAAGACTTAATACAGAAATATAGGGGAACTAGAATCTTCAGACCTCCCTGAGGCAATAAGCATTAGTGATTAGGCTGGGCCCCCTCTAGCCAGAGACACTTCAGTAATTTTTAAAATTAATACGTTGCCACTGTTAAAATCTGAGTGTTATTTGCCTTAGGGACATGCAGAATGTTGCATACTCCCAGAGAGGGAAAGGTCTATGTGTTTTTAGCAGGATCCATGCCGGTTTTAGGTCTTCGAAGAACTTTGGTTGCTTGACTGTGGCATTAGTCACAGCAGCCCATAAGAGGCACTAAATAAACATGCAGCTTCAGAAGGAAGCAGGGAAAATGTAGAACTTAAATTCAGCCTTCCCCTACTGCACTCCCTGCTCATTTCTCTGTAGCAAGGAGCAATATGCATGTTTTAAGGAGGTGCTCTAGTTCAGTAAAATCTCATACAGACTACAGTTGAGTAGACCCTTCTGATGGAAGCATAATTCTTCTTTCTTCCCCTCACTAATTCAGCTTTACATGTTGTCTTTTCCACATCTCTATTAGCCTCCTTTAGTTTCTCAGACAACCTAAAGCAGCCATGTTGATCACAGTCACAATTAGTGTACCTTTGCCTTTGGGAATCATTATTACCCCTCTTGGCAAGCTGAATGTTAATTCTTCTGTATTTGTTTGGGCACCTGGTGGTGTGCAGTATATTACTTCAAGTATCATTTTAAAGCCTTATCTCTTCAATACCTGCAAATGGAGCAGGTCCACAGGTGACCAAGGGCTGATGGAGGCAGACAAGTTGAAATTTTGTGTTTGAATTTCAGTATGCAGGTTTTGGCACGTCTTGGCAGAGGCTGTCTGTGCCTTTCAAAGCAGGATTCAGCCTGACTTCAATCTGGCATCTCTGCTGGAGTAAGCACGCCATGCTGCCTGCCTGCCATTTTGACATACTTCACTGTTCATAGTTTTTATAACAGTTTTACCTCATGGAGTTTGGGAGAGGGACATTATCCATTTATAAGCTGCTGATTTAAGCAGAGTCAGTGGAATGTGGTGATACTGGATGGTAAAACTAATGCAGTTATGAGCAAAGCTGCTGGAGAGTGAGGTGGTTAGGTTGCAAAGTATTGTAAAAACAGTATGAAATTATGTGTTTTAGTCATAATGGCATTGAATAAGGAAAGCTTCAGTAGACAGATATCAAAAATCAGACATGACTGCATGCATTGCTGGAAAAATAAATAAAACAAAAATAGTAACAATATGTCCCTGGTTTGCACTTTATACTAAGATTCTCCCTAGGATTACCTTTCCAAATAGCTGCACCATCAAAAGAAGCTGCTGGTCTCATCCAGCTTCTGTGACTGTTTAGTCTTAGTCCTGTGGGATATCTGTGAGACATTACCAGAACTGCTTGTGCACCAGCTGAGCTGTCTCCCTCTCATCTGTGGGTTAAAATAGTCTGAGCTTCTAAAACCACTTTTAGATAGTCAGTCATGGCTTTTGCCTGCTTTTTAGTAGTTAACTTTTCAGGGTTATCAGTGGGCCCTGGTAGCCTGCCCATGAGTATTGGTTCGGGGAGACAGATGTGGAAGGTCTTTAGCAAGCACAGGTGAAGACTGAAGAATCAGTTTGTCCATGACCTCTACAGAAGTGTGTGTTTTAGGTAACTGAGGAGATTTAATAGAATCTCAAATCTGAGACTTTTTTTCTCTCCTCCTTTCTGTGTTCTACAATCTTTTCACCTGCAGTTTATGCCAAGATTGTGCTTTCTCCCAAGTGAAGATTTGACTTTGAAGTCACAGAAACAGTCACAGCACAGGCGCTCCTAAGAATCTGTAACATGTTCTGAGCTTCCTAAAGAATGCTATCCATGTCCAGGAGTGCATGTCCATGTCCATGAACAGGCATATGCAGACACCTCTGTGGGTGCCAATTCAAATTCACCTGAATGCAGCAGCACTTGTGGAAGTGGGCAGGTAAAATCCAGAATGATTGCTCAGAAATTAAGCTTGGTTTAAAATGGACATAAAAAAAAAAACATAAATGAAGGTGCCTAGTTTACTACTTTGTTCTTTTTTAGCCATTTTAAGATTTTCAGTGATGTACCTGTAATTGCTAGTAAATTCCATATGACATATGAGTGAAAATGAAGTTTTCTTCATTAGATTCTGTAAGATTCTTCTAGTCAGTTACAAAAATAATTTACCTTAATATGTGAAAACAAGTGGCAAGTTATATTTTAGTACACAGTTTTAGAAACCAATTCCAAAATATTCACTCCAAATGTCAGTTTTAACAGAGGGAGATGATACTCAATGCAGGATACAGTTTGCATGTATAACAGCCTCAGGCATATTGGTTCCAATGCATTTCTATCACTTCCGAAGATCAGGATTTGGCTTCAGTTTGAAGCATTCCACTAATCTACACAAATAATAGAATTTAGGCTAGAGGGAAAACTTGAAAAATTTTGGAGACTGCCTCTTCAGGCTGCTATGCCATTGGTAGTTTAGAAGAAAATATGTCTAGCAGCAGAATAATGTAAACCATCAGTTCTTATAATTTAAAGAATCAGTTTACAGTCTTCTTTTAATTGATGTTTAAATGTAATTGAAAATCTTCCTTTGAATCAGAAGTGGCCTGGATCCTCAGTATTTCCAGCACTAACACAGAGTTAATAATATTTTCTTAGACTTTGAAAAAGTTGTAGTAAGCTTCACATTTTACTAATTTGTACACATCAAGATGAATCATACATAAGTGCTAGGAATATTGTTAATATGCTGTGTATTATTCTTTATTTATACAAATAAAAATTACTTGAAATCAGGTAAACAAATAGCCTTTAATTTTTTCCCCAACTATTTGGAAAGTTGAAATACATGTTTAGTAAAAAATTGACAATTTAGGAACATCTAGAAGTACAAATAGATGAAATAGTTTATTCAGCTTCCTGTTTTAAAAAGCTGTGTACTTCCATTATTTTTAAGTTCCTAACTGTATAAAATTCTGTTTAAGGCACATCAACTCTTGGCATGAATGCGTTTTCTTTAAATAGATGCTCAGTAAATGTTAATGAAAACAGCAAAACTTGAAATGAGGCTGACACAGGCAAGAGTTAATGCACAGAACTGTATTTTGGGATAAATTTTGTTTAAAGAATGCGTGGTTTGATTCGTTTCTGTTTATTCTAACATTCAAACCAAGTGGAACTCCAGGGAATTATTAGAGAGACAACAGATGGACTTGCAGTAACGTGCATAAGGGCATCCTTTCAAAAAGCCTCCTGACAATTTCAGATATTCCAAGTTATTCTATTTAATTTCAAATGAAGAATGTTTCTTTTTCTTCAGAGCTGTCAATCTCAGCAAGCCCATAAGAAGATGATTTAAAAACATCATGAAATATATTTTCCACTTGTCTTTTTTGAAGTACATTGACAATCAGCTTATAAAGTAGGTAGAAAAATGCATTCCATTTTTTAATGGATGCAAAACATGAGCACTCAGATCTTTCAAACCCAGCAGACTGCAATGCTTGCAGAGAAATTATTTCTTTGCAGTCAAGTATATTGACATGGTCTTTGAAGGAAAAAATATCAAATTTTCCAGTGGTTTGTCTACTCTTAGAACTAGCAAAAGTTTTCTGGAGAGTGGATGTTAATCAGATCAAACCTACCTGAATGTCTGTAACCCAGGCAGCTGGCACAGTATTGGATTTGCCTGATCGCAATGTTGAAAGATAATGAAATAATTTGTGAATTGCAGGGCAACAGAACTGTTATTGCTATGCCCTTTGATTGTTTGGCCTTCTGCCACTTTCTTTCAGCTGTCACTATTAATCAAAGGAGAAGAACAGAGAGGGAAACAGAATCTTCACCAGCTCGTCCTCAGTAACATGACTTAAAGGGATGCACATGCAGGTTTGGAAGATTTGAGACAGGGCTGTTTAAATACCACACAGCTTGTACAAAATAGATAAATTAATCCCGCAAGTGCCACAGAATAGCTGTCTGTAGCAGGGGAGTATGCTTGGCCACCTCCATGATGGGCACAGTACAAGGATTTAGACAAACAGGGAAGCAGTACTAACGAGTCCCTGACACTGACAAAGGGCACATCAGAGCAGGCACAGACTTTCCACATGAATCAGCTGCATGCGAGCTAGTCAGTGTCTGGCAAATATATAGTTGCAAGAATCATTGTCCTTGCTAAATGTCCCTCTTTTTTTAACAAGCCTGTGCCACAGCTGGACCAAACCTGGCTTGCATTGCACAGTCATGGACCATGAATGCTTTCAAATATGTCTGGGTGTCTTCTTACACCTCTGCCCACAGGTAAACACTTGTATTACACACTGAGGATTTCCTTAATTAGTCTTTTGAACAGGGTTTGAACTTCATATGAACTACACCCGTTTTTCCAGGTAGGTCTTCCACTTAGGTATGGACAGATGTGATCTTTGTGTTCATGAGCAAATAGAGAAAACGTAACAGGCTGGCTTTCCTGTGTTTTAGTAAAGTCCTGAGATGGAAGTTTGCAGCTTCATAAATGGTTACAGCAGTGGGATTTCAGATATATTGGGTCTTTATGACCAATAAATTAGTTCCCCTTCTTTGAGCCTTCCCAGAACCTCTCTGGGAAGTTCATGTTCATTAATAGCACTCCTTTCCTAAGAGTTTTCTACAAAGGCAGCAAATCCCAGAACTGCAGAATCACTGAACGTGTGGGAAAGGGGGAAGGAAACAATTTTCTTTCTTTCGTTTTGTCTTATTTTCCACTAATACCTTGCAATCAGACATGAAGGATGAGTTTGAAAAAGTCTATTTATTCATCAAAATTTTCTTATTAGAACTTATGTGGGTCTATGCTTGCTTTATAAGCAATCTCTTTAAAATGCTGCATTTGATTACTGAAATCGTATCTGCTACTTCCCAAGTTTGACTGTTTTCTTTTTTAAAAAAGTAAGTTTTTGAGAAACACAATGAAAAAATTAAATTAAAAAATGCAAATATAGTGTGAACAGAGCTGTATGTTGCTACTGATAGATGCCCCCTCGATTCATGTTTTAAATGCTTTTTCATGAGGTATTAGTACTCTGTAACAATAAAACATGCCAATGTCCTTTAAAAAGTATATATTTAAAAAGGCATCAAAAATCAGCTGACATATCCAAAATGGTATCCAATAAAATGTTGATACCATTTACAACAACACTTAGTATTTATAGTTACTTTAAATCTAATGGGCTAGAGGTGTTTTATTTTTGTAGAGATGTTTTGTTTATTGTAGGTTTTTACAGCCTGATGGTATCATAACTAATTTAGCTTGCAGATCTAATGCACTGATCCATTCACAAAATGTTTTTCTGGGATTTATAGCCATTGCAATTTAAAAAAATGAAAGCATTGCTATCTTTACTTACTCCTTCTCAACATTGAAGTAAAGTAACTGAACTTAGATGTACCCAGTTAACTTTTAGAGTTTAGGAAAACGTCAGCAAGCAGAAGTGTTTTACTTTGCACTTTCTATCATAGCAAACCACAACATAGTTAACAATATTTTGAGTCTTCTCTTGTTACATTCCAGTGAATCACATGAAATCAGCCTTTTAAATTTCAATATTGCATAATGATTATTTAATGCTTTGCTTGTACTTGTACATCTTCCCCCCTGGACTAATACCAATATTGTCATCAAGTTTTTTTTGATTATGAGGACATAGACAGAGGAAGACTTGGGCTGTCTCAGGTCTCCTTGAGATTTTATGTCTCTATAAAATGATGTTATTCTTCTATAATTTCATGAAGTTTTTCCTAAGTTAAGACCAAAGTCTACAATGAATTCACTTCAAGTTGTGGTCTTTTTGCAGTTGAAAGGCTCCTACAGACTTTAGTAGGTTTTTGCATTGCTCCTTTTGCATCAATATCCTTTCAGAATTACTCTTTGAATTAAATCTGGTTTGAAGTTGATTGCATACCCATTCCAGCAATGCTGAAAAAACCAACCAAATCTCACTCTCTCATTAAGCTTCTGGAAGCTTTCTATTAATGGGATCATGATTAGACACCTTGAACGTTAAGAAATTTTTGCAGGCTTTGATTAGGTGTTTTTTGGGTCAGGTAGACAGCTATTCAAGGTTTTTTTAATGTGCCAAATAGCAGATATTTCTTGTCTAGCCTATCCCGTTTGAGAGAAGAACTTAGGCTTTTTGTTCCTGAGAAATTTTCTGTCATACTGAATTAAACTTCACTTGACAAATGGTTGATCATCTCCAGTTCCAGGTCTCCTCTGACACAAATAGGTTTTCAGATCTGTAGATCAGAGAATGAAAGTCCTATCCCACACTTTTACCAAAATAGTCAGTAGATTAGTGGGATGGACTGTGTAAAGATAACAAACAAAATTAGTAAATTTAGAAAACACCTTGTGCTTCAGAATAAATACATACAGAGGACTGCACTTGAAAATGAGAAATGTTGAGCCCACCTTTTCAAGGATGGCAGAATAATAAGCAGCAATTACAAAGGCATTCTAGAAAACCTTCTTTTTCTCTGTGCTGAGAGGAGCCAAGGAGAAAGATGAAAGTCTAGTCTGAAATTAATATTTTCAGCTCTGATTACAAGAGCTGAAAAGCTGCCAGTAAACTTCATTTTGATAGTTGGTTCTCTATCTCAACAACAAAGACTATCATTTGAACAGAAAGTCATAAGCATATCATTACTAGTAAGGAGGGTATAGGAAGAAATTCTTGAAGGAAAGGAAGTAAGCGGGACTCAACCATTCATCTGCCAGAGTCTGAGACCAGAATTCTTGAAATTAGATAATTTCAGCTGTGAAGCTCCATAAAGAAACATTAGTGAGAGAATCAAGGCTGGATCTCATTTTGGACTTTGCAAGGAATATAAAGTTTAGTTGTTGTAGCAACAGAGAGTAACTTACCACTTGAGAAAGAATAGGAGACAAGGTTTCTAGACCTCTAAGCTAGGTTTTGCTTTACAGTGTTACGTCGTGATAGACAGCAGGATGCAGGCTCAAAGTTTTGTGGTTTTATAAAGCAAGGACAATGCATAGCACTCCCACTGTAGTCAGTGAACACAAGTACATTTAACACAGTACATGCTCTCCAATTCTCTCTCCTCATTATAGCTTTTCAACAATTTTCTAAGGTGTAAAGATGTGCAGAATGAATTGCTGATTTATTTTTAAGACTTTAAAGCAGAGTCAACAAAGTGCAAAAGTAACTGGATTTAAGCACAAACACTGATAGCTTAAAAAGATTGGTTTTGTAGTCCACTTAGAAGGCAGCAGCTGTTTCTAAAAAGGATGTGAGGGAAATGTTTCTTAATAGCATGAGAACATTTGGACCCAGTAGATATTTATTTCTATGAAAAATAAAAGTCTGTCAACAAATGCACAACAACAGACTAGTCCGTATGCTGCCTTTTTTCTTTTTAAAGCATTTTTTGTATATAACTTCTTTTGTAAAATATTATGAGCTTTTCACTGCAGAATGATTCTGCCATTGAGATAATAGCTGGAGGTTTTTCCTCATTTTTCTCTCTGCAGGGTCCAAATTACTCCAGAGCCTTACATATCAAGAGAGTATCTTCATTGTGGGGTCTGAACATGAACTAAGTCTTGTTTTTTGCCAAGATATACACAATACAGCTAAAAAGTATATAATAACTTAGGAAACAATTATAAGAAGTTTATGGTTGTCATAGAGTTGAACGTTTCTAGGCCAGTATAAGACTTCTGCTGTCAAGAGTTCCCAAGCCCCTAGATGATGCTGTAAAGAAAGATTCACTCACTGCACTTGAACAGAGAATGAGTGAGAAAGTGAGAGTGCTTTAGCCTATTTCTTTGCTAGCTTGGTTTCTTATCTGTTTTCTGAAAGCTGCTGGAAAGCAACGGAGATTTAGCTGCCAGGTCTAAACTGCAGGGGAGGAATTGGCAGTAGTAAAAGCAAAAAGATTCAGCAAATAAAAGATAATATAGATCGTCTCCTGTTGTGCCTGTTTTCAAATTACTGTGTTTAAATGAACTTCTTGTTCTGCAAGCTGTCTTTAGTCTCTCTCTTGCTGGCCTCCAATGACCTTTCTCTGATTTTCTTTTTCCTTTACAGTCTCATGACATTCAAACTTTTATCTGCCTCTCTGGCTCTTTAAGCATGGGCAAATTCCATGTATACTTTTAATCCTGTGGGAAGTCTGATCTCAATTTCTAGCTGTTTAGGCAATGAAATGTAGTGTAAGATACTGCCTTGTGTAGTAGATGACTGTATCAGTTTTTAACTTGTGAATATAAATATTTGTACACTGAAATTCTCACTCTGCCTCTTCTTTCTCTGTCTGTGTAACTATTCATAGCAATAAAAATCAAAATCTCTTGTGTTAGAGGATGGGATCAATGTCAAAATCACATCTCTCATCTTATTCAGTACTTGTATAAGAATTGTGAAGAATTGTGTAAAATGCCTAGTCAGATTTAACAGCATAAATATTTATTCTTCATCTTTATTTTTTCAATAAACCTGCACAAAGAGACCATGTCTAAATTTTTATGGTCATCATTTATCCTTGGGATATTTTTCCTAGGTGCCTTTCTTGACAAACATTATTAAAGAGTAAAAAAATTGTACGGTAATATGAAACTGAAGATAAGTGTTACAGAGCTTTGGTTTCTTTTTTTTTTTCTTTTTTTTTTTTTCTTTGAGATATTTGAGGGTTGTTTTGCACTACTTCATGAGTTTCAGGATAGTCTCTGAAGCTTTTTCTGAAGTTTGTGGAAGATGTTGAAGATTTGTCAAAGAGGTATGCTTAAAACCCATGTTTGTCTTAAATATACTGGGCTAAAAATGTGGATGGGAAAGACAGATGTCCTTTGTGTTCTTACCATTGTCTTTCCCTGCCCAAACAGCTTTAGTGAATGGAACATCATTGCCCCAAGAAAGAAAGTTGCATCCAAGACCTCTCAGCTGCTTATTCTTCGATGGCCAGGGCAGGCACAGTGGGGCAGGAGTGCTTCAGAATGGAAACTGTGCCAACAGTCAGAAGAGAAGGCTACAACAGAAGTGTGGTGATGGTGAAACTCCATTGCATTGCCTACAGGTAACAGCAACAGGGGGGTGTCAGCATGAGGGCTGTAGGCTTGAGGAATGGTAGTTGGCGGTGATAGTGTGAGCCTGGTGACCTAAATTATCCCAGGCTGATCAGTCCTTTGGCATGTGGATTAAATGGAGGTCAGAAGTCTAGAGCAAGTAACTATTGAAAGGTTGCCTCACATAAAGGAAAGGACCATGGGTCAAAAGCCTTGCATGTTAACTTCTTTGTCACCATGACATCTGTGAGGATTGTTAGAGAGTCCCTACTGTTAAAGTGCTTTTAATTGAGCCTAGATTCCTAGATTTGTAGCAGCATCTAAGGAGCCCATGTTTGATATAATTATGCTCATAATGACACCAGTTTCATGGCAGCTGTAAGAACAGAGAATACCTTGACTGAGAAACTTTAACAACTACAGCAAAATATTAGACTGAATTTGGTTTTCTCAGGTCTGATATCTCAACGTGAATCAATGTTTATTCTCTTTTCCATTTCTGGTTGGACTGCTTGTGCCAGGAATTTGAACTTCACCAATGTATGAATGTGTAGTAATGAGTTCAGAGTCAACACTCAACACAAGTGTTTGGAATATGGGTTGTTTAGTTCTCTTCCTCTTTTTCACTAGAGTGAGATGGACCTAATTAAACTGCCCTGTTCATCTGACTAGGAAAAACTGTGAAAATCACATTTTGTGAAGCAACTTGATGGTGACAGGTGAAAGGTGCCTTATTAATATTAAATGCAATTCTTTTATTAGAAATGTATAATTCTACTAGCAGAGAACATTTTGCAAAGTTTAAAGAGAAAGTAAAACTAAGTATGAAAACTTAGGAATGTGCTCCTTCTGATTTTTAATACAAACCATCTCATATGTTTGAGAAGTTTTGAAATCTACTCTGGTTTTCATCTTTATTTCTAACATGGTTCTTTCCTTCAGGGACATATGTATTTTTTCTTTCACCTCCTCTTTCTTAGTGCTTGTGGGTCTCACAATGCTTTTCATTCATTTATTTTCCTGTCCCAGTGTGAAGTGTGCAGGGAGGTGAAGAAAAATGCACTTCTTACAAACTGCTAGTTAAATAAAGCCACTCTTAAAAACTAGAAGAAATGCAAGTCCTGAAATGTCCCAGGAAAGAACCATAAAGGAAGAAATCTTATTCCTCTGAGTTCATTATTGCTGGTTTGTAGCAACATTGTTATTCAGAAGACAGAAAAGATGATATCTAAAAATTGCATGGGCAATAGTATTCAGGTGACATTATTGCTAAGATTTTGTTTTCTTTTGATTCATATGTTTCCCATCAGCTATTTGTCTTCTTTATGCCTATTTTTTCATTCTCTCATGTAATCATACAATTCTTTTAAGTAATAAGGAACCACTGCAATTCCTTCCATTCCTTACATAGTTCTTTCTAAATATTTTCTGTCAATAGCAAAAGTCACTGGTTCTACTTCATCAGACAGTCACCAAAAACACTGAAAAATCACAGAATCATAGAATGATGTAGGCTGGAAAAAAAAAACCTCTAAGATCATTGGGTCCAGCATTAACCTAGCACTGCTGTGTTCATCACTAAGTCACGTTCCAACCTTGTGGTGTGTCCCAAACAAATCTACACATCTTTTAAACACCTTCAGGTTTGGTGAAACTTTTTCTACATAGAGAAATGCTTCATTGTGTGAGGGATGCCGCTGACCAGCTTCTAGGAGGTATTGCCTCCTCTTGGAGTTAGGAGATTTGAAAGCTCCTATCAGCAACCAATTAATTGGAAGACAACTGTTCCTACAGATACCCCAAGAAAGAACAGTATGGAAGAGGGACAGAGGTGTACTACTTACCCCTTATTGGATATGTTGTAGCAGAATCCATTTTGTAAATCTCATTAAGAGTCCATAGTTTCATGCAAACATAAAACTTAGAGACTTGTGAAAAATATGGTTTCAAAGGCTCAAATACTTGAGGACAAAATAAATATTGCCCAAATGACCCAAGCAACACAGAACTCATGGGGTTTTTGTTGATTGTTTTGGGATTTGTTGTTACCTGAGGAAATGCAAACTTCATAGGTAAAGTTGCATCCCCAGCCATGAATGGTTGCTGATTTTTATCTGCCTTCTCTGGAAGAAAATTCAGTCTTTTCTCTATGACTGTGAGCTGATCTGCAAGCAACTGATTTCTCTCCCTGCACCTTGCCCCCTCTCTCTCCCCATGCTCTCTGCTTTGCAATTGTCTCCCCATTGATGGGAGATGTTGCAGGGCAGGTTTTGTTAGGGCACCTTTTTCTGTACATTTTATGTCTTTGATAAGGAAATCCTTGCTCACCAAATGTATCCTGACTCCTTTGTCTCTGGGGAGTGCATGCTGTTTAATCCAGGTATATACAGAATCCCAGATGCAATTTGAAATTTTCTAACTCAGACAGTGCAGCTGAGAAAATATGCAAATATACAAAAACATTTGTGGCAGTTTTGAATTAAGCAAGAAAACTGTGGGATGTTTTCTATATTTATGTCTCTTTGAAATATTTCTTTGGTAATTTATACCACCCACTGGATATCTTGTCTCTCTGCCATCTTTCCTGTTGCAAACAGGAGCAATGTAAGACTGGATGGTGGAACCTAACAATTTAGTGTTTTCAAGTGTTCCAAATTCTCTCAGGGAAATTATATACATTAGAGTTATTTTTCTGTGCTTTACCACATACACAACACAGAAGTGTTACTGGAAGGTGAAGTTTTTGATATTTCATAACATAATTCCATATTTCTTGGCCATTTCTTACTTTTATTAAAAGGACTGGCCCTGCATGGACCTGAGACTCTTCATGTGCCTATGAGTGGCTCTGACAAGAGCTTATCAGAGATACCAAGGCTCACATTAGTAAAATCAACAGGCAGTAATTATTACTTTGCCCATCCTCAACACAGCCACAGACAAAACATCTTCTGGGCTCAGTCCTGTCAGTTTCCAAGACACCTGGCTCCCGTGCTCCTACACACTTAAGCACATACTTTTCTTGAAACAGTCACCTTTAACTGTGTCTTCAAAGAAAGACTGTGCATACATAAGACCTTTGTTGATTCAGTACCTAAAAAATACAGCATCTTTCAAGAAGTCCTCTGTGCCCCTATTTCATCTTCTGTCATTTATCCTTTCCTCTCAGGCTGTCAATGCTTGAGGCAGCAGTCATTTCTTATCCTCTCTGAGTGTGTGTATAACATATAGTGATGGAGATTTTTACCTGAACTGAAGCCTTTAATTGTCTTTAATAGCTGTGACTACAGTTCTGTGAGGAGAAAAGAGATGGACTCTGCCTTTCTTTTTAATAGTCCTCATTATTATTCTTGGCTCTTTCTCTTGCTTTCCTTTATTCTTGTTAAGCATTCGATTTTCATCATGCTTTCATATTTCAGGCTGCTACTCAGAAATCCCCTTATGATATGTATTTTTGTTTTGTTGTTTTCTTTGTGGTTGGAGATTTTTTTAAATTTATTTCAGTTTTCAGTAAGGAAATGTTCTCCACTTGGAAAAGTGGGGAAAGGTCATTTGCTCCAAGCCACTGAACTTTACTTCTAGGAATATGAGTAACAACAAAGTCAGGAAAGCAAGCAGCAATGGACCACCTGGTGCCAACCAAGATAAGAATTTGATCAGTCTGGTTGGGTTTTCTCCATCTATCAAGTTAATCACATTAAAGTGAATGGAGAAAATTGTGTGTATTCACAATAAAGGAGAAGTCATCATCAAGTCCTTGTAATAGGTTGATATCTTTACAATACAGCAGAGTGTTTTACTTTTGGATTTACAGCATCCAGTTTTCCCCTCACAACCTTCTATACCTCTGTTTAATTTTACTGCATGGGATATACCTTGTTCTTTTTCAACATTTTTTGTTATATTTTCTCTCCTATTAGGCATGTATTCTGTATTTTGGGCCCTTTATACATCTCTGCTTCATCTCATTTGTCCTTGGAACACAATATTTTCCTACACATTTTCCTAAGCCAACCTGCAAACCTTAGGTCACTAACACCATCTGAGGCTGTGAACAAGCAATGAAGTCAAATTTATGCAGCAATTTTCATCTTGGTTTTGTTGATCTTATTCAATCGATTGAGATTTTTGACCTTTCTTCTCTTATGTCAGTTCTTACATTCCTGTAGAGACTACAGCTGCTTGGACAAGGTTTTGTTTTTTCTTTATGAGAAAATATATATGCAGTACATGGGTATAATGGGGTGGGACTATAGCTGTTTGTTTAGTTTTTAACTATCACATAATCTCATTTACCTGTTTGTACTCATCTTTGCTCTCCTTCTAAGCTCCAGTGACTATTCATGTCTTGTGACATTTGGTCTCACATCTTAACAATGTTTTTTGTATCCTCTCTTCCTTCAACATGCATCATCTTCTCTCCCCTCATCTCCATCACCTTCAGAAGAGCCCTTCAGTGTTTGTATTGATTATAGTCAGACCGAGTTTACATAAGACAACTGTTATCTAGCCAATGTTCAGCAGTTCTGTTAGTCTGAATTATCTCATTTTTGCTTATCAGTCATATATAAATAGTTATTCTTTAGAGAAATTTAAGAAACAATCATGTATCTTTCATTTTTTAAAAACACTCAATTATTTAGGAGGTTATTGTAAAACAAGGAGCTAAACTCATGTTCTCTTGCAGAAGTAATTACTGGTTGTCCTTCTTTTCTGCTTTATGTTCCACCTGCATAAAGCAGGTCATTCTGTCTCCTTAATAACATTCCCTTGCAGTTTATTTCCTGCATGTATCCTGGCTCCTTATGGACATACTACAATGCATTTACCAAAATGCAGACTGTCTCCTCACTTAAGGCAAGAAAAAATCGGAACTTTCTGCCGACAGAAAGAAATCTGAGAGGCTGGTGATAGCCCAGAGAATCCATGCTGTTGAAGTAATATCCCTTGGTACTAAAGCCAGAGCTGTGTGCTCTGTCCAGAAATGCAATGAGATTGGGATGGGTGCAGTAGTCCTACTGTGTAATAGTATATTCATTTCATTATGCAGTTAATTCTCTGCTATAAATGGGCATCTTTTTTTATGAAAGTGTTAGCTAGGACAGGTGGGCATCTCTCCCTCCTAAAGGCCATTAGACATGAAACATTAAAGGGTGGCTGTGCTGGCTCTATGATAAAGTGCAACGAGATAACGAGGCTACCTCACAATGAATAAAACCTTGCTCTCCACTATATTAAAATGAATAGTTTCATATTTGATAAACGTATCAAATACCCACAGAGAGCTTGATGGATAATTGGCAAATCATGTCACCATTCAAGAGAAGGTCATCTCTTAAACTCTTGTGTCTCAGCTATTTTAACTCCAGCTCTGCTGTCATTTAAATACTTTGATATTCTCAGTGTTGGCAGCTGAATTTTCCTCATTTAATAGTCTTTTCCCTTACAGAGCATCAATGAGATGCAATCCCATATGTGACTTCTCATAGAGTGACTTCTCCATGGTTGGAGTTTAATTGAAGTAAAGAGAGACTGTAACAAGAGTAATGCTTCTTTTATTTAGAACAGTGATATCAGCTCAGCATTAAAATGTCTGGAGTATTTTGGGGGTCGATTTAAAAGACTGTAGCATTTATGCCAAGAGTATGCCAAACTATCATATTGTCCTTTTTGTCTTTAATACTAAATTAATCTTGATTATTTATCTCTTACATAAAAATAGATGCAGACAAAGATTTCTCTCATATTAATTGGAGAAATTGCCATAAGCCTTTATGGCTATTGAGGACTAACTTCACAGATATTAGAGAGCAAATACTGTATATACTCTAGTATCTTGATATGTAAATGCCAGATTTATTTTTAAATAACTTTTTTTAAAATAAATACTGAGGACAGTGATAAAGAATACAGTATTCAGAAAGTCACAAGTAATTGAGAGTTGATTGCAAGAATTAGTTCTACAGCCCAATGATTAAAACCAGCTTTGTAACTAACAGGGAAAAGATATTTTGTTAGTTTGGATGTATTTTCTTTTAAGAAAAAAAGAAAATGGAGTACATAGTCGTAGCCTTGATTCTGGAGTGGTTTAGCGCTTGACACTTAAAAATAAAAGTATCCAAAACATTACTCCCAAGTCAGGAGGTAAGACTGAGTGCACAGAAATGTGAACTACCACAGGTAGTATGAAAGGGAGCCTCCCTTGGCCTGCAGCCCTCTCCTGTTTTAAAATTGGAGGACAAGATATATGACTACTGGGGAAAAAAAGTAACAAAAAAACTATACACCTTTATTGTTATTTTTAAAATAGTCCCTCTCTATCTTCAACAGAAGCTGAACAGTTCTGTTGCTGGGATTAAAAACTGAAATTTAGAAAGAAGTCTCATTCCAGCGAAAAATTATTTTTGTTCACTGGAATTTCAAGATTTTGGGAGTTCAGAGCAGACTGTCCTAGCATTGATGGAGGCCCAGTTCTCCATACTGTAACAAGTCTTTTCTTCCTAAAGTAGCCTTTAGTGTACACTTTGGGAAAAAGCAGCCACAGTTATGTAATTACCTGTGCTGTTCTGCACCCTGTGTGATGGAAGAAGGGATATTAAATTAAGTCAAACTTTATCACTTTGTGCACAGTGCTACTTGTGCTGGTGGCTTCTCAGGGCAAGGAACTGTTCCCAAAAAAAAACCATGAAAAGCTATCCAATAGATGTAAAGTTATCCAATTCTGAAAGTCTCATTTACCTCTTCATTAAGATTAGAGTCATTAAGGGATGTAGATACTTTACTCAAGAGCAAAATAGCAAACCTTTCCATTTCCTTTATCCACCAGAAAACTGAGGTAACCAGGATCACTTAAAAAATAATTTAGGAAACGGGAGATTCATTTGAAAACATGTCCTGGATTCTGCATTTCCTCCCAAGGGCATGAGCAAGAAGCAGAGCACTAGAACTCCTTCATGGTGTTTCTGTAAGCTCCAGTGTGAAGGATTATCTGGTTTTAATACACACTGTGTGGAAAAAAAATTCTGTGCTAACTATCAAGCAGTCACATGCCATTAATTTTTTGCTGAAAATGAGTACAAACTAAGGCACAAAGAAATGGATTTTCTTGCCTGGCATGTTGTCGTATGTTTGTTGCAGAACTTTCTGAGGAAAAGTATTCTGCTTTATGTTTTTCATCATAAAAATCTACCTATTTTCACAAAGCTTCATTGTATGCTCTGACAAGGGCACTTAAATCCCTGATTCTATTATCAGTAAAATAAAATGTGAAATCTCATTATCTACCATAATGGAGTGGCACATGAAAATTACTTATAGTCTGTTCTTTTTTAAAATACACAGGTTTTACAGCAAATTTTCTACGAGCTGAAATAACAGAAGATTGGTGGGATAACTGGCATACCCTGTGAACCTTGAAAGCAGCATACTATGGAAGGAATATAGCCTTGCTCATGCTGGGTTGCATGTGATTTGTTATGCCATGCTGGACTGGAGACAGCTCTGCATGAGACACCTCTCATGGCCCTGCACCCAGGGCACAGCTTATTTGCAAGTGGATTAACCTCCCTGTGGATCACAGAAGTTGCAGCTGCATTAAGCAGAGGGACCAAAAGAAGGGAAAGAAAAAACCTGTCCTTTAAAAAGGTGTGAGACATTTCTCCATCACCCTGACCTCTTGTAGGAAGAGTATGCCAATATAGAAACTCTGGGTAAGGAGATAACAGATCTACTTTGAGGCAAGACCTGCCAAAGCAGTCCAATACTGACTACCATCATTAACTCTGAGCAGCAATTTCCTAGCCTCTGGCTTTCAATCACATGCAACTTCTCTGAAACTTGAACTTTCTTGACTGCAACTTCATTCTTCAGCTCTGCCTGAAAATAAATACTTTGCTTCTAGTATCAGAGAAAAAAACAGACACTCATAAGAGAAGTCTTCATAAGGAGAAATCTGGAAAGGAAAATATACTCTGTAGTAACAAGAGGGTATTTTAAATAAGAGAAATTACTGTATTTTGAATTACCTTTACTGAAGGGAATAGGGAGGAGATTCATTTTAATTTTGCCAATCTCAGCAGTTAAAATTTTAATTTTGAGAATGAAAAATAAATTATTTTTCTAACTCCTATTCCCTTGCCAAGTGTACACACTTGCAAGGATGATCTACAAGTACACGTGAGCACTACAAGTGTTAAGTTTGCCACTTAACTACCCAGGCAATGCGTCTACAGCTAAAACAGGGTTCCTTCATCCTTGGAGGAACTTGAAGAAATTAATCTGCTTTGAAAACTCATGCACCACTTTATAAGAGGGTATTATTCTGCATGGAGAAGAATGGGCAGCTGTTCATGTTTTCCCTTGTATGATCTCTGAGATATTTTTATTTCTTACATACAGAAGCACATGTGATGCCTGAGAGAAGATGGTATCCCAATAATTGCACAAAAGTGAATGGAAAAATGTGTTGTTAGAAATTTAACTTAGGTTCTTTCTTCTAAAATTGACCCTTTGTGATCTCATTGAATTTTCTCTTTTCATGTATGAATTTTTGTATGAATTTAGGATTTCAATATAACTTTTTTAAACTTGGAAAAACTGTGTTTCTGCACCTTTGAATTATATGACAAACATTGACATTGTTTGTCAACTATCTGATGTTGCATTGCTTCAAGACTATATAATTATTTTTCTTAAGAATACAGGAACTTGTAATCAAACAATCCATGAGCAGTTCCTTGGATACAGATGTGATTCCAATCTCAGTCCTGTTCCAAGCTGTGTATAAACAGAGAAAAGTCTGTAGAGAATCTCCTCTCATCATTTGATTGCCCCACTCTTGGTGTTCATATTTGGTTACAGACCTTTTATTTATATATAATTTATGTTATTATTTTGGAAACATTTATATTAGATCGAAATTTTGAACTGTATTTCCTGTATTAGCTCAGTTTTCACCCTGCTTCAAAGCCCAAGCCAAATCTGCCTGATTTCTCATCCTTTTTATTTTACAAATAAGGACTTAGTGCAACGTCCTTCCTTCCAGTCACGTCACCTGATTAGTGGCATTCTGATTTTAACATGTGTGCTTCAGTGAAGTAAATTCTTATTAGTTCATAAGAATTTTACCCTTGATTACAATCTTAGCTTGAGTTTGATCAGGTTACACTATCATTATCCATTTTACAGCCTTTCTGGACAGATCACATACAGAGCCTTATCCCTGTAGAGCATCCATTTGGATGGGGAGGAGATGGAATTTACACCATGATACTTTGATCATCCATCAAGAAATGTAGTCAAACTGGATTGTTCTTGAATATGTACTGATTCATTCTATGTAAAAAAATAACTGGTTTTTGGGGGTTTTTTTAAGCATCATTACTAGAATTCTTAAAGAAATAAAGCAGTAATGATACCTGGTTTTTTCTCTCTAAGGATTCTGAGATTGTCTGGGTTTATTTAAATTGGAAGATAATTTTACTTTCATGCTTTGTGGTTCTACTGACCTATCAGTTAGCTATTTCTGAAACCAGGTTTAATAGACCCTTCAAATCACTGTAGAACAAGATCAGTTTAACTTGAAACCTTCTGCTGTGATATTCCTGCAGTACTTTTGGTTTGCCACCTTTGTTGAAATAATTTTTGAGATAATTAGCATCTGAGTCCAGCAGGTGTTTTCCCTCCAACTCAAGGAAGAAGGGAGGATTTCCTGAAGATAATAGCAGAATGTAAAGTACATAGCTAGAAAGATTGTTTTCCTGCTGTCTTGTTCCTGTCTCTGAACAGTTTATTTCTTTAGATACTACTTAAGTCTTACAGCATAGTTTGAGTGGAACATCCACTGGTATGGGGTTGGGATTAAAATTCACATGATTTTTATCTTGCAGTGTTCCAGTATCTTCGTCTGTTAAATTCTGACTGGATTTGATCAAGCTGATGGATAATCAGCTTAGAATTTATTTGGATACAATACATGGATTTGGATTCAGAGAGCCTAGATAATTTTTTTCAAAATTCAGCTAATAATTCTGGAAAAGGATTCTTCAGCAACACCCAGAAGTTACTTTTGGAAATTGTAGCCATGTAACCTTAGCACTTGTCTCCATGTGGTTATTCTGCCTGTTTGCCATCATAAGAGCCCCAAAAGCTCTACATTTACAAGTGTACCACGATGCTTGAATCAGTCCAGTAGCATACCTCTAAAAAGGTCCTGGCTAAAACCTACACCTTTTACAAAATAGCTACATAGCTAGAAGTGAAAAAATGCTATTACTACTACCCACTTCACAATTTAGAATTGATCAGGCTTTTCTGATGTCGTGCTTTAGGTGAACCTTCCATGTCTCATTTCCAAGTTAATGATCTGTTGGTCAGTGGATCAAGCCTGGAATATTTCACAGCCTGTCTCAGAAAATCTTGGTCATTTGCCTGTAAACCGCGGAGCATTTAGGTACAGCAGCTGAGCATAGTGTGCCTTATCCATAACAGGGTGTGCTTTGTGACTCACAGTGTCTTGAGAGATCTGAGTCTCCATGATTTTCCAGGAGGGTTGCAAAAGACCTTTAAAAAGCGAAGAAAGTCTGCAGCCCCAGTGACTCTTCCTTGCCCAGCAGTGTATCTGTAATGGCATGGTTTGGAGTGTCCAGGGAGGTAACAAGCATAACCTTTTGGGAAAATTCATCTTGATGTTCTCACCTGTTCAGCAAAAAAACGTATTACAAAACCTGATGCTATACTGTGGTGCCTCTCTGGGTGATATCTACATCTCTTCTCTTTTCTGTGTTCTACCCACCCACGGCTGACTTTGCACCACATTAGTCTATAATTAGAAATGCCATGCTCAGAATTAATTATATAACTGATAGCAGCATTGCCTTCCCTGGAGGATATTATACGCCTTAAAGCACTTGTAGGGAAGACTAAGTACTAACCATGCTGTGACACCAAGGGCATTGCTTTTAAGACAAATGGCTTGTTCATATTGAGGGTTTTGCATGCACTGCCACCAGTTTGGGCAGGGCAATTTTCAGCAGGTGGCAGGTGGCGTGGTGATGTGAGGTCAGAGACAGGGGAGAGGGAGACTATTTGTGAGCTGTCTCATCTCTATGTGAATGCATATATATATATATATATATATATATATATATATATATCTAAATTGACAAAGGAAACTTGTCACATTCCACATTTGAGTTTAAATGCATTGCTCTTTATTTGTGTTTTTGCTTCAGTCCCAACCTGTGTGGAGGGTGAAGTACTGAGTATTACTTGCTATAATTTGTGTTTGCTGCATAGGTGCATCATTGACATTATCTAATTCTTTTTTCAGAGTACTTCAAATATTCTTTTTCTTGTGGAATGGAATATCAATATGGTTTTCATCTCTTTATTTGGTCTTTGACTCCATATTCTCTTGTCAGCATTAAAACCCTGGAACACTATGCTGGGTGATTTTTTGAAAGGATTTTTGAAGTGTTCTGTGTCTGTGTGAACAGCTGAGTCTGCTTTTTTACTATGTACCCATCAACATCACATTCCCAAGGGAGGCTAGTGAAACATCAAGTCATAGCAGCATTTATGTTAGCTGATATTGCCATGAAAGTCTTCACCCTCTTGCTCCACTAAAATGTTGGTGAGGGAGCTATTAGAAAATGTACAAGGAAGTTGGAAAGTTTTTTGAGTTTTTGTGAGGAACCTACAAAGGAGGGCATTTGCTGCTTTGGTCGGGGTACAGGGCAGACATCCTTGGTCCAGCACAGTGAATACATGCTGCCCAGGAGCTTGGCAGGGGCAGAGGTCCTGTTTGTTCATAGCCCACCTTGTCTCTTTCTTCCATGACAAAAGTAATTAATGTGAGAAAATACATAAAAATAAAAGAAAATATGTCCACAACCACAGAAATCCTGCTCTGTACAAAATCTTGTGGTCAATTTGAAAAAGTACAGCTGGTTTTAGCAAAGAAATTTTCTCTGGGTAGAATGTATGTTTTGATGAAAATTTCTGCAGGAAACTCTGGACAGGATTTTGCATTCATTTTTAAATTTAAATATGTCCAATGGGTATGTAGGGTGCTTTGGTTTTATTTACTTTTTTTTTTTAACAAAAATACACCCAAAACCTTCACACAGGATTGTGTATACTCAGTAATGATGAGGCAGACCCCTTGTTTTGAAGGGCTCTTGACCTGACCAAATTAGCAAATAAATGTTGTAACATTCTCAGAGTGACCTTTTACTGTGAAATTAACCTATTCTGATGAATATCAGTGCCCATGTTTGACAGGAGGCAGTAACTGGCAATAATATCTTCCCTCTGAAGATGGGAAGCTGGTCACTGAATGAGTGCACTCACCACCCTGTAACAGGAACAGTCTTCTGTTAGCAGGATGTAATATCTTCTGTCTGCTTAGGAGCTGTGGTGATTTTCCTTAAAAAGAAAAAAAAAAAAGGGTGGGGGCAGAGAAAATATAAAAGAATGTACATACCTTTTCTTTAAAATTCTTTCACCCATGAGGCAAAAATAAATCTTTATTGAGATGTAATACAACCTGCAATTAGGGTATTGATTTTACATGTGGTGCTGAATGTACCATTAAGTGGAGGTTGGTAGTTAAAAAAGAATGGTGCTGCCTCAGTCATTTTGAGGCACTGTTTGCTTGATCTGCCACTGATCCATGGTCCTACACCCTGTTGTCATATTCGGCCCCCTCCTGAGGATACTGGCACCTTTCTCTCACTCTCCCTCCCTTATGTATCCCTTCATCTGTTTCAGCTCTTGCCTCTGCCCATAAGAGGAGAAATAATCTCAAAACAACATGGGGAACAGTGTGAACAGCTGCCACCAGAGTCCCTTAAACACATGGATTTGTAAAACTTGACTGTTTTAAGCCTGTCCAAGCCAGGACTACAATTTGAATTAAACATAAGGCAACTCCTTTCACTGAATCAGTAAGCGCAAATAACATAGCTTGCAACCATGTTTTATTTCCCAGACAAAAATGGTTCTTAACAGCTTTCTGAAGGCTATGCTTCAGCCACCTGCTGCTAAAGTTGTTTGCATTTTCCTAGAAAATTTGATCTTCTACAACATTAAAACTGACAAGTATGCAGTCAGCATGCTTGTGCATACTTGGGGCTAGATGTTAGAGAGTCATATTTTTTGATGAATACTATAACTTTCTACAAACTTTATTTTAGCAAGTATAAATCACATGGATGGAGGGTGGAGAGCTGGAACTGTGGGAATCTTTCTTTCAGACTACGTTTTGGAGACAAAGGCAATCCTCACTATTATTGAGAAACATCAGTTTGGTGTTTTGCCATGTACCTCTTATTTTCATTTCTAATAATAGCTTCCACTACAAGATCCCATTCTCTTGCTATTCTTCTCTGGTATGTCTGCTCTGGTATTTGGGTTCCTGCAGGGACCTTAGAATATGTATTTTGCAGTACTTTTCTCCATTTTCCAAATACACTGAAGCGCACTGTAATACCAGTTGATTTTTGCAGCTGGTATATGAATGTGTTGTATTCCCAACAGGAGAGTGATTGAAATGCAGACACTGAGAACAGCTGTTTACAGTGAAACCCCAGTTCCCAGTTGATTTGTTCTGTGCAAGAGGAGTTTCCTAGAAAAGCAGATAACCTCTGCTTTTACTTTTCTTCACACTATTCTCCTTCCTAGAGGTATAAATACTAAATAAAGGTTCCACGATTGCTATTTCACAATTAGTTTCATTAGCAAAGCTAACAACAATGAAAATTCCCTTCTCTAGCAGCTGTTTTCTATTCTGCTATTGCTCTTATCCTATGCAGACCACCAAGTAGTATATTACTTCATGCCTTCCCCTTGGTGTTCTGCATCAGCAAAAGCAGTAGGTACTGGCAGTGAGAAGCGATAACCTCCAGCATTAAAGATCATTAGAATTTCATGGGATTTACTTTCTGTTCCAATTCTCCCATATATTACAGATCACTACCGTTTTTCAGTCTATTTCTCTACACACCTAATTGATACTTAAGTAGCTAACAGGTAAATGAGGGAGAAATGAAAATTCAGATCCATTATTTTTAAATCTTTTCTGAGTCAAACATGCAGGACAAGGAAGCAAAAAATTGTATGAATCAGCATTGTCTTTGGGTGCTAATTTACACTAGATGAGGATCTTGAGTGTAATTTCCAACTTTTAAGTTTTTGTCTTAGAGAACCTCTGCAGCTATGCATTAAAGCTGTTGTATGGACAGCAGGCAAACTGCACATAATAACATGCTGCTGCTAAATCTAAACCTTTTTTTTTTCTATAGAAGTGCTTAAGGGAAAAGAAAACATTCAAAATCCAGTCCAAATTGTGTCTTTATGACACAACAAAAATAAAAAGTAAAAACCAGACAAACTGAACATGTTTTTTATTGTTATTAAAAAGAATGTGGATCTGGACTGACAGCTTGTAAACTAAGAACAACTTGATCTGTTTTCAAATGCTGCGCTATCCTTGGGACAACCCGCGGAAATCATGATGTTCTGTTAAATGATTCAATACTTGGGCATTTGATTTGTCTTCTTAGTAAAAGGAGATTATTTCTCAGATGAGATTTTTTTATTTTCATGCAGTTGCCGTTTGACTTAACAAATAAAACCAACAGAAAACAAGCTGTATCTCAGCAGCTGTGCAGAGACACATGCTCAGGTGATCTAACCCTATACTCCAATTTCCCTCCATTTGCTTTTCTACCCCCATCTCTCTTTCTCTGCAACCTTTGATGTGGTTAACTTAGAGATTATTGAAGATTTTATCAGAAGTGCAACTGTATTCTTTTTAAACAGCCTTTTCACAAATTCCACTTCCACCCTAGTTATTCATGATTTAATCACACTAAGGGCAATAAAACTCCTCTTTATTTACACTAGATTAATGCTTTCTTGAGTATAATGAGACAAACTTTGGCAGGTGCAACTCTGAAGATAATTTGTAAAAGCCAAATGGACATTTATTACTTCCCTACCATTAATTATATGTGTTCAGTGAATGTGTGTTACCAGAGCTGAATTCGTATATACATGCAATTGTAAAACTAAATGAACAAGACATAAACTGAAACTGACAGAATAATTTGATAGGAAAGGAATAACCAAAGGAAAGAGGGGTGACTAGTTAAATATGAGAAAAAGCGACACATCAATGCGATATTTAGATTTGCCTGGCAGACGACTGAGCCAGGAGCTGCTGTTACTCCTCAGCAAATATTAGCAGGCATCTCTGCTGGTTGCCAAGCCCACCAGTCTGTGCACAGGGATTAGACAGGAGGTATTTAAGTAACAACTACCACCAAGTGAATTAATAACTATAGAGTATAACCAAGTGCTTAACTTCTGAGAGAAAAGCAACATCTCCTTGAACAGCATGTCTGTCATTCCACAAGATATAAACACTATATTGCATAAATACTCTAGTTTCACTGCCTAAATGATGTTTTGCAAGTATTTTTTAGCAGCTCCTAAAGCAAATTGTTTATAAATGTGGCAGTGCAAAAACTGCATCCATTAACTTTATCTGAAAAATAAAAAAGAACCCTGCTGTTAGTGAACTAAAGAATAGCTGACAGACATTTCCTGCCTCTTGGTGGTTTTAGTGAGCTATTCATTTGAATAGAAGGGACTACACAACCACAACACTGTTGAGAATTAAAAAATAACTCCATAAATAGGTGCTATAAAATTATCAGTGTTCAACCAGACTAACATGGATGCATTTAGCTGCAGCTTACATGTAACATTGACTCACTGAGAGAACACCTGGGGGTGAAATTCACAGTCCTGTGTACAAAAGATAGATGCTCATTCAACAGCAACCTAGTTCATTACTTGGTACTTGTTCCCTCAAGAAACATCAGTGCCTTTTAGCTAGGTCCAGGTGCAAGAGATGTCTCAAACCTAAATGTAAAACTACTGGGTGAAGGTTACAGTGTGATGCTGGTCCAGTCTCAATGCATGTAAACACATTATAATGATTACAATTAATCTATTATGTGCAGTGCAACTGAAATGATAAAAACCAAAATATTTTAATCTGTGATTTTTCTGTAGGTCTGTAGTGGCCTTTTCCCTTCTCTTTATCCTGCTACTCCTTCAAGAATTTTTCTTATATTTTAATGGAAGCAGGCTCAGGCTCAAATTTGCTACATTTCTAAATGCTTTGCTTGGGCAATTTGCAATATTATTTCAACACAATTCTTAGGTGTCACCTCAAGGCTTCAGCTGACATTCTTCCCATGCACACGAATGGGAATAGGAAGATGAGCCAGGACAGAAGACCTGTAAAGTTGAAGGAAATAGCAAGAGAGAGCAAACCATACACGGTAATGTAGAAAGTAAGGATGGGGTCAGAACCAATACCTAGTATATGAACACCTAGGACTGAGATTCAGGTTGGAAGTCAAACGACTCCTCTGTGTTTGCTGAGGTGAAGGGTGAAAAGGGGGCAAAACACCATGTTGTGATTCACATGTTGTACAATTTTACGTATATAAATATATCAAACATCTACAAAGAAATTCTGATCCTTTTGGAATGTTTAAAGGTGAATTCAATGCATGTGGTAGGTAATCATAGCATAGGTCATGTTAACCAGGTTAATTTTTCTCTGACTTTTAATATTTTGCTGGTTTTGAAGGTAAGAAGGTTGAGTAGTGGAGACAAGAGAGATACAAGTCTCTTACTTTTATATCTAATTTAGTGTTAGAATTTATTTTTTTTGTGTGAAACTTTATTATTGCTTCAAAAGTTCCACAGATACAAAAGCAATGCTTCTAAAACAAAGTACTTAGCCCTAAGCTTAGGACTGATTTTAAAATTAGTTCTACTTTGCAATCTTGTGTCACATTTTAAACAAGAAAACAAATGATGGCTGTCTTGAGCTACATTCTGTTGTAGGTAGCAGAACAGATTTAACTTGTTTCATGAGGGACAGAACAGTGTGTGTGAGAGTTCCTTTTTGGGGTTCTGCTGGAAAATGCTAATGTAATGCTTCTCGGTCTTTAACAGATAAGCTGCTCTCAGATTCTGTAGTTGTATGAATCCAGTGAAAATGTCCAGTATTTGTGCTTAAAGCTGTGTTCAGATCTTGTAGTTCAAAGGAAGAGGTAAGACTAAACTAGGACAAAAAGTACAGCTACACACTGGAACATCTGTGGGCTATGTGACCAAAGGACACTTTCTGTGAGATACAGGACAGAAAACCAGATCTTCAGCAAGAGATTTTATTTTTAAATTCTGGCAGGATGAAGGATTTATAACATGAAAGATCAGAGCAATTAAAAATCACGAAGACTGCTGAAAAGGGTGTCAGATTCACTACCACTTTCATCACCAAGACCATGAGCAGAAGGAAAAAGGGATATAAGGCAGAATGACACTAGTTGTGAAATGATCTTGCTGAAAAAAGGTAAATGACTTCTCAGGAGCACTCCCTTTGGTTTTTTTTCCTTTTGAATGTTTTTTTCAGGCTGTTTCAGACACAAGAGTGACAGAGCTATTTGGCTAAAATGATAGAGATCTGAAATGTTTAAAACAGAATCATAGAATCATTAAGGTTGCAAAAGACCCCTAAGATCCTTGAGTCCAACCATGAATTCAGCACTGCCATCCATCAGGACACATCTCTGTGATTCAGTGCAGCCAGTTTTAGTTTACCTTAAGTTAAATAGCTTCCACACTTGAGCTGGCTCTCACTTTCCACTTAGGAGGACAGATGGCACTCATGTGCCATTCCTTTTGCTGCTCTTGGTGGACATACCCTCCAATCAAAATTATACTATAGTTGTCAAAAACATGAAGCAATTTGTGCTCATCAGAGCATGCAGAAATAGCAAATAGGCACTATCCCAAAAGCATGTAAATCATGGAGAGACACTATGGCTGCACTCCAGTGTGGTGGGATCTTCTTACATAAGGGACCAAGACAAGACTTCAAACAACTTGTGCTAAAATTTTGGCATTTTGGCTTTCCTGGCATGTCTCTTTTGTTCTTCTAAGCCTCCTCTTTCTGAAGAAAATGAAAGCCCCAGCACATTTCACTGCTGTCTGTTGGCTTTCCAGGAGAATTTCTTGTCTTGGTTATATAGATGAGCCAGTCAAGGAGCAAAAATGCCGACTGCTGTCTGTTGGCTTTCCAGGAGAATTTCTTGTCTTGGTTATAGATGAGCCAGTCCAGGAGCAAAAATGCCACCACATGGCTGTAATGACTGACAGAGTTGCTTCACTAATGAACTTCAAATGCTCAGGTATGTTTAACTATACCTTAAATGTTCAGCTGATGAAAAACTAACCAGCTGAATTGTGTTCTCAACCAAGCATCCGTAGGGCACTATTTGAATGACAGATCAGTTCATACATATCACATCATCTCCCCGTGGGCTACCCACAGTCAGAATAAGTGGCTAATTTCAATGAATAGGCTGCAGTAAATAAATGCTCTACTGTAGAAGCTTTTCTTACCCATCCATTTTTCTCCTAGTTTCTGCTAAGCACTTCTGGGCAGACTGTTTTCCCAGAGAACTCTGTTGATTGCCATAGGCTGCTGTTGAGGAATAAAGTTCAGTCACAGTCTCCAGTGTAATGTCAAAAGGGAAAACATTAATTAAAAGAAGAGGATGTCTAATACTTATGCCCTGTGAATAGACCCCAGGCAGCACAGAGCTGATTCTTCTGTTTCATTTATCCATCGTACTTTGGCATTTGTGCTGAGTCAGATAGATGAAACTATGCCTAGAGCAACACTTTTTAACTGGATTTTTTTCATTTTTTAATGTGCTGAACACCTGTCCCCTACTCTCCCAGTATATTTTAAAGCATAAAAGTCTCCTAATATCATTTCTGTGTCTTTTTCTGAAGAAAAAAAAAAAAAAAAATTGAAATCTCTATTGATATTTAACAACTGGTCTTTAGTGCGAGATGATAATTGGCTAAAGAGAGATGCCTGTAAATTAGTGCATTTCAATGTGGTTCTGCTCATGTTTTCAACAGCTTTCAGGCATTAAACGAGGAGGAGATGCTCTGACAGAGTGTAGCAATCCTTATCATCCACATAGCAAGAAATGGGCAACAGATTATATTCCAAAGGGGAATGCAAGAAAGAGAGTCATAAACAGCTTAGGAACCACTTGTTCATTGGAAAAGTCATTTAGTTGTTGAACATTTTAATTGTTAGATTATGTCCCATGGTATCAATGCTTGGTCTTTTTCTGAAGAAAAAAAAAAAAAAAAATTGAAATCTCTATTGATATTTAACAACTGGTCTTTAGTGCGAGATGATAATTGGCTAAAGAGAGATGCCTGTAAATTAGTGCATTTCAATGTGGTTCTGCTCATGTTTTCAACAGCTTTCAGGCATTAAACCAGGAGGACATGCTCTGACACAGTGTAGCAATCCTTATCATCCACATAGCAAGAAATGGGCAACAGATTATATTCCAAAGGGGAATGCAAGAAAGAGAGTCATAAACAGCTTAGGAACCACTTGTTCATTGGAAAAGTCATTTAGTTGTTGAACATTTTAATTGTTATGTCCCATGGTATCAATGCTTCTATCTCCTCGACAGAGACATTAATACAATTGCAAAAGGCTATGGACTCAAGTACAGCTTAAATGAAGTCCCAAACAGTACTTTGCCTCAATTATTTTTTTTCAGCAATGAGTTCTTCACTGAAGGCATCAAATTGTTGCATTGTATTCAGCTTCACTGCCAGGTTCTCTTGTCTAAGAATAGAGGGTCTACCTGACTTAATTTCTGTAAGGCATTAGTCATCACATATTACTTTGTTACCTTTCTTTCTGTTAAATAGATCATCTATTTCTCCTCCTCCAAAAGTTTTTTTTTTGAGCTGTTGGTACCCATGTCCCCAGTTCTGAAGCACTTTTTCTAAAGAATTTTCTTGACATGAGGATCACAATAGTGACCCTTAGAAGAGTGGACTTTCTGCAATGCCTGGATCATCATCCAGAATTTCCACCGCTTATTTAAAAGTCAACAATGTACCCAGGTAGGTCAAATGCTTTGTCACCATTTGTGTTACCTTGCATTTTATGTGTTGTGCTCTCAGTTCACCCAGCTTTATTGCACGTCGCTGGAGTGCCATACAGCCTCTAGTCCTAATTATTCAGTATAACTCTGTGGCATCTGCAGGTTTTTGCCACCTTGCAAATCATTTTTAGATCTCTCATGGATAATATGAACTAACCTGTCTCACTGCAGGGCTTTGTGCAGTCACTGACAGCTTTTGACACATTTAAATTTGACCATTATTTCTCCTCTTTAATTTCTGTCTTGCAGCCAGTTGCTATCCACTTTAGCTTCAGTTTTGTGTTTTCCACTGTACCTGTAAGCCATAGAGAGGTATTAATTCCTTGAATGCCACCCTGTCTGGCAGCTAATTTCCTCCTGTCATATTAGCTGTGGATTCCAGGCCACCTGCAGCTGTTCCTGCAAGGCAATAGGATTGGCCTCTTTCCCAAGGCAAATCCTTTCCCACTCCACCAAATTCCTAGTTTCCTCTAGAAAGACCAAGAGCTACAGAAAGTCATATAAAAATACCAAAAGGCTGCCCTTCCCAGTAAGGGGGGAAAATTCCACTCCAGAACAACCCAAAATCCACTGAATAAAGCAGCATTATCTGAGACAGTCTCATCACTTAAGGGAATGCAGTAACATTGCAGTAATATTGCCACACAAATTGAGATGTCTCCCAGATCCAAACTCTCTCTTAAATAAGGGCCATCCATAATTCAGTGCTGGCTGGTCTAGCAGTAGTGGTCATTACAATGAAGCAGTTTGGGTAAAAACAGAATCATAGGAAGATGTAGTGACTTGATAAATAGTAACAAGTTAGTTTCACACAGGGTGTAAATCAGCTTAAACTCCTCTATAATGTCTTAAACACTGCCTGTGTCTGCCCTTGGATGCAGTTGCACAGGTCTGAAAATTTGCTTATAATTCAGGCTGGCAAGGGTGATGGAAAGCACTCACCAGAGAGCAGAGTCTGGTTCTTGAGCTGCAGATATTTCTTAGCATATACTTAATTAATTCTTAGTGTTCCTTGAATGAGAATGAGTTTTTAACACAAGCACCCACTGCTCCAGAGCTCTCTGAATCAAGATTGTGTTGTCTTACAGACACAAGAAGCAATTTTTGACCAGTTTTGTTTTCAGACACCATCTCTAGTTGAGCACCGAGGCTGCAGTGCAGAAAAAAAGATCTCCAAGTCCTCTAACTGGAAATATTGCTTCTCTTCCCCACTGGAATTAAATAAAAAAATGTGACATTCATTTCTACTGATGTAAGTATTTGCAAATACGTATATTTGTAAAACTTTAATTTTAGGCCTAAGTTAACCTGACATGTCTTTTTAAGGAGCTTGCCCAAGGCCACGCAGTGGCTCTGTGTCAGCCAGGATTAGACCTCAGGAATTGTTGCTTTTCAGTCCACTGGACCAAGCTGCCTCTCACGCTGCCATCAGAGCTCTCCAGGCCATATCAGATCAGTCTGATCACTTTCTACATGGGGTTGATCTTTAAAAACATGTGTATCCTAACTGCCTGAGAAACCAAAATAATGCTTTTCTGTACCAATAGAGGGCATAACTGGTTTTTCCTCTTTTTTATTTTAATTTTTTGTGAGACAAAATTAAATCATACCTGTTCCCTAAATTTTAGGGGAAAAAAAAAAAGGCACTGAGGCACTTAAAGCTCCAGGGATGCTGGTCTACTTTGTGTTCTCATCCCTTCATTTTTAGCTTGTAACAGGATTGTCTTTTACCATTTGGCCAACTCCAGAAGGAATGTGGGTGGCATTCCCAGTAGCGAGAAATAAAAACAAACTCAGGATAAAATGCTTGAACTCAATTAAAGCATTAACACCTTCTTCATTATCATTTCAGGTATCCCTGGACCACAAAGCATATTATCCAGAGATTGTATTTTGTCTTATCTACTTGTCTCAAGGGCTGTGCAAAACAGATGGTGCCTGTGTTCCTGGCTGTATCATGCTCCTTAAGGAGCAGTGGAAATCTATTTCCAGCCAAGGTTTGGCTCCAGAATTTGACTGCTTTCTCTTCCTTCCCCACTTAGTCCAGCTTGTCCTAAGCTCCAGAACAGGACACACTGCACGTAGTTTGTCAGTCTGCTGCAGGACTCACTGACTGTCTGCCTGATATGCTGGACATGGGCTGCAAAATATATTGGACAGGGGTCTTGCAGCTGTGCTGCAGCAGGCAGCACAGCATCCCCATTCCTACTGGCAGGAATATCCATGCCATGCTCTGCTGGGGCTGTACATCCATCCCAATCTGAGCACAAGCTTCCCTTGCTGTCGCATCCAAGGGATGGGGTTTGGGGGTCATGCCACATGGAGAGATTTGGGGTGCTGGTGGCTTGACAAACAGAAAGATCACTGGGATTTTTTTCACAGTAGTTGTGAAGTATTTGGACCGTGAGAAGAGGATACTCAGCAGAACAGAGGTTTTTAAACCACTAGCTGAAGGCCTGACACTTAGGCAATTAAAAAATCAAGATAGATTATGTAGATTTCTCTGGATCTACTGGGAAACTGCTGCTTATTGCAGTTTTTCAAGGCCATTAAAAACTCTGTCTGTACTGAGCCAGACTAAGTAGAAGACTATTGCAGCTCCTTTTTGTAATGTTACAGGAAATTTGCCAGCCTTCAGATTTTCATGATATACACACAGTAGGTGTGAGAGAACTTCTTACCATCTGCAGGTAATAGCAGTAATGCCTTGCACCGTTACCATGCCTTTCATCTGTGGATATCAAAAGGCTTTCTAAACATTAACTAGTTAAATGGCACCACTCCAGTGAGATATGTACTTCTAACTGGGATGGCTTGGGTGACTTTTATTAATCTAAGAGCTCTCATAAGGCTGCCGAGGCTTTGCTTACAAGGCAAAGATAATGATAGGCAAGATGTGCTGGTTTGGAGCCTGAAGACTAGGACAGCTTAGGGAGGGGGACTACTTAAACTAAGCCATTTTTATATATTTTCACTGTGTTCTTAAAAATCCCTTACTGACCTAAAATCTGAGTAGCCATGTAGAAGGAGATAAATATGCATCAAGGGATAGCTGAAAGTAATGTGTTTTCCAGAAGAAGGAGTATAAAAAGTCTTGATGTTGACTCAAGGTAAAACAAAACCTAACCAAACTGTTCCCACAGCAGACACAAACCCTTTGGTGGGGCTGTGGTGGTGTTCCATCAAACCCCTGAAAGTTGAGTTTACTTTTGGAGTTTTTATCATCCTTTTAATAGATTTACTTTTCAATGGCAAAAGAGAAAAATCTTTTCTGGCAGAAATGTTCTATTCTTAGATGGGTTAATTTTTAAAATAAATTTTATCTGAGAAACAGTGAAATCTCTTTGGTCATTTTAAAGGGAATCACTGGAATACGAATTTGGGTGCTCCTTGTACTCAGACAGAGGAGTTGTACCCATCCTCTCTCAGAGCTAAGGTGAAAAACCCTCTCTTGTTACAATTCAGCCTTTGTTGAATCCCAGCTCTTCAGGAGAAGGAAGGAAAGCCATCACTCCCCAAGAGAGACTGGGCATCTGGCACAGATCAGCCCAGATAACTCTGAAGTGTCTAAGCTGTTCAACTGGGACCGCAACAGGGCTTTCACTCCTGTGACATAGCTTTTCCTTTGCTGTGATCTGATTAATCCTTTAGGCAAACCCCACAGGGCTCCACCATCAGTATTGTGGTACTAACTTGCTAAGGCAGGTATTTGAGATTCTTTGATGCCCTTGTGTTGCCACAAGCTCCACACAGCGAAGATACCAAAGAGAAAATGTAGTTATCTCTTAGGCCAAGTGAGATGAAGCCCACAGTGGGATTGCAGCTGCCCTGTGTATTCTTTATGCAGCTGCCAACCACACTGCAATGTAAGTACGGCCCAATTCTGTGCTGAGCTTTGTGAGGCCAACACTTTCACAAGGAAGCCCAGAAGAGAAGGCCAAACAGAGTCACCATCTATTAAAGTGTAACCATCTGCCAAGCTCCTCTGCATTTTTTGGTCAGAGTTGCTGTTTTTAAGAAATAGACATGTTTTAGGATGCTCTCATTATGTTATCCTGTTTCGGAGACAGTGTAAGACCTAGAGGCAAAGAACCATGAATATGCATAGAGAGCTGTGTTAGAATTCAGTCACTCTCAACACTGAAATATCCTGGTATAAAACCAGGTCACCTTAATTTGAATCAATAGACTTCCTGTACTTTTAAGCATGCAAAGAATAGTACTGACTTCAGTGGGACAGTTTGAATCCTTAATATTAAGGATGTATTAGAATCCATGGGAACAGGAAGACTAAGTATGCGTGTGATCATCTCACTCCCATACCAACACTGCTTTAATGCTACAAGAAAACTGTGGTACTACTTGCCACTGTGTGCCCCTAAGGGAGAGGAGTTACACACCCCCTCCTGAAGAAATAGGTAAAAAATAATCCACTGTACATTTACTGTGTGGAGCCAGCATGAGAACATCTTTAGCACTGTAATAAACTCCCAATACCACAGCTGAAGTGAACATACATCTTAGCAGAAATGAGTCTCTAATTATCAGTTCATTGTTTAATTGTGATCATGCCCCAAGGACTTGTACCATTTCAGAGAAGACACAGGTGGCAGTCAAAGTAAATGCAAGATAAAATGCTTGTATGTTATGATTTTATTTTTTAAACATAAAGTTTAAAATCAGTCTTATATGTGTTTTCAGCGAGTAATGCATGGATCTTCTTCCTATGAAATATTCTCCACAGAATTTGTATGTGTTTCTGACTGATTCTGCTAGGGCTGGAAACTCTTGTGCCCTCTGACAGTGTTCCATTTTAGCATTGACCCACAGACCCCATGTGAGCCCCCAGGCTAACTGAGGACATTCCAGCAAGGGTGGGCTTATGTAGAGTCCCACTGGTGTTGGCAGGAGCAGGGAAAAGGCTTTAAGGAGGGCTCTCACACTTTTGCTGTGCTCAGCTGGAGTTGTGCCAAGATGCTCACCATTATTTTGAAAAGCAGAGAGCATAGTGTGGCCATCAATCTCAGAAGATCAGAGTCAGGCAGTCCCCCTCAGCTGCTGGTGCCAACTTCAGAAGAATTCTCTTGAACTCTTCTTCGTGTATCCTTATCTCTTCCTTTTTTTTTTTTTTTTTTTTTTAATTACATACAGTCCTCGATATCTTACTGATTGCAAGAAGATAGGTGTAAGGGGAAGAAATGTTCTACATAGGTAGTTTGTATTCTAATTATTACTTGAGCATTCAGATGCCTTTAACATACAGTGCATGTACAGTGCACGTACAGTGCACGTGCAGTTCTTGCTGTAACTGCAACGTATCTCACTACTCATGAAAATTTATGGACTCTTTCAATCTTTAAAGACAATCCCAAAACCAACTTTCAATATACCAGAAACTTCACGCTCTTGAAGGAGGAGGGAGAGTCATAACAAATTTCTTTAATGATACATCATGCTTCATCCCAAATGTTGGCTAGCTTTTATATTTTTATTTTAGAAATGAAAGGAAATGCTTATCATTTGTTTATCATCTGATAAACCAGTGTACTGGAGGGCAAGTCCTATTTCTGTAAACAGGCATTGATGCACTTAAAGTATTACAAATGGTGGTTGATGAATATTCAGCTTATCCATTTTCTTCTCTGTGAATTTATTTTGGAATAAAAGGGAAGGCATAACGAGACTAAATCAAGTATATCTCTACTCAAAACCTTTCTGCAGTTCTCTTATACCGCTCTGGATGCGCAAACAATTTGTGAAAGCATTCTGCATTTTATTTGTGCCCAAGAACAAGCCTCAGGTGTTGTGATGATCCTCAGCATCACCTGTGTCTCTGCTTGTGCGAGGTGCTGAGACCATTGCTCAGGCAAGCACTTGTGGGCAGTCAGAACATGAGCCACGCAGGGTACTGCTGTGCCAGGCTCTGGGCAGCTGAGCACCTCAGAGCTGCAGGAGGATCAGGGTAAAGGCTGAAGGAGCTGGGAGGGTGCAACTTGGATGGATTGCTACCCCCCCACATGGGTGTGTAGGCTGGGGGAAAATGGCAAAGCAGTGACGTCTTAAGCTGTATGTGTGAGGGTTTGAATATATATTTGGTGGGTCCAATAGCTGCACTAGATGTTAGAGGTAGTTTGGAGGCCATGGATGTCTGTCAAGTAATTCAGTGCTTCTTGAGAGTGGGAGATTTAAACATGTATGTTCAGAGGAAGGAGATCTGAGGTCAAATAATGACATGACAATGACTTCCTAGGAAACTGTAAGCTTTCCACAATAGTATTTATTCTGAACTCTTTTCCTTTTATAACATTAAGGGAAGAAAAAAAAAAAAAAAAAAAAAACCACAACAAAAAGAAATAAAAACCCTGTCAGGTTTTTCTTAATTCAAGCACTATTTGCAGTAGAAACTCACTCAGCCACCCTTCTAAGTGCTGCCATCATTTAATGTAAATGGCTTCATAACAGCTTGGAACAGAAATTGTTACAAGTCAGAGGTGTCATTCAGAGCAAATCCAGAGAGAAGTCAAGTGACTCTGATATGTGAATCACATTGAATTTGGCTGACTGCAGGATATAATTACCTCCATTTGTTGTGTTTATGAACATTTCTTTGCATGAAAAGCTGTTTCTTCAGTTTTTTAAATACTTCGATGGACACAGATTGAGATAAATTCCAACAGAGCGGGAGAAATTCTTCCTTGCACCTGTTTTTCCAGCACCTGTTTCTCCACTATTAATCGTGTTAAGTAGCTCAGAACAATTATGCATTGTGTTCTTACAGTGTGAGTTTAAAGAAAATGCCAAAGACAAGATAAAGAGACATTATTAACACAAATAATTATAGGGAGCACCTTTCTCTGGGTGGTTTCAGCATCGCATTTTCTGCCCGTGTCATATCTAATTGCTAAACAAGGAGCACTGTTTTAGATTAGTGACCAAAAATCCTTCTCCATTCAAAATTTACCTTATAAAAGGGAGGAAAAAGTCAGTGACTCTTCCCACTACCTCATTTGTTGGTAGACCTTCTGCCTTGTCATCCTTGATGCCTAAAGTCTCTATTTCCAAATGGAGAAAAACTTTTAGTTCCTCACTTTTCATCAGAGATGTTATTTCAAAGGTTAGAGGAAGTGAGACAATTTGCATAAAACAACCCTTAAAGAAGTAATGTAGAAAAGTGACTCACTCTGTACTCCCAGATTCTCTCTCTCTAGTCAAATTTGAGAATTGTTTTTCTGCTATTTGTTTTTCTGGCAGTGCAGAACTACGCTTTGAGGAGAGGAAAACACTCGGTCTGTTGCAGACAAGCATTGAGACAATAAAGCATATGAGCATCTGGCTGTTTCATACAGACAATTTCAGGGAACTCTTTAATCAGGCTGAGGCTCTGCAGCTATACTGCCCAGGGGTTCCCATAACATGTTAAAAGTGGACAATATTTGCCCTTGGATATATGCTTAATATTTGAAAATTAGAAATGTTTATTTTTCAAAAGGCTGGAGCACGGACTTCGTTTGGGACTGCCCCTGAAGCTCCAGATCTACAAAATGAGCTTTTCTTTCTGTGAATACAAAGATGAGCTGCAATGGGATGTAGCAGTCAGGGAATTTTGTTCTCCTGACAGGACATCTCTCTGGCTAGGACATGATGCCAGACGCACCAAAGCTGTCTGCAAGGGTCTGCAGCTGCACTGTTAATAAGTTGTAAGTAAAGCACCTCTTTCCAATGGACTTTGCTCTTGATCCAGGACAGCAGTTGTTGGAGTCCATGCTTATTTAACCACACAGGCAGCCATTAATATTTGAAACATCTTTGTTAACCAAGAAATGCCAGGAAACCCTGACTTCCACATTGCCTTTGGGCAGGAGAGAAGTAAGCATGTTGGTGATTGCCGTGTTTCTGGGTACATTTCTCTCACTTTCCAGCTGAGAAAACATGACCAGAAATCTCTTCTGCCAAAATGTGTCTTTACACCTTCCTCTGTTCAGAATATGTCTCGCTTCACACGCACGGATGACAAATGAACAAACACCGTGAGACCTGGTATTTAAGTACGTGGGGGTGAAGAGGAGTATTGGCATGCTGTGGCATCCCTAGGCTCCTGCTTCCTGGCTCCCATTTCTATCAGCCAGTGCAAAGGATATCATCCAGCTCCTGGGGTCTTCATTAATGCCTTCTGCACTGGGCAGCAGGAGGTAGAGAAGAAGTGAAAGACCTAAATGCTGGTTTGTACGGTTTTGCTACTCAAGGTGCCGTTTCACAGACTGACACCAGCTGCTCATAGGCAAACGCAGACCAGCACACAGATACAGCGAGCCTATTTTTCTCCTGTTTTTTTTTCTTTAAAGTGCCATCCACTCACCTTGAAAAACCCTTCCTTAGTGCACTGTGTGTGCCAGATGTATCCTACAGACAAACCAGCAGTTCTCTGAGAAAACCAAACAGTGCCGTGTTACTGCTACCCTGAAGTCTGGCTTCACAGATTCATAGCAGTGACTGGAGGTAGGATTCCAGACAAGGGAACATGCAGAGAGAGGATCCTGCAATCTTTTCAGAGGAACAGCCCGAAAAGATTTGGCTGGGATTACCTTGTGCTGGGTCCCACAAGTTCAGTTGCTGTGCCACTCATGCCCACAGGAGCCCTTCTTTTCAGTCCCCTCAGTAGGGACAAGGCAGCACAGGCACCTCCTTATTCCTGGCACTTTTCTGGGTGCCCTCGTGCTGTGTTCAGATGTCTGAATTCTCATCGAGCTTGTGTTCAAGATTTCTGCATTCAATTAGCTCTCAAGCAGCGTGATTATCACTTGGACCTTTTCTGATAAATAGCATTAATTCATGGAAATATGCTAATTAAATTATTTGCATTTTCCCCTGTTGTTGAAGAGGCCTGAGCCATAACTATCACAGCCTGGACACAAACGTCTCTCACATGCTTATTTCATGAAATACCTCTCATGGACGATGGAAGTGGCCACACAGGTCTGCTGCAGAGTTCAGGGGGCTATTCTGCCCATGAAAATATCTCCAATCTTCTATAAGAAAATGTAGTGTTTAGCCTTTCTCTTCTCAGTCACCTCTCCTCTGCTAACCATTTTTCTGAGATTTTGCATTTATGTTCCTAATTAATTTAACGAGTGAATTGTGCCATTTAATTCAGCACATCATATCTCTTTGTAGTGCACACTCTTCAGTAATAAAGTGGCATTATAAATTATTCATTTTTTCAGGCTTTGAGTCTAAATCAAATAACATATGATATCTTTGAAGACATTTTTATTACTGCTCTTAAAACATGTGAATATGATAGTAGTTTTCACACAATGGAAACCAGCACCACTTATTTGTTTTGTTTTGCTTTAATTTGATAGGAAGTATACGTATAGTTATATTTCTCCCTTTTATCTGTCATTCTTCTTGGACCCCAAATGGAGCATGTTTCTACATAAGGCAGGCAATGAAAGGAATGTCACCTCTTGAAAGAGATTTTGCCTGTTTCCAAACAGAAATATTTTAAGGCAGATTGACTGTTCTGAATAAGTTAGAAGCAGACTTTCATAACCTCAATTATAATGCATTGATAACAACATTTGTGAGATCAGAAATGGAATGAGGTAGGTTGAGAGGTATTAGAAAGTAAACGAAAAACATACAAATCATTCTAGAAGTGCAATTTCTAAAGCTGTTCTAATAATTAAAAACCTACTTGTTGAAGTATGATTTATTGTGTGTTGTGTAAGTAAACTGCACTGATATGAGACAAGAAAGAGAGGGCTGCATGTAACATCTGCAGCCAACTTGAAGCTCTTGCAAAGGAGTTTTTCACAGCTTTGACTGCACACAATGTAATATAACATAAATACATAACATACATAAAAACATGAGTACATAAATGCATTTTTTTGAAATACTTTTTTTTTTTTTCCAAGAGACTGGCTGTTTTAGGGTTTTCAGTTAGAAGAGTAAAGGGGGAAGCTCAGTATATACAGCTTTACAAAGGATGGTGGTGGGGTCTTAAGCAACTATATTGAAGGAGGTTGTTCAGGTTTTTTTCCTCTCTAGCCTGTAGGATGTCATTAGGAGAGTTACTTTTCCATTATCCATTATGTGCTTGACACTTTACAAATAAAAGTTTATTTCTACCTCAACAGGACTTAGCTTTAGCCATTTAGTGAGCTTGTGTGAATCAGAGGTGGGTTTGCTGATGGTAGCTGCAGATAAAGCTGAAAGGCTGAAAGTAGGCTGCACTTGGAAATTTATAAAAGGAGCAGAATTGCAATGCATCAGATGGGAGAAGAATTTCTAGCACCAGTATTTGACATCAGTCTTATGGTCCAAATTGGGACTAGATGGGAGAAAGCACAACTGCACTGATGTCAGTAGTTTCAACTATGTGCCCAGCTGCTTTGCTCATTGGAAAAGCTTACAGCAACTAAACCAGGCTTTTGAACCTGGCCATTACCTTTTAGTGCTTTACTTTAGTTAATGCTTTTACTTTGGGGCTTTGCTTGCTCTTTCTACTTTTTCATATATTTTTTTAATGGTGAATAATTCCTGTCTGGCTTGTCAGCTTTCATAGCATGTTTTGGCTTTGTAAAATTTGGCATATACACAAGTCACTGTGAATATTTTTTGTTTGTTTGTTTCTAACCATAAATTCTGCATGACAGCTAACAATTTTTTGTAGCTCCATTCTGATCAACAATGCAACTGAATTTCTGAATGGGCTGTCTTTCAGTTTTCTCATTGGCAATGTTAGGAGTGGACATGAAATAAATTAAAAGTTACATTAGATTGTTATTCGCATCAGACTTATCCCTAGTGTCTAAGCATTGATTTTACGGCAAAGAGTAAAGCTCAATGCCTTCAGCTGATTAATGTCCCATTCCCAATTTGCATGCATGGGTAGTATCTACCCAAAGGTCAGAACAGAGGAGTGAGGTGAGCTGTGTTAGTACCTTTTCCTCAACCATGAGTTTGACAGCCAAGAGATGGAGAAAGAAAGCATGCAAAGATTCGTGCCCATATAAAGGGATCAAAATGGTCATTTTCAGCTCCATGATGTATATTTTTCTTTTAATCAAACATGATAATAATCAAACCTACATAGTGGCAAAAAATAAAGCCTTGTCTACTTCTGCTAATTTAGCTTTTACCAAATTCAGCTCCTCTCAGAAGATTGGGGCTTGATTTGTGATAGGGTTTTCTGGTGCTGTTGTTTTCGGAGGCAGAGAAATCATGCATACAGCAAGGGCAACCACAGGGAATGATTGCCAAGAATAATGTTGTGGGGTTAGTAGGAATGAGAAAGAAAAATGGGCAAGGAGGTGAAAAAGTCAGGTAAATTGACCATAAGAGTGCGTATTTCCAGTCACTAATTAGTAAAGGAGGTAATTGCATAGATGAAACTTAGTTTGGTATAATCATATAAGCCCATTTCTTGGAAATTATGAATGCAGAGAGGGCCACCAGTTTTTCTTTAAAAGTTTGACTTTAGAAGAATGAACCATTGACTAATTTCTACAGTAACTATCTTCTCCTGAAAAAGGGGGAAAAAAACTCATCAAGAAGAGGCTCCACAGATGCAGCTTCTCCACTCACAGTGTGCAGGACTGTCATTTCCACAGCCCAATGGGTCCCTCTTGCTGTGCAAGGTTTCCCATGCTGCATGTCAGCTCAATTTCCCAGTGGTGTTGTTTGGGCTCACAAAGAAACGTGGAGGCCTGGTGACCAGACATCCTTCCCTCTGCAGTGGTGCCTTCAGACCACCTGAGAACTAGGCACCATGTTGGAAGCAGAAATCCTCATGCAAATGAAAGCTTATACCTGAATGTAATCCATTATTACCTTGTATTTCTTTACTTTAGGTCATGTTTTAAGTGATTGAAAGTGAGGTCTGAGTCCTGCAAGCACCTGCATGTGGTGGAAATCACACAATCAGATCGTGGGGTTAAGTTTACTGTGGTTTTTTAAATGCCTCAGTAGCGTGTTTCCTCTCAGAGGATTTGTAGATAAGAACTATGGAGTAAAGACAGGCTTATACAGTATTTAAACTAATGGGAGGTCTGTCTAAAGACTGAGTATAGGGCTTGTGGGTAACAGGGTATTAAGACGGCCTGAGAAGCCACTTACCTGTGTCCTACAAAAGAAAAGCAGAAGTCTGGAAAGCAGATTGTGAAACTGTCATTTGTTTGTCCTCAAATGCCATACAGGATTCTCCCATCTTTCAAAACACTAAACCAGTCCATCTCCTACTGGGAATTTTATGTATTGTCTGTGTTTCACTCTGCGACCAGTCCAAGGCCCTGGATTAGTTGGTGCTGTCCCTGTCCTGCCATCTCCTGGGCAGGCTGGACTCAAATACAGCTTGAGATGGTGGCACTGGGGTTCTGAATGCAGCAGGGAGGACATAAGGGGCACACATGGGTGTGGAAGGAGAGCAATTCTCCCAATATATTAGCTATTGCCTTTGCACCACTCACCAAGCAGTGGCTGGCATGGCAGATCCAGATTTTCGAGTACCTGGATATTCCAGGTGCATGCTTTTGTCCTCTTCTCTCCCATTTAGCAGGGGAAGTCTGTTTTCAGTCTGGCACCATCTCCTCTTCATCGTTTTGGCAGCAAAACAGCATCTGCTTACATTTCTGAGGAGCTTTGAGCCAGGCCTGTCTCATAAACATGTGCTTTGCATATCTATGGTAATTTGTTACTCTCCTTATAAGTAGTGACATCTCCAGGTGTAATGCATCCAGGATCAATAAATGCCATTAAAACCTTTATGCATGTTGTAGCTAAGAGATTGGGAGTGTTTGAATGAGTCTCAAGTTAAGCAAGCATATAAAGTTGACAAGCATTCATTTGAAACTGTGGATGTGAAGGTCAGATCTCAAAGATGGTTTAGTTACTCGTTCAACTGAAACACCTGCACTTTTACTCTCTGACTTGTTTTGATTTATTAAAATAGAAAAGATAAATTTTTGAAAGCATAAGAGATATTTTATTTTCTTGCTTTAGACTCCTAAAATTAATGCTTTCATGTTTGCTTAAAAATCTTGAGGGTTTTTTTAATTGGCAACATTTTTTTAAATTATTCTCACTTTACTTGATTTTGTTTTCTATTTACCCTGAAACCAACTTCAGCTCTTGACAAATGGTGTTTCAATGTCCATTCAGTTAGTGTGCAATTAAAAACTAAGCTTAAGGAAATTCATAAATGTGTGATTGTGACAATATGGAATCCGATATTTTGCAGGGGGAGGGTGTGGGAGAAAGTGGGAAATTTCTTCCAGAATCTTTCAAAACTGTGTGGGAGGAAAATATGTGGAAGAACCCCAAATAATCACTTTCTGCAATTCTGTGAAAGTAGCTAATATCCTTGATAACCAAACGTGGTAGGGAAGTTTCTGGCTTAATTTGTTCTGTGTTCCTTTTATCTGCTTCAGCTGTATTTTACCTCTCCCTTCAGCACGTGATCTCATTACTTTTCAATCCAAATACACTTTCAGTACTGGAACTCTTTCCACGGCAGCAACTCATGTACAGAAAAGGTCTCTAACACTACTCCTTCCAGACTTTGCAAATATTGTATATTTTGTGATACTTTCCTTGTGTATCCCTATCCCACTGCATCTACCCAGTTTGTGAGGAATGAGACAAGTTTTTTGTTTAGGATTTTTTTTTTCTTTTTTTACAGTGAGTACGACTCCTTTTTATCCAGAAGTAATCCTGGTACATGTTGGTGTTTATTCCCAACCCACCTACTTCTCAGAATGTGGAATACCCAGTCAGTCTCCTCAAAGATCTTTGTGAGCATGACAAGTGAACAAGTGAACAAAATTGGTAAGCTCTACCTTGTCCAAAGAGTCCCCCGTGGTTTTGTACAACAGTTAGTGCCTGATCATTTCCAAATGATGGCATAGGGGAAACAGTGAAAATGAGGAGCAGAGTTAAGAAATACACATTCATGAAGTCTCTGACATGTGCTTTTGTCTCAGCTTCATACACCTTCATCCCAGCCCTCCCCCTCCACTTTGACATCACTCCACTTACATACAATCTCACCCACCTCCAGTGCCTATTGCAAGAAAAGAAGCGATTCCATTTTGTTAAAGGCACAGCCCACAGTATGATTCATGAATTTATCATTGTAACAAGCACTTGAAGCCACATCAGTTTTACAGCCACCATAAAATGTCCCACCTAACACAGAAAGAGAACACCTTGCAGTACCTGCCTAATACCAAAGTGATAATTGCACCATTGCACAGTTTTATGAGGCAGTAATCCAGCTCCTGAGCAGACACACTACCAGGCTGAAGGTTAAATAGTTTATCTTGATGATGAAACTGTATTATTGCAGAGTGAAATAGCATGATGGTACTATCACCATTTTTTGGTGCTTTTTATAGCAATTCTTTTTGTTTATGGTGTGATTTGTAGAGGTTTTTAAATATTTGAATACAGGAGACAACACTGCAGGAGACAACACTGACTCTGTTTATTTTGGGATGTGTGTCTGTAATTTCTGCCACTGCTGATGCCTAGGCAAAGACCCCACAGGCTGTGCCTAACTGCCTGGCACATCACAGAGGTAAATTTTAGCTCCCCAGGGATTTATGATCTCTTCCACAGAAGTGCACATGTGAATACAAGGGTGTTTGTGTACATATTCCTCTCACAGGCAGTAACCTTGTGTGGTGCCTAGTTTCGCCAATTGTGTACCTAAGTGGTTCTTGATGACTTAGGCATCTTTCTTAAGCTGCTGGTTTTGTTGTACAAAACTTCCACGCTGAGTTGTACAAAAGCAATAAATAAAAACAGGAGGGTATTTCATCTGCCTTTCCTGCAAGCCTCTATTCCTCTTGACGTATGCAGGGAACGCTGAAAGGCAAAATTATTTCAAAATCAAATGGTAAACAGTGCCCTTTGATTAAGTTTTCTTATATAGAAGATTTTGAAGAGAAAACAAAATGTTTCTCTCTCTTCCTCATAACTTCTTTCCTCAGGCTTAATAGAAAAAGATAAAATGAGAAGCATTACAATGGCACTTGCCAATTTGCAGGCAGAATATATTGCAGGTGAGCAGGCATTCACCTTCAGAGATAAAACTGAGGCAGAGAGAAAGAGTCCACATTGCCCTTAGAAGTAATGATCGTGCACATCCCGCTGGATGTTTGTCATGCCAGCCGTTTGTCAGTCAAATCGCAGACGTCTTTTTGCTGCTCTCTGCTCTCACAGTTCAAATAAAATAATGCCATAATAGATGAGGCTGTCCAGGTCATGGGAGTTATTAAATGTCTTTCCTTTGCACCTAAACCTTTCTTGTTTCCACACAAGATAAATGATATGGTCCCTGTAATATTTATTCAAAAAAACAACAACAACAACAAAAAACCCCTTGGTATTGTATGTTACTAAAGGAAAACAGGAAACTACAACAAGAGGACAACCTCAAAGTAAAGGTCAATGGTTTGCAAGGGGATACAAGAGACAAAAAGCCACGTTCTCCTCTTGTTGCTGTGTCACCTGTGGAAATGCTAGCTGGCAGGCTAGGGAGGATAGCAGCTTCCCTACGTTCCCCATATGTCCTGTCCTCCCTGAGAGCTGGGCAGGGCTGGAGGTAGGTCTGACTTTGTTTTATGGGCAGCTCTGGCAGCAGTGCAGGCTTACACTGCCCCTTCTTCTGGCACCGTTCAAGATCTGCAGGCAGACTGAGGTGTACATTTTTCTTTGTTCCTAAATTCTCAGAACTGTCTGTTATATCAGGATGCCCAGCCTGGCATAAGTTAGAAGATCTGGCTCTCAAGATGCTGAACATGTCTTTCTTTTTGCCCTCTTTCCTTGCCTCCACTTAAACAGAGTCCTTTCAAGGCTCTGAAGAACAGGACCGCCAATTGCTAATCCATTTTTAAAGACTGTGATTGGTCTATAGGTATTCCTGAAACACCTTATCTCTGGTCTCCAGCTGGAAATGTAATGCAGCACATAATTGCACAAGTGTCTCAGTAATGGTGCAAATTCAATTTAAATCATGGGATATTTCACACAGTGCATGTACCTCCTGATGTCTGTTTTACAAGCTGCACAATTTAGCAGCATGCTACAGTGGACATTAAAAACAAGAAAAACAAATGTATGGACTCTGCAACAGTATGAGATTTTTTTCCTTCCAGGGATGACACCAAGGTAAATCAGAACAATCTATTTAATTCAGTTTCATTCTTCCTGGCAATAATTTCTCAAAAAAGAAAATAGTACAAAGAAGGTGACCAAAGAAGTCCTTGGGCAACTAAGTTAGATTTGGATTTTTAGAACAAATATTTATTTTCTTAGACTCAGTTGAAAGAAGAGTATTCACTGTCCCATCATCTCTCTGTTACCAGGCTGCCACACGACATCCTCACTCTTTCTGTGGCTCACTTTGAAAACTGTTTAATCACAGGTCCACAAGGACCTCCAGTTTTAAATGTAAAGTATTCCCCTCAGCACTGATGGAGTGCTCTGCAGTGTGTGCAACATGAATAACATGTTTTCTGAATTGCAGCTCCATTGGGAACCAAGGACCCAAAAACAGACCATGAACAGCCAGCTCCTGGCATCCAAACACAAGGTCAGATTGGCTCTACTGGCCTCTCACAACTCTGGATCACACTACATTCATGTGACCCAAGAAGAAAGAAAAAGCAAAAAAGATGGTGTTTATCCTCCATTTCCTTTTGCTCTGCCTTTTCTCTAGTTTTGCACACATGGGGAGAGATAATAGAATGAATCCCCATTGCACCATCTTATCCAACAAAACTGCTTTGGCTCAGAGGTAGAATTGTCCTTGATTCAGTCCAAACAGATTTGGGCAGTGACATATTTGTGTTTCCAAGCACAGGAATGTTCAGGCATCAACAGACTGACTATTTGTTTAGGTTTATTTTTTTCACTTGACATAATCTCTTTCCAAATAATGCTTGCCATTATCTTCAGTGATGCTGTTCCTACACGTGCTGTTCACAGCAGCATGTTCAGCCCTGACATTTTGATGCTAAGGAAAGCAAAAGGTAGGGAGTTCATTACAGAAGCTCCCTTCAGGCTTTTGGCAAGATGAAGTGAGAAGCCAGTTGTTCCCCATCATTTTCTGTGAACAAGAATATACTGGAGCATTCAACCAAGCACAGTATGTTCATCATTATTTCTTTTTGGTACATACACTATATTTTGTAAAATCTTGATGAAAAAGTTCAGTTGATCATGCTCATAAGTTTCCTTCCTAGCATCTTTTAAAACAGCAATTATTCAAGATGCAAGAAACTGAAGGTTGTGTGCTCCATGTGTATTCTTGCCTTCTCCCCACTCCCTGTTCCCATTAGCAAATAGTAGAAGAAAAACTGAAAAGTATTCAAACCTGTGTTGTTCATCAGAAAAGGCAGGCAATATGAAACTATTTTTTTCTTTTCCAAATCTCCCACCTATATTATTTCTTCTGATGTTTCATGTAGTAGAGCCATGTTGCATGTTGTGACAGTAATGTATTACTATTTTTCCAGACACTTCTTATATGTCATCCAAGTAATTGGAGAAATTATTAAAAATTGGGCTTAAGCTCTTAAATTTAATTAATGTAGGAGTTCCATACCTTATCCCTGGTTGATTTTATTATGAGACACCTACCCACCTGACTAGATGTGTCTTTCTTGCTGCTCTCCCTCGCCTATACTGGGCACTCTATCAAGGAAAGTTATGGTCTTCCCTGACCTCCCTAGAGAGTGAAGGCCACTGAGTCTTCATCTCTTGCTTTCTCAGAAAGGAACAGAAAATTTGGAAGTTTGATAAAGGTAGGAAAAGTTGGACACTGCCTCCTTGGTGTCATCCCCACTCACTTGCTACACCAAGATCTCCTCTGTGTTCCTGCTGGCACCGCTGACAGCCCCAGCCTGCTCTCCTCCACATTTTAGCACTACCAGTTTGTGGCTGCTTCTGGGTGAGGTCAGGTCTCCTTGCAGCCCATTACTTAGCCATGGAATTCTTGAAAGGCAGCACTGGCCCATCTACGCTGTAACTGAAGATATGAGGGGCTCATGCTCCAGCACAGCTCAGCGACATGTAGTCCAGCTGCCTCCAGCACAAGTAGAGTGAAACGAGGTCAACCTAGCCCTGTCTCAAGCTGACCACTGGAATATATATCATGGGTTTCAACTGCCAGTGCTCAGGTCTCTGCCTGAGCTACATTGTCACTGTCATTCAAACCAAACAAACCGACAAAAATTTTGCCATGACTGCATATACTGCAATAGCACCTATAGCTACATACAAAAGGGAGAGAGGGAGATGGGTACTTGCACAGTATGATTTTAGGCACTTAGCCAAAGCAAATGAGATCATTTAGTCACCTTTAGTCACCAAGTTGGTGCTGCTTCCTCCAGATCCCCTATGTATCCTATAGAGATAAGCTCCAGTTGCACGGTGCTTCTAGGCAAGAAGCCAACAGGCTGATGTTGCAAAATGCACAACATTCTGCCATGCTGACACAGGATAAGTACCTTCTAGATGCAATGGGCTTCAGTACAGGAAGGTATCTCCTTTTTCAGCATCAAGAGCATCAATGAAGGTTAACTGGGCACTCTAAGGACTCTTCTGGTACATCAGAAATGCACAAGGTGATTCTTGACCTTTAACATCTTTCCATAATACGGAGAAGTATGAGTCATTCCACTGTTCCCCTCTGTGTAATTACCATTCCTGCCCTAAATAAGCCAGTATGTTTTACAGTAATTGGGCTTTTTAGACAAGACATCTTTTTTCTGTTCTACATACGAAGATGTTGCAGGTCTGTGAATACAGTGCTCAGAGGACTGGCCTGGTTTGATTCTTTTATTTTATCATCACACTATGGGTGTTGAGATTTCCTCTTTTTACATATTAATTGATCAAGATTTTTCAGTGGGATGATCTAGCTTGCCTTCTTTCTGCAAGTGCCATGTTTGACTGGAGCTGCATTAAGAGCTTTCCATTTCAGTGGCCCACAGATATGCATGAGGTCTGAATAGTGGATGGTGATTTAAGCTAGGTGAAAGAAGAAAACAATACCTGCAACATTTGTCCTGCTGCCTCTCCATTAATGAGCACAAAATTCATGCTCTGTTTACAGGTTCTGTAAACCTCACGTGTCAGCAAGAGCCAGAACTATATTAAAGGCCTGAAATGGGAAAAATAATTAAGAAAGTACAATGCCAATTACTTTTCATCTTCAAACTGCTGCTTATGGTTTACTCCTTCAAATACTAAAAGGTCATCAGTGTTTTGTTTGCTTTTTCTTATGAACAGGTTATTTAGATTTCTTCTTGGTGTACTCAGCTTTCTGGGGTGTGGTACAGAAAAACAGCCCGATAAACTAGCAGCCAAAGAGCTCATCTCTCATACTAAATGAAAGTCAGACAAGGATAGTGCATTTTTCTTTTTAATCACAGGCAGTATTCATAGCATTTCCTCTATTTTCTGTTTGCTTTCTCATTATCATGGATAATGCAGTGGAAATATAATCATTTTTAATCATGTTTAATTATATACTTTATTCTCATCCTTTATGTCTCCCTCTTGCTAAAAAGGTGAGCTTCTGTCTCATTCTGTTTCTTTTGTTGGTGTGTTATGAAGCCATCAAATAAAATGTGTCTTCCAAAGCTGATGTGCCTGCTCAGACATAGGCACCCACACCAGAAGCTTGTCCTGACTTTGGAATCCTCTGGTGGGCTCCCCTTGCCAAGAGGTTTAATATAAGGCATGTCTTGAACTGCAGTGTGACGTTGTGTGTCCCTGTGCCCTTGGAGCGACACCACATCACAAATTCTGGAGCATCTCTCACACTGCTATTAGGTCTGCCTTGTACCCATCGTATTCATCTCAGGGGTCTGGTGCTTCAAAGAAGATGCCAGGCTAATTCTCATAAATATTCCTCAATTTATTAAGGCTGAAAGGTGTCCTTCTCATCTTTTGCAATTTAAAGTACTGTTCTGAGGAAAAAGTTATAGTGCTGTGTTTAAAAAAAAAATCACAATTAAAAAAATGGTCTTAGTTATGTTACTTTGAAAACTTAGATTGTTCAGGTAATTATAAGAAACTATTTAAATTAATTTCTGCTTTTTCATGGTCACTCATTTTTCTGTGCATTATGCTGGACAGCCAAGGTTGATGAATTTAGTATTTATTATCCTCTATCACTTCTGTCTTCAGGTTTCATATACTGGCAGGGTTTGTATTTTAAGTGCTTTGGGAAAGGGTGAAACATATTTGTTTATTCACTTTAGTCACCACTGAAATAATAATAAAAAAGACTTCAGTTAGATATTTATATTTCATGAAGTGTTGTGCTTAAGTTACAAAAGCATACTGAACACTTGGAAGAGGGAGAAGAGCTTTGCTTCCACTCTTTCTTCAAACTGTACCGCCTGGAATTCCTCAGACAAGGGATTTATAGTGCAGGTCCAGTCTCAAATAAGGTCCTCACTCTTGTCCTTTCCTCAATGCTGGTGTGCAGTGCATCCCACTGCTTCCTTCTTTTTTATAACCTATTGCCTTTTTGTTAACCTTTCCTTTTCTTCTCCAGCTTTCTCAAAAGGGAGCCACAGGCAAAAAAAAAAGGGGAGAGTGAAAATGGAAACAGAATTGGCACTCGCAGTTTCATCCAGAACATTTTTTTCTGTTCATAGGGGAAATCTTTATAACCTTGTCCAAAATGTCGACATATTTTTAAACAAATGTTGACAGGGGTGGGCAAACTTCAGCAAGAGTGTTTACTGTAGGGATCGTTTTCTTGGTCATTAAGACATCTATGGTTCTGATACATGCTAAGAAGGCATTTTCTGGGTTGCAAAAAGACAGTGTGATAACTCAGCCATCATTCTCCCAGTCAAATCTGAGGGAAATGTGGGTTTGCTCCTAAGGCTGGCTTCTAATAATCCAATAGAGACTAGCTGTAGGCAAGGTCATTTAACAGCCGAATGGCTATCATTGCTTTATGAGAGCGCTAAGCTGTAATAGACAGGGTGGAGTGACTCACAGATATCGAAAACGTAAAGTAAAATAAGAGCTTTTAGACAGCTGTAACACCAGGAGAGGGAAAAACATATATCTTGAACTGCTGTAACACAGGTCTACTGGACCTGCTACTCACAGAGAGGATGCCCAGCACACTGTGTCAGGTTATTTTCATAAAGAGTGTAAAATCAAATCAACACAGGACAAGATTGTTTGTTAGTGACAGAGATGCTCTTGCTTCAGAGTGGGGCTTTCAACAATATGGGGGGTGGCATAAACTAGAGGTAAAATGCTGGTTCTGCTCAAGATATGAAAGATGTGAGATTTTTGTCTTTGACTACAATGAAGCCCGGATTTCATGCCAGAACTCTAGTGCATCTAATGTTGTAAAATATATCAGTCCCAGAGCTAAAGAATAGGGTTAGCTGACACAGAATTTGTCATATAGCAATGCTGTAGCATCTTTCACAGAGCCTGAAGATGAAAAAGTGCTAGTAACAACAACAGAAATTGAATCCATGTCCCTTTTGTGACAAATGTCACCTGAGTTAGCTATATGTGTGATTTTGACTGAAAATATGAAACTGGAAATGGGTAATGGAGTTGTTTATTCTTTGGCACTTGGTGAAAAATGCAGAAGTAACTCCTAAACTTTAAATCAACTGTTGATATTTTTTATATGATTAACAAGGATTTTAAGGTTCATGAGGAATGGCTGAGGCTGTTATCCCTGCATGACACTATAAAAAGGATTTTATTTTTAATGCTGTGAAGGGCACTGTGAATTGCTTTGGTGGCTTTGACAAAATAACAGCTGTAGTGACTGAAGGTTCTCCAGCTGTGGGGGAAGTCAACAGTTTTATTGGTTTACTTAAAAAGAAATATGGAGTGAACTTCCTACCTTTTCAATGAATGAGGTACCAAAAAAGCCTCATGCAGGAAGATACTAGCACTGGCAAATGTCACGGAAGTTGTTAAAGTGATTAACCTTGTTAGAGCAAGGAATGGAGCTTTCAATGGCTATCACTCCATCTCTGACACAAAAGTTGCTGAGAACAGAATTTGGGGATTGGTTTCTTCAAGTTAAAGTGTAAGAGGAGATATTTTGAGAAATGAATTTTTTTTTTCCTCTGAGAATTAAATACTAATTTTCATGATGAAGTCTTCTGGAGTCAATAACCTACTGCTAGACTCTATCAGTACAAATGGTGTAGTATTGTTAGTTTGTGTAACTTGGCATTTGCTTATAAAGTAATTCTTACCTCAGGTTTCTTTTTAATAGAAACATAAAAGTTATTGGAAAATTACAGTGGGCAGAAGAGATTGTCTTTTTCCTAGTTATCACTTACATTTCTGCTAGAACAAAAGATGAAAAATGAATTATCCATAGAAATTGTTAATGTAATTTGATTTTCTCCTGCAGCAGAGGTAAAATACTAGTTGACACATTTTTTTGTATAGCCACACTAATTGGTGTATGAGTCTGAGACAGGAATACAGGAGGCCTTACACAGACAAAATTTTTATTGGATTCAACAATTCCTGCAGTCAGTCCTGAAAGAGTAAAATGTGGTGTGATTCATTACAAGATACATGTTGTCACAGTCTTATTTAGACCATGAAGTTTGAGTAGGCAGCTTCTGAGGAGTATGGAGTCGCATGCTTCAGCCTGGAGATGGCTGAAGTAATTAATCACTTTTAGCTGTCAGGATAGAGTAAAAACACAGAGTTGCATCATCAACCTCTTATAATCCATCCCCAAAATTATTTCATCCTGAAAGTAGAAGGAAAATGAAGTGAAGGAGCCTCCACAACCTCCCTGGGCAACCTGTTCAGTGCTTGGTAACCCACACAGTAAGGAAGTACTTCTTCACATTCAGGTGGAACTTCCTGTACCTCTTGTCCCATTTCTTCTTGACAGCCTCCCTCCAGACACTTAGAGACATTGCTGAGGTCTTCTCTCAGCCACCTCTTCTCAAAGCTGAACAGGCCCAGCCTTCCCTTGTAAGTGAGATGCTTCTGTCCCTAAATCATCTTACAGCCATTCACTGGATCCACTCCAGGAGCTCCCTGTCTCCCTTGTGCTGAGGACCCCAGAACTGGACACAGCTCTCCAGATGTGGCCTCACCAGGGCTGAACAGAGGAGCAGGATCGCATCCCTTGACCTGTTGGCAATGCTTTTCTTAATGCACCCCAAAATACCTTTGGCCTTCTCTGCCACAAGGACACACTGCTGGCTCATGGACAGTTTGTTGTCCACCAGGACACCCACATCCTCCTTCACAGAGCTGTTGTCGAGTAGTCAGATCCTGGCCTGTACTGGTGAATGGAGTTATTCTTACACAGGTGTAGAACTCTGTTTGATATCATTGAATTTCAGATTGTTCCTGATAGTTTGGGGGGTTTTTGAGTTAGGTTTTATGAGTTTTTAGAGAACTTATTACATTTGAGATAGTTTCGTTACTTTGAATGGTATAAAATTAGTAGGATGGTTTTTGAGGTAATGTTGGAAACAGAAAAAGGTTTAATAAAAGATAAAATAACAAAGCTCTTATAGAGAAAAACTGAGTTAGAGGTAAGAGGTTTTTGCTAAAATACCTTACAAAGGCAATTATTTCTTTTGTTGTCTTCTTTTTCTAATTAATTACTTAGGTGGGACTTCTTGGGTTTTGTCTAACTGGACAGCTTTAGGTTTGAGGTGAAGTCTAAAAGGTCTTATGAGGTGTCTTTGTATTAAATTGGGAGAGAAACTTTGGATCTTTTTGCTTTTTTAAGCAGACAAAGAATAATTTAGTCACTCAGTCAACAGGGGGCACATTCCTACAGTTATCATTGAATTTCACATTGTTCCCAAAAAATTAGAGGACTTTGCATTAAAAAGCCCTTGTTCATTTTCAAGTAAGACAAATAGGTGGAAGAATTTTGTGTGAATTTTAAGCTCAGGAAAGTGAAATATAAAGGCAAAGAGGATTGTATCCTTTTACTTCCTAGGTGTCCAGCAACAACTGTCAATGAAGATGTAGATAATATTATAAGGCAGAAAACTACTGAAGTAGTCTTGTCACTGGGATCCTTCTTACTATGTTGTAAAATAATATTTCTGAATTGTATTTGTTGTATATTTTTTTCTGTTAGCATTTTGGCATATTAACTATTCTTTTAAATGGTTAGTCATTAGGGAGGATTGTGAGGAGAAATGGGGAAACAAAACCAAGCCAATACTCATTCATGTTAATTCAATTTTATGTCAGTGGTCCTGATCTTTTGTCATTTTAAGGGACTTATTTTGGTTGCAGGCTACTGCAGTATTAGAAAAAGATCATTTGGCTTTTCAGTAGAGGTAATTTCTGTTCTAAAGGAATTCCCTCCACCTAGAGGAAATGTTGGTATAAATAAGATCAGACAAGTGATTGTGCCTTTCTTGAGAATTACTGGTGCTATAAATTTTAGCTAATCCCAGATCCAAGGAATCAGCACTCTAAAGCTCCAGGCCTTTAAACACATGAATAGCTCTATTGAAGGAAGTGGCACTTTGTCTGTGCTTAAAGCCAAGTACCTGCATAAGTCTTTACAATACCAGGATCTAAGGCAGAAATGTATTACCCTGGTAGCTCAAATACCTAATTTTGGATTCATAATGCTAGTATTTTTTGATCCTGCTGTCACACTTGAGTTGTCCTACCAGTCCACTGTAAGATCCTCAAGAAGCTTGACACAACTTCCATGTCCTGCCTCTTGACACTATGGAAAAAGGCAGGTGTACCAAATTTGAGCTAACCCTTGTTTTCTGCATTTAAAAGGGACAGCATTCTCATCTCCTTATCCCAAAAGCAGGCAGGCTTGTGTTTACCAATGCAAACCATACACTGAGGTGTTATGGTTGTGCCCTTAATTCCAGGAAGTTGGTGTTTTGCCATGCCTGTCTGATATGGGCAGTTGTTTACAACCACAACTGAACCATCCCCTGCTTCTATGCTGCATGATGCCTGATGCAGGAGGTGCTAAGAAGGACTGACTGAGAGGTGAGGTAAACCTACTGTACTGAGTGTCAAGAAGTAGTAGCACTTTTGAGGAAAGCAGCAAAACCCAGCAGTCTAGGATTCTTCATGTTCATGATAAGTGGTTCAAGTGGCTTTGCCTTTTGCTTTTCTTTTTTCATAACTGATTGTCTCTTTCTTACATGGTTATGTTTTCTGCTGAATGAGATAGCACTCTGGAACTGTTTAATGAGTAATGTATCCTTTCATTTAACTAAAAGTATGTGTGGGAGACCTTGCAAAGGAGAAAAAGGGCAGGTGTCAAGGACCCAGACTGTTGATTAAGACTGCCCTCTCATCTTTTCTCTGTCTTGAAGAAGAGATGGGAGAGCAGAAAGAACACTTTTTTCAGAATAGGATGCATGCAACACTAACTCTGTATCAGTTTGAAGGATGGATATTACATTTCAGTAGTTGGTCTGGGTCTGTGGTGAAAGACGCCCTGATACCGTTGTTTGAAAGAGATCTTAGCATGTGCCTGATAAGTTTGGAACATTGTTTGCTCTAGTGGCTCATTTACCAAATCCTGTGGTATTTCCTTATGAATGAGGGATAGGTAGAGGCATTTTTGATACTGGCAGCACATGGATACATTAAACTTGTTCTGTGTAAAATCCCCTGCAGCTCCTTGCAAAGTTCTTCACACAGAAGGCTCCGTGCGCTACTAAAATCTGACAGAGACAGCTAAAGCTGAAACTGATAACCTTATTCATTTGGGAGAAAGAACTGCATTAAAAGCTTGTTATCTGTTAAGTGGCATGATGACACTCTCTTTTATTTTTCCTTTTTAATGATTAGAAAATTTGATTCAATCAAATTATAATTTATGTAAACTAAATAAAGGGGTGCCATAATATTTCTCCAATTGGTTTGTTGCATCTCTTGATATTACCAGAGCATTTATTTTCACCTCAGAATGTTATGTTTATAAAGGCATTCATAGAGCATTTCCAATACTTTGGTATATATATCAGATATTAATATATATATCTTCATTTTTTCAGTGACTGTGAGACTGGCTCCCAAGGCTGGCCAATGCTTTGAAAATCCTCCAATTTAGGAGCAGCAAAAACAACAAAAATAAAAGGCATAAAGTCCGCATGCCGACTGCTGTGTCTGAAGCTGAATCAATTTGATAGGTGGACTGTTTGCTGGATGAGGAATTGGTTAGGTGCTTCCATGCAGACAGTAGTGATCAATGTCCCGATGAAGATCATTGATGACTGATGCACTTCAGGGGTCTTGGGCCAGTACTGTTTAATGTCCTCACCAATGACATAGAGCAGCCCTGCCAAGAAGGACTTGGGGTGCTGGTGGATGAGAGGCTGGACGTGACCCAGCAACGTGCACTCACAGCCCAGAAAGCCAAATGTGCCCTGGGCTGTATCAAAGGCAGCCCCTCTGCTCTGGTGAGAGCCACATGGAGTGATGACTGCATCCAGCTCTGGGGTCCCCACCACAGGAAAGACATGGACCTGCAGGACTGGGCCACAGGTTGTCACGGGAAGGAGCACCTCTCCTATTAAGGACAGGCTTAGAGAGTTGGGGTTGTTTATCCTGGACAAGGTTCTGGGGAGACCTTACAGCATTCATTCAGTACTGAAAGGGGGCTTAAAAAGACAGAGGGGAACAGACATTTTGTGGGGGCTGTTGCGATAGGACAAGGGGTAATGGGTTTAAACCAAGTGGGGTAGATTCAGTCTAGACAGAAGGGAGACTTTTTTATGATGTAGGTGGTGAAGCACTGTGACGGGTTGTCCAGAGAGGCTTTGAAAGTCCCATCCCTCGTAACATTCAAGGTAGGGTTGGACAGGACTCTGAGCAATCTGATCTAGTTAAAGATGTCCCTGCTCATTGCAGGAGGCTGCAGTTGAGGACCTGCAAATGCCCTTCCAATCCAAGTCATTCTATGATTCTACAGTTTGGAGGTGGAAAGCCTTTCTGCAGTGATGAACACAGTGATGTGACTGAGGAGGGAGCAAGGGTAGCACACAGGTGGCTTTTGGGTAGCAGGGCTACCTGGAAGCAGTGCCTTGGCATAAGAGATCCTAAGAACAAGTTGTAATGGGCATTTCAAGAACAGCTGTGACTGCAATTAGTGATCTGACTCAACCAAACTCAGGAGTCAGCCATGCTGACTGCAGCATCCTGGCTGAAATATTCCAAAATCACTAGTGACATTAGCTGCTTCAAAACACACATCCTGAGTCTCATAAGCGGGCTAAACCTTCCAGAATCATGAGCATTCAGACTCTGAAGAGTGAGTTTCAATTTTTGGTGTATCAATTTGGCTCTTCAGTTTGTGGGATGAGTGTTTTGCCCTTTCTTTTTGTTTTTTGGGGGTTTTTTTGGTTTGTTGGGTTTTTTTTTTTTTTGTTTCTTTTTTGTTTTTTGGTTTTTTTGTTTTTTAATAGGAAAGGATAGCTTCTGAAACCTTAGCCTTTAGTCTTAGGAATTTCTGAACCATCGTCTATGTGAAGAGAGGAGATAAATTATTATGAACTCATCTGAAGATTTATAGTACTATCACTGCTCACTGGCTGACCTGCAGCATTTGCCTTGAAATAAAGGGACTGGTGCAGAGCTTTGTCACAGAGCAGGTGTCATATTGCTGTCTGGAGTGAGCAAACTGTGTGTGCAGGGGAGATATTCTTTCTTGTGCATTAGTATAGCTGGATTTATGACTGCTGATGTCTTCAATCCTTTGCATGTCCATTTTGTGACACTTGAATTATTGCATTTGCTAGTAGTGCTGTACCTAAGAAGTGAATTTCAGGACTGGAAGTGCTTCTTTAGCTTGGCTTAAATCAGTATATAGCAAATATATATATATATATATATATATATATACACATATTTATATACACACACATATATATATATATCAGTATAATACAAATTTATGACTGTTACTTGTTACATGCTTTTTTCCCTTAATTTTCATCTTGTCCTTTGCTTCCCTCAATCCAGCACCTTCCATGTGGTCACTCAGACCATGAGCTTTATTCAAGTACTGTATTTTAAATGTTTCTCTCTTCTCTGGGGAAAAAAAAAAATCTATGATGGGAAAAAGCACAGCAACAGGGAGCTAATCTGGCTGTACTTCAAGCCAATGATGAACATAATAAGAATTTGTTGCACTGTGTTTCAAGTTAGGTTAAGAATATAACTGCAAAAATGATAGATTTGTTTAATTATAATGTGTCCTGCTAGATTCAATCTTAACCGGAGTGCTTAGGCAGGGTGAAAGGACCTTATGAAGGATGCACACTACAATATTCAGGTGCATAAGTCTGCATATTAACCACTTCCATATTGTAGTGACAACACATACTTGTAACTAGAATTTTAAATTTTTACAGCAAAACTAGCTCCTGTGACAAGAATTCCTAAAACCTTAAAGGTTGCAAAGTAGGGAGAGAAGTGCACATGCTAGAATAGCTGCTAGTGCTAATTGTTTGGGATGTATAAACCCATCTGTGATCACTGTCTTGCAATGCAGATGGATGTGGAACTGCTTAACTGCTGCACTTCTCTCTACAAATTTCTACACAAGCAATTGAACTGCTGCTACTACAGCAGACAGTGAGTTTGTGGAGGGCAGATCAGGTCCAGGCCCTCGGAATCCAGCAAGGATGCCAAGCTGCTTGTTTCACCTCAACACCTCTGTTGTAAATACCCACCTACAGAGTGAGGAATCTTTCTGAGATCCTCAAGGTGCCTTCCATGGTAGGTTACTCCTTCGTGGAAGCCCAGTTCAAGGGAAATGTCTTCTTCATCTTCCTCCTTCCACAGTGAATCAATATTTTCTAGTGATGGAAGAATTGAGGTACCATCAAGCATTTCTATGGTGCTGAATCAAAAGCAGAAGCTTTAAAATAGATACTTAAGGTAGAAACTCTCATGCTATGGCATAACTAGGATGGATAAGACGCAGATTTCAATGACCTGAATCTCCTGCCTTCATTTATCCAGAAACATAATACATAAGGCTGTTGAAAGATGTAAATTAATGTTATTTTTGGGGTGTTGTAGTTTCAAAAGCTGTAGAGAAGGGTACAAGAGAGTTTCTATGCATATGTAGGACTTGCAAACAACCCATCCTATATCATTCTCACAGGTACAATGCAGCTCAATGCTCTGCTTTCCATGTCTCCAAACAGAGCTGCCAAATCTCTGGAAATCTTAAATTTTATAACTGTGAAAGCAGTCACAAATTTGATGGCCGGTTCATGCAGTCAAAGTGAAGTTGCTGCCTTCAGAAATCCTGTGGCCTTTGAGATGGAAATCTCCATGTACGTTCTGTGGAAGATATTTTGCCAGCCCTTCTGGAAAGGAGGCACGTTCATTTTCACTGAATCGTTGGTAGGCGAAGCTAAACCCTGAAGCTGTGACTTGGCATAACTCTTTCAGCTGACAGATAGGAATGCTGCACTGTCAACTTTATAGTTGTAAATGACACTTGAGTATTGAGGGAGGAAAAAATTTATATTTCGCCTCAACAATTTTCTGCTGTTTCCTTGTGAATGGCAACAACGTGATCTTCTGAAGATGGAAAAAGTGTTAACACTTAACCACAATGAATTGGGGCTTGTCTGCTTTCTGCACACTTTGCATCACATCACTGCATTTCACTTTGGGTGGCAGAATTTTTTTCTTTTCCAGAATAAAACCTAGGTTGGGTTAATTCAAATTTTGGTGATTCTGGTTCTGTGGATTCTAGTAATATTTTATTCTTAAGAACAAAATAAAAAAGAAAAAATCAATCTTCACACAAAAACACTTGTTTCTGGATGCTCTCTTTGCTTCACCCACTTTCTAGATGTGTGAAAGGAATTAATGAGGCACAGACCACAAGCTGATGTTTGTAGTTGTTCAAGGGCTTTTATCTTTTGCTTAACTCAACTAAATAAGGACCATTAAATCTCTTCTAATTTCTTTTTTATCAAACTGCACTTAAATGAATTTTCTTATTTATCTGCAACTAACCATAAAATGTAATATTTTAACCATAACTCTGGTCAAAATAGCCATGAAACTTGCCAGTTTTGTCTCAGGCATATACAGTGTTTTAATAAAGGATGTTATCCTTCTAAAATACTTCTGGTTTCTATTCAATTTGCATGCATGAATTATTACACTGGTTTTGGTTATCAGTAAATTACCAAGTGGTTTATGCCAGTGATGGACATAAGAGCTGAGGCCCTCTATATTCCATGACCTAAAAGTCATTCTGTCAGAAATGCTTAACTGTTTTTACATTTTACGTGTGAATGACCTTTAAAAAAGGTGCTGAAATGACAGAGCTAAAAAATAAAACCCTATTAATCTTTCCTGGTGATTTTATCACAGGCAAGAGATAGCAAAGGTACAGCAAGCTTGCATAGCACTGTGATTGCAGAATGTGCAAAAGTATCACTGGAGGAATGTGCAAAGGGCAAATATCATCAGGGCAGGAATAGGTTCAGCTGTGGGTTTAGCCAAAACTGATGTTTTGAGCAAAGTCAAAATGCATAAAGCTTTTTCCAGACTAGCAGTACACAGACCTAGAAGGGAGTTAAAGGGTTTGAGTGCTGCTCCCCAGGTACTGGTGTGTTTATCTTTAAACCTTTCCTCTTTTTGAGCTCCTGAAATGCTCTTGATTCACTGATTTAAAGGTAGAAAATCAGATCCACCCACAGATGTCACATCAGTTAGAGTTTCTGACAGGTGGAGAATTAAGCCTCCCTTTCAGGTCTTTCTGGCTGGATTCTGGCAACATGGCAGTGTGAAACATCGCTGTTCTGAAGGGCTTATGCTAGCCCAAATCTCCAATGTGAGGTCCGTCTGTCAGACAGAAAATGCATGGTGTTGGTGTCATCAACCCAGGCTTTGAATAGCCAGTGGGAAACTGAAAGTGCTAAAGGAAATTTTCCTTTTTCATTAAGATCTTTGATCACTGAAAAACACAGGTGTCGGCAAAGAACTTCACAGTGCTGGGCACATTGTTCTCTCATCCTGTCTCTTCTTGCTATTTAAATGTGTGTTACACTAAAGTGTACTAAAGTCAGGCTTTTCACATTTTTTTCCTACCACTTGAGTCATCTTGCTAGACTTCAATGGGCTGTAGGAAGCTGGCTGTTTTCTAACTGAGCAATGCAGGTTCGGATGGTCAGCCTTGACATGAAAATGTTTGTATTTGATACCTGACATAGACCAACAATCCAAAACAGGTGGGGAAAATAAGTGATGGGATAAAACCTAACTAAAAATGTTCCAACAGTGTAGGTTTACAAAGGATGTGTTGACAGAGCTGAAAATTTGAGAAGAGATGCTTTTCTTCTTTCCTCCAGTTCTTTCACCTATGACAACCAAGGAAATATAAAAGTCATTTAGTGATAATGATTTTAGTTTAAAACAGCTAGCTAAAGAAATTTATACAAAAACATTGTATAAATTTGTAGTAACTGGAGGGCTCGGTTGGAGAAGTGCACTGACTTTCACTCGGGTCCCTTTAGCTGGCACTGATCTTACACAGGACCTGGGTGTCTTTGAAGAACTGCCTCCCCTAAGAGTCCCTTGCTGCTGGCACTTTATAAATAGATGTATACTTATTTTTACACAGATATTTGTTTTGATCAGTTTCTACACAACATTGAGAAGTTCATATACTGTACCTACATGCAACACACACACATTTTAAATGGTAATTCTAATGCCATTGAAATGTTATTTATCTAGTGATTTTTGTGCTCCTCAGAAGAAATTTTGATATGTGGAGTACATTATATCTGGTTCCCACTATTTTTCTGCTGATTATTAGCATTGCTTAGTACCTCTGTTTCATGGGATTGGAGACCAATTTTCATTCCTAAAAAGTCAATGCCTTCTAATTTGCTGTGTGAGTGCATTGTAGTAAGATATGCAATGGAGAACTCTGATGGATGATGTATGAAAACTTGGACATTTGGTAATGTTAAAATAGCTCAAGGAGCTCTTATGTATAGTCTTGTGCTTCCTCCTTCTTCATTTTCTTGTTTACATATTTTATTTCACTTCGAGTTGAAACAGCAGGATGCAAAGTAACTTGAGGAAGAAGGAAAGGTATTAGTTTGTTTTATGGTTCATTGTTCTGCAGGGGAGAACTTGAAAATACAAAGTAGTACACAGCCAATGAAATGAAAGCTGTTAGAATTTTGTTGCTTTTTTCATCTAGAAAGGGAAGCTGAAACTGATTCATTAAAGAGAAAGCCAAAGAGAACAATGACAAACAGATAATGTCTTAAGTACTCTCAGAAATAGATATGGCATTTTCTGCTGAAGGAGATGATATGCTATTGAAAAAGACTAATAAATTTGTCTTAAAGTTTTTTGAGTCTTTTCCTCTCTGACTATATGTGCAATGCTTAGCCTGCAAAAGTCATATCTACTAATGTCTTGACTGTTCCTTAAGGATTAAAGCAAGGCAACTTGTAAGTCTAGGTCAAAAGATAATTTGATGCACCATCTGTAGTAAGATGCCCCTCTCCTAAAACAAAAAATAGAATATAACAATGCTTAATGCTTGGAACAGATCCATAGCTGACACGCTTCCTGAATGCAATGCATTGAATGTAATCCAAGCTCTTTGTAACTTATGATTAAATATTTCTATCTGGTAGGTATTTTTACTGTACTTCTGACAGTTGTTCTTCATCCACTCCTTTGTCTTCTTTATGTAACCACTGCAGCATTTCTAATATATGTTGAAATGTGCAAAAAACAGTAATCTTCCATCTTTTACATAATTCTGAGTAAAAATCCATCATTATAAAATCTCCATTGGGAAGTTAAGTATCAGGTCTTCTAAATTTCCCAGAGGAAAATATATTTATCTTGAAAAAAAAATCATTTTTCACATAGCTCTTGAATGCATTAGACAACTTGAAGATATACAAACAAACTCAAACTAGTCCAAAACAAAATTCTAACAGCAATTCAAATAAATCAGTAGTTTCTAAATTTTCTTTGCTTGTGAAGTAAAAAGACTGCTTTATTTGCTTGAACCTTGATTGCAGTGAGATTAAATAACAAATGTTGAATTGAGTTGTAGAATATCTGGAAGCAGTGTCTCTGTCCTGAGAAACTCTTTAAGGATTTTCAAAAATGTCTCCTTAAGCTCCTTGTAGAGAGAGGAGGAAAGTTGCTTGCACCTCCTCCTCCTTATCCTCACCTGGCAACACTAATAGCAAGTTAATCAAAGCACCTACTTGGAGTGCAGGAGCAACAAGCCATTTAAAGAAGGCCATCTGGATTTTGCTGGGAAACCATGTCTGTTGTCAACCTCTCTCCAGCCCTTCTTTTTTTCATATCTCTCCCCTAGGTACCTCTGTTATTCAAGATAAAAAATACCTTGCTTGCTCTGTGTTATTAGAAATAATATGGTCAGCTGGACTAGGGAAGTGATCCTCCCTGTGTCCTTGGCACTGGTGAGGCCACACCTCAAGTTCTGTGTCCAGCTCTGGGCCCCTCATTATGAGAAGGACATTGAGGTGCTGGAGAGTATCCAGAGAAGGGCAACTGGAACTGGTGAAGGGTCTGGAACACAAGTCCTGTGAGATACAGCAGAGGGAGATGGGGTTGTTTAGCCTGGAGGAAAGGAGGATCAGGGAGACCTTATCACTCTCTACAACCACCTGAATGGAGGGTGTAGCCAGGTGGGTGTTGGCTTCTCCCAGGCAAAAAGTGACAGGATAAGAGGACCTCTCAAGATGCACCAGGGGAGGTTTAGGTTGGACATTAGGGAGAATTTCTTCACAGAAAGAGAAATTGAACACTGGAATAGGCTGCCCTGGGGTTGGTGGAGCCACTGTTCTTACAGGTGTTTAAGGAAAGGCTGGATGTAGCACTCAGTGCCATGGTCTAGGTGACATGGTGGCATCAGGGCATAGGTTGGACTTAATAATCTCAGAGACCTTTCCCAACCTAATTGAATCTGTGATTCTTATCAATAGAATCATAGAATATCCTGGAGTGAGAAAGGACCCATAAAGGTCATCCGAGTCCATCTCCCCGCTCCTCACAAGACTACCTGAAATTAAACCATGTAATTGAGAGCATCATCCAGATACTCCTTGAACTCTGAGAGGTTTGGGACCCTGTCCACTTCCCTGGGTAGCCTGTTCCAGTGACCAACTACCTTCTCTGTGAAGAACCACTTCCTCATGTTCCATTTGAACTTTTCCTGACACAGCTTCATTCCATTTCCTTGGACCCCATCACAGGTCACCAGAGAGAGGAGAGGAGAGCAGCACCTCCCCCTCCCCTGCCCCCAGTGAGGAAGTTGTAGGCTGAGATGAGGTCATCCCTCAGCGTTCTCTTCCCCAAGCTGAACAAGGCAAGTAACCTCAGACACTCCTCTTAAGTCTTGCCCCTTCACCATCTTGCTCATCCTCCAGCAGTGTGATGTCCTTATACTGCACCATCCAAATCTGCACACAGTACCAAGGTGGGGCTGCAGCAGCACAGAATAGAGCAGATCAGTCACATTCCTTGGCCAGTTGACAATGCCTGATGCACCCCAGCATGTGTCTGGCTCTTTTGGCTACTCTGGCCTGTGGGACCTGCTGCTGAAGGTCATATTCCATTTGCCATGAACCAGAACCTTCAGATCCCTTCCTGCAGGGCTGTTCTCCAGCCTCTTTCATCTCAATTCGTATATACAACCAAGATTATCCCATCCCATGTGAGGAATCCAGAACTTGCCCAGTTTCTGTACAGCAGATGATTGCTGAGCTTGCCAGTTTACCTGTATCTCTCTGTAAGGTCTTTCTACCCTCAAGGGAATCCACAGCTCCTCTTAGTCTAGTATAATCAGCAAAATACTTAATGTTCCTTCAATCTGTGTGTGCAGATCATTTATAACAAAAGCTTTAAAGAGCACTGGCCCTAAAACTGATCCTTGGGTGACTGGCCACTAGCCTGGTTTGTGCCCAACTCATGAGCCTGTTGCTCACCCATGGCATCATGTATTTATCCAGCTGTGCGCTGCACATTTTGTCCTGAAGGATACAATAAGAGTATCAAAAGCTTTACTCGAATCAAAAAAACTTCACGTCTTCTAGTTTCCCTTGGTCAACTAGATGGGCCATCTTGTCATAAAAGGAAATTAAGTTACTTAAGAAGGATATTCCCTTCATGTGTCCCTGCTGGCTGTGATCAGTGAAGCTCATTTCTTTTGTATTAAAGAAACCCAGTGTTTCATAGAATAGGTTCTACTTGAGGGTTTTAGGCTTGATGCTTTGACTTGAGCTTTGCAGGATAGAGGCAAGGTCATGTAAAATGTACCTTCAGAACACTGAGAAAGGTCCCTATCTGGAAGTGTTTTTGCTTTCTTTTTCATCCCTGTTCGGATAATTAGGCACTTGAAAAACAACTTTGGAGAAATATTTAATCATAATTTGCTGGTGAACTCAAGGAATTAATATCTAGCATGAATGGTTATTACTACTGTGGAATTTCTTAAGTCGGAAGCTGAGCATTTTTTTCTCAGTTGGATAATGGAGATGCTCTGCTGCAGTAATCAAGAGACAAACTTTCCCATTATCAGAACACTTAGGGGATATTAATCTGTTTCTTTATTATGTTCATTAGTCAATGGAAGTCTTAGCTAACTTATTTTTTCATTTTTGTTCAGACAAGTGTATATATACCTATCTTTTCCATCTTCTATAAAATCTCTCCACACTAGAAATAAAACTCTTCTGGTAATGCTTATCATTACATGAGTTAACAAATCCCTCCTCTGTAGGCGCACCCTAGAGCATCAGAACTTCAAATGAGATTTTTTTTTTTGGCTCAAAATGGCCTGCAGTGTAATGTTCCATTATGGCCAGACCAGAAAGTTATGGTTCACTTTAAGACCTTTGTTACTGGTGGCAGTGAGTGAATTTGTTCAAAATTAGTCTTTCTTGCAGTATTTTCCCCCCAACAGTTCAGCCCTTTGGACTGGTACATATATTGAAAATATAACAATGATCATCACTTCTAAAAAATATCCCATTAGTGCACATCAACAACTCTATTTACGTGGCCTGGGTCTAGGGAGTTACTCTGCATGTGTGTGCACTGTAAATAAATAAATTAAATAAAAAAGATTATTGTTTTACTTTTTTAGCAGTGCCTTGGTTAAAATAGGCAACAAATTGGAAACTTCCCAGATAGCCATCAATCAGCAACCTACTAAAATTGATTTAAGGGTATAGAGGCTGTGGGAGTGTCCTTAATACATCGTATTACCATGACATGAAGAAGACCTGCCTGCCTTCTCAAGCATTTCTTGTAGGGGAGTCCTAGACAAATCATCTCTTATTTTTCATTGAGTAAGTCTGTGAGATAATGATAATGTATTGATCATAGAGTCATAGAATTGTAGAATGGTTTGGGTTGGAAGGGACCTTAAAGATTATGCAGTTCCAATGTCCCTACCATGGCCAGGGACACCTTCCACTAGGCCCATCCAAGGTGACCTTGAACACTTTCAGGGATGGAGCCTCCACAACTTCTCTGGGTAACCTTTTCTAGTGTCTCACCACCCTAACAGTAAATATTTTTTTCCCTAATATCTAATGTAAACCTATTCTTCTTCAGCTGGAAGCCATTCCCCCTTGTCCTGTCACTTGATCCACGGCTCGTGTTGGGCACTAACTTTTTTACCCTCTACACTTCACATTCACCTGTGGGGAAAGGCGGAAAAATCTACACAGAAAACCTCCCAACAACAAAACAAAACAACTGAAATAATCTTTTTGTCAAGGTCACTTAATAAGGATCCTTGGGCTGTTACTTCAACAGTATAAGGATTACCTGTTCATTCTATAGTTCCTCAGTTGTAGGATCAAGCCTGAGACTTACCTGAGCACCTGTAGCATGAACTTCAGACTACAGAAGCTTTCTGTTCCAAAACAGAAAATTTTACTTCTTTCTAATGACAAAACATACACCATTTTTCTCCTTCAAAGTATTGTTCTGCCCTTGCATTCTCCTGTGTTCTATTCCTGAAGAGTTGCTGTGACTTATACTTGAAGAGTACCTGGGTAAATTGAACATTTTAGGGATGCAAAAAAAATTTTAAAGGGTATACTACTATTCATTTGCAAGTTGCAAAAAGAATATAATATCCAGAAGTATTTGATTCTATAATATACTCAAAAAGCTCAAATGTACTCAATATAAGCTAAAAAAAAATGGAGCATGTCCATTAACTCTTTGATGTTAGTACTACAAAGCTGGCTCTTGGTTTAACAAAATAAATGTAACTTAGTCATGCTTTTAATCCAGGCACTCTTCATCCTGTTGAGTGAGAGAGGCTTTAGCAGAAAAAGACCTGATATGTTCAGTGTTCAGCTGGGTCATTTAATTAATGTTTTCAAAAGTTTGTCAGTTCCAATTTACTTGCATCAAAAGCCCCGTATAAAAATGACCTGGTGCAAAATTTTAGATAGATGAGGGGGAAAAAAAATAATCAATATTGCAGCTTGCAATTTAATTTTTGCTATAAGAGTCATCTTGGAAAGATCTCAAATAAATCAGACAGGTTTTTATGCATTAATCCCTTTTACCCTATGCATATTAATCCAAATCACAAAAGTTTCTGTCCTAAAGAGAGTCACTTTTTGAAATTAACTGGATTAGGAAGAGACTGCAGCAGTCATATGCTTTATGCCACTCTTGACAGTGGATGCAATGTAGATCTGTAGAAGTCAAAAACATACATTCCTCATCCTCCAATTCTTCTTTGCCCATCTCTTTGCACGCTTCTTCCACAAAACAGAAGAGCTCTACCCACATGACAGGTGAGGAAGGGTTAGAAATGCTAAGCAACAGGAGGCTTACATTGCAAGGATAACCTGTTCACCTCTCAGTCTTTTGCTGCAGAAAGTTACCAGAACTTGGGCCCAAGGAGGTCATAGTCTGATTTTGTTTATACCAGTTCTGCTCCTCTAGTCCACTTGCACTGTTACTGTTTCTGTGTCTTAAGAGAGGAGCCCATTTTACACAGATCCTCTCAAAGAAAATCAAAGCTGCAGAAGGCGACTTTCACAGGAAGATGGCCAAAAAGTGCTCCCCTCATCTTCGACTTACAGAGCTGGCACTCTGAGCTCATACAAGGTGATATTGGGGGACAATTTGTCTACCATCCTCAGACCCAGACCCACATGCACATTGATTTAGGACAAACATAATTAAAGTCATCTCAATGGTCTACAGTGCAAGTTATAATAACAACCACCTTGTATATTTAACTTTAGCCTGGAACTTCACAAACAAAGCTGATTCTGCTGCTGAGGTTTCTGACAATCCTAGGATAGAGAGAAACCTCTTGGTGACCAATAAACCTGAAAGTTTTCATGTGCAATTATGCATCTTCCATTGCAATGTTCATTTCAATTTCTTTTATGTGTTCCCATAAATAGCAATGGTATTCATGTTTTTTAAAAGGGACAAATACTTGTTTGATATACTGTATTTGGGATTGAGTGAAAATTTGTAAGCCTTGATTTTCAGGTGAATGACACTGTTTTCTCTTTTATAGAATTACAACTTATGGAATCTTTTCTTTTCATAAAAAACCTGAAAATAGATCATCCAAATTCTCCATTACAACACTGTACATGCCCTTCAGATATTGAAAAACTGAGATGTGTCATTTAAGTACAGCAGACAAAATAATATGCACATCAATCAGTGACTGGAAACAGTGTCCAAAATGTTATTTATTGCAAGTTTTCATCAAATATGCATTATTCTAATGATTGATACATTACAAAGACAGACACTTTGGAGAAAAATTATATGGAAGTAGACTAAAAAAGATTGCAGTCGACTTGGTGGGGAAATGTGGCTTAATTTAAAAATCATATAATTGTTATGGAAAGAGCCATATAAATCAAACTTGTCAATGTTGACAAGGTTTTTATCAAAATTTCTAGCTCTCTATAGTCTCCCAAAAATTACCTAATGAGTATGTATAATAAAGTCAATTTCCAAGCTGTTGCACTAGGAATAATGATATAAGTTTTTCTTTCTCTTTTATATTAGGAAAGTTTTATCTGTTTTATGTGGATGACTTTGGTATGAAAAGGGAAAAGTGCGTTAATAGGAAAAAATATCCATTCTGCCTATAAATTTTCATACAGTACATTGTCCTAGGCACCGTTCAGTGTATAAACTGAGTGGAAGTTTTTCTGATTTTGGGGATTTTTTTTAATGTCTTTTTTCTTTCTTGGTTCTGGTATGAATTTGTAACAACTTTAATGGAAAATAGCGACAGGTATTAGGGCTCAGCTCTCACCTTCCATCCCTTTCCATCCCTACCTCCCCACCTCACACAGATGCACACAAACATATGCACACAATACCCATTTATTCCATTTTCCTCCCTCATTTTACAACAAATTCTGTGAGTTATTTAGTAATTGTGCTTCTGGTTTGCTCTCACATTCCTTTTTCATAGATGAAGCTGTATGTATACTGCTGTTCGTGTAAAATTGTCAAAAAGCTGATGAGGTTTTGGAATCAGGAGGCTGTATTTTAGTGTCTCTGCAGGCTAGTTAAGGGCAAGATTTGAAAGAGTAGAGAGTAGCATAAGGAAAATCCAAAGCCTAAAGACTGAGTTAACTGAAGAGAAAGCAAGCCTGAAGACATTATTGCTATTAGCAGCAGCATCTTCTAGTAACAGGGTGCCTTAACTTTACAGAGTGACTTGCCAATGACGTGTACTCCTTTTTTTCTTTTTTTTAAAGAATTTGATTCCAGAGACTTAGAGACTCTGTTGTAGACGGTATTTTCCAATAACACTCACCAAAAAAAGTAGCACTAATGGGAAGATGGAGAAGGAAGAAGATAAATTTGTGGGAAAAAGAGCTTGCATCTGACAGTGTGACAGTGTGACAACCAACATTTCTTGGAGTTTAACTTTTAAATAGAGGGCTTGTGTGCCAGTTCCCTAAAATTGAAAATGGATCCAGAGGAAATGATTTCCCAGAGAACAAGGCAGCCACTTTGGGCAGACTGGACAAAAGCCATCCACACAGCTGCCTGTGGCTCCAGCCAATTGCTGGTCTGCATGCTTCTAGGGGAGTCCTGTATCTTCCACAGAGCAAAGAGCATATGGACCTTTCCACTACTGACTCAGACAGAGGAGGAGGAAAAAGTGGTAGCAAAACACTGGTGTTTGCTTTGCTTAATTACAGTGGTCATGAGAACTTTAAATGCTAAGTAATTGTGCATAAAAAAAGGCAAGAGGGATTTTTACAGGAAGCTTGATATTCGTCGTTACCCTGTAGCATGGGAACATATTTTGCACAAGACTGTCTGATTTTATCCAATGAGCATTTCAGAATGTCTCCTATTCCTGTCCTCTGAGTAAACTCTAAGCCACATAAGCTGCAGCAATCTGTGCAGGGCCAACAGGAAAAAGCAGTGTTCATTTTTCTTCAGCTCTTACCTTACCTGAAGCTGTTCAGAACTGGGAAAACAATATCACAGTGATATTTTTATTGCTGGTCAAAAATAGTTTACTAGACAGAAAAGGAAGAAAAGCTTTGCAAGCCTGGCATGGAGCCTTTACTGTGCAGCTTTTTCTGGCACAGGGTATAAACAGAACTGTTCACCATAGACCAGTCTAATACCAAGGTTCCTTTGGAAATACACAGAATCTCTACTGATCACTAAAACATAAGAAAGAGTATTGTAATGCCAAACAACAGAGGTGACTTGCATAATGCTGTCTAAATAAAGGAAATAGCTGAATTTTCAGCTCTTAGAGATGCCTAGATCACATAGAAACTTGAACATTCAGGCCAATCCTTTTCATTTTGAATGATGCAATGAAGCATCACCCTCTAGTTACAGAATATAGATATTGGGGATGTTTTGTTTGGTTAGTTAGTTGCTTTTGTCTTTTGGTTGGTTGGTTGGTTGGTTGGGTTTTTTTTTGTTTTGGTGGGGGTTTGTTTGTTTGTTTGTTTCTAAACCTGTTCCTAACCCTTCTTATTTTATGAATTGTGTTTGTATGGAAAGAACACAAATACTGGAGGAAATTTTTTCCGTTTTTTGTCAATGAACACCAAATTGTTCCTGTAAAGCCCAAATCTTAAGAAAACAGGAAACCTACCCCATATTTCTAGACATGGCTGCACAGAAGAGTTAATAAGTCAGTAGTGGTACAATTAGTAAATATTAAGTCCACAACTATGATCACAACATTGCAATCTTGTTAGGTGTGCTTTTACAATATAATATTTTTGCATTAGCATATGGAATCTACATATTTCTTTTGCAGGCCTCATTTCTCCTCCAAAGCAGAGAATAATAAAGTAGTTCTCCATAGCAGGCTGGAGTTAGATTATGATCTTTTTATATGCATAAGCTTTTCACCTTTAAAGTAGAATTAGACTATGACCATGTAGAGGATTTTGCTCTATGTAAAGGAATTGTAACATATTTCATATTATAAAAATAATGAGTTAGGCTTTGACATCTAGAAATGAGGTTTGGTGGAAGAATTACTTCTTGCTTTACTCACTTTTTTCCTTCTTTCTCTGCACAGTTATCTCACACATCTGACCCAGCCCTTCTCTCTAGTCTCCTCGGTGTGGTTGCTTAAAAATAGAGAACCACTGCAACAACCAAAATTTTCCACCAGTGGGAATCTTCCTGCTGGCCCCATAAGTATGGTATTAGCATGTTTCTCCATGGGCATGATGTGCAGCAGAAGGCTGTGAGGGAAATGGCTTTGAGGCAGTGTTGGCATGCACGTAGGGGACGGGAGTTTGTGAGGCTGCTGTGCCCCGCGTTTCCAGTCCAGCACCTGGAGCTGCAGGAAGAGGATTGAGCAAGGAGTTTGAGGAAGAGCTGCAAGGTAGTAAAGTGCAGTGAAACCAAGGACTTGAATTTGACATCTGCAAGAACTGTTAGAGTTGATGGCAAAGTCAGGCTGAAGTTTGGTCTTCAGCAAGAGAAGAAGGAGAAGAAGAAATAGGGAGTACTTTTCCCAAGATAACAAGTTTGTGTTAGCTATCAGGATGCAAAATCTTATGCAAACAAGATTTCCATAGTTTCTTCCACAATTTCAAAGCCAAATTATACACCCTCTCCTCACATGTTCTTCTTGCTTAGATTACAACACAAGAAAAAAAATTGCCATTATATTTGTTTGTCTGGAGCTTTAACTGCCAGATGTAGCTTATATACACCAACAAAATGTATTGTTGGAAAAATAACCCCATGAGATTTTTATTGGGTTTTAGTCCTATTGAAGGAAGAACACAGTTTCATTACCCCTGGAAAAAAACTGCCATATCTATTTTTGTGTTTCTCATGTAATAATAAGATCAATTAAGTGGACACATTTATCATCCTGCCTTACTGTGCTGCCTTCTGTTCTTCTCTCTACTATTTCCCCTACCTAGCTTGTAGCAAAATCTTCCTGAATTTCTTTCAACTGGATGAGTAATCAAACGTTTCTTGCTGGCCTATTTTTCAGTCCTCTCCTCCTTCCAAATCATTTGTGAACAGTGACCTGTCCAGCAAAAAGCGTCTGTCTTCTTTCAGGGGAAAATTGTGTGAGATGAACTGTTGTCTAGTATAATGGTAAAACAAATATAATACTCATGCACAAGTACTACAGCCATAGACAGAAATGTCTATGAAATTATATATATACAATTCAGCCATCCTCAGTACAATGAAGGATGATGTCTGTAGGACTTTTTCTTAAACTTCACCTAGTCTCAGTTTTTACTTTCTCAAGCCGTGGAATTTGTCCCATTTCCTCTGGGAAATAACTTCTATCTTAATGGATCCTGCTCTTTTTCCTACTTAAATGTAGGCTTTTTTTTACTGCATATCAATGCTATTAATTGATGGTCACTTCCCATCTTAATCATTTCCATTTGTTAAATATTATTGCAATCCTGAAAATACAGAGGTTGAGAAGCTCTGAGCTCAATGCACCATCTCAGCTAATTTGAATTGTGCCCAGATTTCAAACCTTATCTTCTAAATACCAGTGGATGGCTTTAGAAACAGAAGCTCTGATTTTTTGGAGAAACTGGCACAGGATGGGCTAGGTCTAGGAAGTCTAAAACCTTTGATAAAGTCATGCTGTAAGCTTCAGTGAAGTGTCCTAAATCCAAACCCACATTAGCAAATTTGGGTCAGAACTACTCTAAGCATAGTTTATTAATGTCGAGAAATAGATATTAAAATCCTCTGTATTATCTTGGCTGATTTCTACAAAGGCTTTGAATTCAAAATGCTGTTATGGGAGTGTGTGCCAATTTTGTCCTTAATTAACCCATTAAGCCTTGTCCTGCGGTCAGTGGATTAGACAAATATAACCAGAGCACACTTACCCTGCAGAAAAGAGGAAGACTTGCTACTCTTACTACATTCATGTTCTGGTTTGATATTCCCAAAACTATTGTTCTCCTTTGGAAAGTGATGAGCGTTTCCTAAGTTTAAGACTTTGGGCTGGATTCTACAGTAGAAAAAACTGTCATAAAGTCTGCTTATTCCAGTCAAGATACAGACCTGATTTATAGGCAGCCTTGATCTATAGCTATTGGCCTTTTTGACTGGGAAATTTGGTCTCAAGTGTATGAGTTGAAAAATAGTATTAACAAGACCTGAAATAAAACTCCATCTTCCCAATCTCTCACAGAGAGCACCATAATTCTAATTAAATGTCTCTGAAGAATTAGAAAAAAAAACTGTTTAAGGTTGCAAATGTCTTTTAATTGTGCTTTCTGTTCCTGTGGGAGAATTCCAGCTGAACAAGAGCCTTGTGAGAAAGCTCAAGCAACCGATCACTTTAACCACACTGGAACTAAATTAAGCATCTGAAGATCTCATTTTGCTCCCTCTACAAATGCTTGTGTTTAAGATGTCAAAGCTGCACCTTAACTATAAAGGAAGAGAGGCTTCTGAGATAAACAAGAGTTTTGGGAAAGAAAAACAAAAGTCATTTATCTCTCAGATTGGGACAATTTGCCATGCTCCTGCTACTACGAGAAATATTCTTCACACCAGGTCTTCTCATGAGATTATCCACAGAGAGAGGACAGTGTTTCCCACCATGCCAGAAAGTAAAAAACATCCAACAAATATCAAAACAACCCTCCCTGAGGCCTTGGGATGAATTTTTTGGGAATCCTATGATGGTGAGAATGAGGCTGGAGGGAAGGAGGAGGCGATTTAGAAGAGAAATTATTTTTTTAATAGAAAATCTCTTTTCTTGGAAGCATATATAGATCTGGGATGCAAGATTCCACTCTTGCTAATGCTTACCTTGTCGCTAACAAATGAAGCTCGCTGCTTGCAACCAGGAATTTTCAAATATAAACACTATAGGCAAGCTGCTGAACAGCCCTGTGTGAACAGCCTGCTGCCAGGGCTGCTGCTGCTGGAACTGGGGCTTGGAGACCTCTTAAATGTGTGTCACTGTCTTTCTGCGCTCCCCTGTGTGCCCATTCTTTTTTGTGATGACCAGCTACCTTGAGTATTGCAAATTTACTTGGGGGTGTATAACCTGTCATAGCTTTTAAGATTTCATGCTGCCTTGGAAATGTTTCAGCAAGCAACATAGGACACATGTATCCAGCAACTTAGGACACATTTGACCTACCTCACCAGATTCCTACTTGTGCTGCTCTTGTAAAGAGGCTGCTGGTAGGTTTATATTTGCTATTTGAGTACTCACAATTGTACTGAAATTTTTATGGTCATGCAAATGAAGGAAGATTGAGATCCATTTTCTTGATTACCCCTGCTGTGAGCTCACAAGAGCTAAGATATCTTGCTTACTTGCCATAATCTTAAAGCTCATGAAAAAAAGCTCACAGTCTGCATAAATTAGATGTACTAAATAGAAAGGGCTAATAAGGCCTGAGGGCTTGCTGCTCAGCATGGAGTTCAGCCATGTGAGCTTTCCAACACTGAGCTTAAGATATAAGCTCCATATCCTGTACTGCAGTGTGGTTGCTTGAGAATCTCTCCTTTTCTTTCTCCTGAAGAGCATTTCCTGATGCAAATGTGCTCTGATAGCTGGGAGTGTCTAACCTTTATTTCCTCAGTAACAGACCCCAGAACTCTGATTTGCATGTATGAATCATTACTGGATAGCCATTGCTCTGCTGCCTGCTTAGATTCCTTAAAGCAGGCCTTCATTTGTAGCTGGTGCCAGCTGACTTAATTCCAGCATGAAGTTTACTTGAGTCCCATTCACTGAGGAGCTGACCCCACCTGCTCTCTGCCAAAGGAGGCCATGGCTATGACTACAATGAGAAGAGATGTAATTCTTTCTTACTTCCAAATTATTCTTACATGCTGTAAAAAAAAAGACATATGTCCAAAAGCATCGGTTTTATCAACAAAGGCTCTGCAGATCAGTTATCACCCCAGTGCATTAAAGGGGAAAAAAAGTGATTTCTGCAGAGTGCAGCCATAACTGTTGTCTCTGTGTGGTTAGAGAACAAATTACTAATGCCAGGATGCATCAGTGATCTATCTTAAATGTGTCGATGAACATGAGGTATGCTTTGTATTACACATTCAAGAAACAGAAATGGGATTGCCCAAAAGGGACATGATGCTGCTCCTTTCTCACCTTGAAAAAGTTAGTTTTGCAAAGAATTTTACAATCTGAGTGCTCCACTATGATAGCTTTTGCAGTATTGCACGTTTCCACCCTGCTCTATGTTTGAAAGCTTATTGCAATTACTACTATATTCCATATATATGTATAAACACACACACACACACACACACACACACATATATATATATATTCTATATATACAGAATAGCAACATGTCACTGCTGTGTTGATCTTGGGAATCTTGCTTAAATCCTGAGTGAACCAATGGCCATTGTAATATGACTGTTAATATTCATGCAGATGCTGGCTTGGTCTCAGGCAGCACAGAGAGGTGCCCACCACCTGCTTTCTGGAATGATGTTTACTTATGGATGCTGACTTCCTGACTCTTGTCTGGGAGACTCAGCTGTTTCATGGTTCCAGATATAAAGGTGATGCTTACACCATTCTTCTCTTTAAAGAAATTATCATTAACAATATTTAAGATTCATAGCACTCTGTTGTAAATGTTGATAGCTCTAGAGGCAATTTTCACTTCCTATTAATGTCAGGCATAAACCTGATGAATTTATTAACTGGATTTATGCAGTTTGTTGGTGATGACAAGAAAAATATTAAAGCTTTAGTTAACACCTTTTTTCATGAGTACAGAACAGGCTGAGCGTTTGATTTGTTTATTTGAACTTCAAGTCACTGCATATATGTATATATGTTTATATATATAAAAGTTTGCCTCTGTGTGGACTATGTGTTCTTAATGAGTATTAACAGCATTAATTTTGTATATTTTGATTTAATTTGACTGTGAAAGGCAAAGAAGGCCTTGTTTCAAGTTTTGGCAGTAGATTTCTGATGCTTGTTAAAAGAATCATGAGAAGCTTCATATCCCAGTTTTAATACCTCAAGTTATGCAAAAGCATTGAAAACCAAATGCCACACTTAGGGCAGGAGGATCCCTGGCAATACAGGCTGGTTATGGAGTTGCTTTGTAGGTGAAGAGTCCACTCCTGCAGAGTGCCCTGGCAGCTAGGGGCATGCTGGCCAGCCCCAGCCAGCACACAGCCTCCACATCCAGCAAAGGGTTCTTTCTCTTCACCAAGCACTGTGCCCAGTTTGGGGCACCTAGATAGACTTTTTCACCTTTAGAGTGAAAAACAGTGGGGAATTTAATTCTAATCTTCTGCTGCCAGAAGGGACATCACAGAGAATACCAAGCCATACTTCCCTCAGAGGGATGCAGCAAAAGGGCAAGAAGAAGCACTTAAAAGCTACAGTATTTGAAGATCTAAGTGGATGAAACAGGGAAGGGGGAGAGGGACATCCTGTTAAAGCCAGTCAAGCATTAGATCAGTGTCCAGCAAGTCATGGGATCTCCATCCTTTGAGATCTTCATAACTCAGCTCCCAAAGGTCATGGGAAACTTGATCTAGTTTTGAAATTAGCCCTACTTTGGGCAGAGGGCTGGACTAGATATTTCCAGGTGTCCTTTCCAACCACAATTCTTCTCTTATTTTGTGACTGCCCAATGTTTAGGAAAGGTTTTGGCATTTTTAAGTCTTCTTTTCTGGACATGCAGAGAATAACGTGCATGGGTCTGGGGTAAGATCCCTGGGTGATGTTAGGATTTAATCACTCACTAGCAGCAGTGGTGTTGCACCAGCAGCACTAAACTGGAGATCATAAGAGCAATGTCAGCCTTGGGTAGCCAAGTATTCATTGAAAAAGGGTCTTGTCTTTTACCTACAGGTTTTCTACTTCCTCCAAAGCTGTGTTCTCCAAGCCTGCCTTTGAACTTGCAATTTCTCACAGCAATTAACCAGACCTCTGAGTTGCCCTAGTTGTGGAAGTCCAGTGTGGAGAGATAAGAGACAATAGCTTGAACTGAAATTACTAATGCTCTTAGCAGGGCAAGGGGAAAATGACCAGCAATTGAAAATAAAGGCCATTTTATGTGGCCTAATCAGAGGATTATATTAGGAGAACATGCACTTGGCATGAAAATAAAACAGCAGTATTTTGTCCCTGGAAAATTCCAAGCCTCCCATCCAAAACAATGCATTTTTTCATGTGTGATTTCCAGTACCATAAACATCTGGTGAATTGAGGCTTGCTCAGTATATCAGTATGGAAAGAGCACAGACTATCAATCATCTGTTAAAAAAAACAAAAAAAGCAATTTAAAAAATTATAGTGTCTCTTTTCATTTGAAGGAACCTACAGTTCATTTTAATTTGAGAGGAGGAAGAGAGAAGAAATGGTTAGTAGAGTTATTTCAAATCCATTTTGGAAAATGAAAGATTTCAATGCTTTTACTGAAAAAAGAAAGTCACAAAAATTTTCTGGCATTTATATTCTTTCCACAAAATATTTTTAAAACATTTTTAAAAATAATTTTTCAATCACATACTATCTGAAAACTCTCTTATGCCATTTAATAAAGCACTAGTACAGCAATTTATTGAAATAAAATGTTTATTTACCTATAGTATCTGACAACAGAATTCACTTGGGTAAAATTTCAGTGTGATTTATCCCCTGAGCTTCACTAAATATTGCTGCAGCTGCATGTTTTAGGCCATTGAACAGCAAAGAAAAGAGAGACATTAATTGTATCTCTTACCATGGCCAAGACATACATTTACTAGATTACAGCAATCAAATAGCATGTATGTCCTTTTTTAAAAAAAAACCACCAAGTCTGTCTACCAAAAAATGCTTGTGTAGGGGATTGTGCACCATATATTTCCCTTCTAAAAGACCTTGTCATCCTTTATACCAGTTGTCATACTGTCAGCTCTAAGTTTGATTAATGTGGAGGAAAATAGAGGGGAAAGTAAGTAGAAGAAAGAAATTCTGTACGCAGATAATGGCTTTGGAGGGGGCAGGGGGTGTTGGCCACAGATACAGTGAGTGAGGATTTCAGAAAGAGAAGAATACTGAGTAAACGTGCTTGTTTACATCTAAAATATGTAGTTACTGCAGGATTAATCAGACCTGTCTTTTTCAGGAGCTAGCTGACTCAGACCAGTGGATTTGATATAGCTGTGTGTTTCACCATTTCTGTGGGCATTTAATTTCGTACAGTGACATCCCAAAATTTTTACCTCTTTGTCTTCGTCTGCTTCTAATTCTTTCATTTAGTCATGTCTAGTTAAGCCAAAAGTGGCCGGAAGCTAGAGAAAGAGATTAAATCACTTGGAACATTGACCAGTGTTCAACATCTTTAAATATACAGGCACTGTATATTCTAACAGCCTTCTGGCTTTGCCACATTACAGTCATTTCATCATTTCCCTGATATTGTTTATGTGTCACTTACTATAGCAAAGCAGTCTAACTAATTATCTTTCATTATTTTCCTTTCACTGCTAAAGAAAATCATTAGAAAAGGGGGGGAAAAATAGTTGTTTTCTTCTTTCTGTTTGTGACCTGGCATTTGTGTTTAAAGAAAACAGTTTCTGGATCCTTGTTTGGTCACTGATGGTGAAACCTTTACCAGAGAAGGAATGGCTTGACCAATGGGACTTTGTAGATCTGTATCATGCAGTGCAATCTTCTGGAAGGGTGTAGTTAAAGAGATTAACACCTTTGGCAGCACGCTTTCTAGAAATTATTATAGCAATGGGACTTTTCTGCATGTTATTGCAAGGTTATAAAATACAAAGTTTGTAAGTTTGATCCTGGTGTCATTTATGGCACCGCACCACTGCTAACAATTTCAGGAAAAAAAACCAGATGTGTGCTGGCATGAGTAAGAAGAGAATCAGTTCTGTCCATGAAGCTCTTGCCATTGTGTACTTAAAACTTTCTCAGCTGTCTTCAGGAACTCTCCCTCTGTAATTCAATGAGACACTCACCTGGGCTGGAAACTCTGAACAGAAAAGGTGATATTCAGCTCTCCTAACTTTTTACAGTCTAATAGAAGGCACATCATTAAGACTTTCTTTGTGATGAAGACCTACAAACCAGATTGAAAGAGGGAAAGGGATACAACCAGGCTTGCTAAAGATAAGCCGGGGGTTGGCACACCAATGTGTGAGGGATGGGCTGCGGGGAGATCATCCAGTCTGCCATATGGAGGGAGGGAATGGAGATCCATGCAGCAGAAAAGACAAAAATGTTTTTAGTGTGCTGGAAATCACAGAAATGTCTTAGAAACATCACATGGGAATTAGGGCTTCTCCTGCTTAATAGGTGGTGGGATCAACAAGATCCCAGCTGAAGAGCATCTACACCAATACACACAGCATGGACAACAAACAGGAAGAACTGATAGTCATGGTGCAGTAGGAAAATTATGGCACGGCTGCCATGACAGAGACATGACGGGACAAATCACACAACTGGAGTATTGCAATGGATATCTATAAACTCTTCAGAAGGAATCAGCAAGGAAGGAGAGTATGGAGAGTTTTGGTTGTCTGAAGCTAAATAATGGTGATGATAGCGATGAGTTTATGGGTGAGAATCAGAGAGAAAGCCAACAAGGCAGATAGCCAGGTGGGAGTTTGTTATGTACCATCCAACCATGATGAAGAGGCAATGAAAGATCCTATATGCAACTGGGAAAAGTTTCACAGTCCCTTTTTCTCAGCAGGAATTTCAACTTACCAGATGTCTGCTGAAAATACAATACAGTGGAGATTCTAGGAGTTTCCTGGAATGTGTGGAAGATAACTTCCTTACACAGCAGGTGAGTGCACCAAGTAAGGGAAGCAACCCACTGGAGCTGTACTTTGTGAACAGACAAGGGCTGGTGGGTGATGTGGTGGCCAGGAGCCATCTTGGACAGAGAGAGCATGAAATAGTAGAGTTTTCAGCTCTCAGGGAAATCAGGAGAGTCAGCAGAACTGCCATCTTGGGCTTCCAGAAGGCAGACCAACTTATTTAGGAGCATGGTTGATGGAGTTCCTTAAGAGGCAGTCCTGAGGGGCAGAGGAATTCAGGAAGGCTGGACATTCTTCAAGAAGCAAATTGTAAAGGCACAGGAGCAAGCCATCCCCATGTGCCCAAAGACAAGTTGTCATGGAAGAAGACTGTCCTGGCTGAACAGAGCTGCGACTGGAACTTAAATAAGGAAAAAGGAAAAAGAAAAAAAAAAAAAAAACCAAAAAAAAAATAATAAAAAAAAAAGCTTATGACCTTTAGAAGAATGGGCAGTCAGTTCAGGAGGAGAACTACAAGGGTATTGTGAGGTTATGCAGGGAGAAAATTATAAGGGCCAAAGCCCAGATAGAACTTAATGTGGCTACAGTTATAAAAGACAATAAAAGTGTCTCTATAAGTACGTTATCAACCAAAGAAGGGCTAAGGAGGATCTGCCTCCTTCATTGGATAGTGGAGGAGACTTACTGACAAAGGATGAGGAAGAGGCTGAGGTACTTAATGCATTTTTTTGACTCAGTCTTATGAGTAAGAGAAATTATTCTCAGGGTACCCAGCCCCGTGAACTGGAAAACAGGGATAGGGAGCAGAATAAAGTCACCATAATGCAAAGGTAAATGGTCAGTGACCATTGTAGCTGTTAAGCTATACAGACACAGGCAAGTCTAAAGGCCCCAACAGGATCTACCCAAGGGTTCTGAGGGAGCTGATGGACGAACTTGCAAAGACATTCACATTAATTTACTATCAGTCCTCATCAATCAAGGAGGTCCCAGCTGACTGGAAGTTTGCAAACATGACCCCCATCTACAAGAAGGGCCAGAAGAAGGTTCCAGGTCTTGTCAGTCTCTATGCCAGGAAGATTGTGGAGCAGATCATCCTGAGTGCCATCATATAGCATGTGCAGGACCACCTGGGGATCAGGCCCAGTCAGCAACACTACAGGCTTGGGGAAGACTCCCTGGAAATCTCTGAACGGAAAAGGGAGTGTTGGCTGACAGCTGAATGAACATGAGCTCTCAGTTGCATCAGAAATAGTGTGGCCAGAAGGAGCAGGACAATGACCATCCCTCTATACTCAGCACTGGTGAGGCCACACTTTGGATCCTAAGTCCAGTTCTGGGCCCCTCACTACAAGGAGGAGATTGAGGTGCTGGAGCAGGTCCAGAGAAGGGCAACAAAGGTGGTGAAGGGTCCAGAGCACAAGTTTTATGAGGAGCAGCTGAGGGAGCTGGGGTTGTTTAGACTGGAGAAACGGAGAACTTATCACTCTCTACACACTGTCTGAAAAGGAGGTTGTAGCAAGGTGGAGGTCGGCCTCTTCTCTCAGGTAACAAGCAATTGGAAGAAAGGAAATGGTCTCATGTTGCAGCAGGGGACATTTAGATTGAGTATTAGAAAAATTTCTTCATGAGAAGTGTTATCAAGCATTGGGACAGGCTGCTCAGGGAAGTAGAGCCACTATGCTTGAAGATATTTAAAAGACATGTACATGTGGCATTTAGGGACATGGTTTAGTGATGGACTTGGCAGTGCTGGGTTAATGGTTGGACATATGATCTGAATGACTCTGTGAAAATCATGGAGTGGTTTCCATACAAGGAACTATTTAATAGCTTAGAATTCTTCAGCCTGGAAAACAGGACAGCTGGTTCAGGCTGAGACAGCTGATTAATGTGAGAGTAAACATCTATAAAATTGCAGACTGGATATGTATGGTTGACTGCTCAATATCTTCCAACATATGACCTAGGGGGGATTAAATAAAAACACCAAGTTCAAAACAGACAGAAGAAGGTGGCTCTCAGCATGTCAGGTTAGCTGGACAATTCTTTGCCACAGCAGTTGTGGTAGCTAAATGTTGGCCTGTGTTCAAAAAGAGAAAAAGTTTATGGAAGGCAAAAATTTACATAAGTAAAAAGCTATACATGTTTTCAGATAATCTGTAGCTACAAGCTGTTGAAGGCTGAAAGAATATTTCAGAAAGCAACAGGCAATTTCATTATTTTTATACTCTGAGGGTTTTGTTTTGACTACAGTGGCAAATACACTGGGGCTGGGTGTGGCATTTTTCTGATCTATGCCTGTGTGTATATTCTTGTCAGGGATATGTATTTACTACTAGTCAATGGATGTGTTACAGAAGTTTTGTTATGAAGATATGGAATTGGAGCTGTCATATGCTTTTTCTTATCAGGCAAAGTAAGAGGCATGTGAGAAAATACACAGTTGTGTTTTGCTCTCCAGTCCTACTCTAAGATATTTAACCTATTTATTTACTAAAAAAAAAAAAATTGTCTTTATTTATCCTTTATATATGTGCCTACTATATAGTAAAGAACAGAAACATATTTGCAAGGACTTGATGAGATCTGATAACAAGAAGTTGATATAGGTGAAATGAATATCCTAAAAGAGCTATGGAATTTTTTGTGGAGGTAACTAAACTACGACATTCCTATTTTTTTAACATAGTGAATCTCTATTAAGTAAATTTTAAAATAAAGGCTGGGCATTTTTTGAAAAGTTGCAATGCTACTCAACTGGAAGTTAAATTTTTGATATAGGGGTTTTTAATGCAGAGTTCCTTGTGTGTATCAGCAGACTATCAGACCATTTTTGGCTTTAAAAATCAATGAAATGACTGCTAAGAGGCAAAATTAGTTTCAGTTCTCAGAAAAGACTTAGAGGCATAAGAAGATCAAGTGATGAACCCAAGTTTGTTTTGGGACAGACTCTACCTTCCTGACAATAATTCAGTGCTTTGTCTAGATTAGGTATCCTCTTGTGAAGAGCTTCATGGGTCTGTAAGAAGTTCTACAATGAAGGCATGACTAAAGCATATACTTTGCTTTTCAGACAATGCAAGGAAGCATAATATTCTCAGTGCGGATACAGAGATTTATACCGACCAAAGAACTGGTTTACAAAATCTGTCAAGGACACTGTGGTAAAAAGGCATCATTCTAAATTGTAATTGTTTTCTGTGTGAATTTGTAATAAGTAATCTACAACCAGGCTGAGACAGCATTATCTCTGATTTTGTGAGCTAATCTCCAATCTGTAAAACATGCTCTGTTTGGATTATCTACAGGGTGCACATTTGTCAGTGAATTTGTTTTCTTTGAGTAATGGGAATACATTCAAGGAAATTAATTTGCAAACAGATACAGTTGCTGCTGGATGAATGGGTTCTCTCTTTGCACTTGAAGTGCCGTGTTGTTGGTATCGGCTGCTGGCCTGCGCAGGGATCTTTGGAGTGCTTGCCAGAAATTTTCCTATAATATTCTCAGGAAACTTACCTGACAGCTTTGTAGTCTGAGAAGTAGATACCCCCTGCCTGCCACCTCAGAGCTTAACTAGTTTGAGTTAGAGGAGGGGAGAGAAATGTCACACAGTAGCATATTTCTTTTAATGCACCTGCAGACTGTAGCATCTATGTGACTGCCAGCAATAATTTGTCCCCATCATGCTTTTTTTCATTTCATGCCTTTCCAAGGTCCCAGTGTGGAAATGCAGCACAGAGCTGGTTATGACCCAACTGATTTTATTTCACAGCATTGGCTCCAGTATGGTTGGTTTTGTGTTTATACTCTAGGCAAACTGGAAACCATGCATCTCTCAGAGTCTGGGGTTGAGCACAAATAATGACCAGACATTTTGCTGCCTGAAGGGAGAAGTAAAAAGCCACCTCATTATCCCATTGAATCATATAGCTGTGATTTGTCTACAACAACAAAATAATAAATTGAAGTGAAATGTAAAGGCAGGAAAATGGATAGTTCATTACAATTGCAGAAGGCAGGGAAGTAATACAAAGAATTGGGTTAAAAGCATATTTCAAAAATGACAGATTGTATATATGTATAAGTAGAAAACTGAATCTGAGAACGTGACTTCCTGAAGATCCTGTATCTTGTTCTTTGAAGCTCTAGCTGGATTTTTTTACCACCCTTATTGTTAATAGCTGTACTGATGAAGGGAAAGAATTGGGAAGTTCACTCCCATTTTAAGCTCTGCATTCCTAATGCAAAACAAAATGCTCTGGCTACTATCAGAAAGTTCTTGTTCTTGACTAGGGCTCAGTTTTTAATGGAGATAGGGCTGAGAAAAGTTTGTTTCAAAGTAAAAGCCTGATGGCAGTCTTATGGACAGGATTCCTCTTGCTTAGCTGAAGCACATTAAAAAAAGTGTCAAGTATAAGCTGGTTATCCAAGCTCCTTCTGTGCTTGCTTTAGAGAGAAATGCTTCTCCAAAAGGCATTACTTCCTCCTAAGATAACCGTCTCAGTTAGCAAGATGAATAATTTCTATTAAATGCCTATATATGTCCTCTGGCAAAAACCAGAGGTCTGACAACTGGATTAAACTAAATGTGTGGTCACTGGATGGCTACAGATAGGTGAGACGAATCCCATCATTAGCCAGAAGCATACAGCATAATTCGATTTACAGTTTCCTGGATTTTTTTTTTTCTGTTGTGCAGACAACAGAAAAAAGAGTTCTTACAAAAGAGTGAAGACATCTAAAATAGACAGACCCATGATTTTTCTTTCAGTATCTTTTGTACAAAGGAATAATAAAGCTTTTTGACTCTATTTCTCAGCTAGGTCAGATGGTGAGGTGGTGTACACCATGAAGTCGTGGGTGGTGTTCATGTTGAGAGGCACCAGGAAGAACTGTCAGGTGAGTCAGGTCCCACTGTGCTAGGGAACAAAAGTCTGAGGTGGAGAGGCCAGCTGCAGACACTATGGGAATCTGAGAATACTCTTATTAAAACAAGTTTCTCAGATACCAATACTCTTTACCAGAAACTAACAGAGATAGAATATAGCCTAAGTTAAATCTTTAATGTTTGCGTGTGTGTGTGTGTGTGTGTGTGTGTGTGTGTGTAATTGTAAAAGTGAAAATAATTGTTCCTGTAGTTGTCTGAAGATAAAGAACAAACATAAATCTCAACGCTGAAGAAAAATTATTTTAGCAAAAGGCATTTTCTTCTGTTTAATAAGTTGAACAAAATGACTTTCCCATCTAGGCTGGGGTCAATTTTTCAATTTGTATAAATCAACGTACTTCTATGAAATGAAAGTAATTCTTGTGCCTTCCCCCTTCATTTTTCAAAATTCTTTAGTCTCATACCAGTACTAAAAAGATAAAATGACATCTCACGTCCTTGAGAGATTTAAGGCCTTGCATTCAACTATATCTAAAGAAAAAATTTATTCCAGGGGACCCAATTACACTATCTTTATCCCTGCAATACAATTAAAGCATGTCTCCATTTCTGTGGTGTAGCAGGGACCTAAATTCTCTC